>NC_136070.1:1196568340-1197168340 GCF_964261635.1 Lissotriton helveticus
TGAATGCCAGGCCAGAGGGCTGATTACATTGCATGTTGCACATTCTAGCGAAATGTTCTTGTTTTTATTACAAATATCTTATCATGTGATATTAATTATTGGATTTTAAAGGCTTTTTCCTTTTACTGAATGCTTCTTGCATGTAACATGATGACACAGAAAATTGTAACTAATCACACAATAAACTTACAAATTAAACTATAAAGCACCAACAATGTGTGGAAATGGCACATCACCTTGTGTACTGATTTGTTTTAATCATATTAAAATATTTTTTTCCAGCACACTTCATTATTACAAAAAAAATCTGCTTCATGTGTGCTTTCCTAATTCTGATATAATCTGAAATAATTGAACAGTTCATTTAGAGACATTTACATTTTGTTGTGTGCTAGAAAAAAGCCATTCCTTACACACGCAGATTGTCAGATAAATCCTCACTTAGAAGTCAGAGAAAAAAAAGTAAACACCAAGCTCCCTTGGAAGACAGAGTCTGACATTTGACATTTGTTTCTCAATGAACAGCAAATATGAAAAGATAAGAACACAATGTAGAGGCCTGTTTACAGAAAGCTAGCACTCGTGGGAGAAAACAGTATCTAGGTTATGCTCCACGGGAGGGACTAATTCAAGCTGGACAAGCAAATGTGAGTTACAGAGTAAATGGTAAGTGATAGGCGAAATGCATTCCCAGGGAAGTTCTTTGAACGTCTCCAAGAAGTCTTCAGCAAACCAGATAACGACGCTGTCTGGTAGGCTTCGACCTAAAAATTAATTAATGTGTACTTGTGTAATGTAACTGGTTCTCATGTAAAGCGCCCCAATGCTTTTGGGACGAGTTCATGGCATATAACTGCAAAAAAAAACAACTAAAAAACACTGCATTTACTTCAAATCTTGAAGCGTGATGTTACAGCGTGAGTATCGGGCAAAAGCAACATGGACCCTCGAGCCTAAAACGAGCCGGGCTTTCAAGAGAACCACAAGCTGAGCCAGAGTCAGGCATTTGGCTCAAACTTGGCTCGAGCCAACAGTGACTTGCCCGCCTCTAGAGCTCCTCACCTCGCTTCCACCAGTGAGTATTCCCTTACAATTTGCGTCTAAGAAACTAAAAGATAGTGATGGATGTCCATCTCTCCCAATTTTCCTGTCTATATCTGCTTCTTTTTTCAGCAGAATCCGCTTCTGCGATTTATGATGTGCTGGATTATGCCCTCTACTCAGCAAATCCTGCTGTAGATACATGCACCACACACAGAGCTCAAAAGTTCCTCCTTCTCTTTCTTTTCAACAGTGACAATGTAAATATTTCTTTGAAGCAATGCAGGGCCGGCACTAGGGCAAGTATATTTTGGCTTTAAAAGCACCTGTTGCTGGATTCCTTGTTTTCAGCAATTTTTCCAGGCAACAACAAAATGTTAAGATAACTCAATGTTCTTCCTGCAGAGAGATCGTAGTTTTGTCTAGTTGAGGTTTTGACTGATCATGAAATAGCACAGAGGGTTAATAATCCTGCTGCAATGAACGTGTAGCATATGCAGGTCACAAAGTGCACATAATGTAAATAGGTCAGTGGGTTACCGTTGCTTTAAGAGACATCCTTTTGTTACTTGCAGTTTATAAATTAAAATCGTAATATAGAACAGAGAATTATTAACTGCCAAAGAACTGCATGCACACTGCAAAGTATAGATTTATGTGGCAAAAGGGTTCTTTTTGGGTAGAAATCAATTCTTATTACTATGGGGTTCTGTTTTCCATTCTGAGTTTGTGCCTCTCCAGACAAAGCACTCTTAAACTATATTGCCTACCAGTATGGATGACATGTCACTCCTACAATTTGCAGTCCTCTCTGGCTTATGTAAAATTTCGTATACAGTGATTTACATAGGTATGATGGACTGTCTCTGTGTAATGTGTGTGTGTGATGTAAAGTGCTCTGATACCCTACACTGGTCTGAGTGGTGCGATATAACTAATTAAATTGATCTGAAAGAGTGTGGCTATTGAGACTTGAGGGGCACTGGTAAAAGATGGTGGTGACTGGTGAGGGAATCCACCTCCACGGATAGGGGGGCGCCACCCAACATTGTCGCACCCGCCGCCACCATGCTAAAGCCGGCCCTGATGCAATGTTGTGTGCAGTCTGCGCTCACACCCTCCTTTCACTGCTGTGGGGGCCGTCTGCGGCGCTGTTCCGGCTTCACGGTTCCTCTTTTCACCCCCTCCCTCGGGCCACAGACTGAGCACTGCGGAGATGAGCTGTCTCTGCGCATTACACCATCCCGGGAGAATCTCCTGTGTGGAGATCACGCCGCGCACAGCTGCGCCGGAGCGTGCACGCAGCTCCTCCGAGGGACACGTCAGGCTCTGGCGGGCCCGGCGTTCACGTGCCATCCAGGCGCGAGGGCTGGCGGGCGCGTGGCAATACGTAATGCGTACGTGGTGCTATATTGGTGCGTGCAAGCCGCTTACAGGGCCTGGGATGAGAGGGGAGGGGGGGGGGCTGCTGTGGTGGTCGTTCTTTGAAACAAGCAGCCTGGAGAACAACGACAGACTTTTAAAGGCCTGTAAACCACCATGTACATTTGGGGGCAGTTTTACAAGCCCCTTGCGCCACTTTTGCATCGGTTTTCCCATGTTAAAAGTGACGCAAAAGTGGCGAAAGGAGCTTGTAAATCTGCCCCTTGGTATCTATCTCTTACCCCATATACACAACGTGAGCGGTGGCTGGTGTTCAACTGTGCGCTTCGTCTTTGTACACACCCGGCACAGGCACTGCTCCCTTGAGCCCCTGCTCTTCACGTGCCGTGTAGTTGGGGTTGTTGTCTACCTACCCTCTGTTGGTATGGCGAAGGGCAATCCTGTGCTTGTAGCAGTTTTGTATACCACCTGCCTCCTCCTGCCTTCTACAGGTGTACCCCGCCCCTCCTTTACCCAGAAGCTAGGATGATTGTTTGAGCCTGTAAATGATATTTTTGAACAGTCCCTGCTCCCTATCCCTCTTTCTCCAGAACTATTTCTGCTCTCCCTGTTCTCCAAATGCCAGCCTTCGCCCTCTCTCTCATTTTCTCTTTGCTTTCCTCATCCTTTCATGTTCCAAATCCAGAAAGCTCGTGTTCTCCCTGATTTTCTTTCTACCAGGTTTATTTACAGCTGTTCTTTCCCCGTCTATTTCATTGACAAATTATTGAGCTTTCCAAATATTGGAGTCAAGTAAGCAGTAGCTTCTTTACCCACCCCGTTGGCCAGGTCATTGTCTGCGGTGGTAACCAATGATGCAGTGTTTTTTTCCAATAAACTAGCCTAACTACCAAGTACTGGAGATTCTAGACACTAGATTTGATCCACTTTTTTTCTCACTAAAATGGATCACGTAGTGACCAGCTGCATCTTGCGCAGACATGCCGCATAACACTGGACTTCAGTAGGGATGCCCTGTGCCCTCCTTCCCCGCTGTGCTTTATCGAGCTAAATGGCTCCTTCTGCCTGGTCCAAGGATGGAGTGGTCCAAGGATGGAGTGGTCCAAGGATGGAGTGGTCCAAGGATGGAGTGGTCCAAGGATGGAGAGGTCCAAGGATGGAGTGGTCCAAGGACCGAGTGGTCCAAGGATGGAGTGGTCCAAGGACCGAGTGGTCCAAGGATGGAGTGGTCCAAGGACGGAGTGGTCCAAGGACGGAGTGGTCCAAGGATGGAGTGGTCCAAGGACGGAGTGGTTCAAGGATGGAGTGGTCCAAGGATGGAGTGGTCCAAGGACGGAGTGGTTCAAGGATGGAGTGGTCCAAGGATGGAGTGGTCCAAGGATGGAGTGGTCCAAGGATGGAGTGGTCCAAGGACAGACTGGTCCAAGGGCTGAGGGGCAACAGAAAGGTGGTGTAATAAAAAGCAAAGTAGGATGGGGAGGGCTGGGGGAATCAATAGATAAGATGGGCATGGGGCAGCAACAATGAAAGTGGAGTGGATAAGAGTGTGAAATGGGAGATCACAATGGGGAGAGTGGGAGAGAGTACGAAAACATGAACTCTGTGCTAAAAGCAAAAGAAAAAAGTAGTTCCCTGAATGTAAGCAGCGGAAGGATACATGCAATACAATAAAAAGGATGGTAAAGATGCTATCAAGGGAAGGAACACACAAGAAAAGTAAGGGAAGCATAAGCAAGCAAATGAAACTAATGAAACTGACCAGAAAGTCAACCACTGATATGCAACGGGCTGACCCAAAATCCCAACTGAAGTATTGGCACAGAACACAATAGATCATCAACAAGAGATGGCTCAAAGGTGTCTTGTGTGCAAGACCTAAAGAGGTCAGACAAACTGTTCACCCTAACACCTGAGAGCACTACACAGCCACATCCTCACAGACACGCACTATACAGATATAAAGCAATTAAGAATGCTAGAATCGAGAGGCGCGACATAATAGCCTAAATAATAACGGATCACGGATAGGCATTATAACAATGTCCTTATAGTGATTAACAAACACTGCTGATCCATCAATGATGAGCAGTCACTGCTGCGATAATTTGTTGTTGGTTACCAGGCAGTGAGTGACAATACTCGTTCAACCTTCACACAAAGTCACACTGTGCTTCTGACATATTTGAGAACTGATGACAGCTATTACCTCCATCAGTCATAATGATCACAGGAAACTGGAGAACACAACCCCCACGACCAGCTACTGAAGGGTGCCAATGCTAAAACGATGATGCCCTTGTTCACGGGTGCTCAATGTCACAGCCGATCAGCACCACCTTCGACCGACGCTCCTAAGAGTGTTTGAGAAATCAAGAGATTGCACCCTGCATAGTAAAAATAAAAATCCTAAATAAATGCATGCTACTGTCTCCCTGCTGATAATACAGAGCTGTTGCTAATAGCAAGTCCTGGTGATAACTTGCGACTGATAATGCTAGGTCACTGATAACGCTAAGTCACTGAATCACTAATAATACTAGGACTGCCATATTACTGACAAACTGATGGGAGATTTGTTCAATAGGAGTGGGGTTTGGATGTCCCCCTAGGTAAAACATGCTGGTCGTATCTGTTGCCATTATACTATAGCCCGCATCATCTGTCCAGTACATAGCCTTCAAAAAGCATACGATTGGCTCAACGCTTAGGATGAAAGTTTGTGGCTTGGAGAAACAGGTTTATAGTGGTAGAATTCGAAAAGCAGGTATTTTGATCCTCAAACCTATTTTTAGATCAAGAAATTCTACACTGGAAATTGGATGAATTATACGTTCATTATCCTGGAGATTAGCAATATAGCCCAAAAGATGAACAAGGGAGGAACTTCAAATTATCATTATATCAGCAATGTATTTTATCCATTTTTAGATATGTTTAGTAAACGAATCCAAGTAGGCACCGCCCGTTCGAGATTCAATTACAAGTGTGAAAAAACTGATCCCATCTTGGAACACAAAGCTGCAAAAAAAATTCACCATACAACAAAAAATAGTTTTGTCCCAATAGGAAATTTGCCTTATATTTTAGCACTACTGTATGCTTCATGTAGGGTGCTCGCTTGCCAGACAAAAAGTAATACAATGTTTCAAGTGCATTCTAATCGAAGCGCAACATGAACATATGTAATTTGACTATTAGCCACTATTGTTAAATATGCAATCCATCTAAATCGAATGATCATGACATAATATCCAGATGTTGAAAGTAGCATTGCAAACTTACAACTACATACTTTATTCAGCGTCTGTAAAGATGCCTATGACATACACCTCCTCTAGATCCTACCATATTTTGTTGCAATTATCCACCCACAACTGGCAAAACAGTGAGCCAAAACTTGGGCATGTGACTAGTTCTGGAAGGCAATATCTTTGCACAAATTTGCCTACATGAGATGGCTATCGTTTGGTTCCCGAAGTTGACCAGGGCCAGTGAGCCCTGCTAACCCAGCGTAGTGCTGAAAACTAGGGACCTGAGATAAGCTAAAGGTGACCTGCATCAATCCAACAATTGTTCCTTATCCCCAATATCTGTTAACCCGTAAATATAATTACAAATCAGTATTTCCTCAAAGTGACAAACCCGTACACATTATAATCCACTATCATTTTCTCCCGTCCTGCATTTCCAAACTCCCCCATTGCAAATAATAACCTGCATTTGTGGAGGGGCATCCTGTCTAGTATCAAACAAGCCGCAAACACGGGTATATCAACTGCTTTGTTTAGGCTCTTTGTTTACATAAATTTGCCTAGTTGGCAGACTGCAGATTTTGGCTTCTGGGTTGCTGGCATCCAGGGAAATCTACCGTCTCCTGACATTTTGTAAGACACAGACCCATGGGAATGCAGAGAGGTGTGATTTGTGTTGTCCGCACAATGTTTTGTTTACCCAGAATGTTCTGAAAACTTTACATTATGGCAAACCGAAACACTATTTTCACGCTTTAAACAGGCAAAATACCATCATCCACAACCATGTGTTGCCATGGTTTGATTAAAATACAAACACACTAGGGCAAACCAGGCTAGCAGCAGGAGATGCTAAACAATATATATGGCAAAGCAAACCTGAAGGAATTATTCGTAAAATGATTTACATTTTCGTTTTTTGAGGTCGGCCAGTAACAGCCGAAGCAGAATAATGGCACCAAATGACGAGAACTCAATGTAAGAGGAACTTAAATCTATAGGTGCACTCTTGTACTTAAGATACGTATACTGGTATGTGTAGCGAAATATATAAAATATTTTTGCAACACTAACAGCAGCCAACTAGAGTTAATATAAAAAGTACATAAAGTTTAAGTATAGGGTCGAATCGATAAGAATACACCAACTAGAGCACGACATTTACTGAATGTTTTTTAACCAGCGACCTAGTTTGGTTTAAAACACCACTCAGCCCGATTACAGAGACTCAAGATTAAGAGAATAAGAGTAATACATAACTTCAGAAATTGGTGTGGAGTCAGAATTGAAGTTTCGGTATCTCAGAGGAAGAAATCTTCGACAACGAAATAATAGGACATCAGAAATAGTTTTGGGAAATAGTTGTAATCAATGTTTGAGTTGGGTTGGCACCATGCAGGTATGTGATTAGCGGACCAGTGACAATTATACGACAGTGGAGGGCCAGATTATGCAATGCAATGAGGCACATTTTATGAAAGTATTGCTTCGTGGTTTTAAACGTATTACATTGTCTGGGCATAGGTTGCACCTGAATATTAAGTTTAACACTCCAATTTAGCAATAAGCAACAGAAAGGTGACTAGTCAACCTTAGCAAAAGGCCTTCCACTGCGTGGCACCATGGGTTGAACTGTTTGAGCTGCAAACATTTTTTTTGTTAAAATCTACAGATTGTTCAGCATTTGATGGATCAAGTGGCAAATGCGACAAATCTATAGTTGTGCGCATAATTCCAGTGCCCAGGATATTGTATTGTAACGCACTGCAGCACTTGTATAGCGCTTCATACAATGTTAGATGATGATGTCTGCTTAGGAGCAGCAAAAACCCAACCTCTTGGCGTTGGATAACCTACAGAGAACTTTATGGATAGTCCACCCACGAGGTACAGAGGCCAGCCCCTGGAGACAGTGCCAAACCACCAGTCAATGCCACTTGTAGCATTCACCATGGACTTCTGGAGACACAGGGTGCCCAGAAGGCCACCCACAAAGTATGAAGACACTGTTAATCCAAGTGGAAATAAAATATAAAGACTATCGAGCAGCGATATAAGCCCTTCTTTTACCAGCTGGTATTATAATGGCTCAGGCAATAAGCGATAAATGTAAAGCCCCTGAAAGAAAGCACTATTAAGCCATAAGTAGGGAATGCATAGTGTTCACCCAGTATCTCTAAAACCCCTTCGATGCTGATGACGGAGCGGTTCCGTCATCAGCATCGGTTGGGCTGTGCTGATGACGGAACCGCTCCGTCATCAGTACAGCCCTCGGGGGGAGCGAGCGCTCCCCCCCTGGGGATCCGATCGTGTTTGTTTTTGGGGGGTTGGCAGCGGAAGACTTCGCGCTGCTCCCCCCGCCCCCCCCCCGCACTTCCTGGTGACGTCAGCGCGCTGTCGCGCACGCTGACGTCATCAGGAAGTGCCAGACGCGCTGGAAGCCATTTGCTTCCAGCGCTTTGAGCAGGTAGGTCTGTTTCCTGCTCTCCGGTGGGGTGGGGGGGCCATTACTCGGTGCCTTGAGGCATCAGGTGGGAGGAAACACTGTTTCCTCTCCCCTGATGTCCCAATGCAGGGCATTCCTGGTTCAGGATCGCGCACAGCATCGCGATCCTGCACCAGTAATGCCCCACTAGACACCAGGGATGTTTTTTTTCAGAAAAGGAAGCGAGCCCTTGGGCAAGGGTCGCTTCCTAGGGCCATAATTTTGTTGTTCAGACTTTTCTGCCCCCCCTGGGTCGAGATCGCTCGTTTTAGCGAGCGATCTCGACCCAGGGGGGGGCAGAAAAGCCCACTAGACACCAGGGATTATTTTTTTTGATAAAAGGAAGTGACCCCTTGGGAAAGGGTCGCTTCCTGGGGCATTTTTTTATTTGTTTAGACTTTTCTCTCCCCCTGGGGGCAGATCAACCATTTTATTCGGGAATCTGGACCCAGGGGGGGCAGGAAAGCCCACTAGACACCAGGGATTGTGTTTTTATTCGTAAAGGAAGCGACCCCTTGGGCAAGGGTCGCTTTCAGGGCCATCAAAATGTAGTGTAGACTTTTCTGCCCCCCCTGGGGCAGATCGCCCATGTTAGCGCGTGATCTGGACCCAGGGGGGGGCAGAAAAGCCCACTAGACACCAGGGATTTATTTATAATTGTAAAGGAAGCGACCCCTTGGGGAAGGGTCGCTTCCTAGTGGCCCATAATTTTTTTTAGACTTGTCTGCCCCCCCTGGGGGCAGATCAGCCATTTTTTGGGCCACATCTGGACCCAGGGGGGGTAGAAAAGCCCACTAGACACCAGGGATTTTAGTATATTTATAAAGGAAGCGACCCCTTGGGCAAGGGTCGCTTCCAGGGGGCATTATAAATATTGTAGACTATTCTGCCCCCCCTGGGGGCGGAGTGGCTGTTTTTTTTTACAGTTTCTGGTCCCACGGGGGGGGGGATAGAAAAGCCCACTATACTCCAGGTTTTTGTTTTTTATAGGGAGCGACCCCTTGGCCAAGGGTTGCTTCCTTGGGCCCATTTGTTTTCAGTATGTTCTGCTGTGTCTTTATTTGGCCTCTCTGCCCTCCGTAGGGTTGCTTCCAGGGGGCCCACGTTTATAATGATTCATAATCTTCCCCCTTGGGGACAGACACCCCATTTGTGACATAGCCTGTTGTAATGTGTGTTGTTTTTGTTTCTTCTAATGTGTATTGTTTTTTTTCTCTTTAGATTGTTGCAGTGTGCGGTTCTGTTACTGGTGGTTCTGTTGTTCTGCTGTTTCTGTAGTTGCATGTGTTTGGTAAGAGACCTTTTTTTGTTCAATTGTAATGTAATTGTTTATTTTGCAAAGTGTGTAGTAATACGAGTATGTTTGGTTTCTGTTTGTTGTGATTGTAAAACATGTTTTGCATTTGTTTTTGATGTGTCCTTCTGTAGATGTAAGTTTTTTTTTCTTCTTTCTAGTGGGATATCGTTGCCTATTTGCTGTGTCTTTGCAGAGTAGGTGCTGGTGAGTGTAGTTGTGTCTTGTAAGTGAATTGTATATTTTTTCTAAATATAGTTTTTTGTGAAAAAGTCTTACATTTTTTATCTTACTTTGCGCAGTGTTGGGGTTGTTGAGTTGTTTGTGCAGACTCCTTTATTTGTAAGGATAATGGCTAGCCGCCGGATTACTGCTCAGCAAGTTGTTGGAATGCTTTTTGATTCTTCCTCTGACCATGGTCCAGAGTCTGACTCTGATTCTGAGCCAGAGGTGGGAGGTGAAGATTCAGGTAGTGAGTTTTCTCTACACATGGCTTCATCTGATGATGAAGACACTTTGAGTGCTGATGAAGCTACTTTTGGTGTGGATGATGTGCCTGTGGTTGGGGAGGACATTGCTGTGCTTGTGGTTGGGGAGGACATTGCTGTGCCTGTGGTTGCGGAGGACATTGCTGTGCCAATAGACTTCCAGTTGGTGTAGTGAGACAAGAGGCAGCTGGGCGGCAGCCTGCGGCTGCAAGACTTGACGATGAAAGTTCTGACCTCTGGGTTGCACCAGGCATGGTGCAGCCGGCATTGCCTGAATTTACTGGTGTTCCAGGGTGTAGGGTGAACACTGAAAACTTTTTGCCTATTGATTTTTTCAAGTTGTTTATGGATGATGTGTTTTTGGCAGAGATTGTAGAGCAGACTAATTTGTTTGCTGACATTTTTTTGAGGGTGAACAGTGCCAGCCTTAAGCCCCACGCTAGAGCTACCCGGTGGACTCCCACAAATTTGGAGGAGATGAAAAAGTTTTTGGGTTTAACTCTTTTGATGGGCTTGCTTAGGAAACCATCAATGGCTTCATATTGGTCTACTAGTCCCTTGATGGCAACAGCTATATTTCCGGCAGTCATGAGTCGTGATAGGTATTTGCTTCTGCTGCGTATGATGCATTTTGTTGACAATAGTCTTGCTGTGCCACGAGATCACCCTGATTGTGACCGTCTTTTCAAGATTCGGCCTGTCATTGATCATTTGGTTGATCGATTTTCTGAGATCTTTTATCCTGGGAAAGAAATTGCAGCGGAGGAGTCTTTGCTGTTGTTCAAGGGCCGCTTGGTATTTCGGCAATACATTCCTAGTAAGAGGGCACGCTATGGAATCAAACTGTATATGCTGTGTGACAGTGAGACTGGATATGTCTCTAATTTCAGGGTGTACACTGGTAAAGAATCCAGGATTAACCCCCCTGGTTGTCCGTCGACTTTTGGAGTGACTGAGAAAATTGTGTGGGAACTTGGTCGTGGATTGTTTAACAAAGGCCATCATTTGTATGTCGATAACTTCTACACTGGTGTGCGGTTGTTCAGGGAATTGGCCAAAGTGGACACTGTTGCTTGTGGCACAATCCGCTCAAACCGTAAAGGTTTCCCAAAAGAACTTGTTTGTCGAAAGCTTGCTCGGGGACAGTGCAGTGCATTGCGTTGTGAGGAGCTTCTAGCTGTGAAGTTTTCAGACAGGAGAGATGTCTACATGTTGACAACAATACATGATGAAAGCACTGAACCGGTGACTGTTTGGGGTCAGGTTGCAGAAGTGCGCAAACCTGTGTGCATACTGCACTACAATAAGTACATGGGTGGTGTTGACAGAGTAGATCAGAGGTTGGAACCGTATGCTGCTCTTCGTAAGGCTTACATTTGGTACAAGAAGTTGGCTATCCATCTTTTCCACTTGGCAACCTTTAATGCTTTTGTTGTGTTCCAGAAATCTTGTCCCCAGTCAAAGATGACTTTTGTAAAGTTTCAGGAGTCTGTAATAGGCAGCCTTGTTTTAGTGGAACAGGCAAGTGTTCCTAGAGTTGGAGTGGTGGAGGATGTTGCCAGATTGAAAGATCGCCACTTTCCTGATACAATTCCTCCTACAACCTCAAAAGACTTTCCCAGTCGGAGATGTAGAGTCTGTTGGCGAAGAGGTTTGCGGAAGGAGGTTCGCATGTACTGCCCCGACTGCCCTTCAAACCCCGGGCTGTGTGTACCTGCTTGTTTTAGATTGTACCACACGCAAAAGAATTTTTGGGAGTATCAATGAGTGGTAAAGTGAACTGGTTGGTCTTTATTCTGTAAAACTTATTGTTCAGTTTCAAAGTTTGTATTTGTGTAGTCTTTTTAGATTTAGTTGTCGAGTTAGTAGATTTGTATCAATTTGCAATTTGTTTTTGTTTCTCTTTTATTTAAAAAAAAAACTAAAGTATGATGTTGGTTTGCGTGTAGTGTCCATTGTCTGACTGTGTGCATGGTTTGGCGCTTGGCTGCCGGTGTCTGTGGACTGGTGCTTGTCTGGCGGTGTCTGCGGACTGGTGCTTGACTGGCGGTGTGCGTGGTCTGGTGTTTGGTTGGCGGTGTGCGTGCTCTTGCGCTTGCCTGGTGTTGTGTTTGGATTTGTCTTTGGCTGGTGGTGTTCGTGGAGGGGTGCTTGGCTGGCGGTGTGTGTGGAGTTGCGCTTGGCTGGTGGTGTGTGTTGAGTGGCGCTTGGCTGGTCGTGTGTGTGGAGTGGCGCTTGGCTGGTGGTGTGCGTGGAGTGGTACTTGGCTGTCTGTGCACGGAGTGGTGCTTGGCTGGTGTTGTGTTTGTGGAGTGGTGCTTGGCTGGTGTTGTGTTTGTGGAGTGGCGCTTGGCTGGTGGTGTGTGTGGAGGGGCGCTTGGCTGGTGGTGTGCATGGAGTGGTACTTGGCTGTCTGTGCACGGAGTGGTGCTTGGCTGGCGGTGTGTGTGGAGTGGCGCTTGGCTGGATGGTGTGCGTGGAGTGGTACTTTTCTGTCGGTGTGCGCTGAGTGGTGTTTGGCTGGCGGTGTGCATGGTCTGGTGCTTGGATGGTGGTGTGGGTGGACTGGCGCTCGGCAGGCGGTGTGTGAGTAGTTACTTTCTGTTGGTCACTACACACACTGCTAGTTGAGTGACACTCCACACAGTCCATCATTTTGTGTAGTTGCAGTGTCAGAAATGTGGGCGTGTGAAAGTGATGGGCCCTTGAATGGCGCTGTTTGCTGGTGTGAGTGTTGAAATGTGATGGGTCCGCGGCTGGCGGTGTGAATGTTTTGTATGTGTCACGCGTACGAAAGGTGTATGAATGGCCTGTAAAGAGGTTGGTGCCTTGACGTGGCTTTACAGCTCACGAGCTGTGAGTCAATGGTTCAGTTTATCATACTTTCAATTATACGCAGTGTATTTCATTTTTGTGAAATTACTTGCGTATACAATTGTATGTACTGAATCATCACTCACCCTCGTGCCAAATCCAACCAGTATGTGTGTGTGCTTGCGGATTAGATGGGTGTGCAGTAATGATTGTTTTTTTTCTCTTTCTGCAGTAGGGTGTACCTTGTCCCTTATTGTGATTGTTGTTATGTGTTGCTTTTCCATTCGGATGGTGTCAATGGTCTGGTTTGTATCAGGTATGAAAGGTGCGTGAATGGCCTGTAAAACGGTTGGTGCCTTGTCGTGGCTTTACAGCTCACGAGTTGCGAGTCACTGGTTCGGTTTTTATGCATTTATTTATTGACAGAGCATTTCATTTTTTTGAAATATCTTGTTAATAAAATTTTATGTACTGAACCATCACTCGCCCTCGTGCCAAATCCAACCTGTATGTGTGTGTCTTTGAGGAATAGATAGCCGTGCTTGAATGTTTTACTTTTGAGTAACTCTGTTAAGGTGTGGTATCCTTTTACTCGGGAGAACAAGGGGAACGCTGGGTGGTAGGACATTTTTGCCGGCACGGCGATCCCACGCCAAAAAGTTTGGAAAAGTGCTATTTTTACCTAATTTTAAGGTTTGCAAGGAGTTCTGGGTAGGAAAACATTGGGGGACCCATGCATGCCATACCTCCCTGGACTCTCCCGGGTGTCTAGTTTTCAGAACTGTTTGGGTTTGCTACTTTCCAAAGAATACCTCCCAGCCCCGGGCCAAAAACTCAGGTGCCCCCCCCCCAAAAAAATCAAAGTTATATTGCTTCAGGGTATTTTGAATTCACCACCGTACGATTTGGACCTTTTCCTGTTGCAGCCACTATGGCTACCCACGCAAGTGAGGTACCGTTTTTATCGGGAGACCTGGGGGCACACTGGGTGGGAGGTAATTTGTGTGAGCCCAGTGATGCCACGCTTTCCCACACTAAAACGTGTGAAAAAATTGATTTTTTCCAGCTAAAAATGAGGTTTGCAAGGGATTCTGGGTAAAGGAACGTTGGAGGATCCACACAAGCCATACCTCTTTGGAAGCCCCGGGGTGTCTACTTTTCAGAAATGTGTGGGTTTGGTAGGTTTCCATAGATGGCTGTCTCGCACGGGGCCAGAAACCCAGGTAACCCCTCTTGCAAAAGCTGGTGAATTTGACAATGGTGACAATGTCAAGTCCACTAGCTTTTGCAAGAGGGGTTACCTGGGTTTTTGGCCCCGTGCGAGACAGCCATCTAGGGAAACCTACCAAACCCACACATTTCTGAAAAGTAGACACCCGGGGGCTTCCAAGGAGGTATGGCTTGCGTGGATCCTTCAACGTTCCTTTACCCAGAATCCCTTGCAAACCTCATTTTCAGCTGGAAAAAAATCAGTTTTTTCACACGTTTTAGTGTGGGAAAGCGTGGCATCACTGGGCTCACACAAATTACCTCCCACTCAGCGTTCCCCAAGGTCTCCCGATAAAAATGGTACCTCACTTGCGTGGGTAGGCATAGTGGCTGCTTTAGGAAAAGGCCCAATTCTTACTGTGGAGACCAAAAAATTTCCTTTAGCCAAACAATCTTATTTTTTGAGGGGGTCACCTGAGCTTTTGACCCGGGGCTTGGCGGGCATCTTTGCAAACTACCAAACCCAAACAGTTCTGAGAACTAGACACCCGGGGGAGTCCAGGGAGGTATGGCATGCGTGGGTCCCCCAATGTTTTCCTACCCAGAAACCCCTGCAAACCTTAAATTTTGGTCAAAAAACCCACTTTTCCGTAATTTTTTGGGTGGGATCTCGCTGCCGGCACAAATGTCCTACCACCCAGCGTTTCCCTTGTTCTCCCGAGTAAAATGATACCTCACTTGTGTGGGTGGGCCCAAGGCATGTGACTCAGGCTGGGGGGCTTAATTTGTAAAACTTAAATACTACTAAATACTACTTTTTTCAAAATTCATTTTTGGCGTGTTCTGCTTTGGGGCACCCACACAAGTGAGGTATCCTTTTACTCGGGAGAACAAGGGGAACGCTGGGTGGTAGGAAATTTTTGCAGGCACGGCGATCCCACGCCAAAAAGTTTGGAAAAGTGCTATTTTTACCTAATTTTAAGGTTTGCAAGGAGTTCTGGGTAGGAAAACATTGGGGTACCCATGCATGCCATACCTCCCTGGACTCCCCCGGGTGTCTAGTTTTCAGAACTGTTTGGGTTTGCTACTTTGCAAAGAATACCACCGAGCCCCGGGCCACAAACTCAGATGCCCCCCCCCCAAAATCAAGGTAGTTTTGCAATAGGGTAATGTAAATTCACCACCATACGATTTGAACCGTTTCCTGTTGCAGCCACTATGTCTATCCACGCAAGTGAGGTACCATTTTTTTCAGGAGACCTAGGGGAACGCTGGGTGGGTGGAAATTAGTTGATCCACGCAGATTCCAGAACTTTCCACCACAGAAATGTGAGGAAAATGTGTTTGTGTTTGTCAACTTTTTAGGTTTGCAAGGGACTCTGGCTAACAAAACCTGGGGGTAGGCAGACGAGTCACCCAATCCTGAATTCCCCTGGGTGTCTAGTTTTCAACAATGTATAGGTGTGCTAGGTTTCCCTAGGTGTTGGCAGAGCTACGGCACAAAAACAAAAGGTAGTCTTTTTGTCCAAAACGTGCTAGATTTTACTGGGATATTGAGGTGCGACCATGTTGCGTTTTGCGCTGTTTCATGTCGCAGCCACTATGCCTACCCACGCAAGTGAGGTACCATTTTTTTCGGGAGACCTGGGGGAACGCTGGGTGGGTAGAAATTTGTTGTTCCACGCAGATTCCAGAACTTTCCACCACAGAAATGTGAGGAAAATGTGTTTTTTTGTCAAATTTTTAGGTTTGCAAGGGATTCTGGGAAACAAAACCTGGGGGTAGGCAGACGAGTCACCCCATCCTGAATTTCCCTGGGTGTCTAGTTTTAAAAAATGTATAGGTTTGCTAGGTTTCCCTAGGTGCTGGCAGAGCTACGGCGCAAAAAAGAAGGTAGTCTTTTTGGCCAAAACGTGCTAGATTTCACTGGGAAATTGAGGTGCAGCCATGTTGCGTTTTGCGCTGTTTCATGTCGCAGCCACTATGCCTACCCACGCAAGTGAGGTACCATTTTTTTCGGGAGACCTGGGGGCACGCTGGGTGGGTGGAAATTTGTTGATCCACACAGATTCCAGAACTTTCCACCACAGAAATGTGAGGAAAATTTGTTTTTTTTGTCAAATGTTTAGGTTTGCAAGGGATTCTGGGTAACAAAACCTGGGGGTAGGCAGACGAGTCACCCCATCCCGAATTCCCCTGGGTGTCTAGTTTTCAAAAATGTACAGGTTTGCTAGGTTTCCCTAGGTGCTGGCAGAGCTACGGCGCAAAAACAAAAGGTAGTCTTTTTGTCCAAAACGTGCTAGGTTTCACTGGGAAATTGAGGTGCGACCATGCTGCGTTTTGCGCTGTTTCATGTCGCAGCCACTATGCCTACCCACGCAAGTGAGGTACCAATTTTTTCGGGAGACCTGGGGGAACGCTGGGTGGGTGGACATTTGTTGATCCACACAGATTCCAGAACTTTCCACCACAGAAATGTGAGGAAAATGTGTTTTTTGGTCAAATTTTTAGGTTCGCAAGGGATTCTGGGTAACAAAACCTGGGGGTAGGCAGACGAGTCACCCCATCCTGAATTCCCCTGGGTGTCTAGTTTTCAAAAATTTATAGGTTTGCTAGGTTTCCCTAGGTGCTGGCAGAGCTACGGCGCAAAAACAAAAGGTAGTCTTTTTGTCCAAAACGTGCTAGATTTCACTGGGAAATTGAGGTGCGACCGTGCTGCGTTTTGCGCTGTTTCATGTCGCAGCCACTATGCCTACCCACGCAAGTGAGGTACCATTCTTTTCGGGAGACCTGGGGGCACGCTGGGTGGGTGGATATTTGTTGATCCACACAGATTCCAGAACTTTCCACCACAGAAATGTGAGGAAAATGTGTTTTTTTGTCACATTTTTAAGTTTGCAAGGGATTCTGGGTAACAAAACCTGGGGGTAGGCAGACGAGTCACCCCATCCTGAATTCCCCTGGGTGTCTAGTTTTCAAAAATGTATAGGTTTGCTAGGTTTCCCTAGGTGCTGGCAGAGCTACGGCGCAAAAACAAAAGGTAGTCTTTTTGTCCAAAACGTGCTAGATTTCACTGGGAAATTGAGGTGCGACCATGTTGCGTTTTGTGCTGTTTCGTGTCGCAGCCACTATGCCTACCCACGAAAGTGAGGTACCGTTTTTATCGGGAGACCTGGGGGAACGATGGGTGGGTGGAAATTTGTTGATCCACGCAGATTCCAGAACTTTCCACCACAGAAATGTGAGGAAAATGTGTTTTTTTTGTCAAATTCTTATATTTGCAAGGGATTCTGGGTAACAAAACCTGGTGATAGGCAGTCGAGTCACCCAATCCTAAATTCCCCTGGGTGTCTACTTTTCAAAAATATATAGGTTTGCTAGGTTTCCCTAGGTGCCGGCAGAGCTAGGGCTCAAAAACAAAAGGTAGTCTCTTTGTCCAAAGAGCGCAAGATTTCACTGGGAAATTGAGGTGCGACCACGTTGCATTTTGCGCCGTTTCCTGTCGTAGGCACAAGGCCGACCCACACAAGTGAGGTACCGTTTTTATCGGGAGACCTGGGGGAACGCTGGGTGGGTGGAAATTTGTGGATCCACACAGATTCCAGAACTTTCCACCACAGAAATGTGAGGAAAATGTGTTTTTTTCTTCAAAATCTTAGCTTTGCAAGGGATTCTGGGTAACAAAACCTGGGGGTAGGCAGTCGAGTCACCCCATCCTGAATTCCCCTGGGTGTCTACTTTTCAAAAATGTATAGGTTTGCTAGGTTTCCCTAGGTGCCGGCAGAGCTAGGGTGCAAAAACTACAGGTAGGCACTTTGCCAAAAAAGGGTCAATTTGTAACTGCAAAATTTAGGTGTGACCGCGTTGCATTTTGCGCCGTTTCCGGTCGCAGGCACAAGGCCGACCCACACAAGTGAGGTACCGTTTTTATCGGGACACTTGGGGTAATTCAGATTTGTAAATCAACTGTTATTACCAATTGAGCTTTCATGCATGTCTCCCATTCAATAAAAGACATTGTGTAAAAAAAAAACTTTTTGAAAAATGACTAATAATTCTCATGCTAGTATGAGTATTCCCAATTTTGAAAATGTGCAATTATATACTGTTTCTGAACTATATAATTTGTACCCAATTCAGAAATACATAGGTGTCTTTCATACAGATTACTCTATGTATACATTTTCCAAGACAAAGTGCTCTATACCCAGTAAATGAAAAAATACCATTGCAAGTTGCTGCTCAGTTTTTGGATCTGGGTTCGTCGGGTTCTTGGTGAAATTACAAGTCCTATATATCCCCACAACCAGGAAGGTCTAACGGATGTAACGGTATATTGCTTTCCAAGTGCTGTCAAAATTAGAAAAAGTTATAGGTGAAAACGTTGAGACAAAAGGCTGTTTTTTTCAACAAATTTTCAATTATTCCAATATCTAACTGTTAGTTTCTATAACGAAACCTTCATGGATTTAGACAAATGACCCCTTTCTGAATTCAGAATTTTGTCTACTTTTCGAAAATGTAAAGCTTTCCAGGATCCATTATTGCTTTCAAACTCATTTCTACCATTAACTGGAAGGAGGTGGAAAGCTCTAAAAATAGCAAAAATAGGCTATGTCCCAGAAAAATGCCAAAACTGAGTGAAAATTTTCGGTTCTCTGACAAAAGACTGTTGTAGGAGAGTAGGGTCTGCAATCCTATGATCACCCAGATTTTTGCTTTTTGCTGCACTGGTTTACGACTTTCCCTGGCTGTGGGCCTGCTAATCAGACCCACAGCCTAGCTGTTCTCTCTATCCAAATTGTACTCAGGTACTGAATTGGCACTGGGCCCTCTCTAAGTCCCTGTACCCAGGGCTGAGGTGCACCCAGAAGTCTCCCAGGGGCTGAAGCATGTATTGTGCCACCCCTGGGCTGACTAACTAAACTGACACAACTGGCTGCACGACAGCTGGGGCAAGGTGGTGTAATCACCCTTTGCTTTAGATATAGTATACCTATATCTAACCCTAAAAATGGACACACAGATCTCCTATCAGTCACTCCTATGGCAGGCCTTAACAATCCTGAAGGCAGAGTGCTTGGAATCGTGTGAGATGGTGCTCTGGCATGAGCTGAGCCTGTCTGCGGCTTTCGGGATCCATCCCTTAGCCGTTTCCATGATATTGCATACCATATACTCTTAAGTGCATTATAATCCTCGCGGTTATATGCCAACTCTGGTATCGCTTTATCAAAACATGTCGAGTAAGGTGTCATACGAATTGGAATACTAACCCCTCGCCAATTCTGGCGACGGGGTTAGCATTCCACCCTTCTAGAGGGACACGACATGTATGTAACCTGTAACCCCGGTTAAAGTCAGACATAGCCTCAGCTCCACAAAATGGATGCTGCCACCGAGACACAAGTCTGCCCTCCTGCTGCTGGGAGTCCTCCCAGAGCAGGAGGCAAGGACAAAGGGTTTCCTGCCAGGGGCGGTGCCAGCACCGTCCCAGACAGGGTTTTGTGTATTCCAGGTAGGCAGGGCTACAGAGGAAGGTGACTGCAAGTGGCACCCCGGTGCTCACTGTGCATAGGCCGGCTGAAACCAGTTCCAGGGGCACTCCAGCCCCTGGCCTGGGGAAAGCCCGCCAAAGGAGAGGGGTGTAACCACCCCCCTCCTGGTCCCACCCATAGGGCAGGACTTAGTCGCGTGCCAGCCCCCTTTTCCCAGATAAAGGTAGGAGCAGGCCCCCTTCCAAATTAGATCATCTTTGGAATCAAGACACGACTTTCTACGAAAGGACATCAAGATTTCTTCTTCAAGATTCTCCCTTGTGGCTAAGGAGTAGTCACCCTGCATCCGCAGGCACCACCTTAAGAACACTGCGGTCTGCTGCCAGTCCTTCCTCCGGAATCCGACTGCCCAGCTCGACAAGACCCGGCTTCCCTGGTACCTCCGACCTCTACTCACCTCTACAGCCAAGCTGAGAACCGTGAGTGCGACGAGACCTCAAGGGACCGACTATTGCCAAGACTGCACGACTTCTTCACAGCAAGCCCGCCGAGTAATCTCCTGGCGAGTGCTTTGGGGTCCGAGAAGCCCCAACCCTGAGCAGCTCCAGCACCGAAGAGCAGCCCCCCAGCATCTCCACGATCGGCGTGGGGCCCTTCTGCTTTTTGCTGCTCACCGCGTTGTTTGGCTACTAGCCCGCTGGCTTGTGGCCTTCTGAACGACGCCCGACGACTTCACTGCTGCTGGTCTGGTTGCTCCAGACTGGCTCTTGCTCCCTTCCAGAAGAGGAGCACCCCGGACCCTCCTGGTCCACTCAAGACGCCATTTTGAGTCCACCGCGTGGGCTTGAATTAGCCAAGGCTTTGTTGCCCAATCCTGGGTTCTTCGACGCCGACAGCTTCATCCATCGTGGGACAGCTCGCCCCTCCATCCTGGTCGCCGACAACGCTTCCTGGTTCGTGAGATCTGCAGAGCCCAGCGTCGCCCACTCACCTAGCCGAGGTGACTACCATCCGGTGCCCTCCTGGTGCCACCTGACTACTGGCTAGTAGTCACGAACTTGGTCCCCTCTGCTTTCAGGTGTCATCCATCTTCAAGATCCAGGCTTGGACCAACTCGAACTCTCTTCACTGGTCGCCTGCCAGCATCTTTCTTCCAGGCTCCTGGTTCGTCTACGAGGATTCCCGACGTCTTTTGAGACCTATGCAGCTGCAGCCCCTGGGCTAGGTAACTTCGGCATTTCGGTGCCCCAGCATAGCCTCACTATCCAAGGGTCAGGATCCACTGTCGTTTTCTCCCTACCAGGTCGGGTTCGCCCGTGAACACTAACTTTAACTTTACTAGCTATCATAGACTTTGTCCCGCATCCCGCGTGAGAGTGCACACTCTGCACCCGAGTCCCCTGGGCCTCCTAGAAGTAATCTAACGATTCTATAGCTAAGTCCTAGCGATTCCAAAGCCTATTAGTACTGTACTTACCTGCGAGTAATTTCGCATTCCACTTTCAGAGTATATGGTTTTTCGTGCCCCTCGGGCATTTGTGTATACTGTGCTAACTTAAGTATTTTTATAAGAGTTTTGTTGTGTGCTTAGCTCCCTGTCTCATAAAGAGCCAGGGTAGTCTTGTTATAAATAAATACACTGTTTATTTTCATAACAACTTGTGTGGTGTCCTTTCACTGGGTGTTCAAGGGGTAATGTGATGGTAAAACAGCTGGCTTAACACGCCCTCTAGAGTCTTAGCCTTAGACTGCTCGTATCCATGCTACTAGGATAGCTGGTCTATAAGGTTGACTTACAACCAATCATCAATAAGGGTTGTTTGGACTGATATATAGTGATCACTAGAACAGTGAGCACTGCACATCAGGCCAACTTCTCACATTGGTGAGCAGCGGTTGGGATTTGAGCTTGCTGTTGTTTTACCACACATATCCTAAGAATATCTTGTGAAAGATCACATAAGTACTAAAGGTACATATAACTTAGCTTAGAATACTCTGAGTTCTACTGAACCAGCTGTTGTAGCTCCTAGGGCCTAGCACACCCTAAACTACAACTCTAGCAAGGGATCAGTAGGTAAACATATAGTGTAGGTAAGTGCACCACTTACACCTCACTAGAAAAGCATGTCTACCCAGGGAGAGTCCTCAGGGACCCCTCTTGTGGTGATTGACCCTCCACAGGTCAGCTCAAGATATGCAGCTCTCAATTTCCAGGAGTTGAGACACTTGTGTACCTCCAGGAAATTGAAACAGGGGGCTAACCCCACCACTCCCTTCCTGTTGGATCTCTTAGAGACCTATGATGCTAGTAGAGCATCTCAGGGAGAGGGGAATATGCCAGCCTTAGAGGGGCACCTTGGTGATCCAGACCTCCACAACACTGTAAATAAAGTTGGGGAGGAGGATCCTGAGGAACTCTCTGGGCATGAGGTAGACAAAGGTCTTGAGGTAGTCAGAAGGCTAACTAGGGCCAACTTAGACTTGCTTGGGCTAGGATCTGGGGGACCCCCAGTACTGACCCTAAGTAGGCCTAACCTTGGAGTTAGGAGAGATAGATCTCTTTCTAGGGACTCCAATAGATCTCTGCACTCTAATGCCTCTTCTCAGAGGAGAAGGAACTCTCCCCAGAGGAGACTGACTTCCCCCCAGAGAATGGAGCATGAAGCTAGGATGAGACAGGCTACTCTGAGGATTGAAAGGGAAGATATTGCCCTGGCCAAAGAGAAGCTTGCCTTGGCTAGAGAGCAGCAGATGAGTGGGTTAGCTCCCACTGGTGGCAGCAATCTCCCAAGAGATAGAGAGAAGGGTTTAGATACTAAACACCTGACTAAGATAGTGCCCCCCTTTAAGCAAGGGGATGACATCCAGAAATGGATGGCTGCTTTGGAGAGAGCCTGCACTGTGCAGTGCATTCCCCGAAGTCAGTGGGCAGCTATACTGTGGCTCTCCTTTGATGGTAAAGGTAGAGATAAGCTCCTCACTACAAGAGTGGGGGATGCTAATGATTACCAGGTCCTGAAAAATGCACTGATTGATGGGTTTGGTTTAACCACTGAGCGGTAGAGGTTGCTGTTCAGAGACACCCAGAAAACTCAGTCTCAGGACTGGTCTGACTTTGTGGATTGTGCCACTAAGGCTTTGGAGGGCTGGTTGCTGGGTAGCAAGGTTACTGATTACACAGGGTTGTACAATCTCATGATGAGAGAACAAATTTTAAATAATTGTCAGAACCAGTTGTTGCACCAGCACCTTGTTGATTCAGATCTGACCTCTCCCCAAGAATTGGGAAAGAAGGCAGACAAATGGGTCAGAACAAGGATCAAACAGAACCAGAACCAGAACCAGGGTGGTCAGAAGAAAGCAGACCAAAAGGGTAATGCTAAGAGTGAACAAAATGACCAGAAGTCTTCACCAGGTCCCCAACAAACCAAAGAGGGTGGGGGTCAGGCTTCCCAGAAGAAGAAGACTCAAGAAGGCCAGTCAAAGAGGTGGTGCCAGTACTGTAAAAGTAAGTCTCACTGGTTTAGTGAGTGCACCAAAAGAGGAGGACAAACTCCTGCCACTACAGCCCCTAAGGCAACTGCACCCCCTAGTACAGTCAGTAGTGGTAGTGTACCTCCCAAGGCATTAGTTGGGTTAACCTTGGGAACTGAGGGGTCTGACAACTTAGTTGGCACACTCACTCAGGCTGTCCTTGTCTGTACAGGGGATATGGATATGTCCCCTGATATAAGTCCCAATACTTTGGGCAAATACAGGCAGACACCTTTGATTAATGGCAAGATGGCTCAGGCCTATAGGGACACTTGTGCCAGTGTCACCATGGTGACACCTAACTTTGTGGACCCTGGACAGATCATGCCAGGCACAGATTTCCTGGTGACCAATGCCAGCAACGTCACTACCAGTCATAGTATGGCGATTGTGGCTTTCTCCTGGGGTGGAGTGAAGGGACAAAAGAAAGTTGTAGTCAGTTCAGACCTCCCAGTTGATTGTTTGTTGGGCAATGATTTGGAGTCATCACTATGGTCAGAAGTGGAGCAGAGGACTCACATGGAGATGTTAGGCTTGCCAGCACATGTGCTTGCTGTGACTAGGTCACAGGCCAGAAGATGCCCCACTGAACAGGTGCTGGATCCTGAAAGAATGGACCAGACACCTTCCAAGAAGAAGAGCAGTAAGGGTAAGGCCTTGCCTTCCCCCTTTCCCCAGGTTGAGGATCAGGTCTCTGAGGAGGCTGATCTGAGAGAGCTGAGGGAAACTGAGCCTAAAGAGCTTGAACTTGATCAAGTTGAGTTTCTGGGCTCAGGGGGACCCTCCAGAGCAGACCTGGGGAAGGCACAGTTAGACTGCCCTTCCCTTGAACCCCTCAGACAGCAGGCTGCTGCTGAGGCTGCAGGGAATGCCACAGGTGCCCACAGGGTATACTGGGAAGATGGACTCCTGTACTCTGAGTCAAGAGACCCCAAGCCTGGTGCAACCAGGAGGCTGGTCATCCCCTTGTCTCTGAGAGGTTTCCTTCTCACCTTGGCCCATGAGATTCCCCTTGCAGGTCATTTAGGTCAGACAAAGACGTGGGACAGGCTTGTCTCACACTTTCACTGGCCCCACATGAATGAGAATACCAAGGAGTTTTGTCGCTCCTGTGTCACTTGCCAAGCCAGTGGTAAGTCAGGTGGCACAACAAAGGCCCCCCTCATACCACTACCTGTGGTGGGGGTCCCCTTTGAAAGAGTGGGGATTGACATTGTTGGTCCAATGGAACCCCAGACAGCATCAGGGCACAAGTTTATACTGGTGGTGGTGGATCATGCCACCAGGTATCCCGAAGCTATTCCACTTAGGACCACTACAGCACCTGTAGTGGCAAGGGCCCTAGTTGGAGTGTTCTCCAGAGTGGGCTTCCCTAAGGAGGTTGTTTCTGACAGAGGTACAAACTTAATGTCAGGATATCTGACTGCAATGTGGAAGGAGTGTGGTGTGAACTACAAGTTCACCACACCCTACCACCCACAATGCAATGGGCTTGTTGAGAGATTCAACAGGACCCTCAAAGGGATGATTCATGGGCTACCTGAACCTCTTAGGAGAAGATGGGATGTCCTGATCCCCTGCCTCTTGTTTGCTTACAGAGAGGTCCCACAGAAGGGGGTTGGCTACAGCCCCTTTGAGCTTCTGTATGGGCATCCTGTAAGAGGACCCCTGTGTTTGGTGAAGGAAGGATGGGAGAGACCTCTCAAAAAGCCTGCAACCAACATAGTGGACTATGTACTTGGTCTCCGCTCCAGGATGGCTGAGTATATGGAAAAGGCATCTAAAAACCTGGAGGCCAGCCAAGAACTTCAAAAAGCTTGGCATGACCAAAAGGCTGTGCTGACTGTGTACCAGCCAGGACAGAAGGTGTGGGTGCTGGAGCCAGTGGCCCCAGCAGCTCTGAAAGACAAATGGTCTGGGCCCCACACCATCATTGAGCAAAAGGGAGAGGTTACCTACTTGGTGGACCTTGGAACTCCCAGGAGCCCTCTCAGAGTGCTCCATGTGAACAGGCTCAAGGCATATGTTGACAGGAAGGACATGAGCTTGCTCATGGCCACAGATGAGGGACAGGAGGAAGAGAGTGACCCTCTCCCAGACCTGCTCACTCAGAATCCTGATGATGGATCAGTAGATGGTGTTGTCTTTTGTGGCAGCCTCACTGAACATCAGCAACAGGATTGCAGGCAAGTTCTGCAATCCTTCAGACATATGTTCTCTCTGACACCCAGCCAAACTGATTGGTGTACCCATGATGTTGACACTGGAGACAGTCTGCCTGTCAAGAGTAAAATCTACAGACAGCCTGATCATGTTAGAGACTGCATCAAGACAGAAGTGCAGAAAATGTTGGAGCTGGGAGTCATTGAGCCCTCAGATAGCCCTTGGGCTAGCCCAGTAGTTCTAGTGCCAAAGCCTCACACCCAGGGTGGTAAGAAAGAGATGAGGTTTTGCGTAGACTACAGAGGCCTCAATGCAGTCACTACGACTGATGCCCACCCAATACCAAGAGCAGATGAACTTATAGATAAATTGGCTTCTGCCAAATTCTTAAGTACATTTGATTTGACAGCTGGGTATTGGCAAATCAGGTTAGCTGAGGAGGCCAAACCCAAGACAGCATTTTCTACCCCTGGTAGGCATTATCAGTTTGTGGTAATGCCTTTTGGTTTGAAAAATGCACCTGCCACCTTCCAAAGGTTGGTGAATCAAGTCCTCACTGGGCTGGATGACTTCTGTGCAGCATATCTTGACGATATTGCTGTCTTTAGCTCCACCTGGGAGGATCACCTGGTCCACCTGAGGAAAGTGTTAGAGGCCCTACAAAAGGCAGGCCTCACTATCAAGGCCACTAAGTGCCAGATAGGGCAGACACATGTTGTATACCTGGGCCACCTTGTAGGTGGAGGCCAGGTTCAGCCATTGGAGAGTAAAATACAGGCCATCCAGGACTGGGCTCCTCCAATCACCCAGACTCAGGTTCGAGCTTTCTTGGGCCTGACTGGGTACTATAGGAAGTTTGTCAGAAATTATGGGTCCATAGTGACCCCTCTTAATGACCTGACAAGCAAAAAGATGCCAAAGAAAGTTCAGTGGACAGCAAGCTGTCAGAAAGCATTCAATGACCTAAAGCAGGCCATGTGCACAGCACCTATCCTAAAGAGTCCAGATTACTCCAAGCCATTCATTGTCCAAACAGATGCTTCTGAGTTGGGTGTGGGAGCTGTTCTGTCTCAGCTGAATTTTGATGGTAATGATCAGCCTATTGCTTTCATTAGTAGGAGGCTGACCCCCAGAGAGAAAAATTGGTCAGCTATTGAGAGGGAGGCCTTTGCTATGGTTTGGGCCCTGAAGAAGCTGAGGGCCTACTTGTTTGGCACTTACTTCACCATTCAGACCGACCATAAGCCCCTCTTGTGGCTAAATCAGATGAAGGGTGAAAACCCCAAACTGCTTAGGTGGTCCATTTCCCTACAGGGGATGGATTTTACAGTGGAGCATAGACCTGGTACTGATCACAGCAATGCTGATGGGCTCTCCAGGTATTTCCACTTAGAGCAAGAAGACTCACCTGGTCAAGGTTAGTTTATTGTCCCAAAGTTTTGGGGGGGGGTCATGTAGGAGAGTAGGGTCTGCAATCCTATGATCACCCAGATTTTTGCTTTTTGCTGCACTGGTTTACGACTTTCCCTGGCTGTGGGCCTGCTAATCAGACCCACAGCCTAGCTGTTCTCTCTATCCAAATTGTACTCAGGTACTGAATTGGCACTGGGCCCTCTCTAAGTCCCTGTACCCAGGGCTGCGGTGCACCCAGAAGTCTCCCAGGGGCTGAAGCATGTATTGTGCCACCCCTGGGCTGACTAACTAAACTGACACAACTGGCTGCACGACAGCTGGGGCAAGGTGGTGTAATCACCCTTTGCTTTAGATATAGTATACCTATATCTAACCCTAAAAATGGACACACAGATCTCCTATCAGTCACTCCTATGGCAGGCCTTAACAATCCTGAAGGCAGAGTGCTTGGAATCGTGTGAGATGGTGCTCTGGCATGAGCTGAGCCTGTCTGCGGCTTTCGGGATCCATCCCTTAGCTGTTTCCATGATATCGCATACCATATACTCTTAAGTGCATTATAATCCTCGTGGTTATATGCCAACTCTGGTATCGCTTTATCAAAACATGTCGAGTAAGGTGTCATACGAATTGGAATACTAACCCCTCGCCAATTCTGGCAACGGGGTTAGCATTCCACCCTTCTAGAGGGACACGACATGTATGTAACCTGTAACCCCGGTTAAAGTCAGACAGCCTCAGCTCCACAAAATGGATGCTGCCACCGAGACACAAGTCTGCCCTCCTGCTGCTGGGAGTCCTCCCAGAGCAGGAGGCAAGGACAAAGGGTTTCCTGCCAGGGGCGGTGCCAGCACCGTCCCAGACAGGGTTTTGTGTATTCCAGGTAGGCAGGGCTACAGAGGAAGGTGACTGCAAGTGGCACCCCGGTGCTCACTGTGCATAGGCCGGCTGAAACCAGTTCCAGGGGCACTCCAGCCCCTGGCCTGGGGAAAGCCCGCCAAAGGAGAGGGGTGTAACCGCCCCCCTCCTGGTCCCACCCATAGGGCAGGACTTAGTCGCGTGCCAGCCCCCTTTTCCCAGATAAAGGTAGGAGCAGGCCCCCTTCCAAATTAGATCATCTTTGGAATCAAGACACGACTTTCTACGAAAGGACATCAAGATTTCTTCTTCAAGATTCTCCCTTGTGGCTAAGGAGTAGTCACCCTGCATCCGCAGGCACCACCTTAAGAACACTGCGGTCTGCTGCAAGTCCTTCCTCCGGAATCCGACTGCCCAGCTCGACAAGACCCGGCTTCCCTGGCACCTCCGACCTCTACTCACCTCTACAGCCAAGCTGAGAACCGTGAGTGCGACGAGACCTCAAGGGACCGACTATTGCCAAGACTGCACGACTTCTTCACAGCAAGCCCGCCGAGTAATCTCCTGGCGAGTGCTTTGGGGTCCGAGAAGCCCCAACCCTGAGCAGCTCCAGCACCGAAGAGCAGCCCCCCAGCATCTCCACGATCGGCGTGGGGCCCTTCTGCTTTTTGCTGCCCACCGCGTTGTTTGGCTACTAGCCCGCTGGCTTGTGGCCTTCTGAACGACGCCCGACGACTTCACTGCTGCTGGTCTGGTTGCTCCAGACTGGCTCTTGCTCCCTTCCAGAAGAGGAGCACCCCGGACCCTCCTGGTCCACTCAAGACGCCATTTTGAGTCCACCGCGTGGGCTTGAATTAGCCATGGCTTTGTTGCCCAATCCTGGGTTCTTCGACGCCGACAGCTTCATCCATCGTGGGACAGCTCGCCCCTCCATCCTGGTCGCCGACAACGCCTCCTGGTCCGTGAGATCTGCAGAGCCCAGCGTCGCCCACTCACCTAGCCGAGGTGACTACCATCCGGTGCCCTCCTGGTGCCACCTGACTACTGGCTAGTAGTCACGAACTTGGTCCCCTCTGCTTTCAGGTGTCATGCATCTTCAAGATCCAGGCTTGGATCAACTCGAACTCTCTTCACTGGTCGCCTGCCAGCATCTTTCTTCCAGGCTCCTGGTTCGTCTACGAGGATTCCCGACGTCTTTTGAGACCTATGCAGCTGCAGCCCCTGGGCTAGGTAACTTCGGCATTTCGGTGCCCCAGCATAGCCTCACTATCCAAGGGTCAGGATCCACTGTCGTTTTCTCCCTACCAGGTCGGGTTCGCCCGTGAACACTAACTTTAACTTTACTAGCTATCATAGACTTTGTCCCGCATCCCGCGTGAGAGTGCACACTCTGCACCCGAGTCCCCTGGGCCTCCTAGAAGTAATCTAACGATTCTATAGCTAAGTCCTAGCGATTCCAAAGCCTATTAGTACTGTACTTACCTGCTAGTAATTTCGCATTCCACTTTCAGAGTATATGGTTTTTCGTGCCCCTCGGGCATTTGTGTATACTGTGCTAACTTAAGTATTTTTATAAGAGTTTTGTTGTGTGCTTAGCTCCCTGTCTCATAAAGAGCCGGGGTAGTCTTGTTATAAATAAATACACTGTTTATTTTCATAACAACTTGTGTGGTGTCCTTTCACTGGGTGTTCAAGGGGTAATGTGATGGTAAAACAGCTGGCTTAACACGCCCTCTAGAGTCTTAGCCTTAGACTGCTCGTATCCATGTTACTAGGATAGCTGGTCTATAAGGTTGACTTACAACCAATCATCAATAAGGGTTGTTTGGACTGATATATAGTGATCACTAGAACAGTGAGCACTGCACATCAGGCCAACTTCTCACAACTGTCATTCCCTAAAAGCTGAGAAAATGGAGATTTCAGCCCCACACACCCTTTTTTGATAACATTTTCAGGGAAAAACCCAGAGGCTTTCATTTGCAGCCCGTTTTTCCCATTTTTCTGAAAAAAACAAAAAAATCACTATATTTTGGTTAATGTGGGACCCCTCCAAGGGAATCCACAAACCCTGGGTGCCTTTAGAATCCACATGATGTTGGAAGAAAAGGACGCAAATTTGGCATGGATACCTTATGTGGTCAAAAAGTTACAAGGGCCTAAGCACGCACTACTCCAAAACGCCAAAAAAAAGCCTTAGCACAGGAGGGGAAAAGGCCTAGCAGCGAAGGGGTTAAGATACCATAAATGTACCTAAAATTGGTAAGTGAAGTCTACCTTGGAATGATAAGTCCTGTCATATGAAGCACAGTGTCCTGTGGTGTTTGCGGGTGTTTTGGGATGTGGTAGGTTGCTGCCACTTCAGTGGTTACTCAGTGGGTTTAAATGCTGTTCGTCTCAGGAGTGATCAAATGTTATATCATATACTGTGTCGCATTTCTTGTGCTGGTTGGTGTTTTGTACTTATTTTGCAGTGAATCATTGTGTGGTCCTTGGATGTTCTGTGGCTTTTTGTAGATTGTGGTGGGTGTTGCATCACACACTGTGTTTTTTGCTGAAATTGAGCACTTTTCAAATGTTATACTATTTATTGTTTGTGTGGTAAACTCTGTAGGTTAGTGTAATGTCAAAAGAGATTGATCCATTATTAGTGTTTATTTGAATTACTACTGTGTGTTTTGTTTCGTGTGGCACAGGCATGATGTAATGTGATGTTATTTTGGAGTGATGCTATGTGCCCCCCTCTGTAATGTGATATACTGAAGTAAAATTTGTGAAAGGGAATACTAAATATGTGGGATATATGACTTGTGGGACTATTTGTTGCCTGGTGTATATAAGTACTTTTATGTGATGTACCTGGTGTTGGCCTGAGGTGTTCTGTGTACTGTTGTTGGGCAAATTGGTATTTCATCATCTGTGGTGTCTCGGTGTCTCTCGCACGGTCTGAAGGTTAAGCTCCCTTGTGTGTGTGTATTGATCAATTGTTATAAGGAGTAAGGTTGTGTGTGTGTGTGATGTTATATTAAGGTGATTTCTCCATTTAAGATTATTTGATGTTCTATTGTGCATGTTTTATTATGATGTGTTGGTGTGCGGTGGTATCAGGGTAATCTTGTATGGTTTGGCATACAATGTTCTGCCTCCTCTGTTTTTCTGAGGAGTTATGAGGCTATGTAGTACGATAAGTGACAAGAAGTTGGTGTGTTATGTGTTGGGTCAGTCTTTGATATGCGGTATTATGAAGTAGTGTGATGGAAAGTAACACCTGCAGGTATAACGTGGTGGCATTATTCTTGTTCTCTTATAATGCACACTCTACAAATGAAATGGTGTTTAGGAGCAGTGTGGACTAAGAAACCTCAATCTATGCAGTTAATGGTGGTGTACATCACCGAGAAAGTCCACTAGACATTTTAGATTCAAAGAATGAATAAAAATGTCTGAGTTCTGTATTTTTGCCTGGTTTGTGGGGTATATCACCGCCTTGTGGCTGTCTGCGCTGCCACAGTGGAGCGCTCGGAGTGTCGCATGGGGTGAAGGCTTTCCTTCTGGGTGATTCGTAGTGGGGAAATACATCATCCAGGTATTTAGGTCTGTGTGGTGTGAAGGTAATGAGCTTTTGTCTGGTCTGGTGAGTTTTATTGTGTGGTGTCGGGTTAGGTAGGCACTGTGGAGTGGTTGTTTGTTACGGAGGGGCGTGTTCAGTTGACAGGGTTATAGGACTGGGATTGTACTGGATGTTGGGTAAATGGTGTGTGTTGTGTTATCAAAAGGCTGCCATTTGCTGAAGTGGGATGTCAGGATATGTATGGTGTAGTGCAGCATTGCAGATTTGTTGTTGTCTGTGGTCTGCAGAGATGTACTGCAGGTGTAATAGTTTGATGCGTGTGCTGCTGAAAATGAGTTTGGTGTACTGGTGTATTGGTGTACTGATCATGTATAAACCTGGTATAATTTGCCAAGTAATGTAACTGGGTGGTGCGCTGTTGGTTTGTATATTGTGATAGGTTATGGAGTGAGTTGCTATGATGTGCCGTACAGTGCTCCAAGGATTGTGGTACTGCCCTTTGAGTATGTACTGCCATGTACAGAATAGTGCCTCAAAGAGAGGTGAACTGTGACCATGTGTGATGACAGTCATGTATTCCTTCTGCTTTAATGTTGATGTTCCCCTGCACATTTTTATCACAGTGTGCACTAACATATTCTATAACCACATATGGGTGTACTTGTTATTTATTAATTTGAAGTGCCCATTAGCAGCAATATGCATGGAAAGTGTCACGACTCTAGAAGACATAGAAGCCATTTTATAGGAATTGGTACATTTTTCCCACTTACTGCCTCTCATAGTGAAGCATAGACTTGCTTTCAATGTCGGCAAACAGGAGCATGACTTTAGTAAATAATTAATTCAGCAGTGTGTTCATGTATTTGTATCTCAGAATTTTCTCCATGAGAAGATCCTTCCACCGACTCATTAGATAGGTTTTGCTGAAATAACAAGTTTGTGTCACATGTTGATGATAACAGCTTTCCAAAACTGCAGGCATCTTGGGGTTACATGCTCCAATTGAACCTTTTGGGTGAGAGCTCTGGTCGGTTGAAGTTACAATTGTCTATTGATTATTTGCTGTGCTGCTTGCTACGTTTGAATTACAGAGGTTAGATTTTTTTGGCTTCCCGACATATTGTGTTTTATTTTAACACCATGTTTGCTGTGTAATAACAACTGGTGATCTGGATGGGCCACAGTGTGGTATGGTTTATTATTTTGAGGTATAATAGGTTTGTCACGTTTTGGTGAGGTCTATGAAAAACTTCTCTTTGTAGTTGGTTGTCATGTCTGGTGTAGTGGTTTAATGGATGGATGTTGAGGAAACATCAGTTTTGTATGAAAAGTATTGATGAATACCACATATCTTAGGCTTTAGTGGAGTGTGTGGCTTCTGAATGTGGTTTGAGAGCAATATACTATTGTTTTGGTGAGTGGAATGAGTGGTGCTATTGTGAGGACTGGTGGTGCATGCAGTGACGGAATATGTGGCAAGAATAATGTGGTGTTGTGTTGTGGGCTGAGATATTGTGTGTAGTTGGTAACTTTGTGATGATAGAGGAGCAAAGTGGGTGTGATAGGGAGGTCTGTGGTGTGGCACTGTAGGTCTCGCTGTCAGGGAAGCTTTTGTGGACACATGAGGTAAGATGTGTTTTGTGGTGTGTAGATATGAGCACAACGGACTGAAAATAATTTTGTGCACTTCTTGGTTCATGGTGGCGAAGTGTCTGGAGGATGTGGGAGATGATGTGGTAGATTGATGAGTGAGATTGTATGGCATGGCCCCTCTCTGTATGATGACAATGGGGTGGTGCTAGATTGGGCCTGCCATCTGGGTTATTACAGATGTGGGTGACTTCTCTGTGAAGGGCATGGTTGTGAAGTGAATTGGTGGGATGATGTCAAGAACAGTGGTGAAGATAGCATGTCAGATTAGTTTTAAGTGAGTAGTCATTTGTGGGTAGTGGCTGTTGTCTTTGTGGTCATCTGTGATGTCGCTAGTGTTTGCTTGTGACCTAGCTTATTATAGGTATGGTTAATGCTCGCTTCTGAAATGCTCACTTAATATGCAGCTCTAAACCCTGCTTACTACCGTGAGCTTGTGCAAAAGTTATGTCTATTTCTTTATCAATATAATAGGGACAGAATGGAGAAATAGGTTTTATAGCCTCTGTGAAAGCCAGCTAAGAACCTATGTTAAGTGTACGTCACTAGGGTTCATCCCTAAAACATGAAAGCATGTGCTAGTGAGGAACAGTCTCTTAAAGGGAACTTTTGTGCCTAGCTGTGTATGGCGTGATATTTGTGCCCATAATGGCTTCTATTGGGTATGCTGCTTCTAAAGGAACTCTGGTTGTACACGGATATAAGATGTGTAATTCACAGGGCTTCAAACTGCACTCTGATTCACTGGTAGTTGGTGTAGCTGCATAAGCTGGAAATAGCTACAGTTCCTAGAACTGAAGTGCACAGAGTTGTCTGACATATTCTACATCCTTCGGTGTTTGCCTGTAGGGTGAGGCTTGGAGGCCTAGGTATAAAGCACTGGTGTAAAGCATAAGCCAATTCATGACTTGTAATCTCTAGGACTTGCCACATACAGAGTGTGCACTAAAATGTACAAAAGTGAGTGATTACTTTGTTGACGTTTGAGTGCACACCTCATACTAGAAGTGTTATTGTTCTCGAGAAAAGCACAACCAATGATGTGTGTACATGATGGAGTAGGTGAGACGGATTGGGACAGGAGGATGCTGTTTTTTATGTAGATGGGTATAGGTGATTCTTGTCATCCAGAGGATGGTCACAGGGAGCAAAGTGAGAAGTTGGTGGGTCATCAAGTGGTAGTTTGAATACTCTGAAGGAGGTCGATGCATCAGTCTCGTAGTAAATCATGCAGAAATCAACGTATGGAGGGCATAGGTGCCACGTAAGTGTTGAACAGTGAGGGTGACTGGGTGAGGCACTGGGGAACTCTGCATGTATCTGGGCAGCTGGGTGGTGGGCTGCATGTATTAGATAGTGTTCTGACCAAGAGAAAGGCAGAGAACCCAGTAAATGTCGATTTGTGGACACAGAGGACTAGATCTGGTGAGAAGGATCTGGTGATTTATTTTGTTGAAGACTGCAGGTGAGGTCTAGAAGACGACTATGCCGTTGTTGTCCTCAGCTACGATTTTAAGCTTGTCGCACACAGAGACCAACAGGGAAATGTGGCTAACCTGCTTGCATACATTTTTTTTAATTGGAGATTTTGAAATGGGCTAGTCTGTTCATGGTCTGATTCTTGTGCCTTTGACAGTTTAAGTGTGGTTAGGTTGTGTTTGGTTTGGACACACAGGAGGTGATGCGGCAAATTATTTTGAGTAGATGAGACTTCGTAGGCAAAGAATTTGATCAATGAATTGCGTGGTTCTGGTGAAGGCCAGGGGCTGGTTAGGGCCTTTGGGTTGCAGACCCCATTCATCTATTATTTTGAGCTTTTAATTCTGGAATTAGTTTGCAGAGGAAATACTGTTGTTTTTTTGCATTTTTGTGCAGCTGTTCGTTAGTTTCTCAGTTGTTGTTGGAAGGCCTCTTCACAGTGATAGTTATAAGACGGGGACCATTATCGCAGAAGAAGCCATCATTTTGTCCTCTTTCATTGTGATAGAGGTTCTGTACCACTTTGAGTGTTTATACAGTAAAAGTGGCTCAAGTTCTTGACGGGTTCCACAATGGTTCCTAAATGGAGTCGGAACAGCTTTCTTCTTCAGATAACATTGGTTTAGAGTTATCGAGAATGTCAGACATGGAGGGGAGGTTTATGCTTTTACTGTGCTTGCAGCTTGCTGGTTCGGGATGTAAATGCATAAGAGGGTGAAGTGTTTTCAAACTGATGGTAAGAGGATGTTGCTGCTTCATGATGGCTTAATTGACAGGACTATTGCTAGGACATTGTTCCATCGCATCTAAAGTTCTCTCTGCAGAGTGGGGAGGCCCCTTCACCTGCTGTTTCAGTTGTAGGGTCTCCACGTTGGTACATAGACGCATCCAGTCGAGTTTGATGCAACCAAGAGAGGAGTGAGTATTGATATTATCATGGAAAGGAGTAGGGCTAATAATGTATTGTTAAAATTAAAAAGCGTGCTTGCTGCACAGGCAGGATCCAGAGTCAGTCAGAACAGTGTGGAGGCGAAGAAACAACGTGATAATTCTATACTTCTCTTCATCCAGAATACAGTGCCCTACAGATGGAGTATTCGCTGCAGCCTGAAAAACAAACATTTTATACCCAAATACGACATTCAGCCCTATGCGACATTTGTTAATTCTGACCCACACAGATCAGCCCAAACCAAAATGATTTAGGTAAAGCTGGAAAAAGGCTCCAACCCAGCTCAAGTATATCTACTTCATAGGACCCGCGACACTGAGAATAAACACTGTACAAACACAGTACAAATCAAGGCATTGAGCATGCTGGGTCAATGTGAAACTACATATATCAGTAAGCATGCTCAGTGGGTCTGGTGGCTTAGTGTACTGATGCGTCCACTGTAGGGGTCTATGTTCGACCTCATGGTCACAGGTTCAAATCCCAGCGGGTCCACTCAGCCTTTCCTCCTTCTGAGGGTGATAAAATTAGCACCATTGAGTTGGGTAACAACAAAGATCTGGTATTCAGCACCAAGACGCCCTTAGGTAAACATGTTGTTTACAAATACACATGGTATGTTAATGTTCTAGGCTGCAAAGGCCAGAACTCGCTAAAGGTCAGTCATCCTCATGACATTAAAAATATATATATATATATCTTGTTCTGAGTCATACCCAAGTCACTCAGCTGTGAGAAGTGTGCCATATCTCTTTCAAATGTACAGCTCTTCCTGTCCTCTCAGTGAACCTCTGTTATACAGCAGCCTGCACCAGTGCTTAATTTAAAAAATAAAAAAAAGTGGAGTGGCAGGGCTCTCGTGAGGAGGCCACTGCAGCTTGCACCACACACTGCCCCTGCCATGGTGCAATGATAGTAACAACACAACTACTAGCCATCACACTCCTACGAGTGTGACAATTCAGACTATTTAAGGCCCCCAAAGCTAAAATAATGGCTTATGCAGCAGGTAATAATCCTTTTTAAAATATATTATATATAATAATTAGCTTTTGTTGTGCCGCTTTGTGGCAGGCTGTCACAAGCGCCAGTGCTGACAATTAAGTGCCAGTTCCGAACACCGAAAGCCACCGGCTCAAATTAAGCAATGCCCGGCCACCTTTCCATGTGCATCAGCGCTATGTTGGGCGGTGCCAGCGCTATGTAGGACGGTGCCAAAGGCCCATTTCACTAAGTCAGATATGGGCCGGTTTTGTCCCCTTAAATTTGTCATTGTTGGGGAAGGCTTGCTCTGCTCTCCTGAACTAGAGAGGCAACAGCAGCCACTCACAGAGATAGCAGAGATGTGGGCTCCATTATCACACACAGAATAAAAATGGGCTATCCTGAGTAGACACAGCATGCGGTGCGCCCCCTCCCGCCCCAACCTTGGGGCATTACAGTCATGCTCATCTCCCAAAGGGAAGTGGTATGGGCCATTGAGAGGATTCTGCTTTTATCCAAGTGTTTGTGTGTGTGTGTGTGTGTGTGTGTGTGTGTGTGTGTGTATATATATATATATATACACACATATATACATTTCCAGTCAGGAGAAAGGCTATGGAGGACAATGCTCTTTTCCATGAGGCACGATGTTCTGTTGCAAAAAGAAGCGCGCTAAACCAGAAGTCCTTACCTACCAAAGGATGTTAAAAGCTGTTAATCTACACAGAGGCATGGAGCCTACTAGAGGATGTACACTGAACTTACCTGTTGGACTGCATGACCCAGTATGCAATGTGGCGTTTACTGTAAGCCACACCCATGAAGGGAGGTCCCTCACAATAAATCTGAATAACAAACAGGCAAGCCTTCTATGCCTCTGTGTAAAGCCCATGACTAAGAGGCGTCGGCCTCGAAACGCGTCGGGCATGGTTTTAATGACGGACGGAGGGAATGCGTGCTGCATCGAGGTAACCACTGTGAGAGCATCGGAGAGTGCATTCCAGAGCGCAAGGGCGTTTGGTCTAATAAAAGTATACGCGGCTGCCCGAGCCGCGGTAACAGGAGGTGCACCATTTCCAGTCAGGAGAAAGGCTATGGAGGACAATGCTCTTTTCCATGAGGCACGATGTTCTGTTGCAAAAAGAAGCGCGCTAAACCAGAAGTCCTTACCTACCAAAGGATGTTAAAAGCTGTTAATCTACACAGAGGCATGGAGCCTACTAGAGGATGTACACTGAACTTACCTGTTGGACTGCATGACCCAGTATGCAATGTGGCGTTTACTGTAAGCCACACCCATGAAGGGAGGTCCCTCACAATAAATCTGAATAACAAACAGGCGAGCCTTCTATGCCTCTGTGTAAAGCCCATGACTAAGAGGCGTCGGCCTCGAAACGCGTCGGGCATGGTTTTAATGACGGACGGAGGGAATGCGTGCTGCATCGAGGTAACCACTGTGAGAGCATCGGAGAGTGCATTCCTGAGCGCAAGGGCGTTTGGTCTAATAAAAGTATACGCGGCTGCCCGAGCCGCGGTAACAGGAGGTGCACCATTTCCAGTAAGGAGAAAGGCTATGGAAGACAATGCTCTTTTCCATGAGGCACGATGTTCTGTTGCAAAAAGAAGCGCGCTAAACCAGAAGTCCTTACCTACCAAAGGATGTTAAAAGCTGTTAATCTACACAGAGGCATGGAGCCTACTAGAGGATGTACACTGAACTTACCTGTTGGACTGCATGACCCAGTATGCAATGTGGCGTTTACTGTAAGCCACACCCATGAAGGGAGGTCCCTCACAATAAATCTGAATAACAAACAGGCGAGCCTTCTATGCCTCTGTGTAAAGCCCATGACTAAGAGGCGTCGGCCTCGAAACGCGTCGGGCATGGTTTTAATGACGGACGGAGGGAATGCGTGCTGCATCGAGGTAACCACTGTGAGAACATCGGAGAGTGCATTCCTGAGCGCAAGGGCGTTTGGTCTAATAAAAGTATACGCGGCTGCCCGAGCCGCGGTAACAGGAGGTGCACCATTTCCAGTCAGGAGAAAGGCTATGGAGGACAATGCTCTTTTCCATGAGGCACGATGTTCTGTTGCAAAAAGAAGCGCGCATAACCAGAAGTCCTTACCTACCAAAGGATGTTAAAAGCTGTTAATCTACACAGAGGCATGGAGCCTACTAGAGGATGTACACTGAACTTACCTGTTGGACTGCATGACCCAGTATGCAATGTGGCGTTTACTGTAAGCCACACCCATGAAGGGAGGTCCCTCACAATAAATCTGAATAACAAACAGGCGAGCCTTCTATGCCTCTGTGTAAAGCCCATGACTAAGAGGCGTCGGCCTCGAAACGCGTCGGGCATGGTTTTAATGACGGACGGAGGGAATGCGTGCTGCATCGAGGTAACCACTGTGAGAGCATCGGAGAGTGCATTCCTGAGCACAAGGGCGTTTGGTCTAATATATATATATATATATATATATATATATATCAGTTTTATATAGTGCAGTTTGCTTCAAATGTATCCAAGCGCTTTACATGAGCACAGGTTGCATTACATAAGGTCACATTCATGTTTTTTAAGCCAAGAGGGTTAGGGGGATTAAGTGATTTGCCAAGAGTCACAAAATGTTGATCTGCCACTGAGTCTCGAACCGGTTTCCCCAGTTCTAGATTCACCAGCTCTGGCCCTAGTGCCACATCCTCCTCTATCATTGATGTGTAGTGGAACAGGGGCCTGAGGCAAGAGGGCCCCCTGCACCGACTGCTCATAGTTCTGCAGGACAAGTCGCTCCCCACGCCGCACAGCTCCACCAGTTGTGCCCGTGCCTTCCCCCCTGCTGCCTCCTGCTATTGTGAGTTTGCCGCTGCTGGGCTGCGCTTAGTGCCGCTTGGTACATTGTCCACTGCCTGTGACTGTCTACTCCTGTAATTGTGTCATTGTTCACGGTCCATTGCCTGTTTTCCTTTTATTCCCCCCAGTATCCCAGTCTCTCCCCCCTCTTTGCCTTTTGTACCCCTCGCCGTTTGTTTCCCGTTCCCGCCACTGCTCCCCTGCGGCCCGCCCCCTTTTTTGCCTTCTGTATCACGCTCTCAACGCCCATTCGCCGCCCACCCCTGCCTCCCAGCTGCTCCTCCCTCCCACCTCTCCTTAAATGGCGGCTGCGCGGTGGTGAGAGCGACCCCTGACCCTGCCTGCAGGCCAGGTCGCTCCCCACGCCGCACAGCTCCACCAGTTGTGCCCGTGCCTTCCCCCCTGCTGCCTCCTGCTATTGTGAGTTTTCCGCTGCTGGTCTGCGCTTAGTGCCGCTTGGTTCATTGTCCACTGCCTGTAACTGTCTACTCCTGTAACTGTGTAATTGTTCACAGTCCATTGCCTGGTTTTCTTTTATTCCCTCCAGTATATAAGTCTCCCCCCCTCTTTGCCTTCTGTACCCCTCACCGTTTGTTTCCCGTTCCCGTCGCTGCTCCACTGCGGCCCGCCCCCTTTCTTGCCTTCTGTATCACGCTCCCAACGCCCATTGGCCGCCCACTCCCGCCTCCCAGCTGCTCCCCTTCCCACCTCGCCTTAAATGGCGGCCACTGCGCGGCAGCGCGCAGCGGGTGTGCCGCAAGCCCCTCTGTGCCCGTCAGCGCCAGGACCGCGCCCAACGCCAGAACCCCTGGACCCCGCAACCGCCACAACGCCAGATTCCGCTACGACGCCAGCACTCTCCACGCACTCAACACCGGCTGAAACCACAGCTGCTTCCAGGCCGCCCCGAAACGCACCCATGGACCCTTCTCCTGCCGCACCTGCAGCTTCACCTGCGTCAGAAACTCCAAACCTCCTAGAACCAATTCCAAGCACCTCCACTGCTTACTCCTGAACACCCGCTCCGCTCGCAAATACGCCGTCGAGCTCTGGGACCTGCTCGACACCTCCGCCCAAGACGTTGCCTTCCTGACCGAGACCTGGTGGAGCGACCTCTCAGCGCCTGACATCGCCATAGCCGTCCCGGACAGCTACATGATCACCCGCAGGGAATCAGAGGAGGAATAGCCATCATCCACAAGTCCACCCTGAAGATCTCCACCCACTCAGACGACACACTCAACACCACCAAACACCTGCACTTCCAGATCCACACCAACCCCAACACCACCCTTAGAGGAACACTCGTCTACAGACCCCCGGACTCCGGGCGCAGTTCAGCAACGCCATCGCCGACCTCGCCAGCAGCCACGCACTCACCTCCACGGACTACATCCTCCTCGGGGACCTGAACTTCCACCTCGAGAACAACGACTCCAACTCCACAACCCTGATCGACAACCTCGCCAACCTTGGCCTGAGACAATTCGTCACAGCACCCACCCACACCGCCGGCCACACCCATGACCCCATCTTCTCCACAAGCACCCACGTCTCCTTCGACCACACCGCAGAACTCCAGTGGACCGACCACCACTGCGTCCACTTCACCTTCAAGAAACCCACCACGCACCACCGCACCCAACAGCTGCCCCACTGCTGCTGGAGCAAAGTCACCGAAGACCAGCTGACCACCACCCTTGCCCAGAACCCACCCACCCACCCCACCGACTCAAACGCCGCCACCCGCAACCTCAAACAGTGGATCAACGATTGCGCCAACACCGCTGCCTCGCTCAAAAAACACTCCAAAAGCCGCACCAGCAAGAAAGCCACCTGGTTCACCGAAGAGCTCCAGACCTCCACACGAGCATGCCGGAAACTGGAGAAGAAATGGCTCCACGAAAAAACACCGGACAGCCACACAGCACACAAGAACGCCACCCACAGACATCACCACCTCATCAGACTAGCCAAGAGATCTTCCTTCAAAACCCGCCTGGAGAACAACGCACACAACAGCAAGGAGCTCTTCAGCATTGTGAAGGAACTCTCCAACACCAGCGCCAACACCAACTACATCACTCCCTCACAAGAACTGTGCGACTCGCTGGCCACCTTCTTCCACCGCAAGATCATTGACATCCACGACAGCTTCAACACCTCAACCACCCCGACAATGCCAGTCCCCACCCACCCGACGAACACCACCTGCATCAACGGCCTGACCTCCTGGACCAACGTCAATGACGACAAGACACGCATGGTCATGAACTCCATCCACTCAGGATCACCGTCAGACCCCTGCCCACATCACGTATTCAACAAAGCAGACTACGGAAGGTCATCAACATCTCCTTCGAGACAGCCACATTCCCGGAAAGCTGGAAGCACGCCCTTCTCAAGAAGCCCAAGGCGGACCCCAAGGATCTCAAGAACTTCCGGCCAATCTCCCTGCTCCCATTCCCGCCGAATGTCATCGAGAACATCGTCAACATGCAACTGACCCGCCACCTCGAGGACAATAACATCTTAGACCAGTCCCAGTCCGGATTCAGAAGAGAACCACAGCACCGAGACAGCCCTCATCACCGCCACAGACAACATCAAGCGCCAACTAGACAATGGCGATACATCAGCCCTCATCCTCCTGGACCTATTAGCCGCCTTCAACACGGTCTGCCACCGCACACCAAAAACACGCCTCCAAGAAGCCGGAATTCAAAAGAAGGCCCTCGACCGGACCACGTCCTTCCTCCACGGCATAACTCAGAGCGTCCGCCTCCCACCCTTCCGATACGAAGCGACCGACATCATATGCGGCGTAGACCAGGGCTCATCCCTCAGCCCGACGCTGTTCAGCGTCTACATGGCCCCCCCTCGTACAAGTGGCCCGCCAGCACGACCTCAACATCATCTCCAATGCCGACGACACCCAGCTCATCCTCTCCCTCACCAAGGACCCGCACACCGCCAAAACCAACCTCCACGAGGGAATGAAGGCCGTCGCCGAATGGATGAGGAGCAGCCGACTGAAACTAAACTCCAACAAGACGGAGGTCCTCATCCTCGGACTGACCCCCTCAGCCTGGGAGGACTCCTGGTGGCCGACCACGCTGGGAACGTGTTCCTGGATTTGGTTTACTCATATCTCCTGGAGGATACATGAGAATTTTCCATTCTGGCCTGAAATGGCAGTTGTACTACCAAGAGTGTTTTTTAGCATTGTAGAACATTGTATGTGTTGAGGAATGAATGTGTATATTACTGAGAGTGAATGTAAGTATGTCTGAGGTCTTTGATTGTTTTACGTGTGGGACAAACACATCTATACATCCATAGATGATTTTGTATTTTGTATATTGTATGCTGTATTTATATCAATACTTGAAAATAACTTTCTAAAAATGCTCTGTTCTGTTATGATGAGAATAAAAAGAAAAATATATTTTGTATAAGATAAGTGATTTTTGTGTCTGTGTGGGGGTCAGCCCATGGTGTTCATATACTAGGGCCCTGGTTCTTGGGCCTCTATAAATCTGCTGGGAGGGTGATTCTTTGTCCTGGTGGTGTGTTGAACAGCACCAACACCCACTGACCACGCACGCAACCTTGGAATCATCCTCGACTCCTCCCTCTCCAAGTCGAAGCAGGTCAACGCTGTCTCCTCATCCTGCTACAACACCCTCCGCATGCTCCGCAGGATCTACAAATGGATCCCTACCGAAACGAGAAGAACGGTAACACAGGCCCTCATCAGCAGCAGGCTGGACTATGGCAACACACTCTACGCAGGAATCCCGGCCAAACACCTGCGACGACTACAACGCATCCAAAACGCCTCCGCCCGACTGATCCTCAACGTCCCTCGCTGCAGCCACATCACCCCCCACCTGAGAGACCTACACTGGCTCCCCTTAGTCAAGAGGATCACCTTCAAGCTCCTCACCCACGCACACAAGGCACTCCATAACACCGGACCAGCTTACCTGAACAGCAGACTCAACTTCTACACCCCTACCCGCCAGCTCCGATCTGCCAGCCTCGCCCTTGCCGCTGTCCCCCGCATCCAACGAACGACCTCCGGCTGCAGATCCTTCTCCTTACTCGCCGCCAAGACCAGGAACACCCTCCCTACCCACCTCCGGCAGACACAAGACCTGCTCACCTTCAGAAGACTCCTCAAGACCTGGCTCTTCGAACAGTAGCAGCACCCCCCCCCCCTCAGTGCCTTGAGACCCTCACGGGTAAGTAGTGCGCTTTACAATTTGCCTGATTGATTGATTCTGTGCAAGCCCTTTTAGACCCACCTTTGAAATAAATGGTTTAAGGAGGAATGCACGTGGCCGAGCTGCAGGAGCAGATTGTGTGATAGGCTGTATTTCTAACACAACATGAACAGTTTTCATTTTAGTGCAATCACATTTTCTCAAGAAAGAGTGAATTTACAGGGCAAAGTGTATGACTGAACATCTGTGCCAACACAGCGTGTGGTAGAAGAGTTTCTTCAAGCTGGTAACACTTATCTTCTCTGAATCCTTCTGGTTCGATAATTGACACTCCCACCGAGTGCTGCCAGGAAAATATGATTGGTCAGATTCTGTTAGACTTTTTTTCCATAATTGAAAGAGAATTGTATTCTAGGTCATGTACTTTCACTTTTAGGTCCAACTGGAGGTGTTATGCACAGTGGTGGCTGCTACTTACTCACGGTGGTGGGGCGGAGGGTTGTGGGGGAGGTAAATAAAAAAACACTTACCTGCAGGCTGGCCGGTCGCTGCCCCTCACACCTCTTTGGCTTTTGTGATGGGGCTGAGCGCTGTGGTTCGAAACTTAGAGAGGGACTAGTAGGCTGTGCATTCTCTCCACCAGGCTGTTCATTACAGTCGGTGGAGAACATGCAAAGTGCGCATGACTGTTTGGCTGGCTAAAGGCGGCCTGCCAAACAGTACTTTAGAGCGGTGGTTCCCAAACTGTGCGCCGCAGCGCCCTGGTGCGCCGTTAGAAGTAGCCAGGGGCGCCACGCACAGCTTGGGAAAGTGTAAAAGGCAGCACACGCAGCTCTGGTGCGCCCGCGTCCCAGCAGGCACTAATGAGCCATGAATGAGCACAGCACCGGGTCCCATTCACACACAATCACTGCAGCTCTATGGTGGCTGCTGTCCAGCAGGCTTACACTGCACCACCCACCCTCCCCAGCCCTCTGATAATAAGAGCTGGAGCACCAAAGAGGCCGAACAGCAGAAGCACACAGGGAGGCGTTCTCACCTTTGGCAGCTTCACACTGATGTGTGTATTTATCACAAGTGGTGGCAGCCTATAAAAGAAGCAACAGCATTCGCACTGAGGTGACAGTCTTTGTGGCCAATGTTTCATTCATGGTGTTACCCATAAAGTCAGCCACAAAATAGTCCCAAAAAAACAACCGCTACGTATACCAAATACATATATTTAGCAATATTTCATAAAAGTTTTTTATAGTTAGAAAGTGCTCGTTGTCAGAGAGGTGAACATAAGGGGCTCGAAGTAAACGTGGCCCCGGAATCATGTATAGGAAAATGTAACATATGGCTCAACCAGGCTTTATTCATGGTCCACCTTCAGGATGTGAAACAAGGTTAAGGAAGCAGCAGAGCTTAAATTCTTTCACTGGTGTAATGGAGGAAAGTAGTCTAATTACGATGAAAGGTTAAAGGATTTCCCCAAACAGACTATTGTAGTTTAGGTCGGGGCAGACAATTGCTGAGTGTCTAATTGTGCAAAGGAACAAAAAAAATGTACCAACTAGGAGGGGAATTAATCTAAAGGGAATTGCCGAAAAAGCAGTCCAGTATAGTCTGAATCAGTAGGACCTGACGAGACAGAAGCCAGGCTTTAAATTAATTTTAGTTCTGAAAGAGCTAAATTAATTCAATACCATGACACATCAGTCACATGATTTGGGCACTTTTCTCCCTGAGGTCTAGTGGTGTTACCATGTTGTCTTATATAGAATAAGTGCACCTATGGCAGGGAAAGTAAAGTGTCATGTGTGGACGACAGTGTGTATTTTTACACATTTGAATTATTATCAAGGATGCAAGTTATATGCACTACAAAATATATATATATATTTATATCTCTTCCCTGTGTGACTTTACAACTTGTACATTTGCAATTTTGTTTCCTGTTTGTATCTTTTATGTAACTCATGTAATCCTAAATCCTTATGTTTTGCAACTGGTTCTTTTGTAAAGCGCTCTGACACCTTCGGGTAATGTTTGCGCTAAAGAAAATCACATTAAATAAATAAATAAATGGGAAGGACCTCACAGAAGGCAGGAGCACACAGGGAGAGAGAGTCTCACTGGCACAGTTTGGGAACCACCGAGGTAAGCACTACTGATTTCCTCATATATAGCGTTTGGTGAGCGCTGCTCACTGTTGAAAGAAAACATGTGGAGAGTTGAACTTCCAAACGTCGGCTGAACTCGCAGGGAGTGCAGCATTGTTCCCCTGTGAGGAGTGGCCAGAGAGAAAAACATCAATGACTATCAGCAGTTATCAGTGGTGATCGGCAAGCACGGATGGGCCCGCATTCACTATTGAAGTGCTTTACCATGAAGAGCTCTGACTAGTGCCCCTAGGACCCGCCTCACAAATTATCCTGTGCGAGCCACAGTGCTCTTGAATGCCGGATACTTTCTGCCTCAGAGAAGTGCACCACAGTCTGAAACCTCCTCTGCACTTCCAGGCCTGAGGCCCCCTGTGTTCTCCCCAGGCCCCCTAGCTGCGGCGGTCCAGATTAAAGTGTCAGAGCGGCTACAGGTGTGCCATGTGTTTGGGAGCCACTGCCGTCTCTGAAACTTCACTTGGGAGGGACCTAGTGAGTTCTCCCCTCTTCTGTGCCATGTCAGCCATCCCCCCATGTTAGCTCCTACGTTGGGGGCATTTGCTTGGCAGTGATAGCAATGCCAGAGAGAGTTCTCGACGGAGGCCCAGCGTCATTGAGAAACAAAGTTGCTAAATTACCAAATTCACTGTGGTAGGAGTGCAGATGTCCCTGTCACCTTCGTGTTGTGCACAGCACCATATATTTGGAGTGCAGGTTGCTTCTACTTGTACGTTTATGGCATGGCTTCGTGATTTCTGAGATACAGGGAACTTATGGTGATAGAGATATGGTTATGCTTTGGGTAATTCTACTGTGTTATGCATTACCCAACTGCTTCATATTTATGCCCTGATGTGTGATATATGTTGTTTTCCTCACATTTCCAGTAGCCATTGGAGAGAGGGTCTTGCATATGAAAGGAGCATACAGGAAGGGGATATCCCAAATGTATAAGTAGTGCACAGGTTGTCACAGTTGTCACAGCTGGTAGTGACACAGAGAGGAAGGGTACCTCTGACTACAAGGATAAGGGTGCATTTGAGCACCTTCAGGGACTCAGACTAGGATGTGCATCAAAGCACCTTCTGGAACAGAGTAGCCGTGCATTCAAGCCATTTCAAATCAAAGACATTGAGTACCTTTGACCATTTTCTTATGGGCCATGGTGGTGCATCTAAGCATCTTTAGGGATAAAACGGAGCATCTAGGCGGCTTTACTAGACTGATGGGCCCCTAAGCATGTTCAGGGGCATTGAGCTGAATCAAAAAATCTTAGGCACGAGGGTATGTCCACACTTCAGAGCTCCATTGTGCTCCAGCTAGGTCTCTGCTCCAAAAATACCAACACATATATACAAACAGAGAGATGCCCCAAAACAGATGGAGGGAAAAGGAGGTGAATAGAAGCACTAACAGAGTCAAGAAGATCACGGCACAGGCCCAGTGAGATTAACACAGGCACCTGAAGACGCAGGAATGTTTCTATGCACTTACAGTCACTTAACACTTAAAGTTTATTATAAACAACTGCTTTCATTTTTATTTTGTTACAAATATAATTATATGTTCATCGGCTTCTTCCCAAGTATTTTCATGGAATAAAATGAAAGTACTTCTGAGTCCGGGCTCACATTCCTCACCCGAAAAAAAGTGACATAATGGGGAGCCGCGGCCAATGGCCAATAGGTCAAGGGAGCCGCAGGTCAAAAAAGTTTGGGAACCACTGCTTTAGAGTGTTCTTATCACTCCTCCCCCTGGCACCTGGTCTGGCCAGTCCAGCCCCGCCTGCACCTAAGCAGGAACGGAAAACTAAAATGATTGGTTATTATCATTTTAGTTTTTCTTTTTAAACTGCTCACTGAGCAGGGGGGGGGTGTTGCTCGGCCTTAGCGGAGGAACCGCAACTGGTTATGCATGACATGGGGCTGCCAAGTAGCAATGCTCTTTAATACCTGCAATTTGCATTGACAGGACTCTCAGTTGGCACTCCCACAGGATAGTCCAGTTAGGCCCAGGTGGCTTTTTTAAATGGATAGAACAAATGTGCATACCCCACTCGACAAAAAGGCAGCTGTTATGGCATTCCGAGCTTCTAATAGCCCCATATCTTATATGGCACAGCCAGACAATGTTGCCATTTTCATAAACAGCATGTTGCATTCTGGAACCTGTATTTCTACATTAAAACCAGTAGTCTGGCCTTAAAAATGTTAGTATGCAAAGCGTAGTCAGTTATAAAGCTAAGTTTGCTGATGGTATCACACATGACAAAGATGCAATTGATGGATGCCAATATGGCAATTTGCAAGCAGCTGTTTATGTAAGCTGGTAATCTCACCACCCATCGCATTCCTTTTGATGAACAATAGATACAATGTGACTGCCTACGTTTTTTTGTAATTCCATTACTGTCATCTTGTAAATGTGTATCCATTCGTATCCCAGGCCTTCTGACAGAGCACAAAGGTGGCATCTACATAAACCACTCTGGCAAGAAAACCTTGAGACAGGGCAAAGTGGTTCAATTATGGATTTTCAATACAGAAGGTCAGTCACATAGCTCTCTAGTTTTCCCCATGTCAAGTGTGAGTAGCTCTTTTTTCCAATAGATTTGAGGACTTGTAGTTCTTCATTTATAGAGAACAACGAGAATGCAAAGTAAAACCCCTGACTGAATGAGGTACTCCTGACAGATACATGACGACATGAAAGCTATGGGTTTGAAGCAGAGAAGTGCAAAAAAACAGACATTTTGAGCCTCCAAATAATGGGGTGTTCTCCTCAAGACCAACACAGAAGCGGGGGTGGCTCCTCCATTTGAGCGGAGGAGCACCGCCCCACAAGCCCTAGGGCTGAAATATAAAACAGTAATATTATTACGGTTTTACTTTTCAGCAACAAGTTTTGAACTAAGTGTCAGGATTGGGCCAGCACTGCCGAGTGGCAGCAGCAGGGAGCTGTGCGCTTTAAAATGTGCGTGTTTCTTTGGTCATCCATCTTGGGACGGCTGCGCTTTAAAATGTGCGTGTTTCTTTGGTCGTCCATCTTGGGACGGCTGCACTTTAAAATGTGTGTGTTTCTTTGGCCGTCCATCTTGGGATGGCTGCGCTTTAAAATGTTAGTGTTTCTTTGGCCGCCCATCTTGAGACGGCGAGCCAGACATGTACATTTTAAAGTTCTCTAACCCAGACAGCTGCGTTAGAGAAAGCACAGGCCTCCAGTGCTCTTAGGAGCCCTGGGAGAGCCTGTTCTATTCAATCCTGGTGCTGCTATCATGCTGTGATAGCAGAGCCAGGATTGGGCAGTGCAGTTTCCTGTATCGGGAGCTTTCTGGAAGTACGCAAGGGAGGAGGACGTCATGCTGCAAAGGTAAGTGGATTTATTTATTTTTTTGTGCCTCCGCCTCACCACATCAGGTACAAGCCAGTCGCCACTGTACAGAAGGCGTTTTAATGAATAAACACTAGCACTGCAAGAGGTGTCTGCTGTCTTGTGGCAAGTAGGTTACATATAGTAAGCGGGTCGCAGTGTACTATTGAATATAGAAACATCTGTGGCAGCACTTCATATTTTTTCACTCTTCAAATGCATTCCGTCTTTCCATGTTCAAATATTATTATACCCAGTTCTTGTCATGCACACAAGGACAAGTCCTGTTAGCTCCGGAAACTCTTTTTCAAACTCATAGAACCATCAACCCTCTTTCCGCTGTTGACCATGATACATTTCAGTCAAGATCTTAGAGTGTAGGATGTTAGGGGAGTTGAGGTTAAGGGTAAACAGGAGCTTCTTGGAAATGATAGTTAGCAAAAGCATTTGGCAACTAAGATTGAGGCTGGAGTCTTGGAGACATGAGTTTTAGTTGGAACCTTAAAGACCTAAATTTAGAAGTGCATTTGCAGGGAACCTTTGCATGAGAAGAAGCCTGTGGGACTTAGGTGTAGGCAGGTGCTTCGGAGATCTAGTGGTGAGTGGGAACCTCAGGGCCATACTGTGTGCAGAGCCCCAGACGAGCTGATAGTAAACCGCAGACTCTGTGAATATCATGGTGAACATGGTTTCCACTGACTTGAAGGTGAGCAGAAGCTTCTGGGTAAAAGTGAGCAAGAGGTACAAGGGCTAAGGGTCAACAGAGATCTAGCCACACCTGTGGGTGAGTAGCATTCCAAGGCAGCTAGGAGTGGGCATGATTGAAAGGACACCTGAAAGTGAAGAGGAGCCTCTTGGGTTCAGAAAGGGAATCAGACCCTCAGGGATGTGAGTTTGAGCAGGACCAGAGAGTGGGAGTATGTTACTTACCCTGTAAGCATCTATTCATAGCGTATAAATCTGCAGATTCACATGCTATGCATACGCCTGCCATCTAGTGTTGGGCCAGGACTCTGCAAGTTGTTTTCCCTCAAAGGAGTTTTACGATCAGTGTTGTACGTCATTTCTCCCCCCGAATGCGGGGAAACTTCCCTGGTTGAAGTACGTGTGAGAGGAACTTGGGAGAATAGGTCTCCTGCAAATGTGGTCTGACCCGGAGTCTGTCTGCACTAAGGTCCCTCTCAAGTATTTGGCCAAACTGTACTATGCAAATAAACTAACCGCTCTTACATCGAATGCTCAAATTGGTACCTTAACCGGTACTTTTCGAATGATTAAAGACTTTTATCAATTTGAGCCTATCTTAGATGATGTTAGTCCTGCTGCTTCGAGAAAGCTGTACCTCCAATGGAGACATGGCACCCTGCCTATTAGAGCCCTCACGAGTAAGTGGTGTCCGTCCTCCCCAAAAAATTGCCCTGGTTGTACTTCGGAGCAGGAAAATGAAATGCATGTTTTGTTCTTTTGCCCTGTCTATAAAAAATCCAGGAGGGGTTGGATCGTCCCTCTATGTAGAAATTTGGGGATAACTCACTGCATGCAAGCTTCTAGAATACTTAAAACGGATCTTTCACCTGTGATTGTATTTGCTGTAACAAAATTCTTGGGAGCCATGTGGAACAAAAGAAGGTTGTATGTAAATACTGTCTGAATTCGGACCCAGCTTCCACAGTTGTACAAATCCTTTGGCGCTTGCATTTATATTTTAGATCGCAAAGGACGAACATACGGACATCTGTCTATTTTCTCCTTGTTTCACTGACTGCTATGTAATAATAAGCTGTGTGGGCACTCAAATTTTCTTCTTATCTATCGTCTTATTTATATATGTACTGTATTCATTTTTAATTGTCTAAACATGTGACTTCTTTTATGACATGTGTGTTTTCCCTCAAAGGCGTTTTACGATCAGTGTTGTACGTCATTTCTCCCCCCCCCCTCGAGGTATTGCTCATGTTGAATGGGTCCTTTGTTAGATAATGTGGTTTTCCCCTTGCCATATACGGAGTGAGGATATAGTCTCCTAAGTAAGCATTTAGTGTTGAACATGGGTCTCACCATTTAATCTCTTCAAGGGAGGCGGGAGGGTGCATGTGAATCTGCAGCATTACACACTATGAATAGATGCTTACAGGGTAACATACTCCATTTATAACGTGTTGGCTGCAGATACACATGCTATGCATAAATTGTAAAGCAGTACTGTTGTCACAGTGGCTTTAGGCATGAGATGGTGTGCTTGTTTCAAATAATGTTTGAAGGACTATTTGTCCAACTGGAGCTTGTTGTTTTGCTTGAAGATCCACACAATAATATTTTGTAAATGTATGTGGGTTCACCCATGTTGCTGCTTTGTAAATATCACTAAGAGGGATATTCCCTAAAAAGGCCATGGTTGCATCCTTTCTTTCTTGTCAAATGATCCCTTGGTATAGTTGTCAATGTTCGTTTTGTTTTAGGATAACAAATGTGGATATATTTGACAATCCATCTTGCTGTTCCTGATTTTGAAATAACCTTTCCTTCCTTTATGTGGATTTGAACACAAAACAAATACTTGTTGTGTTTTACTAAAGGGTTGTGTACGTTCCAAGTACTACCGAAGTGCCTGTTTAACATCAAGTGTATGTAAAACCCTCTCTGCGATTGTCTCTAGTTCTGAAAAGAAAACCGGTAACTCTAAAGTTTAATTTAATTGTAAAGGAGATATAACCTTAGGTAAGAACTTTGGGTTGGTGCATAAAACACACTTTGTCTGGGAAAACCTGGAAATATGGTTCTTCCACAGTGAGCCCATGTATTTTATTAACCCTTTGCAGAGAGGTTATTGCTACAAGGAAGACTACCTTCCATGTTAAAATTGTATTTGACAGTTATATAGTGGTTCAAATGGTAACCCCATGAGTTGTGTTAGGACAATGTTAGGTTCCACGCGGTACTGGAGTTCTACGTGGTCAAATGGCTCATTTTAATCCTTCCATGAAGGCTTTGACAACTAGAATGCAGAAAAGTGATTTGTGCTTCTGGTTTTGTAGGTATGCAGCAATGACTGCTACATGTAGGCGTATTGAGGTTTATGCCAAATGTTCCTTTTGTAAGTGTAACAGGTTGTAGATTAGTTGTTCTGTTGGTGATGAAGGGTTGATGTTTAAGGATGTACAATAGTGGACATAACTTTTCTATTTTGCTGCATAGAAAGCCCTTGTGGTCTGTCTTCTGGCCTCCTTTAGAATCGTGATGCATTCTGGAGGTAGTACAGGTATCCAAACTCTCTGGCCTCAGGAGCCAGATTGCAAGATTGAGCTGTTGTGTATTGGGAGGTCTCACCCTGCCCCTGCTGTGAGTGAAAAGGTTTGGATAGATGGGTAGCTTCTCCTGAGGTACTAGGGACAGCTCTAGTAGTGTTGCGTACCATGGCTGTCGAGCCCATGTGGGAGCAATCGGTATTAGGGTCATCCACTCCCTCCTCGACCAGGGCCAAATGGCAGCCCTTATCCTCCTGGAGCTCTCAGTTGCCTTCGACACTGTCTCCCACCGCACACTAGCCACCAGACTCCAAGACGCCAGTATCCATGGAAAGGCCCTTGACTGGGTATGGTCATATCTCACAGGCAGAACTCAGCCAGTCAGACTCCCACCCTACTTCTCAGAACCAATGGAGACCAGATGTAGAATGCCTCAGGGATCCTCCCTCAACCCCACCCTCTTCAACATCTACATGGCCCCCCTTGCAACCATAGTCAGAAACCACTGGCTCAACATAGTCTCCTACGCCGTTGACACCCAGCTCATCCTCTCCCTCACCAAAGAACCCAACATCACCAGGCACAACTTCCAAGAAGGGATGAAAGCTGCCGCCACCTGGATGAAGAACAGCTGCCTGAAACTCAACTCTGAGAAAACAGAAGTCCTCATCTTTGACACCAACCCCTCTGCATGGGACGACACCTGGTGGCCCCTGCCCTGGGAAATGCCCTACCCCCCCACCCAGACAGACAGACCACGCATGAAACCTCAGCATCATACTTGACTCATCGCTCACAATGAACCTGCAGATCACCAACACATGCTTGGCCTTCTGCAGCACCCTCCGCATACTCCGAAAAACGTTCAGACCCCAGCATTCCACAAAGCTGCCCCATCTAGCACCTAGAGACCCTCATGGGTGAGTAGCTGCACTTTACAAACCCCTGACTGATTGTGAAGTCTGAGGTTTCTGGCCAAGTATGGAATGAGTAGGAAAGGAGGTAAAGCATAAACAAGTGTCCCTGACCAGTTCATCCATAGAGAGTTCCCCTTGGATAGTGGGTATCTGGATGCAAAGCTTTGGCATTTGGAGTTTTTGGCAGTGGCGAACAGGTCTAGTGTGGGTGTTTCCCACTGGTGGATGTATTGTCGCAGTAATGGAGTCTGTTTTTCCTACTCATTAACTTGTTACTGTGTTCTGCTGAGCAGGTCCAGAATTGAGTTTTTCCTGCCCTGGTATGTATTGTGCCACGAGGAGGATTTCGTGTTTGCTTGCCAATTTCCATATGGTCTGTGCTAGTTGTGATAGTTGTATGGAATTATTCCCCCGATTTTGCATTGTAATACATTGCTGTCATATTGTCTGTTCGTTTGAGGACACTTTTCCTTGTAATGTTTGTTAGGAATGCTTTGAGAGCCATATAGATGGCTAGACACATCAGCATGTGGATGTGCTTTGCCTGTTATTGTGAGGTCCAGTGTCCCTGAACCACAATGTCCTTCATATGAGCATCCCACTCCATAAGTGATACATCAGTTGTGATTGTCACTTGCGGGATTGGGTTCTCAAAGGCTCTTCCCTTCAGTATGTTTGAGGTGTTCCACCATTGTAGTGCCTGATGGATTTGGGTGAAACCAACACTACATCTTCAATGTTGCCCCACTGCTGGTGACCACTGGAATGCTAAATACGCCTGGAGAGGTCTCATGTGTAGTTGTGCATGTGGCACTATTGTTAGGCATGATGCTATCATCTCCAGTATGTGCATCACTGTTTTGATTGGTAGGTGACGATGTGGTTGAAAAAGACCCAGTTTGTTCTGGAGATTGAGAAACCTTTGCGTATTATGGTAAACTGTTTTCGACACATGAGTATTGCTCCTAGGTGTGGTTGTACCTGTCATGGTTGGAGATGCATCCTTCAGGTCTAATGCAGTCATGAAGTCACCCTCTTGTATTAGTGGTATTACATTTTGCAATGGGACCATATGGAAGTATCCGGATAGTATGTAGCGATCAAGTGGGTGCAAGTCCAGGATGGGCCGCAGTGAGCCATCTTTCTTTGGTATGAGGAAATAAAAGGGAGTAGACTCCTTTGTTTTGATGTTTGAGTGGGACTAGTTCTATGTTATGTTAGGGGTTTGGTAAAGTGCAACAGCTGCCCCAGCAAAGAGGCGTCCCGGCGCTGCTAGATCAAAGAGACAGGTACTCATGGTTAGCAAGATAAAAACCACAGCCTATGCTGATGAAAAGAGGAGAGTTTTAATGGCTTTCCGAAAAGCCAACAGGTTCTCTATTCCACAGATGTGGGTCGGCAGAGAATTCCATAGTGTAGCCGCCAACACCCGAAAGGAGCGCCCTCCCATGCGGCAAAGTTTGGTGCGTGGCACATTCACCAGGTGTTGTCCCAGCGAGCGCAGGCTACGCCGGGGGACGTACCAGGTCAACAATGGGCGCAATAAGCCCGGTTTTAAGGATCTTAAACGCCATGACAAGGGCATTAAATTTAATCCGGGAGGCAATCGGGAGCCAATGCAGTCTTCCAATCGTTGCTTTGACAGAGCATCTGCGAGGGAGCCCAATCGGAGTTCTCGCTGCCAGGTTTTGAACCCGTTGGAGTCGCAGTACCTCAGCTTTGTTAGCACCCAGGAGTAATACACTGGCATAGTCCAAACGAGAGATAATCATAGCTTGAACAATAAGCTGACGCACTGCTGGCTCGAAATACTTCAGGATAGGTTTTAGGCCTCTCAACAGGCCCACACATGTAGCTGCCACTCTCTTTGTGTGGGTCTGGAAGCTAAGTGAGGAGTCCATCCACACTCCCAAGTTCTTAACTAAGGGCTTTGGCGTTGGCATTGTGCCCAGCGAAGCCGGTCACCAATGCTCATTCCAGAGGGCAATGTTTTTCCCTACTAGCAAAACCTCTGTTTTGCTAGCGTTGAGCTGTAAACAATTGGCTGCCATCCATTGGGCAACAGCTGCCATACCATCTCTAAACCTAGTAGCTGATGTGGATGGCCCTTCAGCTAGAGTGATGACCAGCTGAGTATCATCCGCATACGACACCAGCGCTAAGTCCCACTCTTTTGCCACAACTGCCAGAGGTTGCACGTACAGATTGAACAAAGATGGACCCATTTAGTAATAATGCCTTTACTTCTTCCTTTAGCAAATGTAGATGATGTGGATTTAACATTTGTCGATTTGGCAGGATATTTAGTGGCTGTTGAGTTAGTTCCAGGCAAAGTCACAGCCTGATTATTTGTAGTACCCATTGGGCTGATGTGATGTTTGGTCACAACTGGTGGAATTATTGTAACCTTCACCCAACAGGTGTTTGGTGGTGGGGAGGGGGGAGGGGAGTCCTTTACTTAGTAGCGTGGAGGTGATCATGCTGGGGGGGTACCCCTACCTCTGCCCCTGTACTTCTAGCCTCCTCAATACTACTGTTGCTGATATGTGGTGTTTTCTGGGGCAGAGGCTTTTACTGCCCCTTGGCCCTGGTAATGCCGAAAGGGTTGTTGCTTTTGAGGTGTTGTTTGTAAGGCACCCATGGATTTGGCTGAGTCAGTGTCCGTCTTTGTTTTCTCTAGCTTTGTGACCACTGCACCTCGGGTTTGAACCCTGATATGCATAGCCATGCATTACTGAGCACAATCGATGTATTGATGCCCTTGCAGCAGTGTCCGCTCCGTCTAATGCACATTTGATTATTGCATTAGATATCTGCTTCCCCTCATTTTCCAATAGTGCTACTCATCCCTGGTAGCACTATTGTATCGGGAGAGTATGCCAATTGAATTGGCGATCTTCTAGTGGAAGATTGCCTGGGTCCTTGAAGATGTCTTTGGATACGTGGAGGACGGTGAACAACCGTTACGACGAAACTATTACAACGCACTACCATTACAACGCGGTCATTACAACGCAAACCATTACAACGCATTGCGCTGGGGGGGCGCTCTAGGATAGGGAATAAGTTTAATTTTCTATCCAACACCTTCCCTATTGTCCACGGGGACTGGAGTTGGAATAGAAAATTATACTTACCACTATCCAGCACCTCTAAGCGCTATGCGTTGTAAAGGTTTGCAATGTAAAAACCGCGTTGTAAAGGCAGGCGTTGTAATAGCCTGCGTTGTAACGTCATACATCCGTACAGGACAGATCCAATCATTAGCAGATATTGAAGTGCACTCTGTGCACGAAGGTGTTTCCACTAGGAAGTCGGTTCACTCTTTTGTAGTGTGCATGGGGAGCTTGTAGTACTCTGCTGCTCTTTGGATGACTTTGTTGTGTGAGGATGTGTCATCTGGAAGTGACACCTTAGTAGGTACTTGCGGCTAAATGTCTAGGTCAAGCAGGACACCATCATATTAATCAACAGAGAAGGCAGGGGTAAGGACAAAATTTTACTTCACCTCCAAACATAAATAATCAAAGAAAGTGAACCTCAGATCAAAAAGATCAAGAACATGTGTGCGCAGATGCTATTATATTTTTAGAGGACTCAATTAAAGACCCTCATCCACGTATTCAGCCACAGAAGTGGTATGTTAATTCTCCGCTAGGGTAATCTCATGGGTAGAATCATCATAGGGTCTTATGCCACCTGAGTGCCATGTTCTCCAAATGGAAAAAAGCCTTCCTGGAGTTAAACAGACTTTGTTAGGACAGAAGTGATTTGTGAGTAAATTGAAATTATCTCCAGTCCCAAAAGGTATGTTTAATAAAGGTAAAAAGAGGGACGGGATAAGGTTAAAGAGAGGGCGATGTTATACGATGGGTTAGTAGTCCTACATATCTAGGGGTTTTGGTCAACATGTTTAAGCTGTTAGTTGCCCAGACGAGTCAGGGGCTTTCATTAGGACCCGGTGACAGAGGTAACTCTCAAACTCAGAGCAGCCTAGCTAAGTAATTTACTTTTATATATGTCGTCCAATTGATAATATTTACGGGCTCTGTCAAGTAGCCTTGTTTTGTAGGAGGCATGGCCTCACAGGATAGAGAGGACTGTCAGGTCCAAGCACATTTTTGTGCGGACCATATGAAGTAGTTATTTCGCGTCTCTCTCTTCCCCAAGTAGGACCACATCATAATCATCCCAAGGGTCAGGGGTATGGTGGGTGTCCTGTGTTCCTTGTGAATCTGTGTCCAGTATCTCTCCAACTTCTTCCTCTTGTGGAGAGGGCAAGTAGGTTTGTGGTGACTCTGGGGGGCTGAAAGTCATTGGGCTTGTGGCCCTGTGCTCTTGTGGCACTGTTTTTGGTGGAAGCTGTTGCAAGGATTGTTCCTGAGCTGGTCTCTTGGCATTTTCTTTACTTTTTCCCTATATAAATTGTTGCAGTCTGTTAGACGGAGACCTGAAGGGTCGGCCGAGCACAGTGATCGCACAGACAGGTAACTTCCCCCCCACAGATGGACACCACACAAAGATCAGGGTAACACCTTTTATAGGCACTTCTGGTAGTAGAGTGGTACGATACAAGGCGATCAGGACACGATGATCCTCTCAATTCTAGTCTCTAGTAAGGGAAGGGGGTAGCGGGACAGTCTTGGTACCCACGGGTACGGAGGTGTAACGGTGATAGCTCACAATCCTCGAGCTCGGTGTTCGGATGGGTCAGACCGCGGCAGCGCCGGCAGGGCCCGAAGAGGTCGTAGGTGGCAACGGGCCGCGGCAGCGCCAGCAGGTCCCAACGAGGATGAAGGTTACAACGGGCCGCGGCAGCGCCAGCAGGTCCCACGAGAATGCAGGTTGCAACGGGCCGCGGCAGCGCCAGCAGGTCCCACGAGGATGGAGGTTACTACGGGCCGCGGCAGCGCCAGCAGGTCCCACGAGGATGAAGGTTGCAGAGGGCCGCGGCAGCGCCAGCAGGTCCCACGAGGATGAAGGTTGCAGAGGGCCGCGGCAGCGCCAGCAGGTCCCACGAGGATGAAGGTTGCAGAGGGCAGCGGCAGCGCCAGCAGGCAGGACAATAGTTCACAAGGCAGGGCTGTGGCAGCGCCAGCAGTCCGTCAAGGATGAGTTCTTCTCGGTGTCTCTCGACTCCAGGATACAACTGCCTTCCTGTCCTGGGGCTGCCTCAGTTATAGGTCTGGCGCCCTTTGATGTCCGGACCCTCGCTCTTGGAGGTCGGGAGGTCTGGGATGAGGGAGTCCAGACACCCAGCAGGGGGGCGGAGCCAGCGCCCAAGGAGGCTGGGGGTGCTCGGCACCTGGCGGGGGAGAGCCATCGACACTTCGTACTCCCATTGACCTGCCAAGTGGGCCGTTCACCTCCTGGGTGGAGGGTGGTGCCGGGATGTCGGGGCCTGGCCAGGCCCAGGGTTGGGGTCGGGCTGAGGCCGCGCGGCCGCGTGGTGCCGTGTCCAAGATGGCGGCTGGGCCGGGCAATGGTGCTGACGGTGGCCCGGGCCCTGTCCTGCGGGGAGGGAGCGAGCCCTTCATGTGGCCTGTCCAACATGCGTCCCCCCCAGCTGAAGGCGGGGAGAGTCACCCATCTTCTTGGGGACTTTCCTCGTCGAGGCGGAAAAAGCGGGACAGGCCATCCGCGTTGGCGTGGTCTTGGCCAGGGCGATGTTCCACAGTGAAGTCCATCCCCTGCAGGGAGATGGACCATCGCAATAGTTTGGGGTTCTCCCCCCGCATCTGCATGAGCCATTGCAGGGGCCGATGGTCCGTCTGTACCCGGAAATGGGTTCCGAAGAGGTATGGCCGGAGCTTCTTGAGGGCCCATACCACCGCGAAGGCCTCTCGCTCAATGGTGCTCCAGCGCTGTTCTCGGGGCAGTAGGCGTCTGCTGATGAAGGCCACTGGTTGGTCCACTCCTTCGGGGTTCAGTTGGGAGAGGACGGCCCCAATACCATGGTCGGAGGCATCGGTCTGCACGATGAACTCGCGGCTGTAGTCGGGGGCCTGGAGCACAGGAGCGGTGCACATGGCGGCCTTCAGCGTCTCGAAGGCTGCTTGACAGTCGGGAGTCCAGTTGACTCTTTTTGGGTGGTTCTTAGACGTGAGCTCCGTGAGGGGCCCCACAATGCTGCCATAGTCCCTTACAAACCGCCGGTAGTATCCGGTGAGCCCCAGGAAGGCTCGGACCTCGGTTTGTGTCTCGGGGGGTTGCCAGGACTGAATGGCAGCTACCTTGAGTTGGAGGGGGGCCACCAGACCGCTCCCCACTTGGTGTCCGAGGTAGGTCACGGACCCCTGGCCGATTTGGCACTTGCTGGCCTTTATGGTGAGGCCGGCCTGTTGGAGGGCCTGCAGGACCTCTCTGAGGTGGTGGAGGTGATCCGCCCAGTGGCGGCTGTATACCGCGATGTCGTCCAGGTAGGCGGCGCTGAATTCTTCGAGGCCCGCCAATACCTGGTTCACCAGTCTTTGAAAAGTGGCTGGAGCGTTTTTCATGCCGAAGGGCATCACTCTGAAATGGTAGTGCCCATCCGGGGTGGAGAAAGCGGAACGTTCTTGGGCTCTGGGGGTGAGGCCGATCTGCCAGTAGCCCGCTGTCAGGTCGAAGATGCTTAGGTAGCGGGCTGCCCCCATGCGGTCGACTAGTTCATCTGCTCGGGGGATAGGGTGAGCGTCCGTTCGGGTGACCGCGTTCAGACCCCGATAGTCAATGCAGAACCGGAGTTCAGGGGTGGTGCCCGGGGCCGCGGCCTTGGGGACCAGGACGACCGGGCTGGCCCAGGGACTGTCCGAAGGTTCGATGACTCCGAGGGCGAGCATCTTGGAGACTTCTTCTTGGATGCATGTACGTACCCGATCCGGTACTCGGTACGCCCGGTGTCGAACAGGAGGACTGTCCCCCGTGTCCACGTCGTGCAGGCACCAGGAGGTGACTCCGGGTGCGAGAGAGAACAGGTTTGCGAACGGCAGCAGGAGGGCCCGGCAATCTTGACGCTGCTCTGGGGTCAGGGCCTCAGAGAGTCGGACCCCGTCCACCGAACCATCTCTTTCCCGGGTCCTCAGTAGGTCAGGGAGGGGCTCGGAGTCTCCTTCCGCGCCACTGTCGGTAGCCATCAGCAGGCTGAGCTCTGAGCGCACGAAGTGGGGTTTGAGTCGGTTGGCGTGGAGGACCCGGAGGGGGTTCCGGGGGGACTCCAGGTCGATGAGATAGGTGACGGGGCTCCTGCGCTCGATCACCTTGAAGGGCCCCGTCCATTTGTCCTGCAAGGCACATGGTTCGATGGGGGACATCACCCATACCTGCTGACCCGGTTCAAACTCGATGGAGGAGGCATGTTGGTCGTACCACTTCTTCATGTCCTCTTGGCTGGCCTCCAGATTGGCTTTAGCGATCTCCCTGAATTTCCGGGTCTGATTACGGAGGGTCAGGAGGTATTTGTAGACGTCCGGAGGGGTCTTTAGGGGGGCCATTTCCCATTCCTCCTTCACTAGGCTGAGAGGCCCGCGAACGGGGTGTCCGTACAGGAGTTCGAAGGGGCTGAAGCCGAGGGACTTCTGGGGGACTTCTCGGTAGGCGAAGAGGAGGCACGGTAGTAGCACGTCCCACTGGCGGCGTAGGGGTTCTTCCAGCCCCATGATCATCCCCTTGAGGGTGCGGTTGAACCGCTCGACCAGTCCGTTCCCCTGGGGGTGATAGGGGGTGGTGAATCGGTAAGTGACTCCGCACTGCTGCCAGAGGGATTTCATATACTTTGAAATAAAGTTCGTACCCCTGTCGCTGACGACTTCCCGGGGGAAGCCCACTCGAGAGAAGATCCCCATCAAGGCTCGACCCACTACTGGGGCTGTTATCGTACGAAGGGGGACCGCCTCAGGATAGCGGGTAGCGTGATCCACCAGGACCAGGATGAAGCGATGTCCCTGTGCTGTTCGGGGGTCCAGGGGCCCCACAATGTCTATTCCCACCCTTTCGAACGGGGTGGTCACCACGGGGAATGGTTGTAGGGGTGCCTTGAGTTTGCGGCCGCTCTTCCCACTGGCCTGGCAGGTCGGGCAGGACCGGCAATGGTTGGATACGTCATTTCTCATTTTGGGCCAAAAAAAGTGAGTCACCAGGCGGTGGTAGGTCTTGTCTTGGCCCAGGTGCCCGGCCAGGGGGACATCATGGGCTAGGTTCAACAGGAAGTCTCTGAAGTGGAGGGGCACCACTAGCACTCGCCCGGCCCCCAGTTCTGCGATTTTCTGTTCGCTGTACAAGAGATCATTGTCCCAATAAACCCAATGGGCCCCGGTGGTGTCTCCTTGGCTCTGGGCGAGCGCTTGCTGTCGCAATCCCTCGAGGGAGGGGCAGGTCTTTTGCTCCTGCCGGAATTGTTCCTGGGTGGGCCCCCCTTCTTGATGCCACTGAGCCAGGTCGGGAAGCTCGGGGGGCTGTGTGGACCCCTCTGGGGTGGGGTCTGGGTGGTCGGTCTGGAGGAAGTCTTCTTCTGGAGTGATCGAGGGCGGAGGTGCTGCCCATTCTGGTTCTTCTGGTCTAGGGATGGTGCGGGTGGCCATGGACCGGGTGGTTACGCACGCCCAGTCCGGGAGACCCAACATCCCCAGATGCTCTCTTCTTTCCACAGCGGCCCACGGGGAGCTCTCGAGATCGTTCCCCAGGAGGCAGTCTACGGGGGCATCGTCACGGACAGTTACTTTCAGCATGCCGGACACTCCTCCCCATTCGAAGGGGACGCAGGCCATCCGACACAGGCTCTCTGAGTTATCTGCCGATCGGACGGGGCAAAGTACGTTTGGTAGGATTTGTTCCGGGGTTACCAGGTGACAGCGGACGGCCGTCACACTGGCCCCGGTGTCACGCAGGGCCTCGGCCTTGCGCCCATTGATGCTCACCCATTGGCTGTACTTCCGAGTGTTGGCGGGCAGGGGAGTCCGCGGGACCATGTCTCTTCCTCCTAGGCATGCCAGGGTCATGGCGGCGGGTTCCCACTCGAACTGTTCCGACTCATAGGTCTCCGTGTCTTCGGAGACTTGTTCTTCTCCCAGGGCGGCGGCCGCCATTTGGCGGGGCCCGGGGGCCTGGTTCTTCAGGCAGGTCGGGTCACTGGCATAGTGGCCGACTCGCTGGCATCGATGACACGTCACGTTAGCTCGGAACCCCGGGCGCATCGGGGGGTTTCCCCGGCCTGCTGGGGCCGGGGTGGCGTTAGTGGGTGCGGCCGGGGCGGCGTCTCTGCCCCGGCCCGGGCCTCCTCCTCCTCCTCGGGGACGATGGTGACCTTGGTTGGTTCTGTTCTGCTCATTCGGCCCACTCCGGGCCACTCGGGTGCTCTCCCACCGGTCAGCCTCGGTGGCGAGCTGCCGGGGTTCAGTCAATTTACTGTCGAGGAGGTGCTGCCTGAGCTCGACAAAGCAGTTGTTGGAGAGGTGCTCCCACACAATGAGATTGAAGAGTTGTTCGTAAGTGGTTACGTTGTTACCCTTGATCCACCCCTCGAAGGCTCGGCTGAAATAGTTCACGTATTCCAACCACGTCGTACCTGGGATCCGGGTGCAGTTGCGGAACCTCTGGCGGTACATTTCGGGTGTAAGTCCATATCGACTGAGGAGGGCGGCCTTCATGTGGTCATAGGACGTCATTTGATGGTCCGGAAGTTGCAGCAGGGCATCACGACCCTCGTTGACGAATCTCCCCCATAGACCGGCTCCCCAGTCACTTCGAGCGACTCGGTGGGCGGTCATGGCAATCTCATAGGCCTTGAACCACTGCTGTATGTCGTCGTTCCGGTGATATTCTCGGACCACATCCTTGGGGATGTGGACCTTCTGCTCGGTAGGACCCGGGGAGTGCGGTTGCTCGGGCACCCCTAGGTTTTTGTTCAGTTTGCGTATTTCTATCTCCGCTAGTTTGCACTCGTGCTCGTATGCCAGTCTTTTTTCTTCGAGGTCTCTCTGTCTCTGTTTTTCCTCTCGCTCTTCTCTGAGCCGTAAGTGTTCTAAGTTTATTTTTTGTTCCGCCAGTTTCAATTCTCCGTCTAATCTGAGTCGTGCCAAGTCTAACTCGTGTAATCTATTTTTTTCCCGCTCTTGGATCTCTTCATGGGAGGGGCCTGTTCTCCGTTCCTCCGTCCGGGTGGTGTTGACTTCCGGGGCTGCGGGGTCCCGGGGGGTTGCGGTATTTGTCTCTGTCCAGGCCTCTAGGGCGTTTTTGAAGTCTTCTTTTGTGCTTAGCCCGGTGGTAGCAATGCCTAAGTCCCTGCAAAATTGTTTGAGCTCTCGGTGGTTGTATTCTTCCAGCTTTTCCATCTGGAACTTCTCCGCCGATCCGCTCTCTTTGGTCGTCATTGTGGTTTTAGTCGTAGGGTGAGTTACTGTCTGTACGGTACGCGTTGGTTCGGATCCCACCGCTGCCACCAATGTTAGACGGAGACCTGAAGGGTCGGCCGAGCACAGTGATCGCACAGACAGGTAACTTCCCCCCCACAGATGGACACCACACAAAGATCAGGGTAACACCTTTTATAGGCACTTCTGGTAGTAGAGTGGTACGATACAAGGCGATCAGGACACGATGATCCTCTCAATTCTAGTCTCTAGTAAGGGAAGGGGGTAGCGGGACAGTCTTGGTACCCACGGGTACGGAGGTGTAACGGTGATAGCTCACAATCCTCGAGCTCGGTGTTCGGATGGGTCAGACCGCGGCAGCGCCGGCAGGGCCCGAAGAGGTCGTAGGTGGCAACGGGCCGCGGCAGCGCCAGCAGGTCCCAACGAGGATGAAGGTTACAACGGGCCGCGGCAGCGCCAGCAGGTCCCACGAGAATGCAGGTTGCAACGGGCCGCGGCAGCGCCAGCAGGTCCCACGAGGATGGAGGTTACTACGGGCTGCGGCAGCGCCAGCAGGTCCCACGAGGATGAAGGTTGCAGAGGGCCGCGGCAGCGCCAGCAGGTCCCACGAGGATGAAGGTTGCAGAGGGCCGCGGCAGCGCCAGCAGGTCCCACGAGGATGAAGGTTGCAGAGGGCCGCGGCAGCGCCAGCAGGCAGGACAATAGTTCACAAGGCAGGGCTGTGGCAGCGCCAGCAGTCCGTCAAGGATGAGTTCTTCTCGGTGTCTCTCGACTCCAGGATACAACTGCCTTCCTGTCCTGGGGCTGCCTCAGTTATAGGTCTGGCGCCCTTTGATGTCCGGACCCTCGCTCTTGGAGGTCGGGAGGTCTGGGATGAGGGAGTCCAGACACCCAGCAGGGGGGCGGAGCCAGCGCCCAAGGAGGCTGGGGGTGCTCGGCACCTGGCGGGGGAGAGCCATCGACACTTCGTACTCCCATTGACCTGCCAAGTGGGCCGTTCACCTCCTGGGTGGAGGGTGGTGCCGGGATGTCGGGGCCTGGCCAGGCCCAGGGTTGGGGTCGGGCTGAGGCCGCGCGGCCGCGTGGTGCCGTGTCCAAGATGGCGGCTGGGCCGGGCAATGGTGCTGACGGTGGCCCGGGCCCTGTCCTGCGGGGAGGGAGCGAGCCCTTCATGTGGCCTGTCCAACACAGTCCTTTAAAGATAATGCCTTGTTCTTCATTCGCTCTTTGTGTATGAGTCTTTTGTTTCATTGGAGCTGGTGGTGTGTCCTCAGGAACTCTGTGTGGCTTTGGAACCTTAGAGCTGAGACTTTTCTTCTGGCCAGAAGCGTGTCCATGTTGTTTTTCAGTCCTTGGAAATGAGGACTGTTTCAATTCCGAGGTGCTGAAGCCAGAGTGTTTCTTTGGATCGGATGATTTTCTTGGCACCACAGCCTGCTTGGCATCCTTTGGTGCTGATGTGTCTGCGGGTGCAGACTTATGCTTTAGTTCTGATAGCTCAGTTGGTGCTGACTTGCGCCTTGGTTCCGGCTTAGTGCCAGAGATGTCCCCATGATGTGGAATTGTTGCCCGAAGAATGTTCTCGTCCCTTCTCTGCTCCGAGGCATGCTTGCGGGTCGACCCGAGCCCGAGGGCTGTGGTGCACCATGGAATGGTTGTGGAGGCAAGTGTAATATCTTTACACAGGGATCAACAGTACTCATGGTACATGGCGTTGTCTTGATCCTCGGCCCAGATACAGAGAACAGCCTTGGCAATGTGGACCCCTCTTCATGCACCAGAGCGTGTTCTTCCCCAGGAGATGAATTGGAAGCAAAGTAGTGGGGACTGCCGAGGACCACCCCTCCTCCTACCAGAGCACTTGCCTCACTTTCCACATCGCTGTCATGCAAGAACTCTGCCTTGTCCGCCAGTTCAATGCTGTGTGCCAGGCGTCAATTCCTATGGGTCTGAAGTGTCTTTTTGTATTCCAACAATGCACAAGCTGCGCACTCATCTTGTTTGTGCTCTGGAGATGGGCACAAATTACATACTTCGTGCATTTCAGAGTATGCGTATTTGGCCCCACACCGAAGGTACCATCAGTAGAGGTCCTTATTTGTCTCCATCACCCAGAGACGGTCATTCTCAACAGGTCTGTGTGTATTGGGTGCCGGGTGATCGGTCTCCAGGGCCTTGCATGCATGGGTGACTTCTACTGGATCTCTGGTCGCGTATTTTCTTGACCGTAGGCCACATGGACGCTGAAAGCTGGAGAACTCTAACGCAGTCTGTCCGAGCCTGAAAGCGGAAAAAACTTTCCAACAAAGGAGGCATTGAAAATGTGCAATACCTCAAAGGGGCGGGGGGTGGGGGTTTGGGGAGTAGCAGATCAAAAGACTTCCACAAGGAAAAACAACCTGTAGAGTTGGGGGCCAACACTAGATGGCAGGTGTATGCATAGCAAGTTTATCTGCCCTCAACACAGGCTACGAATATGAGTTTATGGCCTTGTGGGACAGTGGGTAGTTTTAGGGCTAACTAAGCGACTTAGGGTGAGCAGGGCACCCAGGTCTTTGAGAATAAACAGAAGTCAGATCCGAGGGTGAACATGATCCTTCGGGGGACCTAAAGTTCAGTGGACAATGAATTAGCGGGGGCTTTAAGGCCTAAGGGGACCCGAGAGCGAGCAGAGGCGAAGGGAGGTCCATGGACCTGAAGATGACATGAGATGCATTAAATAATGAGCCTTTCAAGTCCCTTTTTACTGTTTCAAGCCGTGCAGGATCAAAACAAGCCTCTAGTTCTTCTAAAATTAGCCACCTGAGTCCTGACACCAGCCAAGCAATGGGTCTCGATCCGCACACATGGACCACTTTTTGTGCAGTGCCCGGGCCTATTTTTGTTCCGAATCTAATTCTACCCATCAGGCGGTAATGCAGGTCCCTGCAACCCCCGAGTCTTTGACACCCCCCCCCCCCCCTACCAAATGCAGCTCGAGGCCAAGTAAAATCTGTCAGGCATAAGAAACGGAGAGGGGGCGCCATTCTGCAGGGGGGGGGGGGCAACATTTTGCTTTACGCACTGCTCCCCATGGCAGATGTGCGTCCTTCTATGGGCATAGGGACCTCTTAAGGGAGCTGAGGGTGGCATAAGGAGGGGGCTGGGGTGCATAGGGGTCTCTGAAGGGGTTTGGGGTGCATAGGGGTCTCTTAAGGGGGATTGGGGTGCTCCCAGCGAGCTCTGTTCCTCTTTGAACATTTTAACCCCCAGTGCTCGGGCTGAGCTAGTTAACAACCGGCTTGGGAGGCGGCCAGGGCCAGGCTGTGAGCGGCGTTAACTAGCAGCGAGCACGCGCCCCCACTGATCCCTCCTGCACGGCAGACGGGGTGTGCTCGGTTCCCCTTGGCTTCCCTTCACGCCCTCACCCAGCTCTGACCTGCTTTGAATGTTGACACAATGTCACGTTTCCGACTGCAGGCTTTTCATGTGTAGCCCGAGGCTAAATACAGCTGCTGGTTCCTGGAAGCCGACGTGCCTGGCACCCTCTCCGTTCTGCAGAAACCCGAGCCCGCCCACCCCCGCCCTGGCCCGGCACGGGGCCAGCAGCACCTGGAGGGAGCGGAGTAACCTTCCCGACGCGGCCCTGAAATGGGTCTCTGCAAGACTGCCGGGGCGAAATGATAAAATACACACGTAGCGCACAGCCCGGGGGCGATAACCACAGAGCGCCGCGGTGACAATAAAGTTAGGCGAACGTGAGGCAACGCCGCTTTTGTGTTCATCTGATTGTGGGCGATTTTCTGCCGTTTTTATTTTCCACGTTTCGCAATTTGAGAGATGGCAATCAGACAGAAATGTTTACATGTATTAAGCTGCTTTTATTTGGGCCTTGTTTGCCTTGCTTTACCCCCTTGTAGCTTTGTAGTGTAAATTACACGTGTTACTAGTATCTTAAGTTGATCATATTCGCACTGGAAGGATGAAAGTCTGAGTTAGCCGCATCTGGGTTCGAATCTGTGATCCACAGTTGACAGCGACACTGATCTGTGCAACAGGTGTATTAACGAATGAGCTATGTTTTCGGTGGGGCCTTAAGAGATGCATAAGAATGCTTAATGTTGTAAAAGTATTTCAGATGGGTAAGAGCGTTGCCTAGGTCGCCAGATCAGATTCACAGACCTTCACAGAATATGCTTGGAGTAACTCACTCCAAAACAACAGTTGATGGACAGAATGCAGAACAATGTCATACATTCACCCCAGAACAGAGATCTGGGCCTAAATCCATCGTTTTTTGGCTCACCATGCCATTCCAGTTTGAACCCAGCCATATGCAAATCAGTCTTGACCCTGTGCCCCATGGGAACAGTCCAGCCCGAACTGCCAAGCCAGATCCTCCCTGGACTGGAAACAAGTAACTCACAGGCAGGGCCATTTAGACCTTCTCAGGCTCTGGTGGCAAAGCAAGCAACAGCGTTCACTGCCTCCTTGGAAGCGGCTACACATTGACATCACAGCCTCTGAGGGGTCCATTGGCTGTCTGGCTCAGGTGCAGAGGTTGAACTGAATTCTAGAAGTACAGGTACTCATCATTCCATTGTATTTGTTTGTTATTGAAAAGTGCTGGTACTCTCCTGTTTAAAGTGTTTGATCTTTCCTGAGAAGTGCAGGTACTTTCCTTTCATGTTAACAAAAAAGTGCAGGTACCCAGTACCTTTGAGTACCTATTCGTTTGAAGAACTGGGTCAGGGCTGTTATGGGTTTCACTTGCCCCAGTGAGAGGCCAGTTATGAATTTCAAATCTACTTACGTCGAAACCAGCTTTAAATGTTCTCACATGTCTTTTTAGTTTACACCTTGCAAGAACAAAGGACCCAGAAAGAAACTTACGGTCCAATTAGAAGTTGGATGGATTGGTACCCTGTGTGCAATGCTGCCTGCAAAATTATACCTGGCCCAGAGTTCCCGCACACAATTTCCTGGGTGTGAGAACAACAGAGTTAGTTTTACTAGTTGGATAAATCTGCTAGAAAAATCATTTTAGGTTTGGGGTGCAAGTGCAGCGACAACCATGGTCCTAGCCCTCACGTTCGGTATGTGGTTAGCATGTGCTGCTCCCCTCTGCCAAACAACATTATGTCACCAGCGCCCCTCATTCCATCTACTGCCTTTTCAGAGAAAGGGATAATAAGACCTATAATCCAAACAGAACTGTCAATTCTTGTGGAGAGGGAGAAATGGTTATTCCCATTCTTTTGATTTAGGTGTGGGGATAGCCGGCTGTAATAGTATTTCCGTTCACACTGTATCCCTGCACCTAAATTTGCCTCAGTTGTAATCAGGGCACCAGAAGGGAAGATGAGGTGGGGATGTTGCTATACTGGCCTCACTGCTTGGACCAAGTGCAATGGCATCCAGTAAGGGGACATCTCTCTTCCTCTCTCGCTCTCTGTCTCCCATACCATCACCAATCAAAGCCACTGCCTAGAGTCAAGGAAACAATGCTTTCAGGCAAATCACATTTCTGTTGATACAAGCAAACACGGATGGAACCGACCGACTGACTGACCCATATCTGGACCTTCTTGAACCCTTTCTGTAGCTCGTAGGGTTCCTGAGATATGGTTTGAAGTCTCAGTTGGATCATGATCCTAAATCCCAGTTCCCCATTTCCAACTGGTAAACTAGTGGGTCCAGTGACAGCTCTATTTCCGTCAGGTGCCACATCAACTAAAACTCCTGACAGTGACCAATTGTTTTATACTTCAGACATTTGATAGCCCTGGGGTATGAATCTGGGTTGAAAGAACTCTCATTGTAATGAAAGAAGTCTCATTGGAAAGTCATTATCTGACGAGACCAGTTGAACCAAGTGCTTGTCCGGACCCTCAACCCCCCAAATGTTTTTCAGGGTCTATGCTCACCAGAGCAACAATGTTTCTATTGTCAGTTTCTTTGCACCCTAAGTACCCCCTTTTGATTTGGGTAGATGTCCTGCTCATTTAGGGTGGTGGGCTTTGGGTTGCAAAAAGATCCTGTGATTTGTGTGGCATTTTGGCAGATTCTGAGCCACATAGACTCGGACTCACTGAGCTATCCCTCATTTCACTCACTATCAGCAAGAAACGAGAGCAAAGGGAAGATCATCCCAGAAGACAGGGCAAAAGGCAGATTATCCTCTGATCTGATTAATTGTAGCATTCTGTGCAGCATCTTTGCCCTGTTGACTTGTAAACACTGCTGTAGGAAGAGACTTGTGTCCTGAAAGGTTTTTGATGATGGACTGAGCGCACCTAAAACCCTCCCCCGAGCATAACAAAAGACATAGGGCCACCCCTTGTTATTTCTACTATAGTACCTTACAACTCAAGTATTATAATTGTCTTCGTGATCTTTATGTATTTTTGGTGTCCCTTATTTAAAAGGACACAACAAGATGATGGAAGGAGTATTGAAACTTTTCAACCACTCACCTCTAGTAAAGAGATCTGGGTTGAATCCATCATTCTTTTACTCACTATGCCAACTCAAGCAAATCAGTCTTGACCCTGCCCCACATGGGAACAGTCCAGCCCAAACAGGCAAGCTAGATCCTCCTTGGACTGGAAACAAGCATCCTCGGACCAGTTTGGGGGTATCACCCCTAATCAGCCAGGCTAGCTTGAATTCAGTGGCACAGCGAGGTAGGGATCCACATCTGGGCATACCCTTGGTGATATAGGGTGAACATAGCAAACAACAAGATGATGGATGGAGTGCTGAAACCGGTTCCAGGATGCTTGTTTTCCGGTACAGGGAGGACCTGGCCAAGTAGTTCGGGCTGGTGAGCAAAACAATGAATTTAACCCAGATCTTTCACTGGGGGTGAATGTGTGACAATGTTCAGCATTCCATCCATCATCTTTTTGTGCTGCCTTATTTTATCAGTCCTTCTTTACTACGCTTAATTATTTAAAAAAAACTTAATGCAATGTCAGCCAATAAAACACCCATCAAGTTGATTAGTCGAACACTGTCAACACTACAGGTTCGGACACTGTGAGATACAAGTTTCAGCAAAGTTCCTACAGCCAATCATGTAGACCTCTTCTTCGGTAACAGCATCTTGAGCAAAAGTAGGGTCCTATCACCTGGTCAGGCACCACTATGTGGGCGATCGGACCAGATATGTGTCTTTGTAGATGTGTTCTCTACCTTTTTTTCATCTGTATGTTGGTCTATTATATCCTGTTGAACCACTCTGTATTATCAGCCTGTCTTTTAGACCTTAACCATTACTTGATGTCTCGTTTGAAATCGGTTCTTCCTCTTGGAGATTTCAAAATATGGGTTATTGAACCACTAAATGTGAATGCCCAAACAATGGAGCCTTTTTTGGACGACATAGCTCTCACACACCGGGTCAGAGTCCACTCCTACAGGGAGCACAATCTTTGTCAGTTACTCTCCCCCACTCTCTACTCCATTTAAATTACTTAAGGGATAACACCTTACAACAGTGCTTAATTTGAGCCGGTGGTTGCTGATGGGGGCTACTGGCACTAATTTTTGGGGACGGGCGCTTATTATTCTGCATCAGACATCTACCGAGACAAAGCAAGAGGAAACAGAAAAACAGAGGAAGAGAAAGACTGAAAAACTGTCACAAAGTGAGAAAGCAGGAACTTTCAGGAGTAAAATAAAGGGGCAGGAAGCGCCTAATAGTGGATTAAAGAGGTACAAGGTTGAATAAAGACTACACAGCCTTGGTGTTCGGCGCACCAACATTTAATTGCTCCAACCGCGAGCTCCTGAGCAGAGCTTCTGGCATCGGCATTCATTCTTTTACAAATTAAGCAATGCCACACAAGACCTAAAACTACTTCTGGTACTCATTGGCTGAGTGATCTCCAAAACCACAGGCCTAGCAACCAACTGGAAGTGCCCGTTAGGATGCCCTATAATCCTCCAAGAACGTATCAAAGCAGAATTTACAAATGCAATTGATGTCACAGTATGCAACCCTCTTGCAAAATCCCAGTCATCTGCAAATATATATATGTACTGTTTTAGGTAGAGAGGTGGGTGGCTAACCATTTATACTAGCAAACATGTTACACATATTCATTTGCACTGCTGTCTCTCTTCTCTGAGTCTGCGTCAACATTTATATATTAATTAAATTCATGACATAACATCATATGATGCCTTCTTGCATTTGACCAGAAATTACCATTGCTTTTGTTATAGCAACACTTTATTGAAGTTTTGGGATACAAAACATAAATGACAAAGACACTCTGTGACGAGCAACATAGCAACATCTGCACGTTCCACATAGTTCAGTTATACATTTCCGTAAGCGTAACATTTACCCCAGGCCTCCTCCAACCAGTCTGTAATTAGCACACCATTGGCCTCCATATTTCAGGACGTTTCATGGGGCACCCTCATGCTGCATAGTTAGGGTCCTTCTGTTTCATGCACCAGTCCATGCCCACCCTGCATTCTGCAGCTTTCCAGAGACTACAACTGGGCAGTGGTGTAGGAAGGGGTGTGTGATGGGTGTGGGCCACCTGGGTGTCTTCACTGAGGGGGCTGCCAAAATGGAACAAATGTGTTTTCAATACATATTTTTGCCATTTTGTCAAGCCGGGGTGACAAGAAATGTTATGCCCCGGGTACCACCTGACCTTGCTACGCCACTGCAATTGGGTGGTTCAGTACCTTCAACGGCCTGGCATAATAATCAGGACCAGTGTCGGGAAATGACTGGGCAGCCCCATACCACATTATACAAGTCCTCAATCCCCCTGGACACCTAAAACAACTGGGTTTGGGAAGCTTCCGAGCCTTCCATAGTTGCTAGGATGTGAGCTATGTATGATGTATGTAATTCAGCTGGGTGAGGCGTATGCGTACCAAGATCGCCAGGGTACAAGGTGCCATCCAGGTCTTTCGCAGCATGCCTGCTAGCTCAACATCAGGTGTATGGGTAATCAGTGCCCTGTAAGTCTGGGATATTACTCCCCTACTCACGGGGCCCATGAGAAAGTGCACATTTAGTGGGTTGTATTCAGGGACCTTAGTCATCCCGGCTCGGTAGCCGGACAAGGTGTGTCTTAGCTGAAGGTGTTTATAAAACTGGGAACTTTATAGGAAGAGGTCAGTCTGGAAGGATTTCATGTGGTCACCATCCCATAAGTGTGAAAGACCTACTTGACCCCATCCCAGGAAGCCTCCAGTTGTGCCAATTGGTCTAACTAGGGGCACGTCCAAAGTGGAGTCGCAAGCGTCAGTTGTCGGTCCCACCCAGTCCACTGCAGTGGCACCCTCCATGCTTGAATCACCAACTCGGTGATCTCAGGAAGTATCCCAGGGATAAGTTTTCCATTTAGGATGCCCAGTACATTGTCTAGACCTATTAATGCCACCTCCATGCTAAAATCAGGATCCTCTCATCCATCCTGCATCCAGTCTTTCAGCACCAGAGTCTGTGCCACCAAGTAATAAAGGAATATGTCGGCCAAGGCAAGCCCGCCATAATATGTGGCCATAAAGCATTTACCATATGCAATTCTAGGAGGCTTATTGGCCTGTACAAAATTATGTGCTTTAACTGGAACTACACAGAACCAACATTATGGGATAAAAAATGGGAAGTTCCGGAGCTCTATAGGGTATACAGCTTACGTGGGAGAATCATCTTTTTGAACAATGTGACCCTGCCTAAAAGGTTGAAGGGCAGTTTCATCCATCTGTCTAAGAGACTTTGGTAAGTGGTCGAAGGTTCAGGCTCCATTCTGGCTCAGGTTCCCATGTCATATGCACCCCTAGGTACAAAAAGCTAAGACTGTGAATTGGCAGGTCCGGTTGGCATGTCTCGTCCTCCCCAAGGGGAACTGGGAGGGATTTAGTCCAGTTTATATGCAGGCCAGATGGTGATCCAAAGGCCACAAGGATATGAATTTAGCATGGTCCCGTCATGTCGAGCCATAAACAGGAGAAATTCATCAGCATAGAGGACTATTCTGTCCTCCATTCTCACTCTCCAATCCAGAGTGCAACATCTCACCCAAGCTGTTAGTGGTTCTATTGCCAGGGTAAAGAAGAGGTGGGACAACGGACACCCTTGCCACGTTCTCCGCCAGTTTGTGACTCTGGAGGACAGTGTTCCATTCACCCACACCTGTGCCTGTGGTGTTGGATTAAGAAGAGACATATAGGATCTGTACCGAAGTCCGAACCCTAATGGGGCAGTAATCCTCCAAGAAGGCCTAATCCAGAGAATCACAAGTTTTTTTAAAGTTGATAAGTATAAGGGCCATAGAATACTGCAAGAATCGATACCAGGCCAGCACCAAGTGAACCCTCCGGATACAATGACATGTACTATGATTAGGAATTAATCTGCACTGGTCAGGATGGACCATGTGGTCTTGTATGCGAGTGAGGCGTTTTGCCAGAACTTTCACAAGAACTTGACTCTACATTTACAGGAAAAATTGGACCATATGTGGCTTAGATATCAAGAGGCTTGCACAACTTCAGCGTCATCCCTCTGGTGGCTAGGTCCACCTCAGAGGGAAAGTTACCCCTGCCGATAGCCTCATTAGCCATATTCAAAATAGCATTCATTCGGAAACCCATCAGGTCCGGGAATCTTACCAGGGGATAGGTCAGTGAGTACTTCATGTATTGCTTCTAATTTCATGGGTTTGTTGATGTCTTCGGATCAGGGGCAGTCATTCAAGGCATCTATAAGTTCTTAATTAATGAAGCCAGCTCTTCTCGTATCGGACTGGGACAATCCGCATATAGGGACCTGTAGTATTCCGCAAAGGTGGATCTATTTCAACAGCAGTTCTTACCTGCGTTCCGGAACCCACGATGATACAGAGCACCTCTCTAGACTCCTGGTCCTTGGTGGGCAGCCAGTGGAGGAGCATACTTGATTTGGCCCCTCATTCATATGCCAATTTAGCTGAGGCTTCCCAGCACCACTGGGCTTCATCTAAGCATAGGTGGCGCAAAGAGGCACTACTCACTGGTAGGCGGCGGCTTACTTGCTCCGTTTTGAACCCTCAATTTCTGTTTTCCATTGTAAGAATGGCCGTCTCCAGATTTGCGATTCAGGCATATGTTGCACAATATTTTCCCCGGATATAGGAGTGGGCTACTCCCCTCGTGGTAGCTTTATTGGCCTCCCAAAGGGTTTTAGGCGAGTCCACTGTCCCTTGGTTAATCTTGAGAAATGCCTTTAATTGAGTCGACAGATGGGGGTAAACTGAGTATCCACAAGAACCTGGCATTGAGGCACCACATTGGTTTCTCCTCCGTTTCTCATCCCCTATGAGTACCATAATAGGAGCCAGAATTGCCTGGTAGCAGAATGTGAGAGGCTTGGTTATATTAGGAGGTCGGAGCTGGAAGTAAATAAAAAGTCTATGTGGGATAGCAACCCAGGAGACTGATATCTGCGTAAATCCTTGAATCCCAAGAATCCAGACCCTCCAGGCATTGCACAAGCCCAGATCCAAAATTCAGTTAGCCAACCTCCTCCCAGACCTACTTGGGGCTTCAGGAGGATCTACGGGAGTCAGTGGGATTCAAGATGTCATTAAAGTCCCTCCCAATGATTGTCTGATCAGGGGGTAAAAGAAGGAAGTGGTCAGTGGGAGTCATTGGAGTGGAAGAGGCCAGTGAAGGTGGGATATATACCCTCAGTAGGTTATAGTGAGTTACTTTCATAGAGCCCTCCAGGATCTCATATCTCTCCATGCTTCACAGTAGGTCTAGGAGAACACCATTGGCATGGGTTTGTGGAGCATGATCGCTGCTCTCTTAGAACCATGGGTGAACTCCGCATGGTATATCCTATCATAGCCGTACCCGGCCTGAAAAGTACTTTTGACACCAAGAAGGTGGGGTTCTTGTAGCATCTAGATCTTAGGGGCATGAAGGTCTACAAATGGCATGACAGCCCCTCTCTTGATGTGGTCAAGAAGACCATTGACATTCCATTTTGCTTGACATGCTCATATGATTTTCACTGTTGTACTTGGCGGGTGCAGTCTGGCAAAATTGTAATGTTTTCATTTTGGAAAAAAGATTAATCCCTTTGGCCTTGCCCCACTCAAGATGGCATCTCTATCCTGACAATTCAGTGCTTTAGCAATCATGGGGCGGGGTAAATATCCCAGCAGGAGCTTCTGTGCCAATGATCTATGCTCCCGTTCGATTACAAAACACGAGGACAACTGGTCTGCGTCCATCCATGACCTGATCCATAGCTCCAGGAACAGTTTGAGTACTTCTGCGCCCTCGGGGATCCTGACAAAGTGAAGGTTGCTTCTGTGGGCTCTGTTTTCTGCATCTTCCGCCCAGTTGATGAGCATGCGGGATGCAGTGATCAGGCAGGAAACCTCAGTTTTAAGATTGTGTATTGTGTCCTCCAACTCAGAGATACGTCCTTCCGCCTTTAAGACTCTGTCTGTCATGTTCAAGAGATCTTGCCACATCAGGGCAACATCCACCCGCACTTACCCTATCTTGGACTCCAGGGCTGACTGCCAGTCTTGTATGGCTTGCAAAATCACTGTGGTTCACCTCCTCCCTGTTGTCGATCTCCTTGGGACTCTCCCACATGGACTACCTTGTGGCCATGGGGTGGGGGGGGTGGGGGGGTAGCTGTGAACTTATCCATTTTGGTCTGTGCCTGCGATGTTGGGGCCTTGTAGCGCCCTATATATATACCCGCGGGAACTCCAGTGACAACTTCCCGCGGCACCTTGTTTGAACAAATTACCATTGTTAAGCTATCACTAGCCTCATGCTGGGGTGGGCAGCATGCCATCTTGCATGCCCACTATATGTTGTGAATTATCAATCTATTGAAAGGGCGAGTACTGTAAAAGCTGAGGGTGCCATAAATTCCCACAAAATGTCAATAATAACCAACATACTGCCTGACCACAACAGTGTCATGGTTGGCAACAACATGCCAGGAGTAGCCAGCATTGTGCAAAAGTGAATATCTGGCCAGGGTTGGGAACTCATTTCTTCCAGAAAGAGACTTCAAAACTGTTGTTAAATTCCTTGCACTCTCGCATCTGGATGGTGGTAATGCCCTATTTCATTGCCTTCCAGACTCAACACTGGCACGCACTTAGGGACATCCTACACACCGCAGTATGACTCATCCAGGGCCTGAAGAAATATGATCACATCACTCCTGTCCTGATGGAACTCCATTGATTCGCCTTGCCGGCAAAACCAGCTGCATCATTGGCACTGTCATAATGACCAGTACTCCCATATATCTTGCAATCTCACAATTTCTGGGGGATCTCGGCACACACGTAGCCAGGACACAATCAGACTGCAGACTAAGAAGTATATTAAAGACGTGTTGTCTCCTTGCATCTATTATTGAATCCTCTAATATCAGCCATCACATGTATGTTTATACTCTTCTTATTCTAAAATAGGAATGTCTATGGTAGGCTATGGAAGGCCCAGTCAGTTACTGGATTTTCGAGATGTACAAGACATACAATGTGAGTGTACAAACAGTGACCCTAAATATAAATCCTTTAGAGACTCAGTGGTGAACTTGAAAGAACCTCCCTTCATTCAACACTACATTTAGAGTCAATGGTAATAATCAAATCTGTGCTTACCTAACACCTATCCACGAATTCTTATGTTAAAACAAACTAAGCCTTAATGCAGACAAGATGGGGAGAATTGGCTCATCAACTCCATACCCCTTCCATTCAGCTGTCAACCCCTCAGTGGTGGATGGACAACCTGTCTAAAATCCTGGAATATCTCTGAACTCTTTTTCAAAGGTAGGTTTACCATTTTCATAAGCTTAGGCTTACCTGCCTCTCTGGAGCCCCACTCGTGTTGTGCCTTAGATGGTCCCCTATTATCTCCTCATACTATAATTAAACTTCTACCCCCAAATTCAATGCTCTCTCTAGGAAAGTTCTAGACCATCCGTCATACCAATTGGAAAAGGTGTGTGTGGAGGGTTATCTTCTTCTAACCTGCACCACAAAATCATCTCGGTCTTCAGTGTCTCAACATTGTATTTAGAACACTCCATCACGATTTCCACAACTGTTTTGACTAAGACCATTCATTAACTTCAGGTTATCAACAACTGTGCTGCTCAAATCTATGGAGAACAGGAATTTGTCCACCCTATCACAATGGTGAAAGCTTGGTACTTGTAACCACTCCTATAATAATCCCACTGACATTTTACCAGGCAATAAGGTGTTTCTTTGAAGAGGACTCAATTTATTCACCAGGCCTTCTGCACATAAAGGAGAAAAAAACCTCACAGTAAGCCTTCCTGAACTGACCAGCCATCCACTGGAACAAACAGGTAGGTTGGACATAATTACACTTGAGCCCCATCAATGGGAATTCCATACCCTTTCATCCCAGTCTCAAAAACCTCTTTCAATTGTGAAGAAGAATGACGTTCTCCATAATTTGCTCAGTCTGCCTCCCACTGATGTCTTCCGTAATCTGGTACAAATTATTTCCCTTTATTCCATTTTAGGCTTAGGTTGTTTGGTCTATGATTTTATGCGCTTTTCATAATCTAAATCTTATTTGTTTTGACATTTCAAGTGACTTGTTTCCCACATGACTGTTAGTTGTAATTGCGGATGAACGCTCTGCAGGAAGTACATTGAGCCTAGATACAACGCTGACTGGATGGTAGCATTATTTATCGGGCATGACAATAGTTTCTTGCATCCTGGTGCCCACAGCATCAGCAGCAGTTTTAATTGATTTGTTGATTCAATCTAGTTTAATAATTGCAGTCTCTTAAAATTAACTGCATAGTTAACCTCTCATTTATTGGATGCGCATGCTCACTTTCTTGGTTGCATCATCATGCCATCGACGACAACCACTAATATTAACTGGTTTGTGATAGATTACTTGGTTCATGAAAATTGTAGAACACTGAGACACATCTCTAGCATGCATGTGCACTCATCACATTCACTACAGGGATGAAGACAGTGTTACTCTACCAGCACCATTACCCATTTTGCATAAATATTGATGGGTATCCATCACATTGGCCGTCGTTTCCGCACTCTAGCCACCAATAAATCGACTAATGATCAAGGATTAATTTGTGTGTCCCTGCAGGTGAGTCTTTGGGTTTGCTTCCAGTCAATAAGCCCTTCTCCAGGGGAACTATTCATTACTGAAGAAGGCTAAAATTAATACATATGAAAAGATTTTACAAGACATAATGAATGAACACCTGAGGCATTTTCCCCAAGTGTGATCTTCAGGACCATACATATCCTTGCCAATTGATTAAATACTGTAATTTTCCACTCCATTGTCTCGACTTAGATTACATTTGTAGCCCTTTATATTCTTTTTGCTCTTGTCAGAGCATCAGAGGTGGACAGTTTGAAAAATTCAGTATGTTTTGTGGTCTGGTTTTAGCAAACAAACATAACATAAATACTGGCTGAATCTTCCAAGTTGAGGGGACAGAATACATTTCATAGCTGACGGATTATTAACTTTACTCATGCAAAAGGTGTTGGGGACATATAAAGGAACAACGTTGGGTGTAGGCAACCAGACAAGACCACCACCTTGCAGCGTAGTTATTTGGGAGAATACATTTGGCCCCACAGTACATGCTGTAACTGAGCATTCTGAAGATGTTTATGAGTCGTTTGTTGATTTTTTTGTGTTTGTTGTAAAGATTTGAGGCAGCGCAAAGTAAGCTATTTATATTTGGTGTTGGCAGCAAGCATGGATGATGTGCATAAGAACAGGAAAATGGAGAAGTAACAAGTTTGGGATGCGCCGAATTAACATATAAAAATCCTGCAAGAGAGAGAAACTCATTCCATCTTTTCAAATAGGCATGCGCATAACAATGAAGGTACTGCTAAAAAGAAAGATTCTTTCCGGCTGCCTTTTAGTTTGGGTATAGTATCCTGTAGAAAAGGTTGATTCAATCTGTAATAAATGAATTCATTTTTGTTACAATTTTTAAGTAAACTACGATTGACAAACCGTAATAATTTTTGTTGGTAATACTTGTAGTGTGCATACCTTACACGAAAACAGCCAAACCAATTCTTTTTCAATGGGTATCTTGATAGAATACATAAAATGGGCCATATTGCCTGTTTAATCTGCAATTATTGTTCTTGTCATAATAATTTAGCAGAGGCAAAATTGGCATTAAAATCATTTGCATTTGGTATCCATTGTTGAGTCAGTAAACAACTTTGTCTTATTTGGCTTTAAGTGTTTCAGCTAACCTTCATGAGTGCACCAACTTGATAAAGTTGATAGAATCAAAAATCTCCCTTTATATCTGGCCAACAGAAGTATATTTGTGCCAACGTTGGTGCCTTTCTCTAACCAAAGTGGCCAGCAGTGAAAAGATCTTGACACCCATATTTAATCTGATCTCTAATTACTCCATGTATAATTACTAGACTTTCTTTATAAATTAAGAGTCTGGAACATCATTTAAAGTGATGCAGATACCATTCTTTTTAATAGTTTGATTGTTTCATCCACTTGTAGGACTTCAGCAAGATATTGAAGCCTTCCTTTCAAAAGACCCAGTTCCTTGCCATGGAGAACAAAAAGTTTGAATTTAGATACTAAAAGGATTTTCAAGGCTTATTGGTAGAACATGCAAGGCAAGAACTGGTGGCAGAAGGTTCTCAATAAATGTGGCTTCCTTGTGGAACTCATTGCCCTTACATCTGCGCTCGGAAGCTAGTCTTCTTCGTTTCCGTAAGCTTTTAAAAACTTCTTTGTTTTCCGTTTAATCCCTGCATCTTCTTAGTAGTGTTATGTTCTGGTAAGCGCTGGGATGCCTATTGGTAACCAGGCGCTATACAAAACTCAGAATAATAATAATAATAATAGAACATCAGCACATAGATTACTAGTTTCCGGTTATTAGGAAATGTTTTAATCAAAGTGTCTGAAGGTGGCCCATATGGCAGTCATTAACACTTAAGATTCTCATAGTTGTAGATTTTTTCTGAGAAGTAAAACTAAAATCTTATTGGAAGACCATTCAAGAAAATCTTGCCATTCTAACAAAGCAGCTTTGATGACTAAAACTCTTTCTCTAAGAATGTATAACTTATTTTTGGCTGCTGGGAGATTGGTAATGGTAGTAAGCCATCAGACGTGGCCTTAGTATTCAAAATGACAAAGCTTTGTGTGGAAAGGAGTTCTGCATTCACCTCCAAGATTAATGCTAAATCGGTTATATGCACCCCTGAGAACAAGTTTAGTATCCCATTTCACTCTTCCTAAGTATGTCTAAATCAGTGGCAACAGATAACAATTCTCTGTTTTTTCATTCATTTCCCTGTAATTAATCCCAGCTAGTAAATCTCCGTCAGGTTTTTTGATCATAAAAGGAAAGAGCTCCCTTTTGATTGAGATACCCCAGTAAAACGATTACGTAGATTGTCTTCTAGGTATTTCTTTATTTTATGTCATGATAAAGTATAGATTTTCACATAAGTTATGGGTGCATCAGGCTAAAGATCAGTTGGACAATTTTATTGACTATTAAGTGGTACATGTTCGACTTCTTTTCCATTAACTACATTGAGAAAATATTGATATTCTGGTGAAATTTGTGTTACTGCAGCCATACTGGCTGAGTTAGATTCCACAGTAGAGTTATTCATCGATGGGACCATTTTCTTGTTACAGGGAATTAAACAATCTTGATGTCAATATGTTGAACTCGATGTTATGGTATGTAATTGTCAGTTTATCTCTGGATTATGTTTATAAAGCCATGGAATTCCTACAATGAGATTGAATGCTGCAGAAGTAATAACATTAAAATGGGTTGTCTTTTGATGGGTATGACAAGACATCAAAAGAGAAACACGCCATGCTTAATTGGTCTTGCCTCAAAGGGAGTACAATATACAGCATTCACTTATTCAGGCTGACTTTTCATTGCTGAGGTAGCGTCACAGGTAGACAGAGCAATTCTTAATAGAGTTTGCAATTTCTACGCAATTGATCAAGGTAGTAGTACTTGGTTCTCGCCCACAGAAAAGGATAGTTGAATGGGTAGTAGAGAGTGTCTTGATCTATCTCGATGACAAAGCAGAGATATGAAGCCCTTCTAAAATGTATGGAACTCGGCCTAATACCCTCGGCTAAAGCCAAGCCTTTTTGTTTCCTGGATGTTGGCTAATCATGGAATTTCAAAGGTAATTCATAACAAAGGCAAAGAGATTCCATTAATCTAAGTTCTTAGTCTTCCATGCTCAAGGAATGCCACAGACTAGAACCTATTTGCAAGGATTTGGGCTCTGTTTCCCCCTATTCAGCAGGCTATTGACTCAAGGAAATTGAATCTGTTCTGAACTTAGAAAATGTACGATTTCATTGTTCTAACCTTTGTTCCCTTTCCATTGGTGCAGTCTGATATATTTGAGTCACTTTATCTATTACAACAGTACACCTAAGGTTGATTAGCTCCTCCTGTCATTTAATTTTAAAGCCATTTTGGAGACCTCTGTGAAAATGGGCAGTACAACTTGGTTATTCCAGTCAGAAGCTAGCACAAGATGCTTGAAACAAAGACATAAAGGTTACTAGATCCCCATTGACTTAGATCAAAATAACTCTCCTTCTGAAGTATGTTCCGTAAACCCTATTTGAACGATTAAACAAAACTCTTCCTCAATGTTGGGGAATAAACTAAACAAAGCATGCCCTGGATTGGTAATGATAGGAATGCACCCACAAGGCCACATTTTTTATCAGACTACTTAAATATAAGCTATTTCTGCTTGACTAGCAGGAGAAGCCTCAGCCTTATAAATAAGCATTGATTTTTTGTTTTCATTTCTACATTTACAAAAATATGATAATATCTTGGGTCTTCACTAAACTTTTCTGAAAATAGAAGAGACACAGTTGGCAGAGTGCTAGTAGTGGAGCTTGAAGATGAAGCTTCTAATTTAGCATCCTCAGCTCTGCTCTTCTAGGTGTAGGAAATTAGATTATTATTTGGGGTGGGTGACTACCCACTTCAAGGAGTCATCACAATCCTTGTCAGGGCAAACCCTCAAAGTCACTAAATAACATAAGTACACTCTGGCTTAACCAAGTTTAACTATGGGCACAGTGTAAAGTATTTATGCAGTACCAAACTGTAATGTATTCAAAATGCAAAGTACCAAAAATTCGAAACCAGATTTAAAAAAAAGATTACAATGTAATAAACAAAATGACACCAAAGTAACAAAAAATCATTTAGGGAAACTAGGTACATGAATTCTTAACATTTTAAGTTGAAATAGCACCAAAAGCACCAATAATAGTCAATGGTCCTGGGAGACTGAGGCCTAGTCTCCAAACAACTGACTGGTTTGGAACCTGGGTTGGGTACACTAAACAGGTTCATCCTGGTCAAAGATGTTACCTTCTGGTCAAATATGGTCCCTTCTAACTTAACCCTTTAAGCTCCAATAACTTCCAAACCCCCTTAGGACCTCAGAGGAGGCACTCAAAAACTCACAGGCTGCCAGGTAGAGGCCACCAGCAGGGTTCAGTCCTGGTCCTGTTGCCACTGGTCAGTTTTCAGGAAAAGGCCTCTTGCAGCTTGTTGCTTCCCTGTGGCCTTGTAGGAGGTCAAGCAACTGACCCTTAGACCTCACTTCTTTGTTCTGGGTACAAGAGGAAGCATATACAGTTATACAAGACTTCTTTCAATTCATGATCACCGGGTCCAGACCTCTTCTGACCTTCCATAGGTCCAGAAAGTGTTATGAAATGGGTTGCTGGAGATGTCACATTTATGCCTGGCACTAGCTAGTTTGGTGGGATGACTCCTGGGCATGCCTGAATCAATTTAATAAAAGATCCCAGTGCTAACCCTACCCCCACCTTTTCAATAGTTCCTGTTTGCCTTACTACAAACAGTCTCAAACTGGCATGTGTCAAGGCATTTTCAAGATGGCAAAAGTCTACTGCTACGTTCAACTTGGGCTCTGAGACTGGGGATGTTTGTGGGGAGCTTACTGTGGTACTACTAGTATCCTCCCACATCTAACATTAACATCCCATTTGAGACTGCCACTGTGCCCACAACAAACCCTAAGACAGATGTCTGGTAGGAGAAAAGCAAAGTCCTCCAGCACCCAGACACATGATACACAAGAATTGCCTCAGCACCATGTTCTTTCCCTTTTTAAGTGTTTGAAAGTTTTACATGTGGCTCAACAGATCTGTCAAGCAAGATCTGACACAGTTCTGTCAAAAGGAGGCCCTCAGTCCCCACCTTGCATATTCTGCGGATGCCAGAGGAGCCATCTCTGTCCATTTCGGACAGCCTATTGTTTGCATCTAGTATGCATTTCACACCTTTTCCACACTTATTCCAGGCTAATCACTGGCTGGGAGAAGCCGGAGAATAAATACAAATTAGCCTCCAGGAATGCCAGACAGGGAAAAAGTAACTTTATAAAAGATGCTTTTTAGGTCTCGTGGCGTTAACCGCGCGAAAGCACGGTCTCGCCAGAGTCCTATTGTTAGCGACGCAGCTTTCCAGGCGACAGTACCTGGGCGCGCGCATCTACTCTGGCAGAAGGCGATGTGAGTGGGCCACGCGCACAAGAACGCGCTCGCTGTGGCCAGCTCCTGTCTCCTGGAAAGCTGTAACACACAGCCACACCTCCCCCTGCTTACGCATGCGCACACACAAAGACACACACACAAGCGCACCTACACACACACACACACACACATACAGAGACCCCCGCCCCCCCACACATACACACACGCGCACCCCCCTACAACTAAGCCCCACTTACCACCCCTCCGGACTTCTGCATCCTCCGCGGGGCTCTCCCTCGGGCATGGGAGCCCCGCGTCACCAGCACTGCTTTTCTGCCCAGGCACTCCGTGGGCGCGGGCTTCCGAAGACAGAAGTGCCGCCCCACGGCAGGTTTAGTTTTTGCTTACGTCTTGTTTTTTAATGGCGTCGCCGTCTTCTCCGCAGAAATCTACATTTCTTGTCCAAAGCCTTCACCCGTACCCTGGATGGTGACCTCCTGATGGCCGGAGGAGCTTCGAGGCAGGCTGGGCTTGGCGTGGCTTCAGGTCAACACAGCCGAAGGGGGTGACATCTCTTTTCTTGGCAAGAAAACTTCGACGTACTTTGAACGGGACATTCTGGTGGCCCCAGCCCCTCCGGCGGCTCTGAGTCTGAGGCATACGAGTGACGTCAGCAGAGCAGTGTGCGAAGCAGGTGGGGGTTAGTGCGAACAGGGATTAACACGGATGGATTCTGAGAGGTTAGAGGGGTTGGGGGAGTGAGTGTTGTTCTGTTGACAGCACACCGTTGAAGAGGCCTCGAAGAAGGAGTAATTAGCCAAAGTCCCTCTGTTTCTTTCACATTTGCTTGTCCTGTAATGGCAGCAAGTTTATTCAGGTGGGTGTTTTGGATTTCTTTAAGTGTGTTTATGTTTGATTATATCTGACCTTGTAAGCAACAGAGGCTTAGGGTACATTATATGTTTCAGTGTTTGCAGAAGAATACACGCATTGGCTTCATCCCCATGGAAAAATACACAAAGTTTGTCCGATAAATGCTTCAAGTCGTGTGAAAAAAATGAAACCCCCAAATGACTGACGGGACATATATTTATTTTTTTACATGTTCCTCACCATTCAATTAAATAAAATGACATTTATTTTCACAATGTTCTGAAAGCTTGTGAATAAAGTTTGTTTTACAGTTTATTATAGGAATGTAACACTTCCAGCAGTGCGAAACAGGCAATCAAAATAGCGTCCTTAATAATTGCCAGTCATGCTTTTCTAACACAGAGGGACTTCCTTACGTCGATGCGTCATAGAATTCAAATTCATCCAGCGAATGCCTCATTGCATTTTCTCTGTAGACTCCCTAGATGAATATTACCCAATCATCCACTTGGTAGGCTAAACTCTGCATTTTAAACATTACTTTGAAGGTGCGTAACAGTGCGAGGAGGACGGGGAGGGAGCAAGGAGCGCGCTGGGACTCGGGGAGGGAAGCCCCACCGGAGGGAGGGCCATCGAAGCATCTGCGGGGCTCCGACAGAAGGACCGTCCGGAGGGGGCCCAGCCATGGCGGACCGGCCAGGGGGCGGCTGCTTCTCCCTGCTTAAGACCCTCAGCGTCCTGTTCTGGGTGAGGTGCAGCGCCGGCGTGTCTCACAGGGAGGAGGGAAGGATTGGGGTACTTCCCAGGTGTCACCTGCCCCGCTACCAGCACCTATGTTCACCTATTCCGCCACCCAGCGGCTCACCTACCGCCGACCCTAATGGCCCCACTGCCCTGCTTACAGCCGGCCTTATTACCAGTTCCTCCTGCATCCCGCCCCTCTCACGTGCCCTGCTTACAGCAATCTCCCCTCTCACCTGACCCGCTTACACGTTGACCCTTTCACCTGCCATGCTTATAACCACCTCCTCTCCCCTGCCTACAACAATCGGCCCCTCTCCACTGCCCTGCTTTGAACCACATCCTCTCACCTGTCCTGCTTACAACAATCGACCCCTCTCGCCAGCCCTGCTTCTAACCACCTTATCTTGCCTGCTCTGCTTATAATCGGCCCCTCTCCTCTGCCCTGCTTACATCCACCCCCCTTCCCTGTGTACAACAACCGGCCCCTCTCCTCTGCTTCCAACCACCTCATCTCCCCTGCTTCCAACCACCTCCTCTCCCCTGTCTTCAACAATGGACCTCTCTTCGCTACCCTGCTTACAACCACCACCTCTCACTTGCCCTGCTTACAAACGGCACCTCTGCCCTACCCTGCTTAAAGCCACCATCTCTCACTTGCCCTGCTTACAAACGGCCCCTCTGCCCTACCCTGCTTGCAACTACCATCTCTCACCTGCCCTGCTTACAAACGGCCCCTAACCTCTGCTGACCTGACACCCACCCCTCTCGGGATGGCGCAGCCCTGCTTCCCAGCCAACGGCTCTTGCGCCTCATCCTCTCGGCATCACTCAGAGGCGCAGCGACCATTGGTACAGCAGGTGCAGTGGCACCGGGTCCCAAGCGGCGCATTAAACCCTGACAATTGTTCATTTTACTCCCGCCCCCAGCAGTCGCAGGTCCCGTTTTCCATGTTTGCACCAGAGCCCGGGGCATAATCTCTACGGTACTTACCTGCACCAATACATTACCAGACTCGCCTCGCCTCCAAAGTGGACACTCCTCTCTTAAGCCAGCCAGTGCGTGTCGTGACTCGACGTCACAAGGTGCCAGTGGGTGAAGTAATGCCCTTTGGGGCAGGTAGGGTACCTTTAAAGCTGCACTTAACGAACGAGTAAATGTGTTTAAATTAACAAGTGTGCAATTTTAATTTTGCACCTATGTTTAACTTTAAAACTTTAATCTATAGGATAGGTAGAGACAGGTTTTTCACACAAGCTGGCGATGTTTAAAAATCTCACAGACAGTCTCGCCCCACACTCCATCCCTCGCCCCACACTCCATCCCTCGCCTCACACTCCATCCCTCGCCTCACACTCCATCCCTCGCCCCACACTCCATCCCTCGCCCCACACTCCATCCCTCGCCCCACACTCCATCCCTTGCCCCACACTCCATCCCTCACACACCCTCTATCTCTCTCTCCCCCTCCCTCTATCTCTCTCTCCCCCTTCCTCTATCTCTCTCTCCCCCTCCCTCCATCTCTCTCTCTCGCCTTCCCTCTATCTCTCTCTCGCCCTCCCTCTATCTCTCTCTCGCCCTCCCTCTATCTCTCTCTCGCCCTCCCTCTATCTCTCTCTCCCCCTCCCTCTATCTCTCTCTCCCCTCCCTCTATCTCTCTCTCCCCTCCCTCTATCGCTCTCTCCCCCTCCCTCTATCTCTCTCTCCCCCTCCCTCTATCTCTCTGTCCCCCTCCCTCTATCTCTCTCTCCCCCTCCCTCTGTCTCTCGCCCTCCCTCTCTCTCTCGCCCTCTATCTCTCTCTCGCCCTCCCTCTATCTCTCTCTCGCCCTCCATCTATCTTTCGCCCTCCCTCTATCTATCTTTCGCCCTCCCTCCCTCTATCTTTCGCCCTTCCTCTATTTATCTATCTATCGCCCTCACTATCTATCCTATCACCACAGCATCACTCGGCACCACCACAGCATCACTCAGGGGCACCACAACATCACTATGCGATACCAAAATGCTTAGAAGTACAACAGTAACTTGCAATATTATTATAATATAATATTATTGCCAACATTGCTTAATATTTTGCAACACCTATCATCTTGCAAATCATCTTTATACACCAATACAGACTTTGCTAAAAATTTAATGCAACACATTGTCATATACAATAGCAATAACTCAAACTTTAATGCTGCGAGACCTATTGCATTGCAAATGCTTGTTCTTAGTATTTATTAAAATCCGACTTCACATTTGAATTGGATTTTTGATAAATAAATAAATATACAACTATTTTTTAAAGTTATCGAGCTGGTTCCATTCCCAACATACAGTAATAGTATTTAATATTTTTTTCCCAGTGTTTCACTGTGAGATAGCCAGCCTTCCTCTAGTAAAAAAAATAGCTTCCCGGTGATAGTCACTGTAAGGACACCTCAACATAAAATGTCTACATGTTCTATTTTTAAATACCATGCACACTGCCTTGTGGCTACAATGCGCACATAGGGGTGACTTATTAATATTTCAAATAGAGTTTTTTTTTACCTGCCAAAAAAGTTTATTTTGACAGGCCAAATTGCAGTTTTTACACAGGTAGACTCAGACTGCATTGGTAGGCCGGAAGCCACGTTTTCACTGCCACTATAGAGGATAGCACAATAAGTGCTGCGGTCCACTGGTGACATTTAAATTCTAGGCCCGGGGTACACTTTGTACCATAAATTATGGAAATATAGGGTCCAGAAAAAGGCATAAAATTTGGGGTGACCATACAGTTGTCATGCCAAAGCTTCAATGTATTCTTGTAAATGTTTTATCTTGCCCCCCATGCTGGTGTAGTCCATGCTGATCACAGCAAAATAAGGCAGCTTCACAATATGTCAAGCCAGATGGACAAGTGTGAAAAGAAACCCAGCCCCTGTGTCGCGATCATGAGTAATCAGTACCTGGATTGATCAATCAATCAATCAGTACATTTGTAAAGCGCGCTACCCACCCGTGAGGGTCTCAAGGCGCTGGGGGGGGGCGCTACTGATCGAAGATCCAGGTTTTGAGGAGGAGTCTTCTGAAGGCCAGCAGGTCCTGGGTCTGTCGTAGGTTGGTAGGGAGGGTGTTCCAGGTCTTGGCGGCGAGGTGGGAGAAGGATCTGCCGCCGGTGGTGGTTTTCGGATGCGAGGAATTGTGGCGAGAGCGAGATTGGCCGAGCGTAGGCTGTGGGTGGGTGTGTAGAAGCTGAGTGGGTCGTTGAGCTATGCTGGTCCGGCGTTGTGTAGGGCTTTGTGTGCGTGGATGAGGAGTTTGAAGGTGATCCTCTTGTTGACGGGGAGCCAGTGTAGGCATCTCAGGTGGTGGCTGATGTGGCTCTGTCGGGGGACGTCGAGGATCAGACGTGCCGAGGAGTTCTGGATGCGTTGCAGCCTTCTCAGGAGCTTGGTTGATGTTCCTGCGTAGAGGGCGTTCCCGTAGTCCAGTCTGCTGGTGACGAGGGCCTGGGTGACGGTTTTTCTCGTGTCGGAGGGGATCCATTTGAAGATCCTGCATAGCATAAGGTGGGTTCTAGGGCTGTTCCTAGCGATGTTGGCCACCATGAGTCGTCCCAGGCTGACGGGGTGGGGCCGAGGATGAGGACCTCCGTCTTGTCTGAATTCAGCTTCAGCCTGCTGACCTTCATCCATTCGGCAATGGCCTTCATTCCTCTGTGGAGGTTGGCTTTGGCGGTGTGGGGGTCTTTGGTGAGGGATACGATCAGCTGGGTGTCATCGGCATAGGAGATGATGTTGAGGTTATGTTGACGTGCGACGTGGGCGAGTGGTGCCATGTAGATGTTGATGTTGAACAGCGTCGGGCTGAGGGAAGATCCCTGTGGGACGCCGCAGATGATCTCGGTGGTCTTGGAGCGGAAGGGTGGGAGGCGGACGCTCTGGGTTCTGCCAGTGAGGAAGGATGTGGTCCAGGCCAGGGCCTTCTCTTGAATTCCGGCGTCATGGAGGCGGGCTGTTAGGGTGCGATGGCAGACCGTGTCAAAGGCTGCTGATAGGTCCAGAAGGATGAGGCCGGCTGTTTCTCCTTTGTCCATCAGGATCCTGATGTCGTCGGTGGCGGCGATGAGAGCGGTCTCGGTGCTGTGGAAGCCAGTCTGGGATGGGGCCAGGATGTTGTTGTCTTTGAGGTAGCGGGTCAGCTGTCTGTTGACAATCTTCTCCGTGACTTTCGCCGGGAAGGGGAGCAGGTAGATAGGCCGGAAATTCTTGAGGTCCTTGGGGTCCGCCTGGGGTTTCTTCAGTAGGGCGTTGATCTCAGCATGCTTCCAGCTCTCCGGGAAGGTTGCTGTCTCGAAGGAGGTGTTGATTGTTTTGCGGAGATGGGGTGCGATGGCTGCGCTGGCTATGTTGAAAACGTGGTGAGGGCATGGGTCGGATGGAGATCCAGAGTGGATGGAGTTCATGGTCTTGATGGTGTCTTCGTCGCTGATGTTGGTCCCGGGGGTCAGGCGGCTGGTGCGGGTGGAGGTTGCAGGGGTGGTTGTCTCGGCGGTGGGTGTGGGGGTGTCGGAGTTGAAGCTGTTGTGGATGTCGAGGACCTTGCGGTGGAAGAGGGTGGCCAGTGAGTTGCACAGGTCTTGTGATGGTGGGATGTCATTGGTGTTGGAGCTGGGATTGGAGAGTTCTTTCATGAAGCTAAAGAGCTCTTTGGTGTTGTGTGCGTTGTTGTCTAGTTGGTCCTTGAAGGCGGTTCTCTTGGCGGTCCTGATGAGTTGGTGGTATCTGCGGGTTGCGATCTTGTGGGCTGTGTAGCTGTCTGAGGTTCGGTCGCGGAACCATTTCTTCTCCAGCTTCCGGCAGGTGCGTTTTGAGGTCCGGAGGTCTTCGGTGAACCATGCGGCTTTCTTGTTGGTGTGGTTGGTAGCGGATAAAGACTAATAGAAAAAGATGCTTAAGGTAAACTTAGGAATTTTTTAATAAATACATTATTTTCAAAGCACACCCTCTGTGACCTCGATTATAGGTAGTACAAAAAATTGAGTTATGAAGAATTTCCAAAGGTGGCGGGTTGTAATCTCCATTGAAGGCTAAGCAGGGACAGAAACAGACTCTTGCAATCTGCATGTTCTTCTTATCTCTTAACCAGCAAATTAGAGTGGCCATCTTTGAAGCATGAAGCGTGAACTTGACATCTTGACATTGCGTTGCAACAATAATTTTATGTATTTTTGTGTTTTGCAGATGCTTCCAGGATTTCCAGCAGAACTTCTTATTTTGGAGGTATTTTGTTTTTTAATCCAGTTTGACTCATCCTGGAACATGTCATAATAATCCTGTGGCTTAGAAATTGTGTGGAAGATGTGGTACTTTGACAGTTGTGGAATAAATAGGGAACTGAAACAGTTTACTGAGGTTTTTGTGCAACATTTTCTTTGGAATGGTAAAGGCACAGTGGAGCTCTCCTTTTCAAGTTGTCTGTTGAGTTCAACACCAGCTGAAGAAACTCATTTTACAAGCCACTCTTGCTGCGAGGTGACAACTTTTTCTAAAGATCCTTTTTGGTTCGAAAGTGGGTGATACAACTAATGCTTGCAGTGGTTGTAAGCTCTTAAATGCAAAGTATTTAAAGTCATTCTTTTCAAGAATGTTATTAAGCAATCATGGTGAGAATACCTGTAGAGTTAATTATGCAAAATCATGAAAAATACGAAAGTGTTTTTTCCCCTTTCTCCCTTGTACCGGGCAGACTATTTACTTTAAGAGATGAAGCTTTTTCAGTAATAGCTATTCTATCTCTTTTCCATTCCACTTTCACCCCCTTTCATATTGGACGTTCATCATTTTAGGGACTTCTAATGCTATATTGGGCCGGGACGAAAAATCACTATATCTTGACTTTCCTGCATGAGCTTTTTTCATTTCAAGAAATATTGTAATAATCTGTTACTCTCCTCTTTCAAATGAATGGGAAAAAAAGGTGCCACTGTGGAGTTGGAGTACTTTATTCTATTCTTGCCATTTCTTTAGCGCATGGCTACCCAATATGCCATCACAGTGCGAAGTCGACCAAACCAGACTCTCAAACTTAGACACTTAGGTGAATAACACTGTCTTAAACTGTTTACTAAAGCTCAACTCATCCTTGTTCATAACTAAAGTTTCAGGTAAAACATGCCATAATTGTGGGGCTAAATAGGAGAAAGATCGTCCTCCACTCCTTGATTTCTTGATCTTGGGGACTGTTAGTAACCCTATAGAGGAAGAACGTAGGACTGTACAGATGAATCGAAACACTGTAGTATCTGGGTGCCTTTCTTATGCACTGCCCAATGGGCTATGTATACTGCCTTAAACTGAATCATTTTGGAAACAGGCAACTGATGTAGAGATGCCAATCCACTGGAAATTCCATGGTCTTTAGGAAATTTTAGCAGTAACCATGCAACTACATTTTGTATCACATGTAGTCATTTGATAACAAATTGTGGACCACCGAGGTAAAGTGCGTTACCATAGTCCAGTGTACATAACACTAATACTTGCACCAACCCTCTCTCTGGTGCCATGTTCAGCACATTCTAAGTGTTCTTAATAGCCCAAAGCAGCTTGCAGCTAATTTATTGTTCTGAACCTCCAATGAGAGCTTGCTGTCGATCCAAATCCCAGACATGTTATGGCTGATTTAGGGATTTGATGTTCCCCTAAAGAGTCTGACCAACTTATTTCAAACCAGATAGTTGGATTGATGCCGACTACTAGCACTTTGGGTTTATCACCATTTAATTTTTGGCAGCAAGAAGACATCCATCCTGCTACTTCACATAGGCATGCATTAGGTGATCTGAGACTGTCACTGCATCAGGAGTAAGTGAGTGACAATCTGCGGGTCATCTGCAATGAGACCTGTGAGAACCCATGTTCAGATAAAATCTCCGCTAGTGGGTGAACATACAGGTTGAACGTCGGGCTTAGTGCAGCTCCTTGTAGAACCCCGCACTTTAAAGGGTATGATTTGAATAATAAGGTTCCTCATAGACTTCGAAGCTTCTATCATTCACAAAAGCGGCAAGCCATTTGAGGGCTGAGCCTATAAAAACCCATCTCTTCTAATCTTCTTAATCGGATAGGGTGAGATACGGTATCAAAACACCACACTGAGATCCAGTAGTGTAACTGCGGCTGACCTGCCTTGATCAAGGATTTTTTTAAACTCTTCCATACCTGCTAGCAGTGCATTTTCCATACTGCATCCCAGATTGAACCCTGTTTGGGAGATTTCTAATACCTAATTATTTTCCAGAAACAATGAAAGAGGTCTATTCACAAATGTGTCCAATTTATTTACCTAGCAGTAGGGATATTGGCCTATAATTTTCTGTTAAGGCAGAATCTAATTACTTTTTTTTTTTTTTAAACAAGGGTCTTATGACAGCGTGTTTCCAAGAAGGAGGCAACTCTTAAGTGATAGATTGAAATGTCAGTTAATACTAGGCAAATTATATTTTCTCCTTTCACGAATGTGACAGGCGGAGGCGGATTCCGTGTGGAGCCAGATTTTACAGTTTATGACTTCAATATCATCCTTCCTGATGTCAGGGAAGGCTGCAAATTCCTTTTAGGCCATGTGGTCCTGAGGAAGACTGTTACCCTTGACCATGGAGTCTGGGAAATACCATTGGCATGGTTGGTACGCTCAACATTCTCTGCCAGGGCGGCATAGATACTATTAACTTTTTCAAGAAAGTAGCGTGCCAGCATGCTACATCGAGGTCCAGGTGGCGAGATCCCCGAGTTTATCATGGCAGGTTTCATAAGTAAATTTACTATTTTAAATAGTTTATTTGCCTAGTTTGATGCACCATCAATCCTCGTGCCAATGTGGATGGCTCGAGCTTCTCTTATCACGTAGTGGTATTTTTCCACTACTTTTTTAAATTGTATTTACTAGTAGCATTGTAAGTAATGACTGCAGGCAGGATGAATAGGGATGGATAAGCAGATGACGTCAACTACTATTGAGTCTTTGTTTTGGACCAATAGCAGAATAAATAGGACATTGTTTAGGCTAAAGCAGTAACGAATACCTGAAGAAAAGAGGAGCTGCCTAAAGTGAAAATAATGTAAACAACAGGCAGGAAAAAATAAACACAAGGCGTAGAAAGCAACTCTGGAGCAGACACAAGATTTTTAATTGGAAGCAAAAGGGACCCTGGTGAAAAGTAGGAAGACTTCTACAGCTCCTGGAAAGCTAGAAGAAATTATGAAGTGGGGGGTAGACAACTTAGTTTTATTGGGGAAATCTAACCTACAGTGTGGTGTCTTTGGGGGGGGGAAAGCATGCAGAGAGCAAGCCTTATTCCGGAGCCTGTGCAGTGCTGAGACATTATGTACTGTGCAACATCTGCCCATTTCTGAATGGGAATACGTCCTTGCAAATTACATTTTTGGCACACAAAGTGTACTTGGGCATGCAAAAACATTGGGCACTAATCTTGAAGTGCCCTTGAATTCGTTAAGTGCTAACAACATTAGAGGGAAACCACTTGGCTCATCAAATAGTTACACCTTGTATGCATGGAATGCGGAGTTTCTCAGTAGTCCTGTAGGCAAATTATGCAAATCACATAAAAATACCCTAGTGGTATGCACTCTCCTCCATTTCATTCAACATCTATGTGTACCCTATGTAGGAGAGTGGGGTCTGCAATCCTATGGTCACCCCAGATTTTTGCTTTTTGCTTCACTGGTTTACGACCTTCCCTGGCTGTGGGCCTGCTAATCAGACCCACAGCCTAGCTGTTCTCTCTCCAAATTGACAACCATGTACTTTAGGTGCATTTACCAATTGGTACTGGGCCACCTTATCAGTCCCTGTACAGTGTACCTTAGGTATCCAGGGCATAGGTGTACACAGGGCCTACCAGGGGCTGAAGCATGTATTATGCCACCCCTGGCTGGCCATCTAAAACTGACACAACTGGCTGCACGACAGCTGGGGCAAGGTGGTGTAATCACCCTTTGCTGTAGATATAGTATACCTATATCTAACCCTAAAATGGACACATATCCTCCTATCAGTCACTCCTATGGCAGGCCTTAACAATCCTGAAGGCAGAGTGCTTGGAATTATGTGAGATGGTGCTCTGGCATGAGCTGAGCCCGTCTGCAGCTTGCGGAACCAAGTCCTAATAGCTGTTCCATGATAACGCTATACCATATACTCTTAAGTGCATTATCAACCTCGCGGTTAAATGCTAACTCTGGTATAACATTATCAAAACATGTTGAGTAAGGTGTCATACGAATTGGAATACTACCCCCTCGCCAATTCTGGCGACGGGGGTAGCAATTCCACCCTTCTAGAGGGACACGACATGTATGTAACTGAGAACCCCGGTTAAAGTTAACTCGAGCCTTGGCATCACAAAATGGATGCTGCCACCACAGACACAAGTCTGACCTCCTGCTGCTGGGAGTCCTTCCAGCGAGGGAGGCTTGGACAAAGGGTTTCCTGCCTTGGGAGGTGCTAGCACCACCCCAGACAGGATTTTGTGTATTGGGTAGGACAGGCCTGAAAGGAATGAGACATGCCTGGGGCACACAAGGTGCCCTGTGCATACACCGTCTCAAACCAGTTGCTGGGGCATCCCGGCTCTGGCGCGAAACCGGACAAAGGATAGGGGTGTAACCACCCCCCTTCCTGGTCCCACCCAGGGGAGTCCCTAGTCAGTAGTGCAGCCCCCTTTAGCAGGATAAAGGTAGGAGCTTGTCCCATTCCAAATTAGATTATCCTGAACAACTTTCACAAGAAGAAACTCTGGACTTCGACGTTCTGCTCCACAGAAGACTGAAGAATCTCCCTTGTGGGCAAGGAGTGTCCACCCTGCAACTGCAGGCACCATCAAGCGTCCAGCGGCTTCCCTTTGTCGTCTTCCTTCCAGGATCCAGACTTCAGAGCCCGACGAGACCCGGACTCCCAGACCTCTCCGACCTCAACTCACATCTGCAGCACAGCTGAGAACTGTGGGTGCGACGAGACACGTGGGACCGGCCATCTTGGAAGAAACTGCACTTCGCTTCCAGCACGACTCCCGAGGTAAACTCGACCAAGTGCTTTGGGGATTGAGAAGCCCCTGCACCGAAGATCAGCCCTCCAGCATCCACGAGATCTGCGTGGGCCCTTCTGCTTGTTTGCTGCTCGACGCGTTTTCTGGTCACTTGCCGGCTGGCTAGTGGCCTCCTAGACGACGACCTTTGAAATCTTTGCTGCTGGTCTGGTTGCTCAAGACTGGCCCTTGCTCCCTTCCAAAAGAGGGGCACCCCGGACTCTCCTAGTCCACACCAGACGCCTTTTCCACTCACCGCGTGGGTTGCCTTTGCCAAGGCCTGTTGACGCCGAATCCGGAACCAACACCGCCGACAGCGAGAGCCTGTGTGGGACAGCTCGTGCCTCCATCCTGGTCGTCGAAGACACCTCCTGGTCCACGTGGCTGCAGAGTCAAGCGTCTACTCTTCACTTGATCGCGACAACGACATCTGGTTCCTTCCTGGTTCCACTCCAGTCACTGGCTAGTGACTGGGAACATTGTCCCCTCTGCTTTCAGGTCTTCAGCATCTCTGATCCATCCTTGGATCACACCGGACATCTTCCTCCTGGTCGCCTGCAGCATCTTTTCCTCCAGGCTCCATAGACTTCAACGCGAGAACCCGACACACTTTGACACCTATGCACCCGCAACCCGTGGGTGAGGTAACGAGAGCATTTCGGTGCTCAAGGGTAGTTTAACTGTCCTAGTGTCCAGTTCCACAGTCGTTTTAGTCCTAACTAGTCAGGATTGTCCGTACTTACCTTTTACTTGAACTGTACTGTCCATAGACGTTGTTACGCATCTCGCGTGTGAGTTCACACTCTGCACACGCGTCCCGTGGGCCTCCTATTACTTACCTAAGGTGAAGATAGCGTAGTCCTAGCGAACCTCCAGCCTCTGCACAGCTCCATTCTTACTATCGACTTTCACACTCCACTTACTTTGTATATGGTTTGTCATGCCCCTAGGGCACCATTGTAATTCTGTGCAACTTATCATATTTTTCCTAAGAGATTGTCATGTGCTTAGCCCTCTAACCTCAAAGAGTTCAGGGGTGTTTGTTATTAATAAATATATTGTTTATTTTCATAACAACCTGTGTGGTGTCCTTTCATCTGGTATTCAAGGGGTTATATTGTGGTAAAACAGCTGACTTCACATGCCAAAAGAGTTTAGCCTAAGACTGCTTTGTCCATGCTACCATTAGGATAGCTGGTCTATAAGGTTGACTTACAACCAATCACCATAAGGGTTGTTTGGACTGATACAAGGTGGTCACTAGAACTAGTGAACATCATATATCAGGCCAACTTCTCACACCCTATGGGTGAGATCATTTGCAGCTATAAGTTTACAGTATTGTCTTTACTGAATACTCAACTGCTGTCAAATTTCTATCTTGCATCCTCAAGCAACTTTGGCATGTTCAAGTGTTGTTTGCATCTAGTTCATATTTGGAGGTTAAACAACGTCCTCAAATTGAATGGTAACAAGACCAAAATCCTAGTGAAACAAGCATTGGCATAGCCAATAGGTCTCACTTTTGGGACCTTATAAGTATTTAGTTAAGCACCCCATATCCTTGGTACAACAACATCAACTGTTGCATGGCTAAACACTTATAATGTCCCAAAGGCGAGACCTATTGGCTATGCCAATGCTTGTTTAACAAATATATTCAAAACATTACTTCATTGTTATTTTCATAGACGCTTGGGGACTTCATTTGCATTTATCTGTTATCCAGTAACTTCTTCTCGCCTGAAACAATGAAGACGTCCTCTATAGATATCTATTACGCTTTTGATCTATTCTATAGAAAACAAAAACTTAACTTTAAAAAGGAACCCCAGGGTAAGATGGTGCTATAAAACCTAGAGCGACTGTGCAAATGGCAGATTCATATGTCCCGCAAATTCAAATGTAATTGCATTGCACATTTTAAATATTAGCCGAGAAAACAAGAAAACAGTGTTCATGCCTAAAATATTTCATACTTCCAATCGTATAGCTTGTGCTATTTCCTAGTGCAGAACGGTTACATTTAACATCTCAATATTAACTTAAAGTAGATTTGGCTACTGGGTGGTTTAAAACACCATATAAACAAATCGTGTCCCTGTCTAGTTCTCAATACTCTTGAAAGCAGAAACAAAAAGCTCTCGGGTTAAACATGTTCTGTTTTATTACGAACAGTAACAAAATAAGCACCAGGAAAAAAAAAAATTTATTGACGGTAACATACACAAGCACTGCCACATAATTGAGGAGAGTAACCGCACAAAAAGAATGTTGATTTTACAATAGGTCCATACATGGGCTTCCGTGCATTTCCTGTTGAATGCCAATAAATCGAACATTGAAAGTCTACACTTTTAGAAGTAACCCAAAGCAAATGTTGGCATAAAAGTGTGAAAAAGTTACATTTGGGAAGATGACAGGCTCCGTGCAACAGAAACTGCTTTGCGAAGCGATGCCACCAAATGCACAATAGATTTAATGGGGAAATCGCAAACAATTGTAATGTTGAAAATATTCTCTTTTAAAATGACAGCCACAATTGCATATATGCAGTTTACTAGAATTTACCATTTCGGAATCTGTATGCTCTTACAAGAACATTTAAAAATTCATTTGATCTGAGAACCACTTGACTTCCCGGAGGCCAACCAATAGTACAATCGCATCAGTTTACACAGAGTAAACCATAAGGTGGCTGGTTAACGGTTTACAAATGCTCTATAGAGTGACACTCCCTTTAATCACTACTTTTTGCTTGCAGTTTTTCAATATCTTCCTTTCCCGGAAGTCTTAGGAGGTTTACTAGCAGGATGGGATGCGTTAATGAAGACCTCTTTTCTGAACAGTCAAAGGCCCGCGTTCAGGGTGTGTGAGGTTAAAAACTTAAGGGGCGCTGTGAAAGGCGATGCTGAGGCTGCGGAGGAAAGGAGGGCACGCGAGCAGGTCTTGGAGGGGGCTTGGCAAGGTTCTGCCTTCAGCAATCCATACACTGCGGGTTTCTCACCTGCACAGAGCTAGAGTGTCAGAATGCACAATATTATGCTAATTAAGATGGTATTTCAAACCCTGCACTTTGTACAATCCATCTGTTGACGATAGTTTCATTGGTATGGCATGCAACACCCAGATGAGCCTCAAAACACTTTTAGCAGAAACACAGACCATGCTTCAAGAACATTTGAGACAGCACTTCAAGAAGCAGCGCTTTTGTAGAAATAGGAGGGGGGTGGGGGGGGAGTAGTTATCTAGTTATCCTTTTATAAGATATAGGGACTTGCACGATAGATGCCAACCCAAACACGCCCTTCAATTTTACTTGGCTGGCAAGACGCAGCAGCTTATTGTCTCCTCAGCATGAAGTCGTATGTAGAAAAGGCTTCTGGAAGTAAAGTGAGGACGCCCAGAAGAAAGTAAAGCTGCCCAAAAGGAAATCACGGTGGAAGGCAAATATCTTGAAATAGCGCAGGAGGAGCGGAGGCAATGGGGAGAAGCATACGGACGAGCGAAAAACGCAGGGGAGAGAAGTGCATGAGGAAGACGGCTAAACAACGTGTCCGTGAAATCGATCACGATCGCGGGGGCGCTCTCTGTGTTCGGGGAGGGGTGGAGCGAGGCGCGCTGCATTGGAGGGGTGGAGCGAGGTGTGCACACGCTTATGCGCGTAATCCCAAGCTGGTGGCCGGGTAAAGCAGCCTTTGGTAGCCCTTCGAAAAGCCACTGACTAAATGTCTCGGCCAGACCAGTGCATGCGCTGGATCAGGCGAGACCTAAAAATCTATGTCGCCTCTAGCTCGGTGACCTGTCAACTCAGATTTAGCAAACCAAAGTCAGGGTCATTACCTAAATTTTGATATCCAAATTCTGAATATCTGTACCTCCTTTTTTCCTCTCTTGTGAGCTACAAGTAGAATTCTCCCTTGCATTACTAGATTGGACTGTTGATTCTATCCCACCAGCCCTATATGGATGCCATATACTTTGACCTCCCAGGGAAACAACCGAGGAAATGACAGTGCATTCAAAACATGGCTGTTTCCTTGTTTATGGCCTGTGGAGATTTCAGAGGCTTGTCGGTTGCTAGATTGCCCCTCGATCAAGCAGAGGATCGATGTGAAGTGTGTATGTGCCTCATGCCGCAGGCTGTTTTCCAAACCTGCCCAAATTGTCTCTTAGACCCCATAGTTCCTGCACACTTTCTGGCTTTTGCGCAGTGTAAAAGCAAGCTCTGAGACTAGTGGACACAACAGTGTGGTATGAGTAATTATTAGCTTCAACCAGGAAAAGGGCTAAAATGTCAATGTCAATGTCAAAGATTTTTATATAGCGCAATTTATCACCGGAAGGTCTCAAGGCGCGTGCAGCATAGGAACATCAGATGGAAAAAATGGCAAAGTCGAACAGCAACTGAAGACGGCTAGCCAAAGGGGGACAATTACTTAGGGAAGAGCCAGGTTTTCAAGGCTTTACGGAATTGCTTGTGCTCAGCAATGGAAACGAGGTGGGAGGGCAGTTTGTTCCAGAGTGACGGGGCAAGGTAGGAGAAAGAGCGCTGCCCATACCTAGAGGTGCGTGCGCGGGGTTGTGTCCGAAGAGATTTATTGCTGGACCTTAGGGACCTGATGGGGGCATACCAATTAAGTTTTTTTTGCAGATATCGAGGCCCTTTGTTGTGCAAGGAATTTTGAGCAAGACACAAGATCTTAAAGTGACTTCTTTGACGAATGGGTAGCCAGTGCAATTTTTTCAAACACGGCGATGAGGCAGTTCTGGGAGGTAAATCCAGGACTAGTCTGGCCGCGGTGTTCTTTAAGGTTTGCAGCTTTATCAGTAGGTCCTCATTCATGCCGTAGTACATGGCATTGCCATAATCAAGATGGCTAATGATGAGGCCCTGGACCAAAGGTTTTCTGGCTTCAGTAGGAAGCCATCTGAAAATCTTCCTTAAGCTGCGCATTATACCATAACAGGTGCCAGTCACCTTGGCAACATGATTTTTCATAGACAGAGTGCTGTCTAGAATGATTCCTAAGTTGCGGACCACCAGTTTGGGGGCCGGACATACTCCCAGTTCCGCGGGCCACCACTCCTGCGTCCAGCACCTCTCTGCCTTCCCGAACAAGATAATTTCCGTCTTGCCTGAATTCAGTTGGAGTTTGTTGTTCCTCATCCAGCTGCTGATCTCGACCATACAGTTTTTAAAGCGTGCGCAGGTGCCGCCGGGATCCACGCCGCACGTGATCAGCAGCTGGGTGTCATCGGCATATGACACAGTTTCAAAACCGAAGGAATTAATGATTTTAGCCAAGGGAGTCAGGTACAAGTTAAAAAGCAACGGGCTCAGAATCGACCCTTGGGGTACCCCCACAGTTACAGGACGACTACCGGAGACCAGGGTGTCGACTCGAACGGTGGTGAGGAGGCCTGTGAGGTAGTCCTTAATCCAACCCAGGGCCCCCCTCTGACACCTATCTCCCACAGCCGGTGTTTCAAAATACTGTGGGAGATTTTATTTATTTATTTAGAAGTTTTCTATAGCGCTAACAAGACCCGAAGGTAGCAGAGCGCTTTACAGTAGAGGGAATGAAAAAGAGAACAACATGACACAAACCCAATAAAAGCAATCAGCGAATGACAATTTGGAATGAGGAAAAGTTCGGACAGCAGGACTTCTTGGTACAGGATTCAACGTTACCGCATGGATTCTGGGACGTTTGCTGATCCAAGTTACCCACAACCAAGGGAGCGGATAAGGCACAAGGATTTGAGTTGGCTCTTGAATTCTGCATAGGACGGTGTCAAATGCCGTGGAGAGGTCCAGGAGGATAAGAATGGCTGATTTGCCCCTATCCACCGCGAGTCTAATATTATCCACAATCTGAAGAACAGCCGTCTCTGTACTGTGGGCGGCCCGAAAGCCGGACTGAGAAGGATCTAGAACTCCACGTGCTTCAATATAAGCCGTCAACCGGTTGCTGACAAGCAGTTCCAGTACCTTTCCAAAGAAAAGTTACAAAGAAATTGGCCGATAATGAGAAGGCAAAGTAGGATCGTCAGCAAGTTTCTTCAAAATTGGCTTCACTTGAGCATGCTTCCACTTTAAGGGAACAATGGCTTGTTCAAGTGAAGCGTTAAATATGGCCGTGAGGCAATTGGCTAACAAGGGCATAATTTTAGTACAATGGCGTGGTGGAAATGGGTCCATTGGAGAGCCCGATTTTGTTTTGTTTAGGCCCTCCAGGGTTTCCTTGACAGTGATCGGGGCGAATTCAATCAAACAGGAGACTTCATTATAGACCCCCTCTGGTGGTGAAAAAGACTAATTGTGATTGTCTATCTACACGCCGCTTAACTGCATTGTCCCTTTATAAGACTAATTGGTGCTCATCTGTGGCCATTTCATTTTTGCCAATGTTGTACCATCAAATCATCTGTAAGTGCCCACCATAGAGGAACTGTGATGGACTCTTGTTTTGCCTCACCCAATTCAATAGATTTTTCAAAATGTTTCAGATTGCTTAACTATTGCCGACTAGGAGTAGTCCATTGGTGAAAGTAGCTTTTTATACACCTACTTTTCTTCTTTTATAATTCACTTATACAAGTTATGTCTTTTTTTAACACTCTATTGTTCACTGCTTCCTACAAACTTTGACAGCCCTGTGGATAACCCATTTTGTAACAAGGGTTGAAACGCCGTCAACGCATACGACAAATGGAACCTGTCTGGATTTATCGACCTATTGACTAATAATATGGTGCATGCAATAGCACTATCACACAATTTTTTTTGGTACAATTGTCAGTTTTATCGTGTTCTCGTATTTTGGACACTTATTGTAAGCACCTATGCGCACCATGTACCTTCTTCTATTTGTGAAGCAGTAAATGTTCTGTTTTTTTCCGAGTATTTGGTGTTCTCTTATTTATTGATTATTGATTATTGTGTCATTGATTTACTACGCTCGGTGGTTGTGTCTAATTAGCTTACTGTTTGACTGCATGGGACGTTGTTTCACGTGTCAATTGGCATGGCATCAAGCTATCATACACACAGGCGCGCAACACCCATTGGACTCACCGGGCTTCAGCCCCTCCCGTCGTGTGTGGCAGCCCGGGATGAGACAGATCCCGGGCACACACACAGCCACACCCGAACGTTTCACAGGTCTTTAAAAGACCATTTGACTGTTAATTAGGCCTTGCTGTTGTTTCACCCCCTGTTGGAGGCCCTGCAGCTTCACTCTGCCTACTGATTAAAGGTTCAGCCCCCCCCCCGCCCCCCCGAAATTTGTCTCTAGTTGCGCCTCTGCATACACATATGCATAATGATCATAAAGTTTACGAATAGGGGAGGCCTAAAGATTACATAGGCATGGACCAATTGAAAACACGCATCATAAATCTGAATATGTTACTCTTCGATCTAAACTCAACAACTAAATCCAGTGAAAAGGAATATTGCTCATGTATGATGCTCTATGTGATCTGTGTTTGCTTGTTTTGTTGTTTATATAAAACAAAGAGTTTGAATCTGTAACAATGGAAGTATATGAATATGCAGTAAAAAGAACGTAATACATGTTTCGTAAAAACGACCTATACCAAAAATAAAAAAGCAAAAAAAAAAATACCAATGACAAATCCAGAACCATCTTCTTCCTTTGCTATAATTTTTTTTCTTTCTTAAAATTGAACTTTTCTGGTTATTTACCTCTGACCTAGGAGTCTGCATTTTAATGGCGACATCTCAGTTTAAGGTCTATTATGCTTAAAGCGCCTCAATGTTCATCAATCTGCGTCCTTTGCTCTTATTTGTCTGTCCCTATGTGTCCCTGTGCCATACACCCCAGCACACGAGTCCCAGGCCAGAGACTTGATTTTGCATTGCTTTCTCTTTCTACCACCTAAAAACTGCTATCACTCAGGCAAATGGAAAAAAAAAAATCACCCGATGACTTTTCCAAAGTCGCCATCTTTCTGTTGTCTCATTGTTTCCATGTGTGCTGCGCTCCGTTAGTTGGCTGATGTTTTTAGCACCATGATACCTCGACGACGGTGCACTTTATAGAAAATCATAAACAGAAGGGAGTCTTTCACGTTCAGCACAAGAAATGGCGGCGCTAGGTCGGGCGTCACGTGACACACTCACTGTGACCTTACAGCTCCCTCCAGCAGGTCGACGCACGCCTTGGACTTTTTATCGGCGTGATTATCACTGCAGGTGTTGCACGTCACGGGCTCTTGGGCTGTGCCTTGGCAGAGCGGGTCGGCGAGGAGGAGAACAGGGTGTTTTGTTGTGGCATGTGTCAGGTCAGGACCAGACCGCGCCAGAACCGCGCCGTTCCGGCCCATCACGGAAAAACAGGAGCTCGTCTCAGCTTCGACTGCGCCTGGCATTTTCACTCGAAAGGGTTCATTTACACTTAAAGAAAAAAAAAATACTAAGTTTAATTATACCAGGCTGGAATGTTTGCTCTAGTTCTTGGAAATCTGATTAATGCGCGCGAAAAGTGCCCATGCTTAATCCCAGTGTCGCGTCGGACCGACTGGCCAGGCCAAAGGTCGAAGCAAAGTCGCTGCAAGATTTATTTCCCTCTGACCCTTAGCTGCCTGTCTGGCAGCTTTTATTTCGCCACCAAGGGCATCTTTTGGGAATTGCAGTCTTGCTACCTACCACTGTTCAGTAGTATCGGAGAGATGGGCCCTAATGCAATTATAGAAAACGGACTTCACTAACCCCAATTTAATATTTAAATGCACCCGTAATAAGGATGCAGATGGCCCTCAGGACCCTGGGCCCGGGTGCTACTGCACCTTATGCACTACCAATAGCTAGATCTCTGCTGCAGCCCAATACTGCCACTTGAAAGCCAAGTGTTCTGCTTTGCAACTCCTGTGATTAAAGTAATTACTCTATTTGGAAAAGACGACACTATGTCCCTTTAGGTTTTGCGGATTTTATTATCTGGCACATCCTGATCGCGCTTGGAGTGTAGATTAAACAGTTTTGTTTAAAAGTCGCTCGTGTACAAATTTTGTGTGCGTCACTTCCTACGACCAAATTTCACGTCAAAATTCTTGAAACACTGTCCACATCTGTAAGGTTCTGGTGAAATCGAGTCTGCCTACAGTCTGGTTGTGCACAGCGTAGCAGATCAATAGAAGAGAAAGGTGAGTTTAGGTAGGTGAATTGTTTGAACAACTGATCAAAACAAATCTACTCAATTTATCGTAGAACGACTGCCTAGTGGCTTGCTGGCCCTTTTTACCGGGTGCCGATGTAACTCAGCGACAACTGCTCAATCCAGTTTTTTCTTGGGCCTGATCCAACCAGGAAGCCTTTATCCATCAGTGCGATGTGCAAATAATCCATGAAATATTAACATGCATGTGGAATTAGTAGGGTTCAGCACATGGGCATTGGTTGGCAGATGGTTGGACATGGGTTGTTCAAGCATTTTAATAGGTCCCAAGGGGTGGGAGGCGTACCTGGAACCTCTGCTCCCAGGCTTGAAGGCGAGGACTTGCAGATGGGAGTCAAGACACACTTAGGGCTTCGGTAGTTAGTAGGACTACACAGGAGAAATGTCTGACAGCAGCAACACGTGACCTTCAGAGTCCAAGAAGGCTCAACCGCAGGCGTCTTGGGATAGTTCCAAGTGGTGGTCACCGCTGAACCTCATTGTTGTTCTTACTGCTGTGATCAGTATCAACCCGTTCGGTGCTGATGACGGCTCCCGGCTGTCATGAGTTACGTTGGGCGTGTGCTGATGACGGCCAGGAGCCGTCATGACCACGCCCGCGATCGGAATGTCCCGCACAGGCGCGGAATTCCGGCCGCAGCCAGGGGGTTAATGGATGTTGTCAGACCAGTTTATTTGTGAACCCCCCACTCTAGCAGATAGAGCAGCGGGGTTTTAAGATGCCACTGGGTACGATGGGCCAATGCTGGGTCTCACTAACAGTGGGGGCTGGCACAAATCAGGGGTGGGAGGGCGGAGGACGATGGGGTGAGGGTTCAGGAGAGGGGAACAAACGTACCTCCTCGCCACTCTTTCCACTGTCTTCTCTGGAACGCAGGAAGCCTCCAGGCTCCCCTGAGCCAATAACAGAGCTGCAATGCAGCATTGTGATTGGTCAGAGCGCCGTGGTTAGGTGCTCAGACAGGGACTGGGGCCCTGGGCATGTTCTCCACACAATGCAGCCTGGGTGTAGAACATACAAAGTGCGAATAAATGTTTGGCCGGCATAATATTTATGCGCACCTTAGGGAGTACTAACCACTCCTCCCCTGCCAGGAAAAAAATAAAATGATAATAGCTATTATCATTTTCTTTTGTTACACTGTTTAAGGGCATTGGGGTGACGCTCCTCTGCCTTAGCGGAGTGGCCGCCACTGCTCACTAAAATGTTGATTATTTCTTTATGGACATATGTAATCTGCACTTTTATGGATTATAAAAAAACCTTAGAAATAGTACTGTAAAGTGAATAAATAACGTGGCAAAGCTGAAGGGTGTGGCCCCCTGAGACAAGTATTGCAAAGTAAATCAATTATGAAAATGGGCGGGAAAGCACAAGAAACATCTAGTGTGTAAAAAAATAAAACGTAGGGAGGAGAGAAAAAAAAGGAAGAAGTTTTATTAGAGAGAAAGAAGACAAGAAGCAAGGTAAAAAATATGGGTGAATGGAAAGCAAGGGTAAAAAGAAGTAAGACAAGCAGGAATGGTGAAAATATGCAAACAGGAAATGGTTAAGACAGTGTAGCAGATGAAAGGATGATGAAATGGTGAAAAGATGGATGCTGGCAAGAAGGGTAGCCAGAAGGGGGAAGTATAAATGGATGTATGGATGATGGAAGTTTGTAAAGGTGAAAGGATGGTTCAATAAAAAAATGGGTGGGAGCATGAACGGATGTTTGGGAGAATTGAAGAATAGGTAGTTGTACAGATGAGTGGACGGATAGTTAGATGGATAGAATGGTGAATGGGCGGACAGAACGTGAATTGAAGAGTAAATATGGGGTTTGGTGAAAGGACTGATGGACGAGTCAATGATGGAAAGGTGAATGAATGGATGGATAGGTAGATTCATGGAAGAATGGAATGATGAAAGGATGGAGAAATGGATGAAGAGGAAACGATGGATCGTTAAATGGAAAAAGTTATGGAAGGGTGGTTGGGTGGTTAGATGAATTGTAGGGTGAATGGATGGACAGAAATGCTTTTTTTTTTTTTTTTTTTTTTTTTAAGTTTTCAAAAACCTTTATTGCTTGGTAAGAAAGTGAACACAGCTGGTGGCCTACAACCTTCCAAGGGCCGGCCGCTCCATAAACTTATGTCAGTCAACACAGCGTCCCGCCAACAACCCCGCAGGGCCGGCCGCAGTTAAATCCTCATGGCTATCATATCAAAGAGAGCACATATGACTCAAGTGGATACAGCATGATGAAGTATGCATTATTGTAGTGCTGTGGAGCACTCCACGTGTCCATAACTGTGAAACCCATAGGAACATTATCAACAATTTCTCATTGTAAGTCATCAGCTTATCGATCCTAAATAAGGTAACCATTTCAACCTATATACAGAGCACAGCCAGTACAGTGAAATCAGGGCAAGCAGCAAGCAACATCACGCCTCCCGTTCTCGCCAAACACTCAAGCCAAGTTGGACAATGAAAAAACCTGTAAGGGTAAGGAACCTGTCAGCCCCATGCCTCCTATCAATGCAGTGCAGTCATTGAACATGCCCCAGTAGTCCCATTGCTCCCACCAGTGTAGAAGGTAAGTGTGGTAAGGGCTCTCGCAGTCTGTTTCAGTCGGCCTCAGAGTCAGACTCCGCTCTAGCAAGCATATAAGCAGTGTATGGTCCCCAAATATCGGTAGGCCGAGAACCAGCCGGCAGTTCTTCGTGGTAACAGAGCAGTTGATCCCGGCAGTACGCCAGGTCCTTCAGCCAGTCTTGCAGGGCTGGTGCTCTCCTACCACCCCAACACACTGCCACCCTTCGTTTAGGCATTTGCAGCGACAGGCATACAAGTTTACGCACTCCCCTCGGGACCCCCGATATCAAGCCTAAGAGACACACTCGAGGGGTACAGTCAATCACAACCTCAGCCATAGCAGATACTGTCGCGGCCACAGCAGCCCAGAATTCTCCCACCTTAGGGCAACCCCAAGCTAGATGCAGAAAGTCCGCAGACCCAAGTCCGCAACGCGTGCAATTATCGGTTTCACGAAGCCCATACCTGCACAATTGCACCGGAGTATAGTAGAGTTGATGCAAATACTTATAATGAATAAGTCGAAAGTTGCCATTTGCTGCATAATTACCCGTCATGGAGCAGCACTCCTCCCATTCATCGTCCGTCAATGGGTGCTGTAACACCGCGTCCCATTTATTTTTGGAGTTAGTATCCAACACTCCCTCATCTCGCTGCGCAGCTCTATATAGCCGAGATACCAGCTTCGTTCTGTCTTTTGCCGAATAAAGGAGTTGCAACCCTTCCAGCACCGGAGGTTCCGCCGGAAAAGACGGATAGTGGCTCCGAAGTGCAGCTCGGAGTCGAATGTATATAAACGTAGCCATACTGGCATTGCCGCCCTTTGCCAAAAAGGCCGCCAGTGTAATAAAGGTGCCACCCTGGAATACATCCCCCATGAGGTGCAAACCGGCAGATCGCAGAAGGCGAAGCGCCCCCGCGTCCCCCAGCACTGATATGTGTTCATGCCACGAAAGGGGCATCGCCGGTGCATACAGGGGAAGTTTACCAGCACGCTGACCGAGCGCATTCCAGGCCGCAGCCGTGCTACGTACCGTATCCACGTCGTTCCGTTCATATGCCGTTTGAGAGTTTACTATCATGGCTTGCAGCGGCAGCGGCCCGGACGCCCCAGCCTCCACAGCAACGTGTGGCGTATAGGGCGGCGCTGATATCCAATATGTGGCAAAATGTGCTTGGGCACACAGATAATAAAGATGCATGTCCGGAATCGAGAATCCTCCGAGCTCATATGGTTTCGTCAAGGTAGTCCAGCTCAGGCGTGGCTTCTTGCCCCCCCAGACCAAGCTTATCAGCAAAGAACGAAGCGTGGCAAAAAAATGGCTCTTGAGTGCTAACGGGGCATTTACAAATAGATACAAAAATCTCGGGAGGACTACCATCTTGATCAATGCCACTCGATCAGCCATAGACAGTGGTAGTCTTTTCCACCTATCCACCTGGTCCTCGAGCTTAGAAATAGCCGTGCCATAGTTCACCCGAAGCATTTCATCTGGATCACGGTGTATCCAGATACCAAGATAGCGGACCGGGTCGGTAGCCCAATCTAAGGGGAAGTTGAGCGGGAAGCGCACTGTGCTGTCAGTAAGTGGCATAATTATCGATTTATCCCAGTTTATGGACAGGCCCGCAAACCACTCAAAGCGAATATATTCTCGTATCAACCCCTCCAGATAAATCTCAGGCTCCCTTACATACAATACCATGTCATCCGCGTACATGGACACAGCCAGCGGTCTCCGATCGAAACACAGGGCAGATTGCGAATGCCGTTGACGCAGAATACACGCCAAAGGTTCCATAATTAGCGCAAATAACAGAGGCGAGAGAGGACATCCCTGCCTAGTTCCACGTTTAATGGGAAAAACGTCCGAAACATGTCCGTTGATCCTCACCCGGGCCACTGGGTTCGTATACAATAGCCTTACCCATTGGACAAAGACGAGAGGGACTCCCATGCGGCGCAGCACTGAGAACAAGAAATGCCACGCAATTGAATCAAACGCTTTCGCCGCGTCTAAAAAAACAGCGGCGGCTGGAAGTTCCGGTTTTATCAGATGTAGGACCGCGAACATGGCCCGCAAATTATGGGCAGTAGAACGGGAAGGAATAAAGCCCGATTGGTCCGGCAGGACCATCACCGGAAGAAGCAAGCGCAACCGCGTCGCAAGCACTTTAGCCAATATTTTCACGTCAGTATTCATTAAGGATAACGGCCTATAGGACTCACACTGATCAGACGGCTTGCCGGGTTTGGGCAGCGCGACTATGAGGGCCTCCCTCAACGTGTCTGGCAGACGCCCTTGCTCAAACGATTCTTCGTACATTTCGGCCAGATGCGGCAACAACTCGTCTGCATATTCTTTATAGAATTCGGACGGGAGCCCATCCGTACCCGCTGCCTTCCCATTGGGAAGATCAGCTATGGCTTCCCGCAGCTCTTCGGCTGTGATGTGATGCATTAGAAAGTTTTGTTGAGCCGCAGAAAGCCAGACCAACGCCACCTCATCCAGATACTGGCTCACCTCATCCTCACTGGCTGTCGTCCTGTGGCCATACATTCCCTGATAATAATCTACAAATTGGTGAAGAATCCCCGCCGCATCAGTCACGCTGCGATCATCTACCGTGATCCCTTGCACAGTATAGTGTTTCGCCCATGGTTCCAGAATACGCTCTGCTAGTGCACGACCTGGTCGACCCCCCTCCCCATAATGCCGAGCTCTTCGTCGTTTGGCCAAATGGCAAGCCTCCTGATCACTCAACTTGTTATATTCGTCCACCTTGGACCGTATTTCGGCCAACGTCGCATCAGAGGCAGAGGCATCATACCTGCGTTCCAGTTCCTTCAAGTCACGCTCGAAGCGCGCGAGAGAGTTGCGTAATGACTTGAGTACTCCAGCTTGCTTCCCAATACACACCCCTCTAATAGTGACTTTGAACGCCTCCCATATAGTACATTTACTCATCTCCGGACTCTCATTCTCAACAAAGAAAAGCGCTATCGCTTCACGCAAGTCTGTCTTAAACACCTGATCCAACAAGGCAGTGGGGTGTAATTTCCATGTGTAAGGCGCAGATGCATACTGCGGTATAGACAGTGTCAGTGCTACCGGAGCATGATCCGACAGTGTACGTGGCAGATGTTCTACACCCTCTATCCATGCATTCACATCCCGCGTCACCAACCAGTAATCTAAGCGGGACCACGTGTCTCGTGCATACGTATAGCATGTGCCCTCTGCGTCCCCTGGGTGTCGCAGTCTCCACACATCCACCAGTCCCAAATCAGTCATACCATCCCGCAGCACTTTCGCAGACTTTTTCTCATGGGAGAGATGAGGAGTTTTCCTATCCACTTCGACATCTAGCACCACATTATAATCACCCCCACAGATAATGGCCGCAGGCGGCAAATCATATACCTTATTCCACAGGACCCGAAAAAATTCCGGGTCATCCGTATTAGGCCCATAGACATTAACCATAGTAAACAACTTGCCACATAGCCTACCATGCAAAAGGATATACCTCCCTTCCTTATCGACCTCCTCACACAGACTCTCAAACTGAATACCCCTCTTGATCAGGACCATAACACCCCGAGCATAGGAAGAATATGTCGTAGCTAATCGGAAACCAGCCCACTGCTTGGCCACAGAAACTGCCTTTTGAGTCGTCAAGTGTGTCTCCTGAAGGAAAACAACATGAGCGTTATGACGTGTCAGATACCCCAACACCTGTCGAATCTTTTTGGGACTATTGAGGCCTCTCACATTCCAAGTTAGCCAGTTGAGTGCACTACCGCTAGCCATCCTGACAACTCATCACAGGACTAATGAGAGCTGAGACCCTTAGCAACGCGGAAATTCTATGAGCGATATACTGAGTCGTGGCGCGCAAGCTGAACCTACCCATCCAACCCCGCTGCGCTAGCAACAGGGTGAACAGCATAATAAAAACTCTGACATGGCTGTGTGTGCTCATCAAACCCTCCCAACGGGGGAGGAATCCAAAACATTCCCAAAACTGACCGCCCAGCCCCAACAACCCCCCTCCCACTTCAGCCACCCAATCTAGCCAAAGCCATCCCTTCCCGATCCCGAAGTCTCCAACTCCCCCCCTTCCATACAACAGTTGGGGCACACCCATTGGAGAGACGCTAGGGTGCTCAGACCTCCCGTCACGGCCGTAACAGGAGGGGATCAAGCCTCAAATACTTGACATCCCAATAGAGTCAGAGCGTGATGGCATCATTGCAACCAATCGAAATTACGCAATGGCTATCAAGTCCCACACCCTCCAGTATTCCCGAGATATGTGTCCAACCTCCCGAGCCCAACCCAAGACTACCAGGCACCCCCATGACCCAGGAGCAGAACAACCTTCATACCAGCATCCGAGCATGCATAGAGTCCGCCCCCAACCCCCCGGAAACATAGACGCCTAACGCAGTCTCGTTAGTAGAGTGTGTACACATTAATGAAAGAGGCCCAGGCAGTCATCACAGAGCCCCGTCCAGGGGGCCCCGGGATATCCATAACACTGTTCAAAGTTCCTCGTTGGCCCCCTCTTCTTCCCCATGTGCCGTGGCAGAGTCTCGCTTTTTCCGTTTAAGCTTTTTTGCGTAATCCATCGCCGCCTTCGGAGTATGAAAGATTTTATTGTCAGCATGGGCACCAATTCGAAGTCTTGCAGGATAGAGCATAGCATACGGAACCCCCTCCTTTCTCAGAAATTGTTTCACTGTGCCATACTCCTTTCTAGCCGCTTGCACAGCCGCCGTGAAATCCGGAAAGAACTCAAGCTTGTTTCCTTGGTGTTCGATGGCGCCCTTTTCCCTCGCCATACGCAAAATGGCGTCCCGGTCTCTGTAGTTCAGGAGACGCGCGATGACAGGGCGCGGTGGAGTGCCCGGCGGCGGCACGGCCGCCAATGACCTGTGCGCCCTCTCAACAATAAACATGGTCGATAAGTGCTCTGTCCCGAAAATATCAGTAATAAGACGCTCCATATATACCTCCATTTTCCCCACATTTGTCGATTCCGGCAGGCCCGTGACGCGGATGTTGTTGCGTCTTGAGCGGGCCTCCAAATCCTCGTTCTTAGCCCTAATGACCGCCAGTAGTTTATCCATGTCGGAAGTTTTGCCCGCAATCTCCGTGAGGCCCTCTTCAGTGGCCGAGACCCTCTGCTCAACTTCCCCCATGCGGGCGTTATGTTTTTCCAGTTGCGAAGACATGTGGTCAAGGCGGTGGGTCACCGCCGACATGGCGCCTTCAATAGATTGCAGCGTTTTCTGCATGGCTGCTAACGTGTCCTCTAGTTTAGGCGCCCCACCAGTAGCCGTTTCAGATTCCGAATCAGAGGCCGCTTTTTGCGACTGTTTGGCCAGTCTGCGCGAGTCAAAATTTATTTTCGTTTGACCTCTGTCCGGCTTGCCCATGTTGTGATGTGGTCAGCTCCTCGTGCACAGGAATATAGACGACCGGATACTCCTCAGAGTCCCCAGGAATGGCAGGGTGTTAATGTCCCTGTGCCTCTGTACACACCCACCTCACTCATAAAGGAAAGCAACTCACAACGTGGCAGGATTGTGTAACAAAAAGCAGTTGCCAAGCAGAGTACCAGTCCCCCTGCAATCAGAGCCCCGAGCAGGAGCTCCCGTCCTGGGCCACGTAGTAATTGAGGTCGGGGATCTCCGGCCTGCACGCCGTGAATTTGCCGATCAGAAAATGGCAGCTCAGTGTATGCAATAACCACAGGGGTCTCCCCGGTCACCACAGGCCGTATGCAGTATCCCCTCCAGGCACCCCGCCCGTCCCTCCCGTCCCGACCACAGCTCGCAGAGCAAGGGCGCGCGCTAGGCCCACAACCACCTCCGCGGTCCCAGGCCGCGCCCGAACCCAGCCCCACTCACCGCAGCCAGAGCCGAGAGCGTCCAGACGCCGCCCGCACCTGCACTCCGGATTTCGCTGTTGGCCGCTGGAGCCCAGCAGTCCCCCGGGGCACCGCTCGCGGCTCCTCCCAGGCAGCCTCCGACGTCCTCCCGGGATTTGTTCGCCGTCTGCGGGCCAGGCTCACCGCAGGATGTGTCAGGCAGACCGCACGTCCCCAGAGCCGCTTCCGCCGGGCTCCGACACTAGGGGAGAGCCGAAGCACAGCCTCACGCGGTTATCTCCACCGCTCTGCAGGCCCGCCACGGGGCCAAGGATATCAATCAATCCTCGGGGCTCAGAGGCTCCGCAACCGCCACAGAGCTCTGGGTGAGCTGGGGATAGCCAGCCGCTTCGGCAGGGCCGTTCAGGCTGCAGGATGCATAGGATTACTGTAGGATGTTTGCTTGATCCGACGGAGCCTCACTAAAGTGCGGCCATCTTGTCTCGCGCCCTCTAGCGCCCCCGATGGACAGAAATGCTTAAGGAAGAATACATGTGTGGATAGGTCAAAGGACTGATGGATGGAAATATTTAAAGAAGTACTGAATGATGTAAGGGTGGAGGAATGGATGGATGGAATAGTCAAGTAACCTTTTCTATGGAGGGCAGGCGTGCCTGCTTCATGCACTTTCACTAGAAACATTGCTGATAAGGAGGGGGAGGGTGGGGTGGAGGTAATTTTCTGGCAAATCCCCTGCCTCAGAGAGCACCCATGCTTAAGATTGGGGCGGTATTAAGTGGTAGGACACGAGAGTACATTGAGAATACAGATAATTCTGGGACTACTCGTTCCCTACTTGAGGGCTTAACCTCACTGGAAGTCATAAGGGTATAAGAGGCCGGAGAAACAATGGGTACTGGGGGGTTCTAAGGCATATATGGTGATCACTGAGCGAACACAACAGAGAGAACATGGTCTTGATAACTGCATGAAATAAATGAGCATGGCCTATGAAGCTTTAGGACCAATGTGGGAGCTTAATTCAGAGAAGCACTATTGATAATGAATGTGTATGTTATTGTTGTATGTGTCTGTTGCTTCAAAACAGCTGCATGAGTGTCTCATCTTGTATGCCTGATTAGGTTCACATATGGAACCTATAGCACATGTGGATTACGTAATTTTCTTTGCTTAGAGCGAGACCTGCTTAAAGGGGCCATAGAGGTAGTCCACTAACACAGAATAATTTTCTAACCCATATGAGCTGATAATGTCAACATGTTGGAAGGGTTCATGGGAAGGAGAGCTAAAAAAGTAAGTTTTGCATATGGGCGAACAAAAAAGGGGGTCGGCAAGCTTGACTCTGCAATGGGGATGCCCACAAATGCCAGCATTTGTAAAGCGTACAGCTACCTCAGACGGAGGTGTCCCGGTGCTGGGGGCCGTCTGGAGATTAACCCCTTCCATGCGGGGCTAATTCCCTTGTGGTGCGGGAGGGGCGCGGCACCACGGTGCTTGTGACGAGCCCAGCTCGTCATGCTGCACAACGGAGGTGTGCTCATAACGAGCTGAGCTCGTCATGACTCCACCCACTCCCATAGAACGCCCGCACAGGCGGGGAATTAGCCTCGCGTGGGTGCGCCGCGGCAGGTATGACAAGCTCAGCTCGTCATGAGCACAGCTCCACTGTGCCTCATGACGAGCAGAGCTCGTCATAAGCATGCAAGGGGTTAAGCAAGCTATTGCCCAGAGTCACATGGTGCTGGGCTAACCTAACAGCCAGGGATCGAACCGTGACTCCGTGAACCCTGTGGTCCGGAGTCAGACACCCTGGCAGCTGTGCTATACCTCTTCCACAAAGAGATGGGAGTAAGTATAGATTTCTGGTCTGTGGAGAGCTGTGACAAATGGAGCATTTCACTATTCTGAGAATGACTAACCTCCCGACCGCGACACCAGTAGAATTCATCCTTGAATGCGCTACTATCGCACTCAAGAACAACTTCTTACGATACAAGACTCAGCTGTACCACCAGATAGAGGGGACATCAATGGGAGGTACATTCGCTCCCAGCCTGGCTTTCCTGTAAATGGCAGACTTTGAAGCAAGACACATACTTTGTGCCTTCTATCAAAAGGGAGGGAAGAGGTTACAAGGTCCATTCAGTTCCCCTAGTTAGATACTAAGTTAATCAAAAATCGGAATGGACACTAGTGTCTACTTAACCATTGGTTAGACTTTGACACCCCTCATAGACAACCTGGTTCAGTCGATGCGGTATATCGTTTTTCCGCCCCGTCAGGTGTCATGGCATATTCATAGGGATGTCAAATAACGTGCGGTATGCCTGCCTAACCCGAGGCTACCTCTGGTTCAGGTAGAAGTGTCCAGAAATGATAGGGAAGGGAAAGAGGATTTTATTTAAAAACAGTGTGTCACCCAAAAATTTTTAATGAAGAGGTTGACACTGTATTAAAAAAATTCGATATATGAATGTAATCGAGTAACTAGATTACCATATATCTATGTATATGCACATACTTTGTGCCACCAACCCATTCACAACAAATATCCTCCTGTGAGAGCGATACATAGACGATGTCCTGGACTTCTGGAAAGGCGACAATGAGAGCTGCGGCTCCTTCACAGAATGGATTAACACCCTAAACCCTTACCTTAAGCTAACCAGACACATCTCTAACTCTGAAATCCCGTTTCGGGACCTCCTGATCAGCCTTAAACAGGGCCAGCTAGAAACTAAAACCTAAAGAAAAGTACTGACTGTAACAGTCTTCTCTCCTTCAAAAGCCATCATCCCAAGGCAATCCAGGAGAACCTCCCTTACACACAGTTCCTCCAGCTCCAACGTAACTGTGGTGACGTCACCGACTACAGAACACAAGCCAAGGAACTCAGCAACAACCTTCTCGAAAGAAGATATCCATCAAGAATTGTGAGACAGACAGAAAAGAGGGCACGAAATAATAACAGAGAAGCGCTTCTGAAGATAATGTACGCACCAAAGAGGATGTTATGACATGCGTCGCCTCCTTTACCCCCGCTCTCCAACAAAGTGAAATCAATCATCTTAAAACACTGGAGGATCTTGAATGCTGGAAACCTGAGACTGGAACGTCCTTGCTTCGCATTGGAGAGACCGTCTAACCTGAGAAACCAGCTGGTACATACTAGACCACTCTTAAAGAAACCAAACACACAAGACACTCTCTGGAACCTCCCACAGGTCACAGAACATCCTCTTTGTGGGAGCTGCACAGCATGCAACTCCACTAGCCACTCAACTGTCCTCCAATTGGGCACCTTTAGATGGATACAAAGGCAACATACAAATTGAAAAATAAAGAACAGTATTTATCTGAATACCTGTCCATGCACCATGTATTAAGTTGGCATGACCACGAGACCAGTTAAGATCAGAATGGGAGAACACAAATGCACCATCAGATGTGGCCGAAAGGCTACAAAAATTAGCAATCATTTTAAGGAGGCAAATCACTCCACCACTGACCTGAAATGGACCATTTTGGAGGCAGACCCATCCTGGAATACCAGCGCTATCTTTAGACGGGAACAAGGGTGGGTGTTCAGCCTTCAAACCAACAAGAATGGGCTCAATGAGGAGATCCCTTGGACTGAGATATAAACACACATCAATCAGCGCGGTCTGTCCCTCTACGATAATTAAGGTACAGCATCACCCTCTACACATCCTGGCTTGGATGCATCCGAAGAATAACCACCCTCAGACCTGATACACATTCAGCCCTGTGACATCCGGGGCTGACTATGTTGCATAACACACATTCTCCATTACAGTCCTGTGGTTTACACATGATAACATTGTCCAGTTATGATGCCATTATGGGATGTACTCACCCCAACAGCCACATCGGCTTGAATACAAATCACACATAGTGTTCCTACAAACTATCACTAAGGCTCATCTAATAATATATACTACACTAACCCCCTCTCCCTCCTGTCCTAGGAGGGACCAGGGTTAAAGTAGATGAGGCTTTTAACTATCTTTATTCATAACTGTTTTAATTTCTTTTCCCTGATGGACAATCTCAGCATATTCAATGTCTCTGACCATTACAAGATGGTCGCTGGACATGCGCAGTACTATCAAACTGACGGTTTAGCGCTCTAGTTTCCTGTGGTAAGAACAAGTCGTAACAAGCCGCAACCCCCTTGGGGGCTGACTTTTCCAAGGACTCAGAGCAGGGTAGGTGTAGACGAGCTGTCCGCACACCGAAACTGTGAGTACACGAGAAGTCGGCTCTAATACGACCAACATTTTGTTCTCTCGTAATCACTGACGCAATGTTAACTGGGATATAAACTTCCAGATTGCATGCGTACAACGTGGCAACTCCGCTTCACCTGATGATGCTGCAGTCCGACAAACTTTAGGTAAGCGCGATGACCTCAGCTCCCATGCATTGTTTTGGACCCTATAGTATTACACTGTGATAATTGACATCATACGTTTGTGTGCAAGCACAGTGTCAATGGGCGCACTACAAAAATAACCTGATACAGACAAATCACTCACTAATTACCTCCGTACCTACTGTCACGAGCATTTTCTGATGTATGAATATTTGGGGGCACCAGTATGCGTCATATGTATGTTTTTCCATGTGTGTCATAAGTGTCCACAATGTGACTTTTTTACCCAATGATAATGATGTGAATTTTACCCAACAACAATGAAGCCGTTTCATGCCTTGCAGAACCTCCACTTGGAGTATGACATTATGTGGCATTACTAAGTGCTATGTGCATACCAACCGAGATTACATGCAAGATGTTAGAAATATGTGCCATCCTCATATATAATTTTCTCACTAAACTTCATATCCTAGTGAAGTTGGATGCATTGTCCCAATGAAAAAACGCCGGAGCCAGCTTCGACAGAGATTCTAGACGTTCTTTGTGTCTTCCTGGTATCATGTGTTTAACCACTTTCACTCGGCCGTGCCTGACATACATATCCCAGAAACAAAGGAGTACCATGCATATGAATTACAAGTACCGGGGTCACAGTGATAACGTCTTTTGTGGACATTACTGTGCATACTCACTTTGGTGGGTGCCCCACCGTGATACTTACTCTGAGTCTTACTGTTGCTCATTTGTACATGCATACTTACATACTTTTTTCATACACGTTCCTCCCCCCTCTTTTGAAGTAAACGATATATATGTTTGGGGTACCAGAGGATTGGTCAATGACCAAGGAAACTCACTAATGGATTAGAAACCGCTCTACCAGTGTTTTTTTTAATGTCTTTGTCACTATGCTTTTCTACCCCGACAGGTCGGATCTGGAACAACACAACTCACACAGTAGTTAGCACGTAAGGGCACAGCTCAGTGTGGGGTAGTTTATTCATTATATGTTTTTATGTGCTGATGAAGTACCTCAGATCCTTACGACCAACTCAGGCGCGGAACATGTTGACACATTCATGAAGGAGTGACCACAAGGAGGACCTCTTTTACTGTCCTCCTTGTGGAAAAGAGTAAAAGAGGTCCTTTACCTGATCTCAAACACTTAGACTACTCGGGTTCCTTCTAAACCCAGAGGTAGCACTAACTTACTATAGGTTTTTTATCCCTGGAAGGGTAAACCTGTCAATAAAGTGCAGTGTTGGAATTCCTTTGCCAGTTTTAACCTGCACTTAACACCCCACTTCACGTCACTAGCCACTTCACTTGCATTCATCAAAGAGCAGCCTCGAAAAAGATCTCCACTAATGTGACCCTTCGGGGGACTTGTTGGGCATTGCAGCATGGGCCCAAAGAGGAGCACCGCCCAGGGATGAAGCATGATACCCTCTAGGGGGTGTGTGAGGGCAACATAAACAGTCCCGTTGACTGTCCCGTTCTAATACTCTGGCACTCTCCACGCTCTGAGATATTGTGCCTTTCCCCCTCTCGAATCTCCTCAAGAACATTAGCCCTAGTGTTGAATTTCTCATTTGACTATCAGACACACAAAACCAAGCAGCAATGTATCCACCGTAAGCATAGGTGCAATTTCCGTTGAGGCGGGAGACCATGTGGCATAAGGCCTCTGCTACACCACAATTCTAATATAAAAAATAATGATCCTTGACTAAGATTTAGGTAAACACTTAAATGAAGTTCATTTGTTATTCGGTTATGCAATTAAATTCGCATGCATTGATTCAATCAATTGACATTTATAGGGGACAGGCCCATATGATAGCGGAGGCTATCCCGCTTTGTATTGTGTAAATAATATAACTGTTTATCACCATTGTCTTTTTCTTCACCTTCCTTATCACTTGAGCACCCCTTTTCTTCCTCACTGACTATACACTTCGTAGTCTATTGCGCCGTTTAGACAACTGTTTTATCTAATTGTAAATAAATAAGTGAATTTTTGATATAACAAAAATACATAGTGTGGTTATACTTTGATTGCTTCTTTAATTTCCTGGCTTTTCCAAGTCAATTGTGTCAAACTTTTTGGTTATTGACTAGTATTGAATACATCTCTCCCACTGTCTTGATTGAATCAATGCATGCGAATTTTTTTTTTTTTATGTTTGAAAGCTTTATTGAAGTAAATAATCAATCCAACAAGGTAACACCAGCATACATAAATGAGGAAGAGGGAATATAATGAAAGGATAAAAATAAGGCTGATGATACAAATGAGGAACAAAGCATTTTAAGCATTTTAAAGGGTGGGGGAAAGGAGGGAGGGAAAAAAGGGGGGGGGGAATAAGGAAATACCTAGTAATAAGTCATAAATTGAAAATTGCAGTAATTATGAACAATAGCAGAAGAAAGTACAGTAAAAGCACCAATGACTATAAATAACGATAACTATATGGTCTAAAAGGCAGTAAATAACATATTATGAAGCATAAAGCGGCATGAGCGAGAGAGTAAGGAAAGTGAGTTGGTATCGGAGTACATGTATTCAAGGGGGCTTAAAGTTGGCAGAGGAAAACGTATAGGGTTTTGTCTTGGCAACTTGATCCAAATGTAAAGTTAAGGGCAACCAATATAAATCAACATTACGAGAGGGTTTGCACAAGGCTGCGAAGGCCACATCAAGCCTATGGGAGTGACAGAGTAAATTCCACCAACAGACCATGGAAAGTTTGTGTAGAGATTTCCAGTTAGAAGAAATGTGTTGGAGGGCAAGGGCAATCATGAGGTCAAAGAGACCTCTCGAGTGTGGTGGGAGGTCAAGAGAATCAGACAGACTGCCTAGAAACACCAAGGAGGCTGAGAAAGGGAGAGAGAGGTGAAAGATATGAGAGATACGGGTCCATACTTGTGTCCAAAAAAGGCGAACAGAAGGACAGAGAAAGAAAAGGTGAAAGGAATCTGCATTGGGAGCCTTGCAAGTCCAGCAAACAGCACTAGAAGAGGATATAAAACGAGATAAGGAAAGTGGAGATAAGTAGAGTCTATGATAAAAGAAAAAGAGAGATTGAGTGAGAGAGGCATTGCGGGAGGTCTTGAGAGACTTAGCCCAAATCTTATCCCAAAGAGAAATCGGCCATATAGAGTCGAGATCTTTCTCCCAAGAGAGTTCTAATTTCGATTTGGGGCGATCAGGGTCAGAAGCAGAGAAAAATCGATAGATAAGGGAGGCCTTAGGGAGAGTAGAAAGAAGGGTGAGTAAAGAAGAAGACGAAGGGGGCGAGGTGGCAGGAGAAAGAGAATAGTATCGTTCAAGGACAGTTTCCATAAGAATGAAGTACTTCTTCGCGAAGGAGGAAGGACATTGGAAGGAGGACTGAAATTGAGGGAAGGAGCGAGGGGACAAACCATCGAAAAGATGATGAACCCAGATAATACCTTTCGATCGCCAGGTAGGCCAGGCAATGGGTCTATTCCGGATGAGAATAAGTGAATTATACCAAATGGGCAATAGCAGAAAGGACTCACGAGAAATAGGAACAGATGAGGTCAAGGGTCGCAAAAGAGATGAAGTATGTCGAAAAATAGGGGAGACAAGACACGGAGCTTTAGCGGTGAATAGGAGAACTTCTTTAAAGGAATGTGGAAGTAAGAGATCACGCTCAACCGAAAACCAAAGTGGGGACAGAAAGGAGATGTCCTGCGATAACCAACGAGAAGCTTGACGGAGGGAAAAGGATTTGTGGTAGAGACGAAAATCCGGAAAATTAGTACCACCATTTACTTTGAGTTTACGAAGGGATGAGAGTGAGATGCGCGCTTTTTTCTGTTTCCAGAGGAATTTGGACAAGACAGAGTCAATACGACGAAAGTAAAGAGTCGGAATATGGATCGGGAGCATGGAAAGTAAATAAATTAAGATTGGAGCAATCATCATTTTAATGGAGTCAAGACGCCCCCACCATGAGAGGAAAAGGGGGTTCCAGGAGGAGAGGAGAGCATCTATTCTAGAAATAACGGCATTCATAGTAAGACGAACAGATGCTGAGGGAGAATTGGAAAAGAGCACCCCTAGATATTTAAGCTTGGTACTCTGCCAAGTAAAACCAGTAGATGAAAAGAAGTGCGGAAGGCAGAATTTAGTGAGGGGAAGGATCTCAGTCTTATCGGAGTTGATTTTATACCCGGATACCAAAGAAAAACGTTCAAACTCAGCCAATAGGGAGGGGACTGAGGTAGTAGGATCAGAAATAAAGAGAAGGATGTCATCAGCATATGCAGATAATTTAAGTTGAGTGGATCCATATGGAAAGCCAGAGATGGAAGAATTAGAGCGAATAGAGGTCAAAAAGGGTTCAAGAGCTAGGATGAACAAAAGAGGGGAAAGAGGACAACCCTGACGGACACCGCGTTTAAGAGTAAAGGATGAGGAGAGTTTACCATTGACAAAAACAGAAGCTTTGGGCATGGAATAGATTAAGGAAACATAGGAAATGAATTTTGGGCCAAAACCATGCCATTTCAGGGAAGCCATAAGAAACGACCAATCAACGCGGTCGAAAGCTTTTTCAGCATCCACTGAGATGGCTGCAAGAGGGATGGATAAGGAAGGGGCTTTACTGAGGACATTAAGGAATAGTCTAGAGTTGTCTGAAGTGAGGCGACCCTTAACAAAGCCGCATTGTTCTTTCCCTATGAGGTGAGGTAGAAGGGGATCAAGGCGAAGAGCAAGAAGTTTAGCAAACAACTTATAATCTACGTTGACCAAAGATATTGGTCGATAGTTTTTGCAAAATTTGGGATCACGACCTTCCTTAGGTATGAGGCAAATAGTGGCATCTTGGAAGGACCCTTGAGCTAGGCCGTCGGAACAAAAGGACTGAAAAAGGAGAAGAAGATGAGGTAAAAGAATGTCGGAAAAGTGGAGATAAAATTCAACCGGAAAGCCATCAGGTCCGGGGGTCTTGCCTTTGGTAAGAGACGTCAATGCAGTGGATAATTCAGAAAGGCTAATGTCAGAGTCCAGAGTCGAGAAATTGATCTGGGAGGTATCAGGTGCAGGTAGACGAGCAAAATATGACTGAAGAAGATCTGGGGTAGGGGGATTTTCAGGAGTATATAAAGTTTCATAGAAAGAATGAAATTGCTCCAAAATATCTTTATCCGTATGGAGGAGAGTATTGGAAGGAGAATAAATAGCATCAATAACAGTCCGTTCCTTCCGCGATTTGAGGTAGTTAGCCAGCAGCTTACCGGCCTTGTTGCGGCCCCCGTAATACCGAGCACTACTGCGGAGAAGATAAGAAGAGGCCGAATCCGTGGTGAGCTTATTAAAGGCAATTTTAGAACGAAGAAGTTCAGGAGACAACTGATTTGGAGAGGAAGTATAAAATTGGTGTTCAAGTGACTTAATATGTTGTAGAGCGACCTTGCGTTTTTGAAGAAACGCTTTCTTTTTCTTGGAGACAAAATCAATAATGAAACCCCGGGCCGTGGCTTTAAATGAATCCCAGAGGATGTGCAAAGGGGTAGTAGGCGTAGAGTTAAAGTGGAAAAATTCTGAGGTGAAAGAACGAAATGCAGAAGAGAAAGTGGGATCAGTGAGAAGAGAAGAGTTAAAACGCCAGCGAGAGGATTTAGGGGTAGGGGGAAGAAGATCAAAGACAGTAAGAATAGGGGCATGATCAGAGATGACAATAGGTTCAATGGAAGAGGAAAGAAGGTTTTGAGATAAGGAGGAAGAAAGGAAAATGTAATCCAAGCGGGAGAAGGAAGAATGTGGAGGAGAGAAAAAGGAAAAATCTAAAGTGTCAGGGTGTGTGATCCTCCAGGAGTCGATGAGGTGAACCTGAGAGATAGTGTCAAGGAACTGCTTGTGAGGTTTATGAGGAATGAAACGAACAGAAGATTTACGGTCTAAAAAGGGGTCCACAATCTGGTTACAGTCTCCACCTAATAGAAAGGCGTCGTCCTTGTATTGGATACATTTGGCTGTGATCATGGGCCAAAAAGAAGAATCAGGGCATGTAGGACCATAAACATTCAGTATAGTAATCGGGATAGCATTGACAAGCAGTTTAACTAAGATCCAGCGACCCTCTTCATCTCGCTCCTCAAGGAGCAGTTTACACTTTAGACGTTTGTGAACTAGAATAGCAACCCCATTCTTTTTTTGAGAAGCAGGTGAAAAGAAAACATCGCCGACCCAAAGTCTTTTGAGTTTCAAAGACTCCACGTCAGAGAGGTGTGTTTCTTGGATAAGAGCAATATCAGGACTATAAGAGGAGAGGTGGGAAAGTACTCTCTGCCGCTTAATAGGGTGATTGAAGCCTTTAACATTCCAGGAAATGACTTTAAACATGAGATCTTATAACACTAAGTAGAAATAACAGGTGCCAAAACATACTGTACATGCAATAAGATGAATTAGAAACAGTATAAGCCATGACAACTAGGGAATGGAAAAATGGATAAACATATTGTATGAGCAATAGGTTAAACTGCAAAAAATCGAAAAATATTAGAACCATTGAAAAGGTAGAAAAAAGAAGAGGAGGAAAAGGAAAAAGAGAGGGGGAAAGGGGAAAGGCGAGGGGATGGGAAAGAAGGTCAGCAAAGGATGGTGAAAAAGGAAAAGAGAGAAGGCATAGAAGACAGTACAAATCCAAAAGGATGACTGTAATAAACATACCTGAAGGGAGTAGATACACAAAGGGAAGGCGGGAGGTGGTGATGCGTTACAAGACGGGGGACCAGGAACAGGAGCGGAACCACACCAAGACCTCACAAAAGGAAAACGAAGGATTGAACAAGATGGTGAAGGGGACATCCGAAAAGATCTGCGTATGGAGAGAGAAATTAATTAAGGACATACGGAACAAGATACATAAGAGAACATAACCAGAAATAGAAAAAGAGGAACGGTGAGCGTAGTCAGGGAGACTCAAGAAGAGAAAAAATTCAAGAGGAGAAAAACGAAAAGATCAAGAGAAAAAAGACGAAGAGAATACATAGAACTAGAGCAAAAAGAGAGCTAGAGAGCAGAACATGAATACAACAGAAATATTTCAGCCACTGTTTGAAGGAGGGGAGGAGGCTTCCATCCCTTCCTCATTCTGTAGAAGAAGAAAATTACGTAGTACATCAGGTTCCTGAAAAGACCAAGTCTTATTCCAATGAGTAACTCTGAAAGTACAAGGATGAAATAAGCCATAGCGTGCCCCAAGAGAACGCAGAGAGGGACGCAGTGCCAGGAATTCCTTGCGTCTGGAGGCAGTAGCATTAGAGACATCCTGAGAGAAGTAAATCCGCTGACCTTGAAAAGACAATTGTTTTTTGGTACGTGCTGCCGAGAGGATCAAAAGAAGGTCGGTGAATTTCAAAAACAGGATAATAACTCCACGGGGTTTGACAGATGAAGAGTGTCTGGCGCCAAGTCTGTGTGCTCTTTGAATACTGATGGATGTGGAAGGAGGCATGTCCAGAAACTTCGGAAGGAAGGAAGTGAAGAAAGAGACTGGATCGTCCCCCTCAAGATTTTCTGGCAGATTATAAATGCGAAGGTTGTTTCTTCTGTTGCGATTTTCCAAATCCTCCGTGTGTTTCTGCAGAGAAAGGACAGTCTTTTCCAACGTTACAATGCGTTGCGTGTTGGACTGAACCTCAGGTGTAAGCAGTTCTACAGAAGAAAGGCGAGCATCCATGGATTCCCACTTATCTTTCAGAAGCTGCATATCCTTGCTCGTTTCTTCGATAAAAGGACGCATCGCACGAAGCTCCTCCAAAATTTGATCAATAGGAGATGAGGAGGACAATTCATCCGGTGTGGGAGAATGTTGTTTGAGACGTTTGCCAGCTGGAACTGGTGGAGAGGTTCTACTGGAGGTCGATTGAGTAGAGGGAGCACGCTGAGAGGAGGAAGTCGACATTTTAGTAGACTGAGGTAATGTAGACCCAGTAGGCGAAGAAAGTTCCGGAGAACGCCCCGAAGAATCAAAGAGAAATTTAGGTTTGCGTAACGATACCATAGGGAGCTCTCTTGCAGACAATAATGAAGTTCAGTGCGCGTGGAATGGTGTCAAAGAGCACTGTAGAGTGAAGGAAGGCAGTCACTGGAGATAGATAAGATGCAAAAACATATCTCTGTTGGGTTCGCTGACGAGAAGAAAGCAGTAGTCTTTGAAGACGTCAGGTGAGTATGACAGGATTGCGCCAAAAAACAGACCTGAGGAAGCGCAGGTAAAGTACAGTGAAAACGCCAGCGTGCTGAATGATGTGGGTGCCGGTATAATTTCAGAAAAGAGAACAAAAGGCACAAAACCTGTCATAGAAGAGCAAAGTTGTGAGGCATTCAGTGAGCAAATAATGAAGGCGACAGCCGCATTATACCCCCAATGACGAGCGCTGAAGTGGCAAAGCGCGTGGGAAGGCAGGTCTCACAGCGGGAGGCTCATAACTGAAAAATCGGAAGAAACGCCTCAGAGGAGACGAAATTGCAGCATAAATGTACTCCAAATGCTCACCCTCAAAAGCAATGATGACAAGCAGGTCCTGGTAGTCGAGGAAGCGCTGGAGCATTGAGGAGGCGGAGGTCCGGTATAACGCGGCTTGCCTAAAATGGCGGCCGTGTGAGGAGCGGCAGCAACATCACGGAAAAGTGATGAAAAACGGCAATGGAAAAGCCGCTCTTGCGCTCTGTGCGTCCTCCGGAGGGTCCGAAACAAAAATGCAGGAAGAAGAAGGAAAAACAATCCCCTTCACATCGGGGAATCTTCACGGAGGCTGGGTGGTGCGGCGGAGCTCCGTAGCTAGCCGGCCATCTTGCGCGGCAGCCAAGCCACGCCCCCCCAATGCATGCGAATTTAATTGCATAACCGAATAACAAATGAACTTCATTTAAGTGTTTACCTAAATCTTAGTCAAGGATCATTATTTTTTATATTATCCATACCCAGGTCCTTTGATTTTGTGGGTGAACCCCATTGATCGAATGGACACCACAATTCTAGCCCGAAGTGTTCAGGGCCCAAACTAGTGCATTCTGGGCTCTGCAATCCTGGGTCACTTCACTGGAAGCAAGTGGACTATATTTTAGGGACCCAAAAGATGTTCTCTTTCCATGAAGTTGTCAGCACCTATATCAGCACTCCCGCTTACAGTTCATGGTATGCATCGGCCCTCTAGGCAAGTCTACCAGGCCGATTGCATACATGCCAACATTTCAGAACAGAAAAAAAAGTAATGAAGCCCCTTTTGCTTAAAAAGTGGGAGTCTCCCACCTGAAACGGGTCTGTTGGCTACTATCCTACGGTGTCTCCTGTTGTAGCCGGTGTTCAAGGGGATGGATATGTTTTCCAAGTGAGAAATGAGTCTGCGAAAACCTAAAGTGCTCACCCTTCTAAAAGGAGCCCGGGTGCCTGAATTCACGTGCACACATTCTGTACGGTATCCGGTTTCAGACCGTCGCATCGAGATGATAAATGGCCCAAGTATTCCTTACCTCCTCCGCGTGATCCTTCTGGGCTTCTCGTGACGCTCCTCGAGGGAGGAAGGTGAAGGACGTGGAATGCAACCTAATATTTTTATTTTCCTTTTCGATATGGCTCCATGGAGCATTGTTTGCCAACGAGTGCGTCATTCACCCCGCGTTTGGCTGCTTTTGTCAGTCACTTCTTGTGGAGACGTTTCGTCGCGCAGGTGTAAAGGGCACGCGCATACCCACAATGCACCGCGCTCCCCCTCTGGAGTAGTGCAGGTGCAGCGCCCCGTAGGTAGTCATTAATACCTGTGGGGAAGTCAGTGCGGCTGATGAGATGAAATGGTGTATGTCTGCAGTGGGGATTTTTTTCTTCTTCGGGGAGTGGTTTGGAAATTAGAATTTGGGGAGCGGCCCCGTGAATTGTCATTAAAATGTCAGAGGGGGAACTCTTTAAACTATTTCGGGTGTTGGGAGGATCGAGGCCATTGGCCTATCACCAAAGCCAAATGAATTCGCTGTCCAGTGACGTAAGTGGTAAAGGCTCGTGCTGGTAATCCATTGCTGGTTTTTAAACGCTCACCCCGGTGCTCTCTGGGAAATGTGGTGTGGCTTTTCTCTGTTATATGCAGGGCCGCACATCCGAAAATAAACTGAAAGGGGACCAGGGCTGAACTCTCATTGGAGTAACCTGAAAAATAATATACCCCTTACTGTGAACCATATACCAATGTAGGCGAGTGAAGCAAGGGTTCTCCCAACAAGGTAATTTTGAAATCAGTGTAGCCAAATGGCATGTTTCACCCACCAGTTCTAGAAAATGTGGTTTGAATCATAGAAGTCTTCCAGAAAGTTCATGGATCCTCCCAGCACCTTGAAACCCTAACGGGTGAGTAGTGCTCTACAAATCCCTGATTGATTGATTGATTAACCCCTTGGCGCCGCACGGCCCCCCCTGCCCCCTAGCGCCGTGGCGGAATTACCGGCGCGGCGCTAGTGGGCAGGGGGTGCCGCGCGGCGCCTCCATGCTCGTGACGGAACCACTCCGTCACGAGCCGCGGTGGAGCTGTGCTTGTGACGGAATGGTTCCGTCACGGCCCCGCCCGCTCAATAGAACATGCCGCGCAGGCGCAAAATCAGCGCCGCGCTGCGGCCGGGCCGTGACGGAACCATTCCGTCACCAGCACAGCTCCACCGTGGCTCGTGACGGAATGGTTCCGTCACGAGCGCGCAAGGGGTTAAATAAACACATCAAGGTGTGTGTAGGGTAGCTGACCTCAGCAACGCGCTAAAGAGTTTTTGAAGAAGCGGAAACACCTCATTCATTGTACTGCACCTTTTTCAAATAAATCAACAAAAAAATCTATAATAATTACAAGTTGGCGTAAAGGGACACCGTTTAAATATTCTGATTCTGGTGCAGAAGACACAAGGACTAATTAACTCAGGAATATTAGCTGGGCTGTTGGTGGCTGCCCGATTACTCTCCTTTTTATCTCTCGTCTTTCTATCATCTCTCTCCATGTGTCTTTCATAGTTCTTAGTTTTTTCCTTTTTTCCTTCTCTTACAATTCCATTTTACAGCAATGTCTCCATTGTGTCCTTATCTCCCCTTTTCTTTTTATCTTTCCTGATTTCTGTGCTCGCTTCCATATTTCAATCTTTGCTTCCATTTTGACTCTTCTCATCTTTTTTTAGGTCGAATCCTACCAGCTGTCTGGTTTGCTATTGACATCTTGGGGACATTTGGAAGGCTTCCCTGGGAATGCACTCCGCCAATTGCTTACCTTTGGCTTTGTAACTCACGTTTGCTTACTTTCTATTTGCTGTCTTTATTTGCTTTAGGATGTCCAGCTTGAGCTCATCCCTTTCGTTATCCAATCTCTATTTACTGTATTCTTCGAGCAGTGCTGGTAATCTGTAAACAGGCCTGTAAATCTTGTTCTTACCTTCTCACATTTGCTGTGCAGTCAAAGACAGAGGTCACATGTCAGGCTCTGTCTTCCAATGAGCTTGGTGTTTAGTTTTCTTTCTCTGACTTCAAAATTAGAGGATTTATGTGACAATCATGCTGTGTCTGAGGGAGTGCTTGAGGAAGGCTGTACGAGGTTATTTTTTTCCAGGCCCTTGCAAATTTGACATTTCTGTAAATGAAATGTGCAGATATTTCCAAATATATGAAAATTAGAAAATCACAAATAAAACACTTTAATTTTGAAGTGTGCTGGAAACAAATACATTTATACAATCAAAACAAATCAATACACTAGGTGATGATATTTGCACACAATATTGTTTTTGCTCTGTATGATTCTATCAATAAAACTTAATGCCTGTGCAATTGATCATGGTCTTTTCAACTGAAGATGTGTTGTCAGTAATGACACTACCACAACCATGCACACTTCACTTTACCAGTAGCGGCTGCTACTGGATGGGGTGGTTGGGTTGGAGTGGAAGGGGGAGGAATATCATTTTAAAAAAGCACTTACCTTTAACAGCCGGTCGCAGCCTCTTCTCCGTCCTCGTCCTCTTCATCTTCCTGCTCCAGCCGGCAGCAGCCGGAGGCCCCCGGACAGAGAGGCTCCCCTGAGCCAATCACAACGCTGCAATGCAGCATTGTGATTGGTCTGAGCGCCATGTATCGACGCTCAGACTGGAACAGGGAGCCTGTGCATGTTCCTGACCAGGTTGTATAATGCAGCCTGGTAAGAACATGTTTGGTCTGCCCAAGAAGGCTGACCAAACAGGTCATGCACACTCAGGGAGGGCACACCACTCCTCCATTGCTCTGGCCAGCCCCATCCCGCCCCACCACTGACTGTAATAGGGAAAATAAAATGATAATAACAATACGTTATTCTCATTTTATTTTGCTTTTGCGCAGCGCGGCGAGGAGCCGCCATTACACTTTACGCCACTCCACTCTACTCTGCACCATTCTAGACCACTGCAGACTGCTCTGCACCACTCTACTCTATGCCTTTCTACTCTACACCACTGTACTCAATGCCAATGCATGCTACCTCACACTACTCTACGATGCACCACTGCATTCTTCACAACTTCACTCTACACCACTCTGTGTTACTCCACTCTGTGCCACTCTACTCTGCAACACTGCACTCTGTGCCACTGCACTCTGTGGCAATCCACTCTACTCAATGCCAGTGTACTCTATGCCAATTCAGTCTACCCCACTCTTACCTAATCTGCACTCAATGCTACTCTATATCACCATACTCTACCGTTCACCACTCCGCTCTACTGTGAAACAATCTATTCTACGCCACTGCACTTGGCGCCACTGCACTCGGTGCCACTCCACTAAACACCACTCCACTCCACTCTGCACCACTACACTCTACTCTTTGCCACTGCACTCTACCCTGCATCACTGCAATGTATGCCAATGCACTCGAGCCACTTTACTCAATGCCAACGCACTCAGTGCCAATCTACTCTGCACTACTGCACTGTACACCACTATGCTCTACTCTGCAACACTGCAGTCTATGCCACTGTACTCTGCACCATTGTTCTCTGTCACTGCACTCTACACCACTCTATTCTTCTATGGACCAGTGTACTCTACACCACTCTACTCTGCACCACTCTACGCCAATGAACTTTACACCGCTCTACTATACACCACCGCACTCTACAACGGTCTACTCTGCAACATTGCACTCTACACCACTCTATTCTACGCCACTCTGCTATACACCACTGTACTCTACTCTGCACCACTCAACTCTATGCTGCTCAACGCCAATGCACTCTACACCACCACACTCTGCATCATTCCACTCTATGCCACTCCACTCTACCCTGCACCACTCCACTCTTAACTACTTCACTCTATGCCACTCTACTATTTAACACTGTGCTCTCCAGCACTGAACTCAATGTCACTCTTCTCTGCACTACTGCATACTATGCCACTGCATGCTACACCATCGTGCTGTACATCACTGCACTCTATGCCACTTCATTCTACTCCGCACCACTGTATTCTACGCCACTTTACTCTGCACCACTTTACTCTGCACCACTCTACTTGACACCACTCTACTCGGTGCCAATCTACTCTGCGCTGTTGTACTCTATGCCCCTCTACTCCGGCAAGACTGTGTTCTCTGCCACTGAACTCCGGGCCACTCTTGCTGCACCACTGCAAGCTATGCCACTCTGCACCATTGCACTCAATGTCACTGCACTCAACTCTGTACCTCTCTACTTTAGGGCACTCTACTGCACTGTGCACCAATGCACTGTACACCATTACACTCTACGCCATTCTACTCTGCATCGCTCCACTCTGCGCCACTGCACCCTACGCCAATCCACTCTATGCCACTCTAATCTACTCTGCACCACTGCACTCTTTGACACTGCACTCTACTCTGAAACAATCTATTCTACACAACTATTCCACTCAGCCATTTCACGCTGTGCCACTCCATGCTATGCCACTGCAATCTACGCCATTGCAATCTACCCTGCTTCATTCCACTCTACTCTATTCCACGCTGCTACACTCTGCGCCACTACATCCAATGCCAATGTACTCTACACCTCTACACCTCTTCACCCAAAACCAATACACTCTGTGCCACTGCACTGTACCCCACTATACTCTACTCTGAAACACTCTACTCAATGCCACTGCACTCTAAGCCACTCTACTCTACACCATTGCACTCTGTCACTTTACTCTGCACCACTCTGTGCCACTGTACTCTACACCAATGCACTCTTTACACCTCTCAAACTCTACACCACTGCACTCTTCAACACTCTACCCTGCAATACTGCAGGCTATCTACTCTGCACCACTACACTCTATGCCACTCTAACCTACTGTGCACCACTGCACTCTATGAGACTGCACTCTATACCACTTCAATCTATTCCTCTCTACTCTACATTCCACCACTCTTCTCTATGCCAGTGCCCTCTACCTGACTCTACTGTGCACTACTGCACTCTTCACCACTGCACTCTACACCATTCCAGTCTAGGTCACTCCACCGTACTCTGCAACACTCCACTCTATGCCACTCCACTCTACTACACTGAACTGCCTGCTACTGCCCTCTATTCCAATGCACTCCATGCCAGTGTCCTCTAGGCCACTAATCTATGCCACTACACTCTACCTTGCCTCAGGCCCTCTACACTCCATCACCCCTCTCTATACCCCTTCACTGTACTCTGAAACAATGTACTCTATGCCACAGCACACTACACCACTCCACTCCACTCTGGGCCACTCCACTCTACTCCAGTGCACTCTACACCACTCTACTTTCCACCACTCCACTCTATGCCACTGCACTCCATGCTGCTACTCTGTGCCACTTCACTCTACCCTGCACCACTCCACTCTACCCTGCAGCACTCCACTTTACGCCACTTCACTCTATTCTGAAACAATTTACTCTTCGCCACTGCACTGTTTGCCACTACATTTGCACGTCACTCTACTCCACTCTGTGCCACTCCGCTCTACGGTACTGCACTTTATGCCATGCCACTCTACGCCACTCTACTGGGTTCTTTGCCACTCTACTCTAAACTGCTGCACTCTATGCCAATCCACTCTACACCACTTTACTCAAAACCAATGGCCTCTACGCCACTACACTCCACACCTACTATTCTGCACCACTGCACTCTATGCCACTATACTCTACTCTGCACCGCTGCACTCTGCCACTGGACACTATACCACTGCGCTTTATGTCACTGCACTCTAGGCCACTCTATGCTACTCTGCACCACTGTACTCTACGCCATTGCTCTCTGCACAACTCTACTCTGCGCCACTTTATGCCAGTCTACTCTATACCACTACACTCTGTGCCACTCTACTCTGCAGGGCTGCACACCCCGCCAATGGACTCATCCCCACTCTACTCTGAACCACTGCACGCTACATCACTCTACACCATTGCACTCTAAATCACAGCACTCTTTTCCACTCAGTTCTACTCTGCACCACTATACTCTACTCCACTGCTCTCTGCACCTCTCTACTCTGCACCAATCCACTGTGCTCTATGCCATTGCACTCTAAGCAGGGCTCGAGTCGGGGTACCACGCGGGTGGACGGCGTCCCCCCACTTATTTTAAGGGGTCTTACCGGGTGGACGCCGTCCCCCCTGCACAAAAGCTGGGCTTTAAATTATAGCGTTATTCCAGACTCGAGCCCTGCCCTTGCCTCCGTTAGATGCGCTGTTTAATACAATGAATAGGAAGGAGCCAGGACTGCCAGACAAGCACCCCAGCCCCCTGTCCTAATAACTCTGCGATCTTATCGGCGCTGCTGCGTTAATGGAGTATGTGAGCGCTATCACGTATTTGAGGGTCCCCCCACTTCGTTTTTTTTCTTTTCGTGATATCACTTCCTGTCGGGTGGACGCCGCTCCCCCTGCGCAAAAGCTGGGCTTTAAATTATAGTGTTATTCCCGACTCGAGCCCTGCTCTTGTTTCCGTTAGGCGCACTGTTTAATACAATGAATAGGAAGGAACCAGGACTGCCAGATAAGCACCCCAGCCCCCTGTCCTAATAACTCTGCGATCTTATCGGCGCTGCTGCGTTAATGGAGTATGTGAGCGCTATTACGTATTTGAGCGTCCCCCCACTTCTAGGGTTTTTACCTTTTCGTGACGTCACTTCCGGTCGTGCCGTCACTTCATGTATTTGAGCGTCCCCCCACCTCTAGGGTTTTTTCCTTTTCGTGATGTCACTTCCGGTCGTGACGTCACTTCCGGTCTGTGAGCGCCCCCCTCACCTCTAGGGTTTTTTTCCTTTGGTGACGTCACTTCCGGTCGTGACGTCACTTCCTGTCTGTGAGCGTCCCCCCACTTCTTTATTTAGGACTTGTGCCCTGACTCTAAGCCACTGCACTCTACTTTGCAGCACTCAGCTCTACATCAATCTAATGCAATCTGCACCAATGCACTCTAGGCCACTACACGCTAGTGTTTATACACAAGGGAGACTCGAGGATCGTAAGGGACCAAGAGTGTTTTAGTAATTCAAGGAACAACGGCCCCTTAACAACGTAATGCGAACAATAATTATGGATACAGAAATGAATTGCATAAACGGATTCAGTGCTTAGAAATTTGTGAATTTTTATTACAACATAGAAATTCAACCAAAAAACATATATAGGAATTACCCCCACTGGAATAATTCCAGGAACCAAAAAGCAAAAAAATCAGATGTTAAAAACTGAAAACACAGACATACGAAAATATACAAGCAAGAAGGCAGTGACCAACATAAGTATGTAACCCTTAGATCACTAATTATATAAAAAAAAGAAACACTGCTGCACCCACAACAGAAACAATACAGAGCACAGAGTAATGGGTCAGGGAGTGTGTCGACGGCGTTTCGATCCTGTGAGAATATGGAATCATCATCAGGACTGAGAGTCAGTTGCCTGGCATGATACCAATTGGTATAATATTTAAAGCATCTCATTTTTACAAAAATCTGTAATTAAGCAAGCGACAGGCCTTCCCCTTTGAACTCCTAATTTTTTTGCTTTTTGGTTCCTGAAATTACTCCGCCGGGGGTAATTCCTATTTTTTTTTACGTTTAATTTATATTTTGTAATAAAAATTCAAAACATTTCTGATCACTGAGTCAGTTTATTAAACGAATTTCTGTATCCATAATATTTGTTCGCATTACGTTGTTAAGGGGCTATTGTTCCTAGAATTACTACACTCTGCATCACTCTACACCACTCAAATTTATTCTGCACCACTGCACCCCATGCCACTGCACTCTACACCACTCTACTGCATGCCCTGCACTGTAGGCCACTCTTCTCTACACCTCTGTACTCTACCCTTCAGCACTCCACTCTACCCTGTACCACTCCACTCTGCGGCACTTCACTTTACTCTGAAACAATCTACTTCATGTCACTGATCTCTATGCCACTGCACTCTATGCCACTCTACTTTACGTCATTCTACTCTACACCAATTATTTCTACACCACTGTAAGCAAAACCAATGCACTCTACACCACTGCACAATATGCCAAGCTACTCTGCACCACTGTACTTTACGCAAGTTCACTCTAGGCCACTCTATGACACTCCTTTCTACGGCAATCCACTCTACGATACTCTATTTGAGACTTCATGCCAACTTACTCTACTCTATTCAATGACACACTACTCCACTCTAGGCCATTGCTCTCTGTTCATTTATTCATCTGTCAATACCTTCACCTTTCTATCCAGCCAACATCCATCCACTCACCCTTCTAAACATCCTTTCACACGTACCATGTGTCCTGTCAAATCCTTCCTTTTATTTCTCAATCTTTTCTCTCTTTTATTCCTACCGTCTCCGGTGATAACACGCTATAAAAATACAGATACCAGACATCCGTTTTCCCTTACTCCTATCCATTGTTTGACCCTTTCAATCCATCCATTCACCCTTTCACTCCATTCTTTCACTCTTCCATTCATTCTTTCTCCCATCTATCCTAATTGTAACTTTTTTTTATTTCCTTTATTGTTCTTCCTTTCACCCTTCCTTCTTCCACCTGTTTACTTTCTACCCATATTTTGTTTCATCTTTTTTTCTTAACTTTATCTCAATCTTTATCTTTCTATAAAACTCTCTCTGGCATCTTCCACTGACCGATGATTCACGTACTATAGCGCCAAGATACCCGTAGGGTGATAGCCGCGCATTTACAAATACCACATACAAATACAAATACAAATCCCACTATATCTGTTTCTACCTCTCCGTGTTATTCCCTTTGTTCATCATTCCATGATTTTCCTTTCTCTTCTTCCTTTTCCTAAAGCCAGACCTATTTTACATCGTATTACCGATCCATTTCTAATACCATTTTGTCTGCAGATGGAAGAGGCAACAAATGTCTTAATAATTAACGTTTTATATGGATCAAGTTCACAGGCCTACAAGTGCCATGACAGGAGGGGGGGAGGTTCACTACGCCACAGTTTATGTATGTCCCTTCTTTACTTCATTCTATTTTTGTTTTATTCTTTGTCGCCGTCCTTCATTTTTTCTGGCCCTACTTTCCATCATTCGCCCCTCCTTTCTCTTAAGACTTCAGACTTCTTACCGTTTTCCTTTCATTTTTCAATAATTTCCCAGGCCCATGATAATTCAGACTTTTTTGACAGACGCCCCTTCCTCCATTTATCCCCCCCCCCCACCCCCCTCTTTCCGGTCACATCAACAGGCTGGCCTCGTGACTCATTAGTAAGAGGGGTCGTTAGATGCTCTCACTCGGAACACCGACATTGTACATTCTTCAGGCAAGACGCCAGACGCTCGAGGCGGGCGAGGAAAGCCCAACACCTGTCACATTCCCACGCACTGACGTCAGCCAAGGAGAGCGCGCACGGCCACCTCCCCATTTCCTGCCCCTGGGCATTGTGTCAAACACCCACAAACAAGAGGCCCGGGGGTGGGTGCGAACGACCTACGGAACGTGTTAAAGCGCCGAGGAGGTTGGGTGGGCCGGAAGAGGGACAAAATACGTGATTAACGGTGGGGCCCATGGCATGGTACATACGATGCATAAGCGCCAGGTTATAAGAGCTTGGGGGCCCCACCAATAATTTACTATACGTATCCAAGGGCCAGATGTCTAACCAGTTTTTGCATGCGCAAACGGGTTTGCGACACGTTTGCACACGCAAAAACTTACATGGCCATGTACAAACACTATTTTGCAGTCGCAAAAAATTGCGACTTGCAAAATAGTGTTTTGCGACTCGCTATTTGGAAGGGGCGTTCCCTTCCTAATAGTGAGTCTCTAGCCATGTATGAATGTTTTGCAATTGCGGTCGCAAAATACTCGTAATTTACCGCCCTCTTCAAGAGGGTGGTAATAGAGTTGCAACTGGGAAGGGGTCCCCAGGGAACCCCTTCCCCTTTGTGACTGGCTCTACAAATATTTTTTAAGGGCAGGCAGTGGTCCCACGGACCACTACCTGCCCTTAAAAAATGAAACGAAAAAGTTTCATATATATATATATTTTTTTAATGTATCCCATTTTCCTTTAAGGAAAACGGGCTGCACTAAAAAAACAAAAAACATCTTTATTGACAAGCAGTCCCAGACATGGAGGTCTGCTGAGCCCAGCATGCCACCATCCCTGGGAGGGCCAGCCACTCCCAATGGGGTCGCAAATTGCGAGTGGGTCATTAATATTCATGAGCCGTGCATTTTGCGACCCCATTGGGAATCGCAATCAGTGTCTCTGACACTGTTGTACATTACAAATTGCGACTCGCAGTTGAGGAAAAATTGCGAGTAGCAATTTGAAATGGTCATACATCTGGCCCAGAAAGTTGGGCCAAGGCCATTCACCAGTGGTGGCTGGTGACTTTTCAAAGTGGTAGGGCGTAAAAGTTAGGGGCGAGTTTAACTAATGGAGGCAGCCCAGCTAACTTAAGGGGGGTTGAGGGGCTTATCCGTGACGAACCAGGCCTATGTTTGAAAGCGGTCATTTATAATAATTTCATGTTTACATGGTGATGACTTGTACAGCATTGCAGCTTGGGGGATTTGTGTTGCTATAAATCACACTTATTACTGTCACCTAACTCTGTGATAGGCTCAGTCAGCTCACCGGAACGTGGAGTGTGATCAGGAGATGGCAAGGAGCTCTCTGCAGCAGATTCATTAACCCACCAAGCTAACTGTAGTGCCATAATATGTTCTAATATCGAGAGATGGCAGTAGAGTTTGACGAAATCAAAACATATTAGATCAGAAGTTTGGGCCCTCGTTTTTTTCACATTTTAGTTTAAAACTTACACCTTTTCTTCTATGTGTCTCGTAAAATATGATTTTTGTCCAGACCATTTCAACGGGAAAGTAAGGTCTTTATCATCAGTAGCTCTTTCAAAAGTTGGCTTCTATCATTTAGTGTTGCCATATCACTGATTGTTTATTCATACTGGACTTTTATGTTACAAACAATTACTATCTGGTATGTCAGGCCATATAATTCAATGAAAGAACTACAACTCCCAGAATTTTTTAGGTTGTCAAGTGAAAACCGGGGTCTGGAAACACAATGTCCTCAGGACACAGAGCTTTCTGGCAACTTTTTGGACGTTCTCACCCTTCCTATTTTCTACAAAAAGGACATTCAAACTTCCTGTGAAACTCAAATTATAGTTGTTAACGCGGGGTCAAACTGCTTTAAGCTTTTTCTGCAAATGTTTATGTGGGATAACTAAATTGCAGTTAGAAGAACCAACTTCAAAGCACTAGAGAGTGCTCTGCAATAGATAACGCCTGTGTCTGTGGAGGAGCCTTTTACTAATAAATGTTTTAATATTAATGTTTTATTGACATGCAGGACGACCTGTGAGACACTGTGCGACCCATTCACAGAGCCATTTACTGACGAGAAACCGTACGGGCAAAAGTGGCGCAGTTTAAGCCTGTCATCTTCCCACAAAAGGAAACTTGTCAGGCGAAAATGGTTTTGGAACTGTGTAATTGTACAGCTCGACTGCATTCAGTTACACGGTACAAACACCTTCTCAAGGGGCACGAGCGTGAAGATCAAGGCAATCGTTGCTTTGGAAATGTATTAAGCTTGCAAACCTGTGCTTGTGACGTTCATCAACTCATTTGCGACCCTGTTCTACGCTGGAAATATTCAGAGATTTACTCCTGCAAATGGCTGGCAGTCACGGCTCATGGGGAGGGGGGGTTCGCGCGGGTGTGGCTGCCAGGGAATTAAATAGAAAATAGAAAACTTACCTCACAGCGGTCCGCGCCACCTCTGCTCCCCTTGGCGCCTTCACGAACGGCACTGGAGCGGACTGGCAACCTCTCTCAGCCAATCCTGGCGCTGCCAGCAGCACCAGGATTGGCTTAGGGCACGGTTAATCTTTGCCCGCCGCCTGCCCATTAGGAGACCGAAGGGCTCCTAATGGGCATGCGCAAACAAGTGCAAACATAAGTGCGCATGACTAGGCACGGGCGAAAAATTAGCTCACCTTCCCCACTCATGCGCACTTGTGCTGCTGCCTGTTGCCCCTGGACTGACAATCATGTCAGTCAACATTATGCCAGAACGCCCACCCCTTTCAGACTCTGAAGGGGTGGGCGGTCCGACGTCATGCTGACTGACATGATTGTCAGTTCTCCCTCAGCGTCTTTGAATTTAAGTAAACTGATTCAGTTTACTTAAGTTCAGAGACGCCAAGGGAGATGCGGGCGAGGGGGCTATGCCCCAACGCCCCAATGGACCCACCGCGCCTGCCTTTCACTTTGTTTACTGTCTGAACATAGGCGAGGCCCATGTAATGCCTGGTGCCTTCTTTCAGAAAGACAAGGTGCAAAAGTGTGATCAGCTTTTCTAAAGGGGACCTAGGCGGGTTGTCAACTACATATAAGGCTGCAATCCAAAAACGTAGCTCATTGTTTATACAGTCGCAGCTCGCAATACTCGCGGGTGGGGGGGGGCGGGGTTGCACAGGGGTTACTGCGGCGGGGGGGGGGGGGTAAAAGAAAAATTAAAGTTACCTGACCGGGGCCCGCACCGTCTCTGGACACCACCCTCCCTAACCCTAGAGGCTGCACCAAACTGGCGAGTGCGTCCTTCAAAGATGATCTTTTGCCCTCTGACTCGCTGCCTGGCTAACTGCGTGGTGCCGGAGACAAGATAGCAGTGCTGGGCTGAGTCAGAACGGATCGGAGGTACTGGTGGGCTCTGCCGGGGGAGTTGGTAGCAGTGTTTGCCATCAAGGTAGGGGTGGAAGGCCCAGCAGGAAATGCATGCTGCCCCATAGATAGGGTGGGGCAGCGTACACTTTTGAACACAGTGGGGCAATCTCAAAGGCACACCAACACCGACAGGCACCTTGAGAACTGGAGTATTCCTTCCTGTGCCGGGTCCCGCGCCACCTCTGCTCCTGAACAGGAACAGGAACAGGCATGCTCCCTCCCCTCCTGTAGCCAATCACAACGCTGCAATGGCAGCATTGTGATTGGTGCGGCGTACCGGACAGCGCCCAGCTGGGCACCTGTTGGGAGGAAATGTTCTCTATGTAGGCTGCATGCAGCCTACATGGAGAAAATGTAGAGTGCGCATGACTACTTTGGTCGGCCCCAGGGCTGACCAAGCATTCAGGGCACTCAGAGTGGTGCAAGCCACTCCTCCCCAACGCACCCACTCGCCCGCCCCAACCAGGTATACCCTCCCGCTCTCCCCCAACCAGGCATACCCCTGCCTTCGGCTTTCTCGCAGCACGAGAAGCAGAAAATAAAATGGTATTTCAAATATCATATTATTTTTTGCTACTCGCCCTGCGAGAAAACAGTGGGGCAGCGCTCCTCCGCCCTAATAGATAAGCCGCCCCTGTGTTTATACCTTTGGCATCTAAGCATTATAACATTCAAGGCAGAACATTTACGTGTTAAAAACTACCCTTTTAAATACCCCAAACAAGTGTAACTTGGTCCCTGCTTTCAGGGTTTGAATGAAGGCAAGCTTTTGTGTCCAGTCCTGGTTGGATGGCGCCACACAAAATGAATGTAATATGGCCATATATTACATTTGCAAATAATGGTCGCAAATTGCGCATCCACTTTTTGCAAGTGCCACCTGATTTTTGCAAACCAAGCTATGTACAGATAGGTTGCTTCAGAAAATGCAGAATCTCCAGGGTGGCAGAAAACCCTACCTAATTATTATTAATTAAACAGGTCACAATTAGCTAACCCCTTGAGACTGGCTACAATCAAAGGGATGGTGGCCGACAAAGGACAGCAAACTACCATCCCTGTAATACTTTTTCAAAACCCACATTTCTTTTGTTTCAAAGCAAGCCATGTTCCTTATGTTCCTTCTTGAATTATTCTACATCATAGAATAGTGGGCTATTATCTTCCACCAGAACCATAGACCAAGAATCTGCTACATCTGTCAAGTGGGATAACATAAAATTAACCTTTGACTCAGGGGTTGAAAAAACACTGAACTTACATTTAAAAAATGCCGATAGCATTGATTAATAAATATTCTAAATTGTTTTGGGCTTCCTCCATATCTTTCTGGGACCACCAAATATATCACTATCTGTGGTCTTCCTCTATTAACTGTAAACTGAAATTTGTCTCCCCAGAATCAGTAGCTGGGGTAGGAGCAGCTGAGGCATTTATTCTATCTACTGTGCCTGAAATTCCCATTATTTGATGACACAACAATTAGCTTTAATTCCTAGCTTCCTTCATATATTTATTTAAGGATCCTTTGGCGTTTCCTGTATCACCCAGAGAGAACATGGTAGGATCCATGGTAGTTAGGTTGAATTTTTATTCATGGGCTTCACAATCTGTCATGAACTCCAGGTACTTACCAGAAGTCTTTTTTCTTCGAAAGTACCATGAATACATCGAGGATTGCTCCAACTCTCCCAAAACACACTCTAGACCCACACACATTCAATGTGAATTAATAATACCCAAGGGGGGAAAGGGGAATGGGATAAGAGAGAAAGATAGCTGGGGCAAGGATTTCTTCAAGTAAAACAGATTTCAGTAAGCGCAACTCCCATATTCTGGTCTACAAAAGAAAATGCCACTTATTAGCTTTCTTTTGACAGCTATCATAAGCTAGATTTTAATATCACTTTATTATAAAGAAAACTAATGCCCAGTTTACAAAGACATCTTTCTCAGCTACTCTCCTTAGATTTCTAATAATGTGTAATTGTATCTATAAATAAAAAAAACTGACAGTGATGACTTTTTATTTTGAGAAGCTCTGTAGGTAGAATAATATAAATATGTGTAAAGAACTCGCCCTACTTTCAACACTCTCTAGAAAAAACAAATGAAATATCACAGTATCATAGGAGGTGAGTCAGCAGCACTCACAACCCAGTAAAGTTCACAAAATATGCATACAGTTCAGGCTTTGACTTCTTATAGAATGATTCCCGGTCACAAGCAAATCCTTTCATGACATAATTAAAGTTTAGGAAAAAAAATAGTAATTGGTGAAAGTACACTCTCCTACCAAAATCCCAAGACCAGTAGTGGCAAGAGAAGCAGACATCCAAGGGAATATGAAGAAAAAAGCATGCCTGCAAAACTCCAGTGTTTCCTAAGACTCCATCAGCAAGCAGGAAAGTGATTTGATTCACTTTGCCTTCTCCATTTATACTGAAGACTCAAGATGGCTGCTACAACGAAATCTCGCAAAATTAGATGTCCAAGTCTTGCGATATTTTCTTTCACTTTCACTCTGTAGCGTCCTTCTCCACGGCGACCTCTCTCGTGGATGACGCATTGCTGCAAACAAATTCCTGCAATGGAAATGTGTTAAGGAATTTTGCAGTAAGATTCAATTTCCTTTTATTACAGCCTGTGAGCTAACCTCTATATTCCTCTTTCACCTTATCCGCGATCATAAGACCCATGAGTATGAGCACAGTCTCTCCAGGAATATGATGCCGAGTGGGAATCGGAGATTGACAATAGACCTCCCCACTGTCTAAGAAGACCAGTTGCAGCTGATCATGCCACATAAATCAAGAGCTGCGCCAGTGGAGGTTTTTGCAACCAAAATCAAGAGTGTGCCATTGATGATCACCAGGGCTGGACTGGGAACAGAAACCGGCACTGGCAAACTGCTCAGCCGCCCCCCCCCTGGGGTAAGAGGGATTTGTTATAGGGAGCCGATATTGCCGACCCCCGGTATCAAAAACGGCACCCCAGGGGCCCAAAACAAGCCCCCACCCTAGAGGCCCACCAGAGAAACGCCCGGTGCCCACTGTGGCCAGTCCGGCCCTGACGATCACCACAGTTGCATTGCCAGAGAGTGCATTGCAGCTGCCATCGTGCCACTGTGACATCTGCCTATGGGGTAGCCCATCTGCTGTTCCTTGCCGAGTGGCTCAGAAGTTCAGTACCTGCACTCTCTGAAGGATTCTAGACAGCAACATTCTCTACCACACCCTGATGCTGCCTGCCAGGATTGAGGGCCGTGTCCGGAAGAGATCACATGTTTCTGATTCACTAGTGGAAGTCTAAGACCCCGCCTAAGCAATTTCTACAGTTTTAATCTATAAACAATATACAACAATAGAGAAGTAAGCATGCATCAAAAAAATATAGAAACTATGAAGTATTTTAACAATCAAATACATACAAATTGAAATTTACATTCTAATGAGAAAGTTGAAGTGTTTCAAAATGTGGTTTCATTTCTAAAAGATGAAGCAAAAGGATAGACCCTAGCATATCACTGTCTTTTTATGCTCCTAATTTATGCTGTCTTTATCTGTGCATTAGCGGCGGCTCCTCTGATAAGGCGGAGGAGAATCCCCCCATCTTCACTCAGAGCAGTGGAAAAAGGAAAAATAAAATGATAATAACAACGTTATAATCATTTTATTTTTTGTACTGGCTACAGGGCTCTGTTAGGGTTGGTGGAGCTGGGGTCACAAGGAGGAGGAGTGGGTTGTGCATCAGAAGTGCGCATGACAGTATGGCTGGCCGTCTTGGGCTGGCCAAACAGTCATGTGCACGTAGCATTTCTCCACCTGTCTGTATTTCACAGCCGGGTGGAGAACAGTCTCAAGGCTCCCAGGCACTGTCTGAACGGCCAGACAAGCTGCTCAGACCAATCACAACTCTGCTGTCATGCTGGTGACAGCACTGTGATGATTGGCTTAAAGGAGCCTGTGTGCTGCCGAGAGCCAGGAAGAGAAGAAGACGGAGGAGAAGTACGGCCGTTAACAGGTAAGTGTTTTTGAAAAAAAATGTACATTCCCCGCCCTACCACCCCGCTCCGTAGCAGCCGCCACTGCTGTTTTGATGGAGACCACCAATTGTCCATCCTAGATTCTGTTTGCTGTACTTCCGCTAATCAATATATGGATACGTACTTAATTTTTAGGCACCGATTTCAAATTCTTTCACCTTTGCAGAGCATTAAACAAAATCCGTTTTTAGTTTTTCTTTTTTAATGTGCATAACATTTATTAATCTGCTAATAATATTCAACTTTCTAAAATGTCATGGACCCACAGGTTAAGAACCAATATGTAGTCCGTATTCTGACTTATATTTTGGCAGGACGATATTGAAAGCTTGGTAATGCGGTAGAACGCTGGTTCTGAGGGACCTAGTTTGCTTGGACCGAGTAGAAACATTCTGTATATGTAAGGGATCAAGTGCTTGCATTGGTACCAACTGGCCCATGTCATGACGGTGTCTTTTAGACAATCACAGATTTTCATTATAATATTGCTAATCTTGATGGGACATGTAGCATATAGGTAATGGTACCCCGTTACTTCCGGCTGAATGATGACCACAAGGCATGGCATAGTTGCCCGGCCTCATTTGGATTTGACTTGAAGTGGTGAAGCTTGGAATGGCAAACAATTTTGTGCTATCTGTCACAAGAGTGGCTATGTGACACCAGCGAGATGTTTGCGGATCACAAGTAACCAACTTTGCAATGCCAGAGACTACGGATGTTGGCTTGAGACGCGTGAGAATATTTCTGGACAGGCCAATGGAAATTGATACGCTGAAGAGCATGATAGGATTGTCAATGAGTAGGAAACGTATCCATACATTAGGAAGTGCTCTGAGCAGAGGTCTTTAAACCTATACTAAAGATGTAAAGGGACCATATGGTGAACACCAGTACAAGAGAATAGAATAAAGCATCAATGCACTTCGCAAGATATCATGGAAGGCCAGACTTGCTCATGGGATTTAAATGCCAGTGGTAGCAGGAGAACTTTTTCATTCCCTATGGAAATGTCTTGTAGTTAGGACTCCTTAAGGTAAGGCGATTACCAAGATTTCAGATTCGACTGTTTTGTACCCAGGACCCTGCCCAAAACTAAAGGTGGGGAAATAAGATATACAATTGTACTGTTAATGCTCCTATTGGCAAAACGACTATCGCCATGGGATGGATGGGGAAGGTGTCCCTGGTGATAGAAGATGGTTGTATGCTCTGGAGCCATGATACTCAAAGTACGGCCCTGGGGTCTCTTGCGGCCCTCTTGACCTTTACATGCGGACCCCTGTCTAGTTGCTAAGCACTAATATTCAGAATTTTTTCAAATAAACAGACAAGCATTTATTAAACTGCAAATAAATGCTTGGCCATTTATTTAACATTTTGTTAGACCTCTTTACACAATCCCTGACCCACCGAGACCCACTACCATCACCCTACTAGCATCAGTGCGGCCCTCGGTCGCACCACAGACCATACTTTGCGGCCCCATGGCAAATGTTTGCGAGTACCCATGCTCTAGAGGGATGGATGAAGGCCGCGGCTGTGTATGTGCGTAAAAGCGAGAACGGATAAAGTGGTACACGACAACCTCATTCCCTTGGGATTCAAAACCAGCCAGAGTACTATGACCCGGCAGATGTTTTTTATATAAGTTGGATGTACATGTTTGTGCATGAAGTCACATGCGCCACCAGATGTGGGATTTGGGTTGACATGTCAATGAGTCACACACCGTTATTGTCATTTATGGATAGTATCTAGTAATCTGTAATAAGATCTCCTGTCCCGTAGCCATTGGTTTCTAACGTTTTTGTTTTCTTGATAATACTGATAAAACCTACTGAATACCGAGCTGTGTTAAAAAAGGAGTGGGTGTATGAAGAGAAAGAAGCCCAATGTGAAGTACAGCTCACACCAACAATAACCAACAAAGTGCCACGACCTAAAGCTTCATCAGTCCAGAATCTGGGTATGATTATCTTCCTTTTTCCCCTCAATGGAATCAGATAGCAGATAAATATAAACAAAAAAAATCTATTTTTTCTGGGGGTTGCTGTGTACAGGTGTGGAATTCACATCCCTTTGGGATCTAATGGAAAGTGAATGACTTCAGAAGGATTAACCACACCCAGACCTTCCAGGCAATGATCATGAATCATACTAGGTCTCACTCTGGGCCGCCCATCATGATACACAGTTGGCAAACTGGCTCTAACTCATCCCATAGAAAAATCAAAGGTGGTGATGGACGGAGCGTTGACAATACAAACACTCACCCCCAGTCCACTGATCTGGGTTTAATCCATCACCGTTCTTTAGCTCACTCCGCCACCCCAGTTCAGACATGGCCATATGCAAATCAGTCTGACCCTGTGCCTCATGGGAACAGTCCAGCCCGAACTGCCAAGCCATGTCTTCCCTGGACCGGAATCAAGCTTCCCAGGACCGGTTTCTGGCATTACAGCCGTCTTCAGCCGGGCTTGCTTGACTCCAGTGGCAAAGTGAGCAAGGGACTCACGTCTGAGCAAACCCTGCCAACTTAGGGCGAACAAAGAAAAACCAAAGGTGGTGATGGACGGAGCGTTGACAATACAAACACTCACCTCCAGTCAACTGATCTGGGTTTAATCCATCACCGTTCTTTAGCTCACTCCGCCACCCCAGTTCAGACATGGCCATATGCAAATCAGTCTGACCCTGTGCCTCATGGGAACAGTCCAGCCCGAACTGCCAAGCCATGTCTTCCCTGGACCGGAATCAAGCTTCCCAGGATCGGTTTCTGGCATTACAGACGTCTTCAGCCGGGCTTGCTTGACTCCAGTGGCAAAGTGAGCAAGGGACTCACGTCTGAGCAAACCCTGCCAACTTAGGGCGAACAAAGAAAAACCAAAGGTGGTGATGGACGGAGCGTTGACAATACAAACACTCACCCCCAGTCAACTGATCTGGGTTTAATCCATTACCGTTCTTTAGCTCACTCCGCCACCCCAGTTCAGACATGGTCATACGCAAATCAGTCTGACCCTGTGCCTCATGGGAACAGTCCAGCCCGAACTGCCAAGCCATGTCTTCCCTGGACCGGAATCAAGCTTCCCAGGACCGGAATCAAGTTTTTCAGGACCGGTTTCTGGCATTACAGCCATCTTCAGCCGGGCTTGCTTGACTCCAGTGGCAAAGTGAGCAAGGGACTCACGTCTGAGCATACCCTGCCAACTTAGGGCGAACATAGAAAAACCAAAGGTGGTGATGGACGGAGCGTTGACAATACAAACACTCACCCCCAGTCAACTGATCTGGGTTTAATCCATCACCGTTCTTTAGCTCACTCCGCCACCCCAGTTCAGACATGGCCATATGCAAATCAGTCTGACCCTGTGTCTCGTGAGAACAGTCCAGCCCGAACTGCCAAGCCATGTCTTCCCTGGACCGGAATCAAGCTTCCCAGGACCGGTTTCTGGCATTACAGCCGTCTTCAGCCGGGCTTGCTTGACTCCAGTGGCAAAGTGAGCAAGGGACTCACGTCTGAGAATACCCTGCCAACTTAGGGCGAACAAAGAAAAACCAAAGGTGGTGATGGACGGAGCGTTGACAATACAAACACTCACCCACAGTCAACTGATCTGGGTTTAATCCATCACCGTTCTTTAGCTCACTCCGCCACCCCAGTTCAGACATGGCCATATGCAAATCAGTCTGACCCTGTGCCTCATGGGAACAGTCCAGCCTGAACTGCCAAGCCATGTCTTCCCTGGACCAGAATCAAGCTTCCCAGGACTGGTTTCTGGCATTACAGCCGTCTTTAGCCGGGCTTGCTTGACTCCAGTGGCAAAGTGAGCAAGGGACTCACGTCTGAGCAAACCCTGCCAACTAAGGGCGTACAAAGAAAAACCAAAGGTGGTGATGGACGGAGCGTTGACAATACAAACACTCACCCCCAGTCAACTGATCTGGGTTTAATCCATCACCGTTCTTTAGCTCACTCCGCCACCCCCGTTCAGACATGGCCATATGAAAATCAGTCTGACCATGTGCCTCATGGGAACAGTCCAGCCCGAACTGTCAAGCATTTGTCTTCCCTGGACCGGAATCAAGCTTCCCAGGACCGGTTTCTGGCATTACAGCCATCTTCAGCCGGGCTTCTTGACTCCAGTGGCAAAGTGAGCCAGGGACTCACGTCTCGGAAGCTTGATTCCGGTCCAGGGAAGACATGGCTTGGCAGTTCGGGCTGGACTGTTCCCATGAGGTACAGGGTCAGACTGATTTGCATATGGCCATGTCTGAACTGGAGTGGCGGAGTGAGCTAAAGAACGGTGATGGATTAAACCCAGATTAGTTGACTGGGGGTGAGTGTTTGTATTGTCAACGCTCCGTTCATCACCACCTTTGATTTTTCTTTGTTCGCCCTAATTTGGCAGGGTGTGCTCAGACGTGAGTCCCTTGCTCACTTTGCCACTGGAGTCAAGCAAGCCGGGCTGAAGACGGCTGTAATGCCAGAAACCGGTCCTGGGAAGCTTGTTTCCGGTCCAGGGAAGACATGGCTTGGCAGTTCGGGCTGGACTGTTCCCATGAGGCACAGGGTCAGACTGATTTGCATATGGCCATGTCTGAACTGGGGTGGCGGAGTGAGCTAAAGAACGGTGATGGATTAAACCGAGATCAGTTGACTGGGCTTGAGTGTTTGTATTGTCAACGCTCCGTCCATCACCACCTTTGTTTTTTCTTTGTTCGCCCTAAGTTGGCAGGGTATGCTCAGACGTGAGTCCCTTGCTCACTTTGCCACTGGAGTCAAGCAAGCCCGGCTGAAGACGGCTGTAATGCCAGAAACCGGTCCTGGGAAGCTTGATTCCGGTCCAGGGAAGACATGGCTTGGCAGTTCCGCCTGGACTGTTTCCATGAGGCACAGGGTCAGACTGATTTGCATATGGCCATGTCTGAACTGGGGTGGCGGAGTGAGCTAAAGAACGGTGCTGGATTAAATCCAGATCAGTTGACTGGGGGTGAGTGTTTGTATTGTCAACGCTCCGTCCATCACCACCTTTGGTTTCTCTCTAACTCATCCCAGCCAGAGAATAGTGGGGTCAGGGTGTCATCTGTGCTTCCTGGGGCCATCCTATGAAGAGGTGCGCTGGCATTAACTCCTTAACAGCGTCGCAAATTCCGCCGCAGTGCGGGAGTTCTATTAAGTGGGCGGGGCCGTGCCAGCCAACGGACGTGCGCAGCACTACCAAGGTAGTGCTCACGACAGCCATTGGCCGACGCGCTCACGGGACAGGTTAATATAAAATATGTTTGTTTGTTTTTTAAATGAAGAGGTGCGCTGGCTCAGCTCAGAGTCAGAGCACCTCTTTTTATGCGCCTGGTGTCTCTACAGTTCATACATATAAATCGCAATTTCACATTTTGTACACGGAATGCAGACAGCACAAGGCGTAAACAGTCAGCAGGGATTGTTTCTCTGTGTTTCTGATCAGCGCTGTCTTATTTTAATGAAATAACTTGCAGAAATTCCGAACTATATGTATGAACATTAGAAACCTCAAGCACAAACAAATTCACTCGGCGCTGCGCTGTTCATGATACGGCCCCTGGCTTTTGGGAAAGTGGGGTACTAGAAGAAGACAGAATGTACATCTTTTGACCAAGGATGAGGGATACACTCCCCTTTCCATTTTCACACCGTACCGACGTGGAAAACGTCATCTGTCATGTGTGACTTTAGGTAGGACAAGCAGTCTAGCGCCTGGAAGTCGGCAAGCAAGAACATTTCTAAAAAATGTCCCTTTTAATAAATATTTTTTTGTGCAGTGAAGTAATCTGATGTATTAAGGAGAAACACTTCTGCGTGATAAAGAAATTTAAAAAATTTAATTTTGAAGCGATTGTATCATATTTTTACATTATGTTGCATGGTACACATGCCAAACGTTTTCATGGCTCGGCTCATGCATGGACTCTTAGGGCCACGCTAGACCCATGGCTTAGCTCTGGCTTGGCCCACCCTATTGTTTTGCCAGCACGTCTTCCTCTAGTTGCGACTCTGGCTTAGTAGATGGTGCTGTCAGTCACTTGTTAAAATGACTGTAAAAGACAAGGACTGAAAACATGAAGCCCTGCCCACATGCACCTATTTGACAACTCTTGCTTCTGGACTTTTTGTAGTTGAGACGAGGAATGGAGCATGCAAATATAAAATAAGTGGTCCTAGGGTAGGGACTCTATGCCATTTTGTTGTACCTGACTGTAGTCATGAGTTCCGAGGAGATCTACCAGACCCAGGTGGAACAGGCAGATGAACCGTTTAGAGGGGGTGCTTGGGGTAAGACCACTCAAATACATTCTTGGTTTGGTAGTTGGGTCTGGGGGTCGAGTCTGATATGTATGTGTCACTCATTATTGTGGTTCTAATTTCACTAAGATGTTTTTAATGTGTTCATTTTTTGGATCGTGATCTTAAATATATAGCATGATTGGTTTATTAAAAAAGCAGTAAATTTATATCTGTAAATCTATATCTAAAAAAGCACTCCTTAAATAGGTGGCCATAGTAGCTTGGAAAGCTGTGCCAGTCTTAAGTTTCCAGGCATACTACTGGCAATCAGACACTCAAAAGATGATGAGATGAATGCTTGCAAATAGTCTAACCAGTGGCAAACATTTGGGGTTGCATTCCAACCCATTGTTTTTTGCCCATTGTGCCACTCTAGAAACAGACCCACCTAATGCAAATCAGTATTGACCCTGTTCTTTATGGAGACAGTCCATTACAAACCATAGTCACCTCCCTCCTTCATCCTACACTGCTTTTTTTAGATGGGAAACTTGAGATTCAAACACCCCCCATCTCAAGAACATACCTACGCCCCTGGTTCTCCCAGGTCCTCTGCTCCATGAAACGTGTCAGTTCCAAGTATGCAGAGGGCGGTAGAAAGCACTTAAGTCATTCACTGAAATCTTAAGGGTTGCAAGCAGATCAGAGAGCATCAATCCAACTATAAAGCCATGCACTCTAGAGACATTTCTGAAGAAATCTTACTAAATAAATATTGCAATACTTTGGGGACTGCCACAGTATGTAGTAACGTGTTTTTTCTGCATATTTGCATGCTCCTTAGACAATTGTCTATGCTTGGTACAAAAACTGGGTGCGCAACTGAAAAATAATTGTGCCGCATGGGAAATGGTACACATGTGATACATTGTGCCTCGGTGGAAAACAGTTTTATAAATCAGGTTTAAGGAAAAAATAACACTTTCCTCAGAGCCCAGAGAAGCAAAGGCACATGATTAGCTGCCTAATTTATTTTCATTTTGAAAGCTTCACACTTTGATAAGCTCGCACATTTAGAACAATAGGTCTGCCCTTGTTGACTCCTGACTGTTTGCCTTTACCAATGCTTATTTTGTTTGCGGTTTTTTTCTTCTTCTATGAAACCACACATTTTATGAAGGCAGGCATTGAGTAGAAGCCAAAACACATAGAATGCATTGCACTTGTGGTTCCTGGCACTGAAGGGGATTACTTATTGTGCGGATGTGCTCATTGTGCAAGAGCCGAACGCTGTCACGTACAGAGAGCTGACCCTGTGCCCCATAATGTATGCTGTGGAGGACAGAAGCAAAATGTGAGTGACACTACAGCAGACTAGAGGATGATGAGGGCTTACTGAAATCTCCTGCAAGGAAGTATTTATGGTATATATAATTGAAAACCAAAGGTCCTGGCTGACGACAGTTCTAAAAGACGAGGCAAGGTGTAGATTGGTACTGTTTTGCAGCCATTCCCCTGCTTTGCTCTGAGCTCCCTTCCTTCCCCTTGTTTAAGTCCCAAACCCCTGCCTGCCCCACCTGCCTCCTCCTTCAAAAGGCTTTGCAGCCTGCAGGGGGGCCCATCCGAATATGTCCCCACCACCTGATAACGTCATCACGCTTACTGGTGCCCGCCACCCACACTAGACAATTCCCTACGACAATCCTATCCCCCAGTAGATAATCCCCTACAGTTACTCTGTGCATCCGTCCCCCGGTGACTGCAGGAGGGCAGCAGGCAGGGGCAATCTCCTGCTTCAAGATGTCCCTACAGCTGGACATCCTGGACCACTAAATGATCAAAGGGGAGTTTTTGCTATGCCTTCGAGAAATGGGGCAAGTCTGCCCTATTTAGCCACCATTGCCAGGGCTTAATTGTACCTTTAAGGCACATCATGGTTCCAGTGCAACTGAACATCTTATCAGTATTTGTATACCATAAATTAAAATATCCTAAAATAAGCTGGCTCCAGGTGCCAGTATGTTGCCTTATATGCCATGATACTGCTGCTATACATCTTGATTTAGCTTAAAAATATTCCAGGGCACTACTATTAACATCAGTGCGCTAAAAAGTATTCCATATTAGAACATTGGAATGTTGGGAGCTCCACTGAAAACAATGGAGTGCTCTGGGCTTATAATGGCTGGTATAAGCCTGGAGCACCAACATTCCAATGTTTCTTTGTTCACAGCTCTGGCTGTGAACAAAGGCTTCAGGGAACCTGAGGGGATTCCAATCCCCTCACACTCCCAAAAGGCTTTGTTTTTTTGTTAGAACATTCTGTCCTCTAGTGACAGAATGTTGTAATAGCCTTATAGCCTTTCGTAGATGGGATATACCGCTATTAAAGTCCCTCTCCCTTGTTAAAGGCCCTCGCCTTCGGCTCGGGGCCTTTAACGCTGGGGAGGGCCTTTAATAGCCGGTATAGCCGTCTACGGCGGGCTATAAGGCTATAGTATAGCCACAACCATCCGGGCTCTTTTTAAAAATTGCAAGTTGCTATCTAAAATGTACTTGTGATTATATTAATTTAACAACGCTGCTTAAAAATGCCAAGGTGATGTCAATAATATTAAAATGTTATTCAGTTTGCTGTGGTGATCCTCTGTATCTGAGGGTGCTACCCAATGTACGTGAGGGACAGGTTAGTGGGCTAGGATGCTGGTTCTGGTACAAGGGTGGTGGTTACGAGCGATTCTGCAGCTGTGGCGTTTTCCGCATAATTCTACATTTGCTGCATTTGTCACATAGTACATCACCCGCAACGTAGTCTGCTGTGTTTTTTTTTTTTTAACAAAATGTTGTTGCTAGAGTAAACGGATCAAAAGTTGCTGAAAACGCAGTAACCCATGATGCCCTACAGTGGACGGCCCTTCACAAAGGTTGCCTGGTCACCTATCAGTTGGTTATTGCTATATTTCGGAGTTCATTTGGTACTAATGAGGTGAAATATTTGCCCAGTCTTTGTTAATGTGTAAAAATGGCAAAATATTGAATTGATTGTATCACAAAATGTGCTGCATTAAGCCACATAATTTGCCTTTTCTTGCTTGACGCTATGTGCATATGTAGTGCGCACATTTACCCTCGAGGGTATCCTGATCATTTTGTGAACCCTGCCGCATAATTCCAGTGGCTCTGATTATGAGATAAGATTTCTTAGGGGCAGCCCAGGTGAAATACGGAGTTTCTTTTTCACAACAAGTGTAGGCAGTGCATTGGATCAGTTCCCAGGAAGAGTAGTGTGGACAGGGCTGTGACAGTAGTGTTCATGGATACAGGGAGTGTGAGGTGTCACATCAGCCAGGCATGGGAAGGAGCTACCCACAGGAGGAGCTATTGCATTCAGGGTCCCTTCTTAGACCCAGCTAGGATTTGGCCAGAGTCATTCCCTCCAGATTGCTTTGCTGCAGCCCAATGTGGAATCTTCGCTATTGCAATCATGGCTTCTAGTCTGGTACCCAAGCAGCTCAACGTGGGGTGGGGGGGGGGTTCCCACTCCCAGCCCCCAGCCTACTGTGGTGTGCGTGGCATGTCTATTAGGCGCATTTGGCCTCTAGAAGGCTTTGAGAATCAGGGGCGTTATAAATAAAATATTAATAATTAAATAAACGATGAGCACGCCATTGCAAAGCCATCACCCGTCTTTATCTATTTTATTTTGAAGGTTTTATATAGCGCTAGCCCCACCCGAGGGTATCAGAGCGCTTTACATCAGCAATGGTTATCAGCAAGAAAAACAACTTTTACTGTGGGATTTTGAGTCCTTGCACAGACGTCAACAAGCCTCGCAGTAGCCGTGTTAGTCACAGCCGAATTCTGCCCTTTTCTCTGGAGTGTGAAAGGGCGCAGGCCTGCTCTGGGACCGGAAGTGTCTGGCGGTGATGTGAAACTCGGGTTAAAAAGAGGTAAAACAAAGCCGGGCCTCATCCCGGACGTACGTGCAGCCTGGGCTGTCTGAATATTTGTGGTTGATGACTTGGGTCGGGGCTTGGAAATGCGTGGTTTGCTCAGGTGCGGAGGCAAGAACAGACGCATCAAAGCGCCAAGGTGCCGACCGCTTCGTCGAAGCACTTTCCCACAGACAGACAGTGAGCAGTGATCCGCGCAGCCTCCTTCAGGGAGTACGGAATAAATCGTGGGCACTTGAGGGTGGGTGAAGAGCGTGGCTCTGCCCGGGAGGGGGCAGGTTCTATGCCCCCATGCCGCTCATAGGCCGGCACAGTTTCTGGTGTGTGGATGAACTATAGAGGCGCTCTCTGTCAATACCACTGGTAGCAACTTGGCGCTATACATATGCAAAATACAATATTACACCGAATGTTCCACCCAGTCCTCTAAAAATGGGAATCGAGGGACAAAGAGCCTTTCTTTATCGAAAGCTCTTGCCTGATGCCTAAAGGGGCAGACATGATGCTGTGATTTGTTAAACTACTTTGCCAAATCACATTTATCTTTACTTTTAGAGGGATTAGGTGTAGAGGCGGCACGGTAGTAAAAGACACCACCACAAGGGCGGTTTTAACAGCATTATTGGCATCCGGGCAAAACAGTGCACTGGGCCCAGCCTCCACTCACAGGAATATAAATGTTTAACGGAAAATGAGTGTTATATTTGATCTGCATGGGGCACCTATGCTCGTGGGGCCCCCTGGCAACTGCCCAGCGTTGCCCATGCGATAAGATGGCACTGACCATCACCACATAAGGGTAGCAGACAGCTGGACCTCTATTATGCTAAATAGCCACCTGTTGCGCCACTTCTGGGTCCAGTACTGTCAACAGCCCATAGGCCTACCAATACATCGCAGCCAATCGTACAACCCCCCCTCTGCTGTTCCGGTATTGCGACTCACGAATACATCTGCCAGTACACCAAGTGTAACCCGCAGCACTGTCTGCTTCCTATTCCCTGACTCCCAGAGACCTGTCAGTGGTGTACTGTATTCCTCTATGTGGGGCACTGAAGCGCTTGCCCACACACACAACAAGCTACACTGTGTGGGATGTGTGGTTTGAGAGGGTGTGTTTCTCTTTTGAACAGTGCTTAATTTGTAGAAAAAAAGACAGGGCTCTCGTCAGGAGGCCACTGCAGCTTGCTCTACACATTGCCCCTGCCATGCTGCCAATGATAGTAACAACACAACTACTAACCATCACACTCCTACAAGTGTGACAATCTAAACTATACCAGGCCCCAAAGATATAAGATGAGCTTGGGCAGCAGGCATTACTCATTTTTAGTGTACAGTGAATTAATAATTGACTTCTGCCATGGGCAAAAGTCGTGAGTGGAAGTAGGTGTACGGAGTCAACTCACTTTTTTTAGGTCGAGCCTATCCCATTCCACAGGAATGGATAGGGGAGAATTTTAGTGGGCAAAAAAGTTCTCAAACCATCGGGCGGATTTCAAACAGTGCACGTAAAATCATGTGAACACAAGCACGCGCATTTCCCCACATCAAAGCCATCAGCCTACCTCCCACAGGCTTCCCCAGCGTGCGCAGTGCGCGCTGGCCTCACTTCTCCTCCCCCCTAATTGCTTGCACTTTCACGGCCACCAGGCCGTGAGCTACATCAAAGGGTTCCGCTGCCCCGCCCCTTGCTTCACGGCCGCTTCTCATTTCTGCCCGTCATCACATCATCAGCCTCCCTCCCAATGGCAGCCATCTGTTTGTCCCCCCACACCTCCCCCCCCAGTTTCCTCGTTCTCTTTCTTCCTTTCCCCCACCCAGGCCCTCAGAAATCCACCCCCACACCCTCCGAGTCCTTCCCCCTGCCGCACTCTGTGTAGCTTGTTTTGTAATTTCGTGTACATGGCTTCTTTTCTTCTTACCTCGAGGTGGCATACTGTATCGCTTGGTATCTTTTCTTGTTTTGCCTTTCTTAACTCCGCTATAATTATTCATTTTTTTAAAAAACAAGAACAATTAAATCGCTATTTTCAGGTGGGTCAGTTCAGCTACCCTTCACTGAAGTGAGCCATACTCAGAGAATCCATTAAGTTGTTTAACAAAAACCCAGTATTAAAGCTTGTGGTTCTTGCTAGCCAGGTAATCTGGTAACCTTATTGAAGGAGCCCAGTGCTGAATATGTATGCTTGTCAAGTGATGTCAGGAATTAATCGAGTGGCAATGTGCGCTTCTCTGCGCACACTCATGCTGAAATTCTCGATAGTTTCATGTAGTATTAGAGCTCCAAGACGCTCCATGCTGTTTATCACACTTGGTGATGAAACAGAGCTCCCTACTACACTTTACTAAACAGTAGAAAAGCAGGGAATTTTGAAGACTGTTGAAATGTCTTCTTGTTAAATGGGCAGTAAATCAGCGCAAAAAAGTTATTGGCTCCGTTAATGTGTTTTAGCCAGGTTATGTTGTACAGCTACGGTGAAGCATGACTGAAAGGACTACAAGTTGCTCTCATTTTTGTCCGTGTGCTTCCCCCGCTGCCCCTTGCAACCCTGATGTTTTCCATTAGTCTCCCTCGTGTAATTCTCCCCCTCTTCCACGCTGCCTACCACCCTCCTCAATGATGTCCTTGTATGCCTATCCCCATTGCCTATTTGCCAGTGTTCTTCTTTCGCTCTTGCCCAGTTCCAGGTTGTGCTCTCACATCTGTTTGTCCCCCCGCACCCCCCCCCAGGTTCCTCATTCTCTTTGTTCCTTTCCCCCACCCAGGCCCTCAGAAATCCACCCCCACACCCTCCGAGTCCTTCCCCCTGCCGCACTCTGTGTCGCTTGTTTTGTAATTTTGTGTACATGGCTTCTTTTTTTCTTACCTCGAGGTGGCATACTGTATCGCTTGGTATCTTTTCTTGATTTGCCTTTCTTAACTCCGCTATAACTATTCTTTTTTTTTTTTAAAACAAGAAAAATTAAATCGCTATTTTCAGGTGGGTCAGTTCAGTTACCCTTCACTGAAGTGAGCCATTTTTTGCTTGTTCACACTTCTTTCACGGCCGTGAGGCCGTGCGTGCTTCAAAGGGATTCTCCTCCCCTAATTATTCACCGCCCACGGCCGGCGGTACTTTCAATTTCACGGCCGCCAGGCCGTGTCTCGCATTTTTGCTTTTTGTTAAGCATACTAGAAACATTTGTTTTCCATTAGTCTCCCTCGTGTAATTCTCCCCCTCTTCCACGCTGCCTACCACCCTCCTCAATGGTGTCCTTGTTTGCCTATCCCCATTGCATATTTGCCAGTGTTCTTCTTTCGCTCTTGCCCAGTTTCAGGTTGTGCTCTCACATCTGTTTGTCCCCCCGTACCTCCCCCCCCCAGTTTCCTCGTTCTCTTTCTTCCTTTCCCCCACCCAGGCCCTCAGAAATCCACCCCCACACCCTCCGAGTCCTTCCCCCTGCCGCACTCTGTGTCGCTTGTTTTGTAATTTCGTGTACATGGCTTCTTTTCTTCTTACCTCGAGGTGGTATACTGTATCGCTTGGTATCTTTTCTTGATTTGCCTTTCTTAACTCCGCTTTCATTATTCATTTTTTTTTTAAAACAAGAAAAATTAAATTGCTATTTTCAGGTGGGTTAGTTCAGTTACCCTTCACTGAAGTGAGCCATACTCGGAGAATCCATGAAGTTGTGTAACGAAAACCCAGTATTAAAGCTTGTGGTTCTTGCTAGCCAGGTAACCTGGTAACCTTATTGAAGGAGCCCAGTGCTGAATATGTATGCTTGTCAAGTGATGTCAGGAATTAATCGAGTGGCAATGTGCGCTTCTTTGCGCACACTCATGCTGAAATTCTCGATCTTTTCATGTAGTATTAGAGCTCCAAGACGCTCCATGCTGTTTATCACAATTGGTGATGAAACAGAGCTCCCTACTACACTTTACTAAACAGTGGAAAAGCAGGGAATTTTGAAGACTATTGAAATGTCTTCTTGTTAGATGGGCAGTGAATCAGCGCAAAATAGTTATTGGCTCCGTTAATGTGTTTTAGCCAGGTTATGTTGTACAGCTACGGTGAAGCATGACTGAAAGGACTACAAGTTGCTCTCATTTTTGTCCGTGTGCTTCCCCCTGAAGAACCGGGTTTTCTTAGAACCCAGCGGTGCCAGGGACACACCGAAGTCTTCGAGTTTCTCCTGTCTTAGACTACAGAGACATGGAATACTTCTGGTTGGCGTCAGAGATCAATTTATTAGCTGCAGCTAGTAACAGTGAACCAAGCAATACAACACGGTGTACAACTCAGGAACCTGCTCAATTTTAGTAGAGCAAGACATCTTCTTTTATGCACAATTTCAACCCATTACAAATGCACACCCACTGCGGCAAATTCTGACCAATCAAGTACATTTTACATACATTATTACATTCCAAAAAGCTCACTTTACATCGTACCAACCCACAAGTTAATTATTAGGACTGTCCCAAATTCGATTACCAAAAGCCGGACAATCCATAATTGAAAGCACTACCCATGTAATGAAAAGACATAAAGGAAAGAGCAAATCAGATGTAGAGTAGGATAAGATATGTGCAAGAAATTAAAACTAACGATATCCTGAACAATGATTGGATTACTAGATTATTATCAGCTAACGAAACTAGCTTCGCAAAAGGTCAGTTTCAGGTGACCGGGTCAGCGTCTTGCAGTTCACTCGTAAGTCGAAAAGGGCCAAGTTAATATGTACATGAGCAGCAAGGCCCATGCAACTTCGCTCGTTCGTTTAGTACCTAGGCCTACGTGAGGGCAACACAAAATGGTGTCTTGAGCAACGCAAAACAAAATGGAGTCCGGTCCCGAAAACCACGGAACCTCAGGCCCTCCTTTTGCCATTACGTAGGCAATGACCCAAACTCACGTCAATCTGAATCCAGGTCTATATCTATTCTCATCAGATCATCAAGGTGTTGCTGTAACATCATCTTACTTTCTTTCGCTTCTCTCGAGATGGGTCTCACACAGATCGTAGCACAAAGGCCACAAATGGCGGGACCACACTGGATGCATAAGCAACACGAGAAAAGGATTGCTAAAGCCATACCAAGAAACATCAGAATCTTCCATCCCCATTTGGACAGCAGTTCCCAAAACCATCCTATCAACGACCAGTTCCCTTCGTCTACATGTATAGACTCTGCAGACTTATGTAACCTCAAGATGGCTTGGTACACTGTTTGGGCATTATCTGGTATGAAAACGCAGCAACTAGATCCGATCAATTTGCATACCCCACCTCTATCTGCTAGTATAATATCTAAAGCAAAACGGTTCTGTAATGTCATAAGGCGATCCGCTTGAAGCTCAGCTATAATATTACCAAGGGCACCTGCAGTGTCATTGATAGTGGCCTCGACCACTCTCGTAAGCTGTCGAATAGTCCTGCTATTAGCCATAGGACCCCAAAAGGGCAAGAAACCCTTAAAGAAGTCTCCAACTTCTTGTGCGGCAGTGTCTTCCGCATTAATAACACCTCTACCAAATCTCGTCTTATGGTAATCGAAAGCAGCTGTATATGTAGGGGGAAGCAAACACGCCACATAACACGTGCCTGAAAAATCAGATGGCAACCATGTATATGCTCTGTCATAACAAACAAAATACGTACCTTTTTACAGATCTCTTCATCATCAGCAGCAACCAACAGATCATCAACGTACTGAATAAGAGTAGCACCAGAAGGCAACACAAGACTATCAAGCTGAGTTTTCAGCGCCTGACTATAGATGGAGGGACTTTCACAATAACCTTGGGGAGCTCTCTTAAACCGGAAGCTTCGTCCTCCTAAAGAGAAGCCAAAAATATCTCTACTCTCCTCAGCAATCGGAATGCTACAGAAAGCATTCTTTAGGTCAATCACAGAAAACCAAGCTGCCGAAGCAGGAATCAGAGTCAACAAAGCAGTGATATCTGGAACAACAGGAAACTGTGGCACAACAATCTTATTTACCTCTCGAAGATCGATCACAAACCGATACACAGGTGGCTTAGAAGCATCAGTATGCTTAAGAACAGGCAAAACAGGACTGTTGCACACATTACCTCTCATTTCTTCAATTACACCCTTCTCAACCAAATCATAGATAATCGCTAAAAAAGCTCTCTCGCCATCGCTCCAGATTTTATACTGTGGAATACGAGGTAGCCTAGCATTCGATTTGAGGGTAACAACATACGGTGGAATTTGCAAAAGGCCAACATCATTCGGACCCGTAGCCCAAAGTGTATCAGGAAGCGAACGCAATTCCAGTGGCAGACAATCTTTAGACAAATACATCGGAGAAATCACTCTCTTACCTAAAGTAAGGTGTACTCCCGAAGGAGAACATTGTAATGTCGCATACAATCTTTTCAGAAAGTCCAATCCCAACAGATTCTCATTACAACCAGTTGTTAGAATAAGAGGAGTTTCCAATTTACAAGGGCCAATAGATAGAGGCAAAGGATAAGAAATCGGGTTACAAACTGGGGCGCCTGAAAATCCTACAGAAACATTGGTCAAGCCAGACAAAGGTGCCCCAGGAAGTTTAGAGTGCATGATAGAACTCTTCGTCGCACCAGTGTCCAAAAGAAAAGGTTGTACCACACCTGATGTAGTCACTTCAACATAAGGTCCACTCTGATCTACTGGAACTGACACTACTCCCTCTCTTTGCCCATGGCTGTCCTAACTATCATTATAACTAGCACTCTCACTCTCAACATAATAATTATCAACATAGTACTGTGCAGACTGACCAGTCGGAACATTCTGTCTGTCAAAGTAATTCGCAGAATTCTGAAGGGAAGAGGAACGCTCATTCTGAGGAATCACACCACGTCCTCTACCTCTAGGAGCTTGCTGAAAACCACCACGACCTCTCTGACCAGACACACCATTCGCACGTTGTAACAAAGCCGGGCAATTATTCTTGAAATTACCTTCCTCTCTACAGTAAGCACACCGATTAGGGCCAGGAAAGAATCGCTGAGCATAAGGCTCAGGCTTCTGTAACAATCTCTGAAACTGTGGAGGTTGCTGGTACTGAGTCTGATTCTGACGAGGCGGATAAGCTTGCTGTAAAAGAACTTTCGTCTTTAAATCTTTAGTTTTCTTCTCCGCTTTATCCTTCTGATCTTTATCCCTATTCTCATAATATTGGGCAGTAGCCAATATCTGGCCCGACGAAGAAACAGCCCATGAACACTCAGAGTCCTTCAACTTTTTAGAAAGCTCGGGAAGCAAATTAAAGACAAATTTGTCCACAAATAATCTTTGCCCACCTTCCGTACTCATGTCCTGACCAGTATGATCGATAAACGTCTCTTCAAACCTAGCGAAGAAATCAGACACGCTCTCATCTTTCTTTTGCTTGCACGCTGACAACTTGTCCCAATTTACTCGCAAAGCAGGCATCATCGTTTTCATGAGATTAATAATTCTACCAGGCAATTCTGCAACTGAAGGTTCAGGTTTAGCACCTCCCTCTTGTCTACCATCTGCAGCAACAATAATCGCCCAAGTATCTCCTAACTCTGCTGCATGATTCTCATGGCGAATCTTTTCCCACAAAGGTTGCGGAACTACATTACCCATCAACATATCTATATCGGCTAAATTCATAATACACGCTTCAACTGTCTGGGACAACTCCTTGTAATAACCAGCAGGATTCTTACGAGGGTCAGGTAAGGTCTGCTTAATAGCTAAGACCTCTGCTAGCTTCCAAGGAACATGTACTCATATTCGCTGAAAATGTGCCGGTGCAGCTTCAATATTATGAGCGGCATCAGCCTGAACTGCTTCCTTCTATACAGGAGGAACTTCTCTCATAGGATACTGCTTCACTTTTCTCCTAACAGAAGGATCAGGTTCATATAATGGCTGAGGCGGTAACCTAGACCTGAAAGCAAGTATCGTCTCTACGGCATCTGTAACATCAAATTCCACTATCGTCCCTTAAGCAAACTCTGACTGAACATCGAGCACTTCCTGCGGAATCGGACCCAACTCATTATCTTCCCATTCCTGCCTCAGAAAGGCACACATTACATTGAAAACATACCTCTGCTTAGGCGGCTCCCACTGAAAGAAAACGTCCATAACTGACGGCAAACTATACCTGGGAGCATTCAAAATCCATCTACGGGCCAATAAATCCAACACTGCCCGTTCCTCGGAACTGGGAAACTGACTACGACTCTGCTTACGTTCCGAAACAGGGGTCATAGTCAATGGCCCAAATAACGGAGACAACAAATTAACAATGGTCTCCGTCATTCGTTTCCGAGCAGAAGGAGAAGAAGTAGGCGTAAAAACAGGACAGTTAAAATCTTGAGAGAAAGTAGGAACAGGAACAGTAGAAGTCTGAGATGCAGAAGCAGAAGGCAAAGGAGTTTGAGGCAAAGCTGGAGGCAAAGCTTGCGACCCTAGAGTGGGTTGCGCAGTAGGAGGTAAAAACATCTGTGGATCACCAGGTGGCTGAACAAAAGCAGGAGGTTGAACAACAATGGGTGGAACAACCGGAGGTAATGGAGGCGCAGTAGCACCCTGCACATAAGGAGGTGGTAATCTCAGTAAATGAGACATCAAAGGATCTTTCTCAAGGTCTTCAATCACTTTCAGTGGAGAAGACGGCAAGGCCGGATAACATTTATCTATGGCCATGCAACGCTGTCTATCTGAAACTTCACTCACTCGATCTTCCTCGTCTGCTTTAAACTGCCTAGCAGCTTGTAGTATTGACATATTCTTATCTTTCCTATCTCTTTTTGCTTGCTTAATTTCTCGCTGTTTGGCTTCCTTTCGAAAAAGTTGGAAAGAGTCGAACATTGCCGGCCGGGCTTTCTTCTTAAATAGAGCAACTTCCAAATTATCTAAAATATTTAATTCAAAGCTACCATGTTGGGGCCATCGTAAGACACCATCTTTCCTAGTATAACGGACACACACTTCATTATAAGTAATGGGACCCACTCCGTGTTTTGAATAGAGCTCATAAGTTGGAGTTTCAACCGGAGGTATCGGACACGAGTCCTCCAATCGGGAATCCCTGTTGCAACCACAACTAAACCATTTCCTAATTTTGCTAAGACCAGGCATCTTATAGCTCACTAATCTAGCTTCAAACTTCAAGGGGTTATCAACTATCGATACTCTCGCAAACATACGAGACCCTCGGCTTCGATTACTGCAGTGCTCGAATCAAACCAAACAAAGAACCAAACAAAGTCGTGGGAGCGACCCACTTATACTTAACCAAAGTATCTGTCACGCCACCAGAAGACCGTCTATCATCTCGCTCTACAAAGGATCAATCAAAGGGTCCAAGACAGGGCGACAGTCAGGGCAGCAGTCCTTCGTAGCCGTTGGAAAGCAGGAGGCCTCGCAGCAAAGACTTTCGGTCCACGTCGACATACAGGGGTCGAAGAAGTGGCGGCCTTCCTCCAGAATTTCCTCACGTGGCTCCTCACGATCCTCAGGCTTGGACCAGTACCGCTTGATGTCGCCCAACGTTGGGCGCCAACTGAAGAACCGGGTTTTCTTAGAACCCAGCGGTGCCAGGGACACACCCGAAGTCTTCGAGTTTCTCCTGTCTTAGACTACAGAGACACGGAATACTTCTGGTTGGCGTCAGAGATCAATTTATTAGCTGCAGCTAGTAACAGTGAACCAAGCAATACAACACGGTGTACAACTCAGGAACCTGCTCAATTTTAGTAGAGCGAGACATCTTCTTTTATGCACAATTTCAACCCAATACAAACGCACACCCACTGCGGCAAATTCTGACCAATCAAGTACATTTTACATACATTATTACATTCCAAAAAGCTCACTTTACATCGTACCAACCCACAAGTTAAATATTAGGACTGTCCCAAATTCGATTACCAAAAGCCGGACAATCCATAATTGAAAGCACTACCCATGTAATGAAAAGACATAAAGGAAAGAGCAATTCAGATGTAGAGTAGGATAAGATAAGTGCAAGAAACTAAAACTAACGATATCCTGAACAATGATTGGATTCCTAGATTATTATCAGCTAACAAAACTAGCTTCGCAAAAGGTCAGTTTCAGGTGACCGGGTCAGCGTCTTGCAGTTCACTCGTAAGTCGAAAAGGGCCAAGTTAATATGTACATGAGCAGCAAGGCCCATGCAACTTCGTTCGTTCGTTTAGTACCTAGGCCTACGTGAGGGCAACACAAAATGGTGTCTTGAGCAACGCAAAACAAAATGGAGTCCGGTCCCGAAAACCACGGAACCTCAGACCCTCCTTTTGCCATTACGTAGGCAATGACCCAAACTCACGTCAATCTGAATCCAGGTCTATATCTATTCTCATCAGATCATCAAGGTGTTGCTGTAACATCATCTTACTTTCTTTCGCTTCTCTCGAGATGGGTCTCACACAGATCGTAGCACAAAGGCCACAAATGGCGGGACTACACTGGATGCATAAGCAACACGAGAAAAGGATCGCTAAAGCCATATCAAAAAACATCAGAATCTTCCATCCACATTTGGACAGCAGTTCCCAAAACCATCCTATCAACGACCAGTTCCCTTCGTCTACATGTATAGACTCTGCAGACTTATGTAACCTCAAGATGGCTTGGTACACTGTTTGGGCATTATCTGGTATTAAAACGCAGCAACTAGATCCGATCAATTTACATACCCCACCTCTATCTGCTAGTATAATATCTAAAGCAAAACGGTTCTGTAATGTCATAAGGCGATCCGCTTGAAGCTCAGCTATAATATTACCAAGGGCACCTGCAGTGTCATTGATAGTGGCCTCGACCACTCTCGTAAGCTGTCGAATAGTCCTGCTATTAGCCATAGGACCCCAAAAGGGCAAGAAACCCTTAAAGAAGTCTCCAACTTCTTGTGCGGCAGTGTCTTCCGCATTAATAACACCTCTACCAAATCTCGTCTTATGGTAATCGAAAGCAGCTGTATATGTAGGGGGAAGCAAACACGCCACATAACACGTGCCTGAAAAATCAGATGGCAACCATGTATATGCTCTGTCATAACAAACAAAATACGTACCTTTTTACAGATCTCTTCATCATCAGCAGCAACCAACAGATCATCAATGTACTAAATAAGAGTAGCACCAGAAGGCAACACAAGACTATCAAGCTGAGTTTTCAGCGCCTGACTATAGATGGAGGGACTTTCACAATAACCTTGGGGAGCTCTCTTAAACCGGAAGCTTCGTCCTCCTAAAGAGAAGCCAAAAATATCTCTATTCTCCTCAGCAATCGGAATGCTACAGAAAGCATTCTTTAGGTCAATCACAGAAAACCAAGCTGCCGAAGCAGGAATCAGAGTCAACAAAGCAGTGATATCTGGAACAACAGGAAACTGTGGCACAACAATCTTATTTACCTTTCGAAGATCAATCACAAACCGATACACAGGTGGCTTAGAAGCATCAGTACGCTTAAGAACAGGCAAAACAGGACTGTTGCACACATTACCTCTCGTTTCTTCAATTACACCCTTCTCAACCAAATCATAGATAATCGCTAAAAGAGCTCTCTCGCCATCGCTCCAGATTTTATACTGTGGAATACGAGGTAGCCTAGCATTCGATTTGAGGGTAACAACATACGGTGGAATTTGCAAAAGGCCAACATCATTCGGACCCGTAGCCCAAAGTGTATCAGTAAGCGAACGCAATTCCAGTGGCAGACAATCTTTAGACAAATACATCGGAGAAATCACTCTCTTACCTAAAGTAAGGTGTACTCCCGAAGGAGAACATTGTAATGTCGCATACAATCTTTTCAGCAAGTCCAATCCCAACAGATTCTCATTACAACCAGTCGTTAGAATAAGAGGAGTTTCCAATTTACAAGGGCCAATAGAAAGAGGCAAAGGATAAGAAATCGGGTTACAAACTGGGGCGCCTGAAAATCCTACGGAAACATTGGTCAAGCCAGACAAAGGTGCGCCAGGAAGTTTAGAGTGCATGATAGAACTCTTCGTCGCACCAGTATCCAAAAGAAAAGGTTGTACCACACCTGATGTAGTCACTTCAACATAAGGTCCACTCTGATCTACTGGAACTGACACTACTCCCTCTCTTTGCCCATGGCTGTCCTAACTATCATTATAACTAGCACTCTCACTCTCAACATAATAATTATCAACATAGTACTGTGCAGACTGACCAGTCGGAACATTCTGTCTGTCAAAGTAATTCGCAGAATTCTGAAGGGAAGAGGAACGCTCATTCTGAGGAATCACACCACGTCCTCTACCTCTAGGAGCTTGCTGAAAACCACCACGACCTCTCTGACCAGACACACCATTCGCACGTTGTAACAAAGCCGGGCAATTATTCTTGAAATTACCTTCCTCTCTACAGTAAGCACACTGATTAGGGCCAGGAAAGAATCGCTGAGCACAAGGCTCAGGCTTCTGTAACAATCTCTGAAACTGTGGAGGTTGCTGGTACTGAATCTGGTTCTGACGAGGCGGATAAGCTTGCTGTAAAAGAACTTTCGTCTTTAAATCTTTAGTTTTCTTCTCCGCTTTATCCTTCTCATCTTTATCCCTATTCTCATAATATTGGGCAGTAGCCAATATCTGGCCCGACGAAGAAACAGCCCATGAACTCTCAGAGTCCTTCAACTTTTTAGAAAGCTCGGGAAGCAAATTAAAGACAAATGTGTCCACAAATAATCTTTGCCCACCTTCCGTACTCATGTCCTGACCAGTATGATCGATAAACGTCTCTTCAAACCTAGCGAAGAAATCAGACACGCTCTCATCTTTCTTTTGCTTGCACGCTGACAACTTGTCCCAATTTACTCGCAAAGCAGGCATCATCGTTTTCATTAGATTAATAATTCTACCAGGCAATTCTGCAACTAAAGGTTCAGGTTTAGCACCTCCCTCTTGTCTACCATCTGCAGCAACAATAATCGCCCAAGTATCTCCTAACTCTGCTGCATGATTCTCATGGCGAATCTTCGCCCACAAAGGTTGCGGAACTACATTACCCATCAACATATCTATATCGGCTAAATTCATAATACACGCTTCAACTGTCTGGGACAACTCCTTGTAATAACCAGCAGGATTCTTACGAGGGTCAGGTAAGGTCTGCTTAATAGCTAAGACCTCTGCTCGCTTCCAAGGAACATGTACTCATATTCGCTGAAAATGTGCAGGTGCAGCTTCAATATTATGAGCGGCATCAGCCTGAACTGCTTCCTTCCATACAGGAGGAACTTCTCTCATAGGATACTGCTTCACTTTTCTCCTAACAGAAGGATCAGGTTCATATAATGGCTGAGGCGGTAACCTAGACCTGAAAGCAAGTATCGTCTCTACGGCATCTGTAACATCAGATTCCACTATCGTCCCTTTAGCAAACTCTGACTGAACATCGAGCACTTCCTGCGGAATCGGACCCAACTCATTATCTTCCCATTCCTGCCTCAGAAAGGCACACATTACATTGAAAACATACCTCTGCTTAGGCGGCTCCCACTGAAAGAAAACGTCCATAACTGACGGCAAACTATACCTGGGAGCATTCAAAATCCATCTACGGGCCAATAAATCCAACACTGCACGTTCCTCGGAACTGGGAAACTGACTACGACTCTGCTTACATTCCGAAACAGGGGTCATACTCAATGGCCCAAATAACGGAGACAACAAATTAACAACGGTCTCCGTCATTCGTTTCCGAGCAGAAGGAGAAGAAGTAGGCGTAAAAACAGGACAGTTAAAATCTTGAGACAAAGTAGGAACAGGAACAGTAGAAGTCTGAGATGCAGAAGCAGAAGGCAAAGGAGTTTGAGGCAAAGCTGGAAGCAAAGCTTGCGACCCTAGAGTGGGTTGCGCAGTAGGAGGTAAAACCATCTGTGGATCACCAGGTGGCTGAACAAAAGCAGGAGGTTGAACAACAATGGGTGGAACAACCGGAGGTAATGGAGGCGCAGTAGCACCCTGCACATAAGGAGGTGGTAATCTCAGTAAATGAGACATCAAAGGATCTTTCTCAAGGTCTTCAATCACTTTCAGTGGAGAAGACGGCAAGGCCGGATAACATTTATCTATGGCCATGTAACGCTGTCTATCTGAAACTTCACTCACTCGATCTTCCTCGTCTGCTTTAAACTGCCTAGCAGCTTGTAGTATTGACATATTCTTATCTTTCCTATCTCTTTTTGCTTGCTTAATTTCTCGCTGTTTGGCTTCCTTTCGAAAAAGTTGGAAAGAGTCGAACATTGCCGGCCGGGCTTTCTTCTTAAATAGCGCAACTTCCAAATTATCTAAAATATTTAATTCAAAGCTACCATGTTGGGGCCATCGTAAGACACCATCTTTCCTAGTATAACGGACACACACTTCATTATAAGTAATGGGACCCACTCCGTGTTTTGAACAGAGCTCATAAGTTGGAGTTCCAACCGGAGGTATCGGACACGAGTCCTCCAATCGGGAATCCCTGTTGCAACCACAACTAAACCATTTCCTAATTTTGCTAAGACCAGGCATCTTATAGCTCACTAATCTAGCTTCAAACTTCAAGGGGTTATCAACTATCGATACTCTCGCAAACATACGAGCCCCTCGGCTTCGATTACTGCAGTGCTCGAATCAAACCAAACAAAGAACCAAACAAAGTCGTGGGAGCGACCCACTTATACTTAACCAAAGTATCTGTCACGCCACCAGAAGACCGTCTATCATCTCGCTCTACAAAGGATCAATCAAAGGGTCCAAGACAGGGCGACAGTCAGGGCAGCAGTCCTTCGTAGCCGTTGGAAAGCAGGAGGCCTCGCAGCAAAGACTTTCGGTCCACGTCGACATACAGGGGTCGAAGAAGTGGCGGCCTTCCTCCAGAATTTCCTCATGTGGCTCCTCACGATCCTCAGGCTTGGACCGGTACCGCTTGATGTCGCCCAACGTTGGGCGCCAACTGAAGAACCGGGTTTTCTTAGAACCCAGCGGTGCCAGGGACACACCCGAAGTCTTCGAGTTTCTCCTGTCTTAGACTACAGAGACACGGAATACTTCTGGTTGGCGTCAGAGATCAATTTATTAGCTGCAGCTAGTAACAGTGAACCAAGCAATACAACACGGTGTACAACTCAGGAACCTGCTCAATTTTAGTAGAGCGAGACATCTTCTTTTATGCACAATTTCAACCCAATACAAACGCACACCCACTGCGGCAAATTCTGACCAATCAAGTACATTTTACATACATTATTACATTCCAAAAAGCTCACTTTACATCATACCAACCCACAAGTTAAATATTAGGACTGTCCCAAATTCGATTACCAAAAGCCAGACAATCCTTAATTGAAAGCACTACCCATGTAATGAAAAGACATAAAGGAAAGAGCAATTCAGATGTAGAGTAGGATAAGATAAGTGCAAGAAACTAAAACTAACGATATCCTGAACAATGATTGGATTCCTAGATTATTATCAGCTAACAAAACTAGCTTCGCAAAAGGTCAGTTTCAGGTGACCGGGTCAGCGTCTTGCAGTTCACTCGTAAGTCGAAAAGGGCCAAGTTAATATGTACATGAGCAGCAAGGCCCATGCAACTTCGTTCGTTCGTTTAGTACCTAGGCCTACGTGAGGGCAACACAAAATGGTGTCTTGAGCAACGCAAAACAAAATGGAGTCCGGTCCCGAAAACCACGGAATTTCAGCCCCTCCTTTTGCCATTACGTAGGCAATGACCCAAACTCACGTCAATCTGAATCCAGGTCTATATCTATTCTCATCAGATCATCAAGGTGTTGCTGTAACATCATCTTACTTTCTTTCGCTTCTCTCGAGATGGGTCTCACACAGATCGTAGCACAAAGGCCACAAATGGCGGGACCACACTGGATGCATAAGCAACACGAGAAAAGGATCGCTAAAGCCATATCAAGAAACATCAGAATCTTCCATCCACATTTGGACAGCAGTTCCCAAAACCATCCTATCAACGACCAGTTCCCTTCGTCTACATGTATAGACTCTGCAGACTTATGTAACCTCAAGATGGCTTGGTACACTGTTTGGGCATTATCTGGTATTAAAACGCAGCAACTAGATCCGATCAATTTACATACCCCACCTCTATCTGCTAGTATAATATCTAAAGCAAAACGGTTCTGTAATGTCATAAGGCGATCCGCTTGAAGCTCAGCTATAATATTACCAAGGGCACCTGCAGTGTCATTGATAGTGGCCTCGACCACTCTCGTAAGCTGTCGAATAGTCCTGCTATTAGCCATAGGACCCCAAAAGGGCAAGAAACCCTTAAAGAAGTCTCCAACTTCTTGTGCGGCAGTGTCTTCCGCATTAATAACACCTCTACCAAATCTCGTCTTATGGTAATCGAAAGCAGCTGTATATGTAGGGGGAAGCAAACACGCCACATAACACGTGCCTGAAAAATCAGATGGCAACCATGTATATGCTCTGTCATAACAAACAAAATACGTACCTTTTTACAGATCTCTTCATCATCAGCAGCAACCAACAGATCATCAACGTACTGAATAAGAGTAGCACCAGAAGGCAACACAAGACTATCAAGCTGAGTTTTCAGCGCCTGACTATAGATGGAGGGACTTTCACAATAACCTTGGGGAGCTCTCTTAAACCGGAAGCTTCGTCCTCCTAAAGAGAAGCCAAAAATATCTCTATTCTCCTCAGCAATCGGAATGCTACAGAAAGCATTCTTTAGGTCAATCACAGAAAACCAAGCTGCCGAAGCAGGAATCAGAGTCAACAAAGCAGTGATATCTGGAACAACAGGAAACTGTGGCACAACAATCTTATTTACCTTTCGAAGATCAATCACAAACCGATACACAGGTGGCTTAGAAGCATCAGTACGCTTAAGAACAGGCAAAACAGGACTGTTGCACACATTACCTCTCGTTTCTTCAATTACACCCTTCTCAACCAAATCATAGATAATCGCTAAAAGAGCTCTCTCGCCATCACTCCAGATTTTATACTGTGGAATACGAGGTAGCCTAGCATTCGATTTGAGGGTAACAACATACGGTGGAATTTGCAAAAGGCCAACATCATTCGGACCCGTAGCCCAAAGTGTATCAGTAAGCGAACGCAATTCCAGTGGCAGACAATCTTTAGACAAATACATCGGAGAAATCACTCTCTTACCTAAAGTAAGGTGTACTCCCGAAGGAGAACATTGTAATGTTGCATACAATCTTTTCAGCAAGTCCAATCCCAACAGATTCTCATTACAACCAGTCGTTAGAATAAGAGGAGTTTCCAATTTACAAGGGCCAATAGAAAGAGGCAAAGGATAAGAAATCGGGTTACAAACTGGGGCGCCTGAAAATCCTACAGAAACATTGGTCAAGCCAGACAAAGGTGCGCCAGGAAGTTTAGAGTGCATGATAGAACTCTTCGTCGCACCAGTATCCAAAAGAAAAGGTTGTACCACACCTGATGTAGTCACTTCAACATAAGGTCCACTCTGATCTACTGGAACTGACACTACTCCCTCTCTTTGCCCATGGCTGTCCTAACTATCATTATAACTAGCACTCTTACTCTCAACATAATAATTATCAACATAGTACTGTGCAGACTGACCAGTCGGAACATTCTGTCTGTCAAAGTAATTCGCAGAATTCTGAAGGGAAGAGGAACGCTCATTCTGAGGAATCACACCACGTCCTCTACCTCTAGGAGCTTGCTGAAAACCACCACGACCTCTCTGACCAGACACACCATTCGCACGTTGTAACAAAGCCAGGCAATTATTCTTGAAATTACCTTCCTCTCTACAGTAAGCACACTGATTAGGGCCAGGAAAGAATCGCTGAGCACAAGGCTCAGGCTTCTGTAACAATCTCTGAAACTGTGGAGGTTGCTGGTACTGAGTCTGATTCTGACGAGGCGGATAAGCTTGCTGTAAAAGAACTTTCGTCTTTAAATCTTTAGTTTTCTTCTCCGCTTTATCCTTCTCATCTTTATCCCTATTCTCATAATATTGGGCAGTAGCCAATATCTGGCCCGACGAAGAAACAGCCCATGAACTCTCAGAGTCCTTCAACTTTTTAGAAAGCTCGGGAAGCAAATTAAAGACAATTTTGTCCACAAATAATCTTTGCCCACCTTCCGTACTCATGTCCTGACCAGTATGATCGATAAACGTCTCTTCAAACCTAGCGAAGAAATCAGACACGCTCTCATCTTTCTTTTGCTTGCACGCTGACAACTTGTCCCAATTTACTCGCAAAGCAGGCATCATCGTTTTCATGAGATTAATAATTCTACCAGGCAATTCTGCAACTAAAGGTTCAGGTTTAGCACCTCCCTCTTGTCTACCATCTGCAGCAACAATAATCGCCCAAGTATCTCCTAACTCTGCTGCATGATTCTCATGGCGAATCTTCGCCCACAAAGGTTGCGGAACTACATTACCCATCAACATATCTATATCGGATAAATTCATAATACACGCTTCAACTGTCTGGGACAACTCCTTGTAATAACCAGCAGGATTCTTACGAGGGTCAGGTAAGGTCTGCTTAAGAGCTAAGACCTCTGCTCGCTTCCAAGGAACATGTACTCATATTCGCTGAAAATGTGCAGGTGCAGCTTCAATATTATGAGCGGCATCAGCCTGAACTGCTTCCTTCCATACAGGAGGAACTTCTCTCATAGGATACTGCTTCACTTTTCTCCTAACAGAAGGATCAGGTTCATATAATGGCTGAGGCGGTCACCTAGACCTGAAAGCAAGTATCGTCTCTACGGCATCTGTAACATCAGATTCCACTATCGTCCCTTTAGCAAACTCTGACTGAACATCGAGCACTTCCTGCGGAATCGGACCCAACTCATTATCTTCCCATTCCTGCCTCAGAAAGGCACACATTACATTGAAAACATACCTCTGCTTAGGCGGCTCCCACTGAAAGAAAACGTCCATAACTGACGGCAAACTATACCTGGGAGCATTCTAAATCCATCTACGGGCCAATAAATCCAACACTGCACGTTCCTCGGAACTGGGAAACTGACTACGACTCTGCTTACGTTCCGAAACAGGGGTCATACTCAATGGCCCAAATAACGGAGACAACAAATTAACAACGGTCTCCGTCATTCGTTTCCGAGCAGAAGGAGAAGAAGTAGGCGTAAAAACAGGACAGTTAAAATCTTGAGACAAAGTAGGAACAGGAACAGTAGAAGTCTGAGATGCAGAAGCAGAAGGCAAAGGAGTTTGAGGCAAAGCTGGAAGCAAAGCTTGCGACCCTAGAGTGGGTTGCGCAGTAGGAGGTAAAACCATCTGTGGATCACCAGGTGGCTGAACAAAAGCAGGGGGTTGAACAACAATGGGTGGAACAACCGGAGGTAATGGAGGCGCAGTAGCACCCTGCACATAAGGAGGTGGTAATCTCAGTAAATGAGACATCAAAGGATCTTTCTCAAGGTCTTCAATCACTTTCAGTGGAGAAGACGGCAAGGCCGGATAACATTTATCTATGGCCATGCAACGCTGTCTATCTGAAACTTCACTCACTCGATCTTCCTCGTCTGCTTTAAACTGCCTAGCAGCTTGTAGTATTGACATATTCTTATCTTTCCTATCTCTTTTTGCTTGCTTAATTTCTCGCTGTTTGGCTTCCTTTCGCCAAAGTTGGAAAGAGTCAAACATTGCCGGCCGGGCTTTCTTCTTAAATAGCGCAACTTCCAAATTATCTAAAATATTTAATTCAAAGCTACCATGTTGGGGCCATCGTAAGACACCATCTTTCCTAGTATAACGGACACACACTTCATTATAAGTAATGGGACCCACTCCGTGTTTTGAACAGAGCTCATAAGTTGGAGTTCCAACCGGAGGTATCGGACACGAGTCCTCCAATCGGGAATCCCTGTTGCAACCACAACTAAACCATTTCCTAATTTTGCTAAGACCAGGCATCTTATAGCTCACTAATCTAGCTTCAAACTTCAAGGGGTTATCAACTATCGATACTCTCGCAAACATACGAGCCCCTCAGCTTCGATTACTGCAGTGCTCGAATCAAACCAAACAAAGAACCAAACAAAGTCGTGGGAGCGACCCACTTATACTTAACCAAAGTATCTGTCACGCCACCAGAAGACCGTCTATCATCTCGCTCTACAAAGGATCAATCAAAGGGTCCAAGACAGGGCGACAGTCAGGGCAGCAGTCCTTCGTAGCCGTTGGAAAGCAGGAGACCTCGCAGCAAAGACTTTCGGTCCACGTCGACATACAGGGGTCGAAGAAGTGGCGGCCTTCCTCCAGAATTTCCTCACGTGGCTCCTCACGATCCTCAGGCTTGGACCGGTACCGCTTGATGTCGCCCAACGTTGGGCGCCAACTGAAGAACCGGGTTTTCTTAGAACCCAGCGGTGCCAGGGACACACCCGAAGTCTTCGAGTTTCTCCTGTCTTAGACTACAGAGACACGGAATACTTCTGGTTGGCGTCAGAGATCAATTTATTAGCTGCAGCTAGTAACAGTGAACCAAGCAATACAACACGGTGTACAACTCAGGAACCTGCTCAATTTTAGTAGAGCGAGACATCTTCTTTTATGCACAATTTCAACCCAATACAAACGCACACCCACTGCGGCAAATTCTGACCAATCAAGTACATTTTACATACATTATTACATTCCAAAAAGCTCACTTTACATCGTACCAACCCACAAGTTAAATATTAGGACTGTCCCAAATTCGATTACCAAAAGCCGGACAATCCATAATTGAAAGCACTACCCATGTAATGAAAAGACATAAAGGAAAGAGCAATTCAGATGTAGAGTAGGATAAGATAAGTGCAAGAAACTAAAACTAACGATATCCTGAACAATGATTGGATTCCTAGATTATTATCAGCTAACAAAACTAGCTTCGCAAAAGGTCAGTTTCAGGTGACCGGGTCAGCGTCTTGCAGTTCACTCGTAAGTCGAAAAGGGCCAAGTTAATATGTACATGAGCAGCAAGGCCCATGCAACTTCGTTCGTTCGTTTAGTACCTAGGCCTACGTGAGGGCAACACAAAATGGTGTCTTGAGCAACGCAAAACAAAATGGAGTCCGGTCCCGAAAACCACGGAACCTCAGCCCTCCTTTTGCCATTACGTAGGCAATGACCCAAACTCACGTCAATCTGAATCCAGGTCTATATCTATTCTCATCAGATCATCAAGGTGTTGCTGTAAAATCATCTTACTTTCTTTCGCTTCTCTCGAGATGGGTCTCACACAGATCGTAGCACAAAGGCCACAAATGGCGGGACCACACTGGATGCATAAGCAACACGAGAAAAGGATCGCTAAAGCCATATCAAGAAACATCAGAATCTTCCATCCCCATTTGGACAGCAGTTCCCAAAACCATCCTATCAACGACCAGTTCCCTTCGTCTACACGTATAGACTCTGCAGACTTATGTAACCTCAAGATGGCTTGGTACACTGTTTGGGCATTATCTGGTATTAAAACGCAGCAACTAGATCCGATCAATTTACATACCCCACCTCTATCTGCTAGTATAATATCTAAAGCAAAACGGTTCTGTAATGTCATAAGGCGATCCGCTTGAAGCTCAGCTATAATATTACCAAGGGCACCTGCAGTGTCATTGATAGTGGCCTCGACCACTCTCGTAAGCTGTCGAATAGTCCTGCTATTAGCCATAGGACCCCAAAAGGGCAAGAAACCCTTAAAGAAGTCTCCAACTTCTTGTGCGGCAGTGTCTTCCGCATTAATAACACCTCTACCAAATCTCGTCTTATGGTAATCGAAAGCAGCTGTATATGTAGGGGGAAGCAAACACGCCACATAACACGTGCCTGAAAAATCAGATGGCAACCATGTATATGCTCTGTCATAACAAACAAAATACGTACCTTTTTACAGATCTCTTCATCATCAGCAGCAACCAACAGATCATCAACGTACTGAATAAGAGTAGCACCAGAAGGCAACACAAGACTATCAAGCTGAGTTTTCAGCGCCTGACTATAGATGGAGGGACTTTCACAATAACCTTGGGGAGCTCTCTTAAACCGGAAGCTTCGTCCTCCTAAAGAGAAGCCAAAAATATCTCTATTCTCCTCAGCAATCGGAATGCTACAGAAAGCATTCTTTAGGTCAATCACAGAAAACCAAGCTGCCGAAGCAGGAATCAGAGTCAACAAAGCAGTGATATCTGGAACAACAGGAAACTGTGGCACAACAATCTTATTTACCTTTCGAAGATCAATCACAAACCGATACACAGGTGGCTTAGAAGCATCAGTACGCTTAAGAACAGGCAAAACAGGACTGTTGCACACATTACCTCTCGTTTCTTCAATTACACCCTTCTCAACCAAATCATAGATAATCGCTAAAAGAGCTCTCTCGCCATCGCTCCAGATTTTATACTGTGGAATACGAGGTAGCCTAGCATTCGATTTGAGGGTAACAACATACGGTGGAATTTGCAAAAGGCCAACATCATTCGGACCCGTAGCCCAAAGTGTATCAGTAAGCGAACGCAATTCCAGTGGCAGACAATCTTTAGACAAATACATCGGAGAAATCACTCTCTTACCTAAAGTAAGGTGTACTCCCGAAGGAGAACATTGTAATGTCGCATACAATCTTTTCAGCAAGTCCAATCCCAACAGATTCTCATTACAACCAGTCGTTAGAATAAGAGGAGTTTCCAATTTACAAGGGCCAATAGAAAGAGGCAAAGGATAAGAAATCGGGTTACAAACTGGGGCGCCTGAAAATCCTACGGAAACATTGGTCAAGCCAGACAAAGGTGCGCCAGGAAGTTTAGAGTGCATGATAGAACTCTTCGTCGCACCAGTATCCAAAAGAAAAGGTTGTACCACACCTGATGTAGTCACTTCAACATAAGGTCCACTCTGATCTACTGGAACTGACACTACTCCCTCTCTTTGCCCATGGCTGTCCTAACTATCATTATAACTAGCACTCTCACTCTCAACATAATAATTATCAACATAGTACTGTGCAGACTGACCAGTCGGAACATTCTTTCTGTCAAAGTAATTCGCAGAATTCTGAAGGGAAGAGGAACGCTCATTCTGAGGAATCACACCACGTCCTCTACCTCTAGGAGCTTGCTGAAAACCCCCACGACCTCTCTGACCAGACACACCATTCGCACGTTGTAACAAAGCCGGGCAATTATTCTTGAAATTACCTTCCTCTCTACAGTAAGCACACTGATTAGGGCCAGGAAAGAATCGCTGAGCACAAGGCTCAGGCTTCTGTAACAATCTCTGAAACTGTGGAGGTTGCTGGTACTGAGTCTGATTCTGACGAGGCGGATAAGCTTGCTGTAAAAGAACTTTCGTCTTTAAATCTTTAGTTTTCTTCTCCGCTTTATCCTTCTCATCTTTATCCCTATTCTCATAATATTGGGCAGTAGCCAATATCTGGCCCGACGAAGAAACAGCCCATGAACTCTCAGAGTCCTTCAACTTTTTAGAAAGCTCGGGAAGCAAATTAAAGACAATTTTGTCCACAAATAATCTTTGCCCACCTTCCGTACTCATGTCCTGACCAGTATGATCGATAAACGTCTCTTCAAACCTAGCGAAGAAATCAGACACGCTCTCATCTTTCTTTTGCTTGCACGCTGACAACTTGTCCCAATTTACTCGCAAAGCAGGCATCATCGTTTTCATGAGATTAATAATTCTACCAGGCAATTCTGCAACTAAAGGTTCAGGTTTAGCACCTCCCTCTTGTCTACCATCTGCAGCAACAATAATCGCCCAAGTATCTCCTAACTCTGCTGCATGATTCTCATGGCGAATCTTCGCCCACAAAGGTTGCGGAACTACATTACCCATCAACATATCTATATCGGCTAAATTCATAATACACGCTTCAACTGTCTGGGACAACTCCTTGTAATAACCAGCAGGATTCTTACGAGGGTCAGGTAAGGTCTGCTTAAGAGCTAAGACCTCTGCTCGCTTCCAAGGAACATGTACTCATATTCGCTGAAAATGTGCAGGTGCAGCTTCAATATTATGAGCGGCATCAGCCTGAACTGCTTCCTTCCATACAGGAGGAACTTCTCTCATAGGATACTGCTTCACTTTTCTCCTAACAGAAGGATCAGGTTCATATAATGGCTGAGGCGGTAACCTAGACCTGAAAGCAAGTATCGTCTCTAAGGCATCTGTAACATCAGATTCCACTATCGTCCCTTTAGCAAACTCTGACTGAACATCGAGCACTTCCTGCGGAATCGGACCCAACTCATTATCTTCCCATTCCTGCCTCAGAAAGGCGCACATTACATTGAAAACATACCTCTGCTTAGGCGGCTCCCACTGAAAGAAAACGTCCATAACTGACGGCAAACTATACCTGGGAGCATTCAAAATCCATCTACGGGCCAATAAATCCAACACTGCTCGTTCCTCGGAACTGGGAAACTGACTACGACTCTGCTTACGTTCCGAAACAGGGGTCATACTCAATGGCCCAAATAACGGAGACAACAAATTAACAATGGTCTCCGTCATTCGTTTCCGAGCAGAAGGAGAAGAAGTAGGCGTAAAAACAGGACAGTTAAAATCTTGAGACAAAGTAGGAACAGGAACAGTAGAGGTCTGAGATGCAGAAGCAGAAGGCAAAGGAGTTTGAGGCAAAGCTGGAAGAAAAGCTTGCGACCCTAGAGTGGGTTGCGCAGTAGGAGGTAAAACCATCTGTGGATCACCAGGTGGCTGAACAAAAGCAGGAGGTTGAACAACAATGGGTGGAACAACCGGAGGTAATGGAGGCGCAGTAGCACCCTGCACATAAGGAGGTGGTAATCTCAGTAAATGAGACATCAAAGGATCTTTCTCAAGGTCTTCAATCACTTTCAGTGGAGAAGACGGCAAGGCCGGATAACATTTATCTATGGCCATGCAACGCTGTCTATCTGAAACTTCACTCACTCGATCTTCCTCGTCTGCTTTAAACTGCCTAGCAGCTTGTAGTATTGACATATTCTTATCTTTCCTATCTCTTTTTGCTTGCTTAATTTCTCGCTGTTTGGCTTCCTTTCGCCAAAGTTGGAAAGAGTCAAACATTGCCGGCCGGGCTTTCTTCTTAAATAGCGCAACTTCCAAATTATCTAAAATATTTAATTCAAAGCTACCATGTTGGGGCCATCGTAAGACACCATCTTTCCTAGTATAACGGACACACACTTCATTATAAGTAATGGGACCCACTCCGTGTTTTGAACAGAGCTCATAAGTTGGAGTTCCAACCGGAGGTATCGGACACGAGTCCTCCAATCGGGAATCCCTGTTGCAACCACAACTAAACCATTTCCTAATTTTGCTAAGACCAGGCATCTTATAGCTCACTAATCTAGCTTCAAACTTCAAGGGGTTATCAACTATCGATACTCTCGCAAACATACGAGCCCCTCGGCTTCGATTACTGCAGTGCTCGAATCAAACCAAACAAAGAACCAAACAAAGTCGTGGGAGCGACCCACTTATACTTTAAAGTATCTGTCACGCCACCAGAAGACCGTCTATCATCTCGCTCTACAAAGGATCAATCAAAGGGTCCAAGACAGGGCGACAGTCAGGGCAGCAGTCCTTCGTAGCCGTTGGAAAGCAGGAGGCCTCGCAGCAAAGACTTTCGGTCCACGTCGACATACAGGGGTCGAAGAAGTGGCGGCCTTCCTCCAGAATTTCCTCACGTGGCTCCTCACGATCCTCAGGCTTGGACCGGTACCGCTTGATGTCGCCCAACGTTGGGCGCCAACTGAAGAACCGGGTTTTCTTAGAACCCAGCGGTGCCAGGGACACACCCGAAGTCTTCGAGTTTCTCCTGTCTTAGACTACAGAGACACGGAATACTTCTGGTTGGCGTCAGAGATCAATTTATTAGCTGCAGCTAGTAACAGTGAACCAAGCAATACAACACGGTGTACAACTCAGGAACCTGCTCAATTTTAGTAGAGCGAGACATCTTCTTTTATGCACAATTTCAACCCAATACAAACGCACACCCACTGCGGCAAATTCTGACCAATCAAGTACATTTTACATACATTATTACATTCCAAAAAGCTCACTTTACATCGTACCAACCCACAAGTTAAATATTAGGACTGTCCCAAATTCGATTACCAAAAGCCGGACAATCCATAATTGAAAGCACTACCCATGTAATGAAAAGACATAAAGGAAAGAGCAATTCAGATGTAGAGTAGGATAAGATAAGTGCAAGAAACTAAAACTAACGATATCCTGAACAATGATTGGATTCCTAGATTATTATCAGCTAACAAAACTAGCTTCGCAAAAGGTCAGTTTGAGGTGACCGGGTCAGCGTCTTGCAGTTCACTCGTAAGTCGAAAAGGGCCAAGTTAATATGTACATGAGCAGCAAGGCCCATGCAACTTCGTTCGTTCGTTTAGTACCTAGGCCTACGTGAGGGCAACACAAAATGGTGTCTTGAGCAACGCAAAACAAAATGGAGTCCGGTCCCGAAAACCACGGAACCTCAGGCCCTCCTTTTGCCATTACGTAGGCAATGACCCAAACTCACGTCAATCTGAATCCAGGTCTATATCTATTCTCATCAGATCATCAAGGTGTTGCTGTAAAATCATCTTACTTTCTTTCGCTTCTCTCGAGATGGGTCTCACACAGATCGTAGCACAAAGGCCACAAATGGCGGGACCACACTGGATGCATAAGCAACACGAGAAAAGGATCGCTAAAGCCATATCAAGAAACATCAGAATCTTCCATCCCCATTTGGACAGCAGTTCCCAAAACCATCCTATCAACGACCAGTTCCCTTCGTCTACACGTATAGACTCTGCAGACTTATGTAACCTCAAGATGGCTTGGTACACTGTTTGGGCATTATCTGGTATTAAAACGCAGCAACTAGATCCGATCAATTTACATACCCCACCTCTATCTGCTAGTATAATATCTAAAGCAAAACGGTTCTGTAATGTCATAAGGCGATCCGCTTGAAGCTCTGCTATAATATTACCAAGGGCACCTGCAGTGTCATTGATAGTGGCCTCGACCACTCTCGTAAGCTGTCGAATAGTCCTGCTATTAGGCATAGGACCCCAAAAGGGCAAGAAACCCTTAAAGAAGTCTCCAACTTCTTGTGCGGCAGTGTCTTCCGCCTTAATAACACCTCTACCAAATCTCATCTTATGGTAATCGAAAGCAGCTGTATATGTAGGGGGAAGCAAACACGCCACATAACACGTGCCTGAAAAATCAGATGGCAACCATGTATATGCTCTGTCATAACAAACAAAATACGTACCTTTTTACAGATCTCTTCATCATCAGCAGCAACCAACAGATCATCAACGTACTGAATAAGAGTAGCACCAGAAGGCAACACAAGACTATCAAGCTGAGTTTTCAGCGCCTGACTATAGATGGAGGGACTTTCACAATAACCTTGGGGAGCTCTCTTAAACCGGAAGCTTCGTCCTCCTAAAGAGAAGCCAAAAATATCTCTATTCTCCTCAGCAATCGGAATGCTACAGAAAGCATTCTTTAGGTCAATCACAGAAAACCAAGCTGCCGAAGCAGGAATCAGAGTCAACAAAGCAGTGATATCTGGAACAACAGGAAACTGTGGCACAACAATCTTATTTACCTTTCGAAGATCAATCACAAACCGATACACAGGTGGCTTAGAAGCATCAGTACGCTTAAGAACAGGCAAAACAGGACTGTTGCACACATTACCTCTCGTTTCTTCAATTACACCCTTCTCAACCAAATCATAGATAATCGCTAAAAGAGCTCTCTCGCCATCGCTCCAGATTTTATACTGTGGAATACGAGGTAGCCTAGCATTCGATTTGAGGGTAACAACATACGGTGGAATTTGCAAAAGGCCAACATCATTCGGACCCGTAGCCCAAAGTGTATCAGGAAGCGAACGCAATTCCAGTGGCAGACAATCTTTAGACAAATACTTCGGAGAAATCACTCTCTTACCTAAAGTAAGGTGTACTCCCGAAGGAGAACATTGTAATGTCGCATACAATCTTTTCAGCAAGTCCAATCCCAACAGATTCTCCTTACAACCAGTCGTTAGAATAAGAGGAGTTTCCAATTTACAAGGGCCAATAGAAAGAGGCAAAGGATAAGAAATCGGGTTACAAACTGGGGCGCCTGAAAATCCTACGGAAACATTGGTCAAGCCAGACAAAGGTGCGCCAGGAAGTTTAGAGTGCATGATAGAACTCTTCGTCCCACCAGTATCCAAAAGAAAAGGTTGTACCACACCTGATGTAGTCACTTCAACATAAGGTCCACTCTGATCTACTGGAACTGACACTACTCCCTCTCTTTGCCCATGGCTGTCCTAACTATCATTATAACTAGCACTCTCACTCTCAACATAATAATTATCAACATAGTACTGTGCAGACTGACCAGTCGGAACATTCTGTCTGTCAAAGTAATTCGCTGAATTCTGAAGGGAAGAGGAACGCTCATTCTGAGGAATCACACCACGTCCTCTACCTCTAGGAGCTTGCTGAAAACCACCACGACCTCTCTGACCAGACACACCATTCGCACGTTGTAACAAAGCCGGGCAATTATTCTTGAAATTACCTTCCTCTCTACAGTAAGCACACTGATTAGGGCCAGGAAAGAATCGCTGAGCATAAGGCTCAGGCTTCTGTAACAATCTCTGAAACTGTGGAGGTTGCTGGTACTGAGTCTGATTCTGACGAGGCGGATAAGCTTGCTGTAAAATAACTTTCGTCTTTAAATCTTTAGTTTTCTTCTCCGCTTTATCCTTCTCATCTTTATCCCTATTCTCATAATATTGGGCAGTAGCCAATATCTGGCCAGACGAAGAAACGGCCCATGAACTCTCAGAGTCCTTCAACTTTTTAGAAAGCTCGCGAAGCAAATTAAAGACAAATTTGTCCACAAATAATCTTTGCCCACCTTCCGTACTCATGTCCTGACCAGTATGATCGATAAACGTCTCTTCAAACCTAGCGAAGAAATCAGACACGCTCTCATCTTTCTTTTGCTTGCACGCTGACAACTTGTCCCAATTTACTCGCAAAGCAGGCATCATCGTTTTCATTAGATTAATAATTCTACCAGGCAATTCTGCAACTAAAGGTTCAGGTTTAGCACCTCCCTCTTGTCTACCATCTGCAGCAACAATAATCGCCCAAGTATCTCCTAACTCTGCTGCATGATTCTCATGGCGAATCTTCGCCCACAAAGGTTGCGGAACTACATTACCCATCAACATATCTATATCGGCTAAATTCATAATACACGCTTCAACTGTCTGGGACAACTCCTTGTAATAACCAGCAGGATTCTTACGAGGGTCAGGTAAGGTCTGCTTAAGAGCTAAGACCTCTGCTCGCTTCCAAGGAACATGTACTCATATTCGCTGAAAATGTGCCGGTGCAGCTTCAATATTATGAGCGGCATCAGCCTGAACTGCTTCCTTCCATACAGGAGAAACTTCTCTCATAGGATACTGCTTCACTTTTCTCCTAACAGAAGGATCAGGTTCATATAATGGCTGAGGCGGTAACCTAGACCTGAAAGCAAGTATCGTCTCTACGGCATCTGTAACATCAGATTCCACTATCGTCCCTTTAGCAAACTCTGACTGAACATCGAGCACTTCCTGCGGAATCGGACCCAACTCATTATCTTCCCATTCCTGCCTCAGAAAGGCACACATTACATTGAAAACATACCTCTGCTTAGGCGGCTCCCACTGAAAGAAAACGTCCATAACTGACGGCAAACTATACCTGGGAGCATTCAAAATCCATCTACGGGCCAATAAATCCAACACTGCACGTTCCTCGGAACTGGGAAACTGACTACGACTCTGCTTACGTTCCGAAACAGGGGTCATACTCAATGGCCCAAATAACGGAGACAACAAATTAACAACGGTCTCCGTCATTCGTTTCCGAGCAGAAGGAGAAGAAGTAGGCGTAAAAACAGGACAGTTAAAATCTTGAGACAAAGTAGGAACAGGAACAGTAGAAGTCTGAGATGCAGAAGCAGAAGGCAAAGGAGTTTGAGGCAAAGCTGGAAGCAAAGCTTGCGACCCTAGAGTGGGTTGCGCAGTAGGAGGTAAAACCATCTGTGGATCACCAGGTGGCTGAACAAAAGCAGGAGGTTGAACAACAATGGGTAGAACAACCGGAGGTAATGGAGGCGCAGTAGCACCCTGCACATAAGGAGGTGGTAATCTCAGTAAATGAGACATCAAAGGATCTTTCTCAAGGTCTTCAATCACTTTCAGTGGAGAAGACGGCAAGGCCGGATAACATTTATCTATGGCCATGCAACGCTGTCTATCTGAAACTTCACTCACTCGATCTTCCTCGTCTGCTTTAAACTGCCTAGCAGCTTGTAGTATTGACATATTCTTATCTTTCCTATCTCTTTTTGCTTGCTTAATTTCTCGCTGTTTGGCTTCCTTTCGCCAAAGTTGGAAAGAGTCAAACATTGCCGGCCGGGCTTTCTTCTTAAATAGCACAACTTCCAAATTATCTAAAATATTTAATTCAAAGCTACCATGTTGGGGCCATCGTAAGACACCATCTTTCCTAGTATAACGGACCCACACTTCATTATAAGTAATGGGACCCACTCCGTGTTTTGAACAGAGCTCATAAGTTGGAGTTCCAACCGGAGGTATCAGACACGAGTCCTCCAATCAGGAATCCCTGTTGCAACCACAACTAAACCATTTCCTAATTTTGCTAAGACCAGGCATCTTATAGCTCACTAATCTAGCTTCAAACTTCAAGGGGTTATCAACTATCGATACTCTCGCAAACATACGAGCCCCTCGGCTTCGATTACTGCAGTGCTCGAATCAAACCAAACAAAGAACCAAACAAAGTCGTGGGAGCGACTCACTTATACTTAACCAAAGTATCTGTCACGCCACCAGAAGACCGTCTATCATCTCGCTCTACAAAGGATCAATCAAAGGGTCCAAGACAGGGCGACAGTCAGGGCAGCAGTCCTTCGTAGCCGTTGGAAAGCAGGAGGCCTCGCAGCAAAGACTTTCGGTCCACGTCGACATACAGGGGTCAAAGAAGTGGCGGCCTTCCTCCAGAATTTCCTCACGTGGCTCCTCACGATCCTCAGGCTTGGACCGGTACCGCTTGATGTTGCCCAACGTTGGGCGCCAACTGAAGAACCGGGTTTTCTTAGAACCCAGCGGTGCCAGGGACACACCCGAAGTCTTCGAGTTTCTCCTGTCTTAGACTACAGAGACACGGAATACTTCTGGTTGGCGTCAGAGATCAATTTATTAGCTGCAGCTAGTAACAGTGAACCAAGCAATACAACACGGTGTACAACTCAGGAACCTGCTCAATTTTAGTAGAGCGAGACATCTTCTTTTATGCACAATTTCAACCCAATACAAATGCACACCCACTGCGGCAAATTCTGACCAATCAAGTACATTTTACATACATTATTACATTCCAAAAAGCTCACTTTACATCGTACCAACCCACAAGTTAATTATTAGGACTGTCCCAAATTCGATTACCAAAAGCCGGACAATCCATAATTGAAAGCACTACCCATGTAATGAAAAGACATAAAGGAAAGAGCAATTCAGATGTAGAGGTAGGATAAGATAAGTGCAAGAAACTAAAACTAACGATATCCTGAACAATGATTGGATTCCTAGATTATTATCAGCTAACAAAACTAGCTTCGCAAAAGGTCAGTTTCAGGTGACCGGGTCAGCGTCTTGCAGTTCACTCGTAAGTCGAAAAGGGCCATGTTAATATGTACATGAGCAGCGAGGCCCATGCAACTTCGTTCGTTCGTTTACAACCTAGGCCTACGTGAGGGCAACACAAAATGGCGTCTTGAGCAACGCAAAACAAAATGGAGTCCGGTCCCGAAAACCACGGAACCTCACCCACCTGCCCCTTGCAACCCTGATGTTTTCCATTAGTCTCCCTCGTGTAATTCTCCCCCTCTTCCACGCCGCCTACCACCCTCCTCAATGATGTCCTTGTATGCCTATTTGCCAGTGTTCTTCTTTCACTCTTGCCCAGTTCCAGGTTGTGCTCTCACATCTGTTTGTCCCCCCGCACCTCCCCCCCGTTTCCTCATTCTCTTTGTTCCTTTCCCCCACCCAGGCCCTCAGAAATTCACCCCCACACCCTCCGAGTCCTTCCCCCCTCCCTCTGTGTCGCTTGTTTTGTAATTTCGTGTACATGGCTTCTTTTTTTCTTACCTCGAGGTGGCATACTGTATTGCTTGGTATCTTTTCTTGATTTGCCTTTCTTAGCTACGCTATAATTATTACATTTTTTTTAAAAAACAAGAAAAATTAAATCGCTATTTTCAGGTGGGTCAGTTCAGTTACCCTTCACTGAAGTGAGCCATTTTTTGCTTGTTCACACTTCTTTCACGGCCGCGAGGCCGTGCGTGCTTCAAAGGGATTCTCCTCTCCTAATTATTCACTGCCCATGGCCGGCAGTACTTTCACTTTCACGGCCGCCAGGCCGTGTCTCGCATTTTTGCTTTTTGTTAAGCATATTAGAAACATTTGTTTTCCATTAGTCTCCCTCGTGTAATTCTACCCCTCTTCCACGCCGCCTACCACCCTCCTCAATGATGTCCTTGTATGCCTATCCCCATTGCCTATTTGCCAGTGTTCTTCTTTCGCTCTTGCCCAGTTCCAGGTTGTGCTCTCACATCTGTTTGTCCCCCCGTACCTCCCCCCCAGTTTTCTCGTTCTCTTTCTTCCTTTCCCCCACCCAGGCCCTCAGAAATCCACCCCCACACCCTCCGAGTCCTTGTCCCTGCCGCACTCTGTGTCGCTTGTTTTGTAATTTCGTGTACATGGCTTCTTTTCTTCTTACCTCGAGGTGGTATACTGTATCGCTTGGTATCTTTTCTTGATTTGCCTTTCTTAACTCCGCTATAATTATTCTTTTTTTTTTAAACAAGAAAAATTAAATCGCTATTTTCAGGTGGGTCAGTTCAGTTACCCTTCACTGAAGTGAGCCATACTCGGAGAATCCATTAAGTTGTTTAACGAAAACCCAGTATTAAAGCTTGTGGTTCTTGCTAGCCAGGTAACCTGGTAACCTTATTGAAGGAGCCCAGTGCTGAATATGTATGCTTGTCAAGTGATGTCAGGAATTAATCGAGTGGCAATGTGCGCTTCTCTGCGCACACTCATGCTGAAATTCTCGATCTTTTCATGTAGTATTAGAGCTTCAAGACGCTCCATGCTGTTTATCAAAATTGGTGATGAAACAGAGATCCCTACTACACTTTACTAAACAGTGGAAAAGCAGGGAATTTTGAAGACTGTTGAAATGTCTTCTTGTTAGATGGGCAGTGAATCAGCGCAAAATAGTTATTGCTCCGTTAATGTGTTTTAGCCAGGTTATGTTGTACAGCTACGGTGAAGCATGACTGAAAGGACTACAAGTTGCTCTCATTTTTGTCCGTGTGCTTTCCCCTGAAGAACCTGGTTTTCTTAGAACCCAGCGGTGCCAGGGACACACCGAAGTCTTCGAGTTTCTCCTGTCTTAGACTACAGAGACACGGAATACTTCTGGTTGGCGTCAGAGATCAATTTATTAGCTGCAGCTAGTAACAGTGAACCAAGCAATACAACACGGTGTACAACTCAGGAACCTGCTCAATTTTAGTAGAGCGAGACATCTTCTTTTATGCACAATTTCAACCCATTACAAATGCACACCCACTGCGGCAAATTCTGACCAATAAAGTACATTTTACATACATTATTACATTCCAAAAAGCTCACTTTACATCGTACCAACCCACAAGTTAATTATTAGGACTGTCCCAAATTCGATTACCAAAAGCCGGACAATCCATAATTGAAAGCACTACTCATGTAATGAAAAGACATAAAGGAAAGAGCAATTCAGATGTAGAGTAGGATAAGATATGTGCAAGAAATTAAAACTAACGATATCCTGAACAATGATTGGATTACTAGATTATTATCAGCTAACGAAACTAGCTTCGCAAAAGGTCAGTTTCAGGTGACCGGGTCAGCGTCTTGCAGTTCACTCGTAAGTCGAAAAGGGCCAAGTTAATATGTACATGAGCAGCAAGGCCCATGCAACTTCGTTCGTTCGTTTAGTACCTAGGCCTACGTGAGGGCAACACAAAATGGTGTCTTGAGCAACGCAAAACAAAATGGAGTCCGGTCCCGAAAACCACGGAACCTCAGACCCTCCTTTTGCCATTACGTAGGCAATGACCCAAACTCACGTCAATCTGAATCCAGGTCTATATCTATTCTCATCAGATCATCAAGGTGTTGCTGTAACATCATCTTACTTTCTTTCGCTTCTCTCGAGATGGGTCTCACACAGATCGTAGCACAAAGGCCACAAATGGCGGGACCACACTGGATGCATAAGCAACACGAGAAAAGGATCGCTAAAGCCATATCAAGAAACATCAGAATCTTCCATCCCCATTTGGACAGCAGTTCCCAAAACCATCCTATCAACGACCAGTTCCCTTCGTCTACACGTATAGACTCTGCAGACTTATGTAACCTCAAGATGGCTTGGTACACTGTTTGGGCATTATCTGGTATTAAAACGCAGCAACTAGATCCGATCAATTTACATACCCCACCTCTATCTGCTAGTATAATATCTAAAGCAAAACGGTTCTGTAATGTCATAAGGCGATCCGCTTGAAGCTCAGCTATAATATTACCAAGGGCACCTGCAGTGTCATTGATAGTGGCCTCGACCACTCTCGTAAGCTGTCGAATAGTCCTGCTATTAGCCATAGGACCCCAAAAGGGCAAGAAACCCTTAAAGAAGTCTCCAACTTCTTGTGCGGCAGTGTCTTCCGCATTAATAACACCTCTACCAAATCTCGTCTTATGGTAATCGAAAGCAGCTGTATATGTAGGGGGAAGCAAACACGCCACATAACACGTGCCTGAAAAATCAGATGGCAACCATGTATATGCTCTGTCATAACAAACAAAATACGTACCTTTTTACAGATCTCTTCATCATCAGCAGCAACCAACAGATCATCAACGTAGTGAATAAGAGTAGCACCAGAAGGCAACACAAGACTATCAAGCTGAGTTTTCAGCGCCTGACTATAGATGGAGGGACTTTCACAATAACCTTGGGGAGCTTTCTTAAACCGGAAGCTTCGTCCTCCTAAAGAGAAGCCAAAAATATCTCTATTCTCCTCAGCAATCGGAATGCTACAGAAAGCATTCTTTAGGTCAATCACAGAAAACCAAGCTGCCGAAGCAGGAATCAGAGTCAACAAAGCAGTGATATCTGGAACAACAGGAAACTGTGGCACAACAATCTTATTTACCTTTCGAAGATCAATCACAAACCGATACACAGGTGGCTTAGAAGCATCAGTACGCTTAAGAACAGGCAAAACAGGACTGTTGCACACATTACCTCTCGTTTCTTCAATTACACCCTTCTCAACCAAATCATAGATAATCGCTAAAAGAGCTCTCTCGCCATCGCTCCAGATTTTATACTGTGGAATACGAGGTAGCCTAGCATTCGATTTGAGGGTAACAACATACGGTGGAATTTGCAAAAGGCCAACATCATTCGGACCCGTAGCCCAAAGTGTATCAGGAAGCGAACGCAATTCCAGTGGCAGACAATCTTTAGACAAATACATCGGAGAAATCACTCTCTTACCTAAAGTAAGGTGTACTCCCGAAGGAGAACATTGTAATGTCGCATACAATCTTTTCAGCAAGTCCAATCCCAACAGATTCTCATTACAACCAGTCGTTAGAATAAGAGGAGTTTCCAATTTACAAGGGCCAGTAGAAAGAGGCAAAGGATAAGAAATCGGGTTACAAACTGGGGCACCTGAAAATCCTACGGAAACATTGGTCAAGCCAGACAAAGGTGCGCCATGAAGTTTAGAGTGCATGATAGAACTCTTCGTCCCACCAATATCCAAAAGAAAAGGTTGTACCACACCTGATGTAGTCACTTCAACATAAGGTCCACTCTGATCTACTGGAACTGACACTACTCCCTCTCTTTGCCCATGGCTGTCCTAACTATCATTATAACTAGCACTCTCACTCTCAACATAATAATTATCAACATAGTACTGTGCAGACTGACCAGTCAGAACATTCTGTCTGTCAAAGTAATTCGCAGAATTCTGAAGGGAAGAGGAACGCTCATTCTGAGGAATCACACCACGTCCTCTACCTCTAGGAGCTTGCTGAAAACCACCACGACCTCTCTGACCAGACACACCATTCGCACGTTGTAACAAAGCCGGGCAATTATTCTTGAAATTACCTTCCTCTCTACAGTAAGCACACTGATTAGGGCCAGGAAAGAATCGCTGAGCATAAGGCTCAGGCTTCTGTAACAATCTCTGAAACTGTGGAGGTTGCTGGTACTGAGTCTGATTCTGACGAGGCGGATAAGCTTGCTGTAAAATAACTTTCGTCTTTAAATCTTTAGTTTTCTTCTCCGCTTTATCCTTCTCATCTTTATCCCTATTCTCATAATATTGGGCAGTAGCCAATATCTGGCCCGACGAAGAAACAGACCATGAACTCTCAGAGTCCTTCAACTTTTTAGAAAGCTAGGGAAGCAAATTAAAGACAAATTTGTCCACAAATAATCTTTGCCCACCTTCCGTACTCATGTCCTGACCAGTATGATCGATAAACGTCTCTTCAAACCTAGCGAAGAAATCAGACACGCTCTCATCTTTCTTTTGCTTGCACGCTGACAACTTGTCCCAATTTACTCGCAAAGCAGGCATCATCGTTTTCATTAGATTAATAATTCTACCAGGCAATTCTGCAACTAAAGGTTCAGGTTTAGCACCTCCCTCTTGTCTACCATCTGCAGCAACAATAATCGCCCAAGTATCTCCTAACTCTGCTGCATGATTCTCATGGCGAATCTTCACCCACAAAGGTTGCGGAACTACATTACCCATCAACATATCTATATCGACTAAATTCATAATACACGCTTCAACTGTCTGGGACAACTCCTTGTAATAACCAGCAGGATTCTTACGAGGGTCAGGTAAGGTCTGCTTAAGAGCTAAGACCTCTGCTCGCTTCCAAGGAACATGTACTCATATTCGCTGAAAATGTGCCGGTGCAGCTTCAATATTATGAGCGGCATCAGCCTGAACTGCTTCCTTCCATACAGGAGGAACTTCTCTCATAGGATACTGCTTCACTTTTCTCCTAACAGAAGGATCAGGTTCATATAATGGCTGAGGCGGTAACCTAGACCTGAAAGCAAGTATCGTCTCTACGGCATCTGTAACATCAGATTCCACTATCGTCCCTTTAGCAAACTCTGACTGAACATCGAGCACTTCCTGCGGAATCCGACCCAACTCATTATCTTCCCATTCCTGCCTCAGAAAGGCACACATTACATTGAAAACATACCTCTGCTTAGGCGGCTCCCACTGAAAGAAAACGTCCATAACTGACGGCAAACTATACCTGGGAGCATTCAAAATCCATCTACGGGCCAATAAATCCAACACTGCACGTTCCTCGGAACTGGGAAACTGACTACGACTCTGCTTACGTTCCGAAACAGGGGTCATACTCAATGGCCCAAATAACGGAGACAACAAATTAACAACGGTCTCCGTCATTCGTTTCCGAGCAGAAGGAGAAGAAGTAGGCGTAAAAACAGGACAGTTAAAATCTTGAGACAAAGTAGGAACAGGAACAGTAGAAGTCTGAGATGCAGAAGCAGAAGGCAAAGGCGTTTGAGGCAAAGCTGGAAGCAAAGCTTGCGACCCTAGAGTGGGTTGCGCAGTAGGAGGTAAAACCATCTGTGGATCACCAGGTGGCTGAACAAAAGCAGGAGGTTGAACAACAATGGGTAGAACAACCGGAGGTAATGGAGGCGCAGTAGCACCCTGCACATAAGGAGGTGGTAATCTCAGTAAATGAGACATCAAAGGATCTTTCTCAAGGTCTTCAATCACTTTCAGTGGAGAAGACGGCAAGGCCGGATAACATTTATCTATGGCCATGCAACGCTGTCTATCTGAAACTTCACTCACTCGATCTTCCTCGTCTGCTTTAAACTGCCTAGCAGCTTGTAGTATTGACATATTCTTATCTTTCCTATCTCTTTTTGCTTGCTTAATTTCTCGCTGTTTGGCTTCCTTTCGCCAAAGTTGGAAAGAGTCAAACATTGCCGGCCGGGCTTTCTTCTTAAATAGCACAACTTCCAAATTATCTAAAATATTTAATTCAAAGCTACCATGTTGGGGCCATCGTAAGACACCATCTTTCCTAGTATAACGGACCCACACTTCATTATAAGTAATGGGACCCACTCCGTGTTTTGAACAGAGCTCATAAGTTGGAGTTCCAACCGGAGGTATCAGACACGAGTCCTCCAATCAGGAATCCCTGTTGCAACCACAACTAAACCATTTCCTAATTTTGCTAAGACCAGGCATCTTATAGCTCACTAATCTAGCTTCAAACTTCAAGGGGTTATCAACTATCGATACTCTCGCAAACATACGAGCCCCTCGGCTTCGATTACTGCAGTGCTCGAATCAAACCAAACAAAGAACCAAACAAAGTCGTGGGAGCGACCCACTTATACTTAACCAAAGTATCTGTCACGCCACCAGAAGACCGTCTATCATCTCGCTCTACAAAGGATCAATCAAAGGGTCCAAGACAGGGCGACAGTCAGGGCAGCAGTCCTTCGTAGCCGTTGGAAAGCAGGAGGCCTCGCAGCAAAGACTTTCGGTCCACGTCGACATACAGGGGTCGAAGAAGTGGCGGCCTTCCTCCAGAATTTCCTCACGTGGCTCCTCACGATCCTCAGGCTTGGACCGGTACCGCTTGATGTCGCCCAACGTTGGGCGCCAACTGAAGAACCGGGTTTTCTTAGAACCCAGCGGTGCCAGGGACACACCCGAAGTCTTCGAGTTTCTCCTGTCTTAGACTACAGAGACACGGAATACTTCTGGTTGGCGTCAGAGATCAATTTATTAACTGCAGCTAGTAACAGTGAACCAAGCAATACAACACGGTGTACAACTCAGGAACCTGCTCAATTTTAGTAGAGCGAGACATCTTTTTTTATGCACAATTTCAACCCAATACAAATGCACACCCACTGCGGCAAATTCTGACCAATCAAGTACATTTTACATACATTATTACATTCCAAAAAGGTCACTTTACATCGTACCAACCCACAAGTTAATTATTAGGACTGTCCCAAATTCGATTACCAAAAGCCGGACAATCCATAATTGAAAGCACTACCCATGTAATGAAAAGACATAAAGGAAAGAGCAATTCAGATGTAGAGGTAGGATAAGATAAGTGCAAGAAACTAAAACTAACGATATCCAGAACAATGATTGGATTCCTAGATTATTATCAGCTAACAAAACTAGCTTCGCAAAAGGTCAGTTTCAGGTGACCGGGTCAGCGTCTTGCAGTTCACTCGTAAGTCGAAAAGGGCCATGTTAATATGTACATGAGCAGCGAGGCCCATGCAACTTCGTTCGTTCGTTTACAACCTAGGCCTACGTGAGGGCAACACAAAATGGCGTCTTGAGCAACGCAAAACAAAATGGAGTCCGGTCCCGAAAACCACGGAACCTCACCCACCTGCCCCTTGCAACCCTGATGTTTTCCATTAGTCTCCCTCGTGTAATTCTCCCCCTCTTCCACGCCGCCTACCACCCTCCTCAATGATGTCCTTGTATGCCTATCCCCATTGCCTATTTGCCAGTGTTCTTCTTTCACTCTTGCCCAGTTCCAGGTTGTGCTCTCACATCTGTTTGTCCCCCCGCACCTCCCCCCCCGTTTCCTCATTCTCTTTGTTCCTTTCCCCCACCCAGGCCCTCAGAAATTCACCCCCACACCCTCCGAGTCCTTCCCCCCTCCCTCTGTGTCGCTTGTTTTGTAATTTCGTGTACATGGCTTCTTTTTTTCTTACCTCGAGGTGGCATACTGTATTGCTTGGTATCTTTTCTTGATTTGCCTTTCTTAGCTACGCTATAATTATTACATTTTTTTTAAAAAACAAGAAAAATTAAATCGCTATTTTCAGGTGGGTCAGTTCAGTTACCCTTCACTGAAGTGAGGCATTTTTTGCTTGTTCACACTTCTTTTACGGCCGCAAGGCCGTGCGTGCTTCAAAGGGATTCTCCTCTCCTAATTATTCACTGCCCATGGCCGGCAGTACTTTCACTTTCACGGCCGCCAGGCCGTGTCTCGCATTTTTGCTTTCTGTTAAGCATATTAGAAACATTTGTTTTCCATTAGTCTCCCTCGTGTAATTCTACCCCTCTTCCACGCCGCCTACCACCCTCCTCAATGATGTCCTTGTATGCCTATCCCCATTGCCTATTTGCCAGTGTTCTTCTTTCGCTCTTGCCCAGTTCCAGGTTGTGCTCTCACATCTGTTTGTCCCCCCGTACCTCCCCCCCAGTTTCCTCGTTCTCTTTCTTCCTTTCCCCCACCCAGGCCCTCAGAAATCCACCCCCACACCCTCCGAGTCCTTGTCCCTGCCGCACTCTGTGTCGCTTGTTTTGTAATTTCGTGTACATGGCTTCTTTTCTTCTTACCTCGAGGTGGTATACTGTATCGCTTGGTATCTTTTCTTGATTTGCCTTTCTTAACTCCGCTATAATTATTCTTTTTTTTTTTTAAACAAGAAAAATTAAATCGCTATTTTCAGGTGGGTCAGTTCAGTTACCCTTCACTGAAGTGAGCCATACTCGGAGAATCCATTAAGTTGTTTAACGAAAACCCAGTATTAAAGCTTGTGGTTCTTGCTAGCCAGGTAACCTGGTAACCTTATTGAAGGAGCCCAGTGCTGAATATGTATGCTTGTCAAGTGATGTCAGGAATTAATCGAGTGGCAATGTGCGCTTCTCTGCGCACACTCATGCTGAAATTCTTGATCTTTTCATGTAGTATTAGAGCTTCAAGACACTCCATGCTGTTTATCACAATTGGTGATGAAACAGAGATCCCTACTACACTTTACTAAACAGTGGAAAAGCAGGGAATTTTGAAGACTGTTGAAATGTCTTCTTGTTAGATGGGCAGTGAATCAGCGCAAAATAGTTATTGGCTCCGTTAATGTGTTTTAGCCAGGTTATGTTGTACAGCTACGGTGAAGCATGACTGAAAGGACTACAAGTTGCTCTCATTTTTGTCCGTGTGCTTCCCCCTGAAGAACCGGGTTTTCTTAGAACCCAGCGGTGCCAGGGACACACCGAAGTCTTCGAGTTTCTCCTGTCTTAGACTACAGAGACACGGAATACTTCTGGTTGGCGTCAGAGATCAATTTATTAGCTGCAGCTAGTAACAGTGAACCAAGCAATACAACACGGTGTACAACTCAGGAACCTGCTCAATTTTAGTAGAGCGAGACATCTTCTTTTATGCACAATTTCAACCCATTACAAATGCACACCCACTGCGGCAAATTCTGACCAATAAAGTACATTTTACATACATTATTACATTCCAAAAAGCTCACTTTACATCGTACCAACCCACAAGTTAATTATTAGGACTGTCCCAAATTCGATTACCAAAAGCCGGACAATCCATAATTGAAAGCACTACCCATGTAATGAAAAGACATAAAGGAAAGAGCAATTCAGATGTAGAGTAGGATAAGATATGTGCAAGAAATTAAAACTAACGATATCCTGAACAATGATTGGATTACTAGATTATTATCAGCTAACGAAACTAGCTTCGCAAAAGGTCAGTTTCAGGTGACCGGGTCAGCGTCTTGCAGTTCACTCGTAAGTCGAAAAGGGCCAAGTTAATATGTACATGAGCAGCAAGGCCCATGCAACTTCGTTCGTTCGTTTAGTACCTAGGCCTACGTGAGGGCAACACAAAATGGTGTCTTGAGCAACGCAAAACAAAATGGAGTCCGGTCCCGAAAACCACGGAACCTCAGACCCTCCTTTTGCCATTACGTAGGCAATGACCCAAACTCACGTCAATCTGAATCCAGGTCTATATCTATTCTCATCAGATCATCAAGGTGTTGCTGTAACATCATCTTACTTTCTTTCGCTCCTCTCGAGATGGGTCTCACACAGATCGTAGCACAAAGGCCACAAATGGCGGGACCACACTGGATGCATAAGCAACACGAGAAAAGAATCGCTAAAGCCATACCAAGAAACATCAGAATCTTCCATCCCCATTTGGACAGCAGTTCCCAAAACCATCCTATCAATGACCAGTTCCCTTCGTCTACATGTATAGACTCTGCAGACTTATGTAACCTCAAGATGGCTTGGTACACTGTTTGGGCATTATCTGGTATTAAAACGCAGCAGCTAGATCCGATCAATTTGCATACCCCACCTCTATCTGCTAGTATAATATCTAAAGCAAAACGGTTCTGTAATGTCATAAGGCGATCCGCTTGAAGCTCAGCTATAATATTACCAAGGGCACCTGCAGTGTCATTGATACTGGCCTCGACCACTCTCGTAAGCTGTCGAATAGTCCTGCTATTAGCTATAGGACCCCAAAAGGGCAAGAAACCCTTAAAGAAGTCTCCAACTTTTTGTGCGGCAGTGTCTTCCGCATTAATAACACCTCTACCAAATCTCGTCTTATGGTAATCGAAAGCAGCTGTATATGTAGGGAGAAGCAAACACGCCACATAACACGTGCCTGAAAAATCAGATGGCAACCATGTATATGCTCTGTCATAACAAACAAAATACATACCTTTTTACAGATCTCTTCATCATCAGCAGCAACCAACAGATCATCAACGTACTGAATAAGAGTAGCACCAGAAGGCAACACAAGACTATCAAGCTGAGTTTTCAGCGCCTGACTATAGATGGAGGGACTTTCACAATAACCTTGGGGAGCTCTCTTAAACCGGAAGCTTCGTCCTCCTAAAGAGAAGCCAAAAATATCTCTACTCTCTTCAGCAATCGGAATGCTACAGAAAGCATTCTTTAGGTCAATCACAGAAAACCAAGCTGCCGAAGCAGGAATCAGAGTCAACAAAGCAGTGATATCTGGAACAACAGGAAACTGTGGCACAACAATCTTATTTACCTTTCGAAGATCAATCACAAACCGATACACAGGTGGCTTAGAAGCATCAGTATGCTTAAGAACAGGCAAAACAGGACTGTTGCACACATTACCTCTCGTTTCTTCAATTACACCCTTCTCAACCAAATCATAGATAATCGCTAAAAGAGCTCTCTCGCCATCGCTCCAGATTTTATACTGTGGAATACGAGGTAGCCTAGCATTCGATTTGAGGGTAACAACATACGGTGGAATTTGAAAAAAGGCCAACATCATTCGGACCCGTAGCCCAAAGTGTATCAGGAAGCGAACGCAATTCCAGTGGCAGACAATCTTTAGACAAATACATCGGAGAAATCACTCTCTTACCTAAAGTAAGGTGTACTCCCGAAGGAGAACATTGTAATGTCGCATACAATCTTTTCAGCAAGTCCAATCCCAACAGATTCTCATTACAACCAGTCGTTAGAATAAGAGGAGTTTCCAATTTACAAGTGCCAATAGAAAGAGGCAAAGGATAAGAAATCGGGTTACAAACTGGGGCGCCTGAAAATCCTACGGAAACATTGGTCAAGCCAGACAAAGGTGCGCCAGGAAGTTTAGAGTGCATGATAGAACTCTTCGTCGCACCAGTATCCAAAAGAAAAGGTTGTACCACACCTGATGTAGTCACTTCAACATAAGGTCCACTCTGATCTACTGGAACTGACACTACTCCCTCTCTTTGCCCATGGCTGTCCTAACTATCATTATAACTAGCACTCTCACTCTCAACATAATAATTATCAACATAGTACTGTGCAGACTGACCAGTCGGAACATTCTGTCTGTCAAAGTAATTCGCAGAATTCTGAAGGGAAGAGGAACGCTCATTCTGAGGAATCACACCACGTCCTCTACCTCTAGGAGCTTGCTGAAAACCACCACGACCTCTCTGACCAGACACACCATTCACACGTTGTAACAAAGCCGGGCAATTATTCTTGAAATTACCTTCCTCTCTACAGTAAGCACACTGATTAGGGCCAGGAAAGAATCGCTGAGCATAAGGCTCAGGCTTCTGTAACAATCTCTGAAACTGTGGAGGTTGCTGGTACTGAGTCTGATTCTGACGAGGCGGATAAGCTTGCTGTAAAATAACTTTCGTCTTTAAATCTTTAGTTTTCTTCTCCGCTTTATCCTTCTCATCTTTATCCCTATTCTCATAATATTGGGCAGTAGCCAATATCTGGCCCGACGAAGAAACAGCCCATGAACTCTCAGAGTCCTTCAACTTTTTAGAAAGCTCGGGAAGCAAATTAAAGACAAATTTGTCCACAAATAATCTTTGCCCACCTTCCGTACTCATGTCCTGACCAGTATGATCGATAAACGTCTCTTCAAACCTAGCGAAGAAATCAGACACGCTCTCATCTTTCTTTTGCTTGCACGCTGACAACTTGTCCCAATTTACTCGCAAAGCAGGCATCATCGTTTTCATTAGATTAATAATTCTACCAGGCAATTCTGCAACTAAAGGTTCAGGTTTAGCACCTCCCTCTTGTCTACCATCTGCAGCAACAATAATCGCCCAAGTATCTCCTAACTCTGCTGCATGATTCTCATGGCGAATCTTCGCCCACAAAGGTTGCGGAACTACATTACCCATCAACATATCTATATCGGCTAAATTCATAATACACGCTTCAACTGTCTGGGACAACTCCTTGTAATAACCAGCAGGATTCTTACGAGGGTCAGGTAAGGTCTGCTTAAGAGCTAAGACCTCTGCTCGCTTCCAAGGAACATGTACTCATATTCGCTGAAAATGTGCAGGTGCAGCTTCAATATTATGAGCGGCATCAGCCTGAACTGCTTCCTTCCATACAGGAGGAACTTCTCTCATAGGATACTGCTTCACTTTTCTCCTAACAGAAGGATCAGGTTCATATAATGGCTGAGGCGGTCACCTAGACCTGAAAGCAAGTATCGTCTCTACGGCATCTGTAACATCAGATTCCACTATCGTCCCTTTAGCAAACTCTGACTGAACATCGAGCACTTCCTGCGGAATCGGACCCAACTCATTATCTTCCCATTCCTGCCTCAGAAAGGCACACATTACATTGAAAACATACCTCTGCTTAGGCGGCTCCCACTGAAAGAAAACGTCCATAACTGACGGCAAACTATACCTGGGAGCATTCTAAATCCATCTACGGGCCAATAAATCCAACACTGCGCACCACAACATCACTATGCCCTACAACAGCATCACTGAACACCACAGCATCACTTGGCGCCACCACAACATCACTCAGCGACACCACAGCAGAAAGCTGTGCAACAATCCGACAACAACTGGTTCAAATATGTTCTCTCAATGTTGCAAACTTTATTACAAATGTCAAAAAAGTGTTAATATTTCCATTATGTTCTTGGATTTTCGTGACAATAAAATACACTAAACATATTCTTCACACAAGTTATTTGCAAAAGTTTTACAAATTGCCATTATACATTACAATAACTTTTATTTAAAAATTAATTATTACATTTCATTAGAAGCCATTGTTATTTGTAATATCAATACATCAAAGTCACGTACAAACAACACATATTGTATTACAATTGCAAAAGGTGTCACATTTGTAAAAATTAAAACTATTGGCATTGTAAAAGACAAAGCTATTAATTTCTATATTTTCACAATTAAAAAACAAAAATAAAAAAAGATCATTTACAATACCAAAAGATCAAACTTTCCTAATGCAAGACCTATTGCATTGCAAATGCTTGTTTAGAAAGGGGAGCCGTTCCCCTTACCTGGAACCTGAGAGGTGTGGCCTTGTGTTCCAGCACTGCAGCTGATTGCATTTGTAAACACTTTATGAGTGTAACCTGACTTAGGGATGTTTGTAAACCTCCATCTCACTTGCAGGATCCCCTTTATTTGTGAGAATGGCCCAGTAGGGATTATGTTTTAATCTCTTAGCTAAGGACAGATACCTTGACTCGATTGTTTAACTGAACTGCAAATGCGAAGAACTTTGTGGTTTGGAGCTAGATTAAGACCACCAGCACTAAACAAACACACCTTAAGAGCAATTGTAATGCTTAAAACACCCACAACTCATTTTGTTTGGCCAGTAAATGCAGTTTAAATTTGTATTTTACAAGTTCCATGTGTCTGTTTAATATTATTGTCATTTTCAGCCATTGCCAAGCTGTTAGACCATTGATATGTGGAAACAATACATGTGATTTTCAAAAGGTAAAAACAAAAATGTTTTTTTCCTATTCATTTATGATCATGTTAATTTGCTGTTTGTGTAAAATAGGCTGTCAACCTTTAATGTAAGGATTATTATATGGGTATAATAACACTACTTGTGACATCACTTTCTGTGTCGTAATTTGTGAATCGGATATAATGATTAGTCCCTTCACTAATTTCTTTAGGACTTCTGACCTGCCTCAGCCCTAACCTCTACCATCATCAGCTGTTCCATTACTGTGTGCCAAGCACAGGCCTGGTGTTACACCTAAGCTCTAACGTGAACTTCTGCTTCTCTTCCGGTAGTGTGCTCTTCATTAGTGTATCAGGGGCGGCCTCAGGCATGTGCAAGCTGTGCACCTGCACAGGTCCACCAACCCCCCGGGGCCACCACACCAATATATATCCTTAATATAATAATCCTCTGAGGATGAATACATATTTGCTTGGCGGCCCCTGGCAGGGATTTGGCGGCCTCTGGCTCTGTTCCACTTCCAAACACCCTGACCCTCCCCCTCTTCACTGGCCTCCACGCTCCACCCCGCCCGGACCCCCTCTTCCGGGGCCCCCAACCCCCTCTTCTGAGGCCCCCTACCTACGCTCCCTGCCCAGGGCCGCCATGAGCCTAGAGCCACCCCTGAGTGTATCCTGCACACACCCATACTAGTGCACCCCAGTCCTAACGTGGCATCATCTGCAACTTGATCCCGCAGCCTTTCGATACACCTCTCTGTCTCTCCACACTTCAATGGTGCTGAAAGGAGACAGAATATCTCCACCTCATTCTTGCTAAAGAATACATTGAAATGAGAACTAGCGCAATTTTGCTTTGATATTGGTACTGGTTCGATCTGTACAGGACCAGCTTTGCCACATGTGGTATGAAGAGGATTGGTACTGGTTCTTAAAGAATATGCCCCAGTACTGAAATATTTAACTGGAATAGGCCTGGTAGTCCGAGGAGTACATCCTGAAGAAACCCTAACAGTCACTTGGGGTCAAAATGTTGACAAACCCTCCCTCTTTGTTGTTACGTGTAGTTTACCTGCAAAGGATTCCACACTGACATAGGCAAACCGGTAGTCAGACAAAATATCGAAATTAAAATATCGATATACAATAATATCGATGTTTTAATATCGATGGTATAGAATATCGATGTGCCATAATATCGACAGACAGAATATCGAGATTAAGGTATGTATGTATGTAAGAAAATTGCGCGTTTCTTCTCTTTGGAGGCGCTCACACAGATTGTTATCTCCCTGGTTCTGTCCAGATTGGATTTTTCCAACAGTCTCTATCTTGGGCTCCCGATCGGCGAGTTAAAGCGCCTCCAGTTGATTCAGAATCAGGCAGCCAGACTCATTCTGAATCTACCTAAGAGGCAGTCTGTCAGACTGGGCCTAAAACAACTACATTGGCTGCCTGTTGAGCAACGGGTGGCTTTTAAGACTGGTTGTATTTTATTTAAGTCCTTACAACAAACAGGCCCTCTATTCATCAGAGATCTGTTTAAAAAATACGACCCCCCTAGGAATCTTCGCTCCATGCACAAACATCTTCTGACTGTCCCCACTTATAAAAGGAAGCGTCTTGGAGGCAGCTGCTTTGACCACCTTGCAGCTGCCTTCTGGAATTCCCTTCCTCTTCACCTTAAAATGTGCGGAAACATCCTTAGTTTCAGACACTCCCTCAAAACATGGCTCTTTTCTCAAGCGTTTTGATGAGTACCTTTTTGCTTCCTGTGACTGATGCGTTGTGTCCCTGTCTATAGCGCCATGAAGCCCCCGGGCGAACAAGCGTTTTATAAATACATCTCAATATCAATATCAATATCAATGTTAGTAATATCGAAATTTTGTTGTTTAGTGTTATGTATTTTATTTTGTTGTTTATATGTTTGCTAAATATGTTTAGAAATGTATGTTTGAAAATTAGTAATTTTGTTAACATTTTGCGTTTTAGTATTAGAGCGGGTTGTGGGTTTATAGGGGAATAGGGTGGGAAGTAATTTAATAATAATTAATTAATTAATATATGTTTGTAAATATTTTTAATGAATAATTAATTGGTAATTAATTAATATTAATTAGTTAATTAATTAATATATGTTTGTAAATATTTTTAAATAATAATTAATTGGTAATTAATTAATATTAATTAGTTAAATAATTAATATAAATTTGTACATATTTTTATTTAATACTTAATTGGTAATTAATTAATATTAATTAGTTAATTAATTAATATAATTTTGTACATCTTTTTTATTAATAATTAATTGGTAATTAATTATTATTAATTAGTTAATTACATTAATTAGATTAATTTTTTAATATATAATTTTTTTTATTGTTAATTAATTATTTGGGAAAAATTAATATTAATTAGTAAATTAAATTAATTTTAGCTAATGTGCTAATATATTTACTTTATTGTTATTGTTAATTAATAATTAATTGGTAATTAAATAATGTTAATTAATTTTGGGTAAAGGAGTATTTTTAGGGTTCAGGGTCAGTTTTCAGTTCTTGGGTAAAGGGGTATTTTTGGGGTTCAGGGTCAGTTTTCAGTTCTTGGGTAAAGTGGTATTTTTAGGGTTCAGGGTCAGTTTTCAGTTTTTGGGTAAAGGGGTATTTTTAGGGTTCAGGGTCAGTTTTCAGTTCTTGGGTAAAGGGGTATTTTTGGGGTTCAGGGTCAGTTTTCAGTTTTTGGGTAAAGGGGTATTTTTAGGGTTCAGGGTCAGTTTTCAGTTTTTGGGTAAAGGGGTATTTTTAGGGTTCAGGGTCAGTTTTCAGTTTTTGTTGCGATATTTTTGTATTGCGATATTTTTGTGGTCGATATTATGTCATACATTCAGGCAAACCCTGTTATGGATTTTATCAATCAATGCATACAACCATTGGGAATGTACAGTTTTTAAAATCTATGTTCTTTATATATATATAATCACGATTGGAGCACTCCACCATTTGCATTATGATCACTTATTTTGTTGATTGTTATGCTTGATTGGAGTCAAAACATTGCACAATGCAAACTATATCAGTCCTATGTTTTCTTTTCTTTAGAGTTAATGTTGGTCCTATTAATGAGTTGAGTATCTCTGGGTTCCTTCTAAGACACATAAGAAGGTACCACTTTTGAATGAGTCCCATGGGACAACTGTTATATTAGAACTTTCAATAACCCTCTATGCTAACCTGCGCTTACTTTTACTTTCTAGTGCAAAGCCATACTGCACAATGCCAGTACATCTCAGCCATAACCTTTGGATTCTGAGTTATTTAAGTAATTTAAGCCTCTATTAGGTCTGCCGTACAGCACTAAAGTACAGCACCCTATTAAGAAAAGGAACCTACACCCAGCTCTGGTAGTACACCTTTACTATGAACTGGTGCCCATACTGGTATTCTTGATGGGGGCCCATATAAATAGGTTTGCTTCAGGACTAGCCTGTAGCACCCCTTAGTACCATAAAACTAGATTCTAAAGATATCAAGGCTGATGTGGCTCCATACTGAAGTGCAGTACACATATTTGAGACCAAACCACAGCTGTACCAGTGCCCCTCAATCCTAGCCTACAGTGCCACTGTAATATCAGTAAAAAAAGTTAATGTCCCAGCTCAGACAGTCCGCCTCCTGGCTGCAGTTTGGGCTGTTTTGATTGGAGCAGGACTACGGCTGATTTGTACAAGCTTGGTCCCTGTCTGAGATGTCAAAACGATGGACTAGAATGTGGCCCAGAGTAATTACCAGTGGGATTAAATAAAGGTTTCCACCCAATTATTTGTTTTCTCAGTATTTAGTTGCAGCACCAGCAGCACCCCCATTTTCTCACATGACTCCCGTGGTATGACCCACACAAAGCTAGAACAATGTTACTTCATCTTGTCGTGCTGGGAACATCCCTCACTGCAACACTGAGACCCTCATATGTTGTTCTGACACGGTTCAATATTCTACATCTGCCGTAATGCTTTGACCCAGACAGAGCTCACCCACTGTGCTTGCACCTGAACTGCGGAATTCAGATTTAATGCAATCTTTGTATTGGGAAAACATAGCTGTTCCCCTGGAACTCTTACAGCAGTGTTTATGTTGTGCCAGTTGTTGCGGGTGGTGGGTACTGGCAGCCTTTTTCAGAGACCAGCACTTATTTTTCTCAACACTCTTTGACCTGGAGCGAGCGAGAGAAAGGCAGAATAGGTAGAAAGGAGGAGGAGGAATACAGGAACAAACGGCAGAGAGAGAAAGCAGGGATGATAACGAGCCTGGAAGAATGAGATAAAGCGACAGGAAGTGCAGGGTAGTGGAAGAAGAAGGCATGATGGGAAATGAAGAATATTATTTACAACAAGGGGTGGTGATGGACAGAGTCTCTGAATTAAGCAGAGTACTCTCACCCAGTCAAGAGATCAGGGCTAGATCCAACACCGTTTTTTAGCTCATTGCACCATCCCAGTTTCAGAACCTGGCTGTATGCAAATTAGTCTGTCCCTGGCCCAGTGCATCATGGGAACAGGGCAGACTAGACTACAAAAGCCAATTCTTACACTGGGAAGGAAACAAGCTTCCGGGGACCGGTTTCTGGCATTACAGCCGTCTTCGGCCCGGCTTGCTTGAATCCTGATGGTGCAATGAGCAAGGGACTCACATCTGAGTATACCCTTCCACGCTTAGGGTGGACAAAATTATTTACAACAAGGGGTGGTGATGGACAGAGCCTCTGAATTAAGCAGAGTACTCTCACCCAGTCAAGAGATCAGGGCTAGATCCAACACCGTTTTTTAGCTCATTGCACCATCCCAGTTTCAGAACCTGGCTGTATGCAAATTAGTCTGTCCCTGGCCCAGTGCTTCATGGGAACAGGGCAGACCAGACTACAAAAGCCAATTCTTACACTGGGAAGGAAACAAGCTTCCGGGGACCGGTTTCTGGCATTACAGCCGTCTTCGGCCCGACTTGCTTGAATCCTGATGGTGCAATGAGCAAGGGACTCACATCTGAGTATACCCTTCCACGCTTAGGGTGGACAAAATTATTTACAACAAGGGGTGGTGATGGACAGAGTCTCTGAATTAAGCAGAGTACTCTCACCCAGTCAAGAGATCAGGGCTAGATCCAACACTGTTTTTTAGCTCATTGCACCATCCCAGTTTCAGAACCTGGCTGTATGCAAATTAGTCTGTCCCTGGCCCAGTGCATCATGGGAACAGGGCAGACCAGACTACAAAAGCCAATTCTTACACTGGGAAGGAAACAAGCTTCCGGGGACCGGTTTCTGGCATTACAGCCGTCTTCGGCCCGGCTTGCTTGAATCCTGATGGTGCAATGAAGAATAGGCACACTTTGTATTTACCAATGCTGGAAGTGTGCTTCTAAAACAAACTTTGGCCCCGGCACTTACTATTTACAAATTAAACACTATAATCCTCCTAGCCCTACCACTGCATCCAGTTGTGAGCCACAGACCCTAGTCTGATATTCCAGGGGGGAAGCCTACAGAAAGATCTTTCAAAGCATATCTTGCCTGACTTTGGCACCTCTTGCTTCTCTCTTACGGTGGGTCTGCAAAACTCTGTCGCTGCGGATTTTCTGATTATGGCTGGTTCTCTGCAGGCCTGGCAGATATAGGTTAAAGTTAAAAGCAGCTGACTGCACAAAAACAGAAAGGCAGAAAACGATTAATCGTAGAAGGATTAACAATACAACAACATAAAACAATATCAAACAAAAAAAAACAGCCCTGAAACTGTACCATTGACTCCTGGTGTAAGCAAGAATAAGGTTCAGGTTTCCCTGCACTGTACTTATAGGGCCCACCCGAACAAGCGCCTAGGACTCATACAGAAACTGGCACCAAAGTACATACCCATTAAGAACTTGTGCAAGGCAATGGTACACTTGAAACAAGGAGACGTCAAAAGATGAAACAAAGAACTATTGGTCTGCGTAGCCACAGGCAGTGGCATGCCTTGAATCCAATCTGGAAGGCAGAACCAAACTGCGTGAGGAAATGCCTGAAGTCTGAACTGGTCAGGCTTGCTTTCAACTTACAAATTTCGGAAAGCGATCCCACCGTCAGCCCATAAGCCCCCATTCTCACTTTTGCACACTGCCAAAACTGATAGCACTTTGAGGTAGTCCAAATTTTGCATCAAATCTACAAAGAGGCAGGCTGCAAAATGTGGCCACTAAATGTGCAGTAGCCTTTGGTAACCTGCCACAGATGTTGCAAAGTGGCTCATTCGCTAATATATCGTATTGCAAAATCTCCAGTTGCGGCAGTTGCAGAACGCCCTGTCTAATGAATATCAAATAGGCAGAGTGTAACTTGGTCTCCAGAACCACTGCCTTTTCCCAGCGAGGTCACCCAACGCCATTCAAAAGGGATGCACTTGGCCAGTGGAAACACATGGGGTTGGCCGCCGGTGGAGGCTTGAGTGCAGTGTCTGTCTGGAGGCCTTTCTCTGTGGAACCCCCTGTGGCAAATAACTGAAAGTAGTGTGAAGCTGATGTTTGCCACCTGCGGAGGGTGGGTACAGGGCCCAATGGGACTCTTTCCCCTTTGTGAATCACCACTACCTCCTTTAAGCTGTCTGTAACTGATCAATACTTTGCACTCACAATTGCAGTTACAAACCATTGATATATGCCATACAGAATTGCAGCTTGGATTGAACACCCCTTCCTACGTGTGATTTAATATGGGTTGCTAAACCCATTTTTGAGTTGGAAAAGCTTTTCCAACTCACAAAATGGGTTTCATATATATCTAAAAGCCCTTTTGCAGTCTGAAACCTATGCAGTCCGCAGAGTTTGTAATTGCCAAATGGCTTTGTGCATCTGACCCTTCGTTATGTATTTACCTATGAAACAAGTCACTAAATGCATGATTACAGATCTACAGAGAGTCAGGGAAACCTGGCTCACACACCCGAGGTGACTTCACATCCGCTGCTGCTGTTGAGGACAGACTGTGCTGGTGTTCCTAGAGCTTTGCTTGTTTTGGGTAGGCTGCCTTATCGCTGAAGCCTGCACCTGGCGCTGAGGTGGCATGCTGTACCTAGGTGTGTATGAGATGCTTGGGTGCTGGGGCCCGTACCTGAGATGCTCTGAGATAAGATCACCAGGAGTGCTTTCAAAAGATTAAAGCCCTCATTAAGAGGGACCTCTGAATTCTGATGGGATAGTAACAGCAGTTACCAGCCCTATCGGAATGACAAGGTTTTGTTTTACATTACTATGAGATTTCGACTGCGGCAAACCACCAAAATCTCCATGTAAAAGTCTAAGAAAAAATAAGGAATTGTCGCGGGAACTACACCTGGATTTACCAATTTTTTGGGGGGAGTTTTATATAGCGTAAACTTGACCCGTAGGTATCAGAGCACTTTACTTGAGCACCAGTTGCGTTACAGAGGGACACATTAATTTTGGTAGGCACAGGGAGATTAAATGATTTGCCCAGAATCGCAGGATGTTGAGCGTCCCTGCCGAGACTCGAACCCCGTTCCCCCTGGTAATTCTTCCAGGATCCCGCTCACCAAAGGCCAATTTGCTCCATCAATGGAGTTACTGGTACCGCCAAAATGGTATGCTCCATGGATGGGAAAACTCAGGCGCATTTTCCTAGCTGCCCAGAAGAGGGCCAAAAAGCGTTTTCTAGCATCATTGCATTTTCTAATTTGGTGTTATGGAGATTTAAGGAGAGAGCAAAGTAAAGAAAATGTAAAGGGCAAAGACAAAAGAGGCTTTTACTGCACAATTTTATCTAGTATTAGTAAAGAGCTCTCTAGTTGGGTTTTTAAAGAAAATGCTTGAGGGCAGAAGGCTTCTAGGTGCTGCCCAATACAAAGTAAAATAGTAATATTATATAATCACGGAAATACAATAGTAGATACACATACTAGTTCAAATAATGTCTGAAAAAGACAGTCTTCAGTTTTTTCCCCAAAAAATTAAAAATGGATGGAAGGAGTTGAAAGTATATTGGCATGGGGTGACAGGTATAACTGTCTGTCGCGACAGGTATAACGTCTGTCCATGAAAGGAAATGAGATATGGTCTGCCTTTTCTTGAACTCATGGGCTGCTAATTCAATGCCTCATTCTCTACTGAAACCTCTAGAGCTTTTAGAGGTGTTCATGCCCTCAGATATGTTGGAGCAAAGTCAAGTGGATGATCACAGTAAACTTCAATAATCTAGACAAGCAAAGGAATGGAGACAATGGACATTCTCCTGGACCAATGAGATGTGAGCGTTGTGCCTGGTTCTTGTGACCCATGGAACAGCAGAAAGAGATGTTAATAAATGCATTAATTTTATTCTGTGGCGCATACTGTGAGCTGAATTGCCCCTAGACACACCCATTTTTGGTACATAAAACAGATAAGTCACAGAATATGATAGGTACTTGCTTGGATTATACAATATGATGAAGTGAAGAAGCTAGGATGCAAACCCAGGTGTCTTGGTTCCTACTTCTTCATCTTCGCCACTACACCAAGGAAGAGTAACCATAGGCTGTGTGAATTAAGGATTCACTACTGACACTCTTTCTGATGCAGCTGATGGGTTCTACGCCTGGAAAGGCCATCTTGTTAATTAATTCAGTAATATAGAGAGAGTGCATTGTCCATTTCTTGAATATTACATATGATCATGTAAGAACTAAAAAACTGCTGCGGAGAGTGACGTTTTTAATGCAGTATATATGAAAAAGGATAATGTATTCCCTCTGTATAACCATCTGTGGGATTGGGTTGAAAGCTAAAATTCTGACTACCAAGGTAACCTTAATTCAAGACTGGCATTATGGTATTCCTTCATAAAATGTATAGGCGGCATTAGATAAGATGCTTGCCCTGTGTATGCTTCTTTCAGGACTAATTGAGTATTCCATAGACAAATGAGCTAGAAAATAAATGTTGTTATTAGCCTAATTAAAGTATCAATCTATGTGTGTGTGTTCACCTAAAGAAAAACATGCAAATGAAGTTACAGTTACAAACTAAAACTACGAAATTCACAAGTTATGGTTAGGAGAACAATCCATAACTTGCACAATAGCCATGCAAACCATACCTCGCACAATAAATGTAGTAACCATGACCTTAGGTTTAATAAAATACACACATTTACAAATGTCATAAATTATCTTACATATGAGAGTGTGTATCCGATTACCCTTACGACTATGAATATAGTACCATCGTCTGGTTTGACTATGCAATGTTGTTTAATTACATTTCAAATTTAGGTGATGATATATATCTGTTAAATATTGTGAGGTCTTTAGCATGGCATTTGGTGACCTGCCACCATCATGGTATATCACACCATCATCTGACAATTTAGTGTATGAAATTTGGAGAGCACTAAGCCTTTGTTGGGGTACACTGGCCCAAAACTTCATTCTGACTCACACATCTTAGAACATCAAAAAGTAAAAACTCATCTCATCTTCAAGGCAGAAGACTGTGTTTCACGGATTGCAGTGTCTCAGGTGAGAGTTATATATTGCACAAACTCACTAATTGTAGTGTCCTCTATTTGAGTGACATTGATACCCTTGTGAGTATGTTGGTGACCATGAGATAACGACAGGATAACCTGAGATTATGTTTTAGTAGTTTTCGATTAAAAGTAAGCAAGATACTGAAGGCTCGAACCAAATGTTTCGTTCAGAGTGTCCTCTTGAACTGTTGAACCCAAAACAAGCTGAGCTTTCAGGTAGCCTCCACTTGCCACCCACACTCTAACCTCATGTGCCAAGAATTTAAGACAACGCATTAACCTTTGTTTTGAAACAGGAAAGAGAATGAGATACCCATCTAGTGACATAATTGTACAATGTGAAACCAGAAAACTTGAGATCAATTCCATCTTCACCATTTGAATAAATTGTGTGATCCTAGACAAATATTTTATTTCCCTATGTCTCCTTTATCTTTATATTGCATATTGGAGCGCTCAGAAATATGAATGTTCAGGGTGAGAGCAGTGTAGGATGTGTTCAATGTAATAGACTATAATCTTGCTCAGTGTAAAATACGAATCTAGGTCACATTTGGGGTCTGTATGCCAAGTGACTGGCCTCTTTGGTCACTACTGGAGTTGTCATCAGTTGGGGGGAGGCATGAATACTTCTAAGTTTGTGTTCAAAACTATTACTTTTAAAAGATGCTTCTCAATGTAGTGATATAATCAGATGTACTAAGGTGAAACACTTCTACTTGTTAAAGAAATACACCGTTTTAAATTTTGAAGAGACTGTAATTTATTTTATGATTTTAGTTGCATGATTTACATGACAAACATTTTCATGTCTCAGCTCATACTTAGCCTCTTAAAAGTCAAGCCAGGCTCTTGGCCCGACTCTCCCCTAATTTAAATGGATCTCGTTAGTTTTGGTCCACCACCATTTCAGTGGCGGCTGCCAACTACTGCAAGTATAAAGACAGCTGAGTTGAGAGGTTTAAAGTGCGATGTCTGGCTGGCAGTCACAAGACGGCACGCAAAAGAGACATGCACACTTTAAGCACTGCACAGGCAGCCCTCTGCTCACCACTTCTCCCTGCTGCCACTTAGCAGGCCCGGCCCCGTCTGACACTTGGTTCGGGATGCGCTGATGAAAAATATAATGGGACTGAATTAACTTCATTACCATTTTATTTTTCTTCTCTGGGGCATTTTAGTGGGGCGACACTTCTCCGCTATAATGAGGAGCCGCCCCTGCACCATTCTACACTGACCTCCACAAACGACATTGTTGTTCAGTGGTAGTGTTCTCTTTAGTAATGCTTCCCATTCATGTAGTTTTGGGAGGAATGTAGTGTCCTTGAAGATGTGTTTTCCGACTCCCGCCCCTTAGGCAGCCACCATTAACACTCTTTCCACTGACCAGTCACCACTAAGTCAGGTTCCCAGACTCATTAAAAGGATATTTGGGAATTTGTGGAGGGAATTACAGAGGCATCAATGACACCCCTAATGCTTTCTTTTGTGGTAGTGTGGGCAAGCAGTTAGGAATATTAGACAGTAGTACTATGCATCTTTGCACACACAAAGGTAGTAAGTGAGACACACAGGTAATAAAGACATCCGACACAAATGTATGAACATAACATATACTTTTATATGACTTTAGATACCATGGGGTTAAAACATGTACTGCATTGAGGCACATCACAGTGACATACAAAACTGTTCTCCAGGACTTAAGGTATGTATGGTGCAACGTCCAAGGCTACACCAACATGTCTACTCAGGAGGATCTGGGGCGTCTGGGTGCAGAGGTGTGTCAGGGTATCAAGTGTCCCATTCACTTCAATGGGAAACGGTCCGGTTAGAAAGAGGCTGGAAGCTGGAACTGAGGGGCTAGTCTGAGGAAACCCACAGCGGGGCTCGACCCTTGAGATCTTCAGGCACACAGGGTCACCCTTGGTCCACATCTTCTCAGGCTGAGGTGCTTGGTGCAGTGCTGTCTTTTGGCATTGGATCCGGTGCTGGAGTCTCTAGCGGTTGTTGGGGGCTTGCAGAAAGAGGCTGCAAGCAGCAACTGGAAGTCCAGTCTGGGCAAACCCAAGGATGGGCTTAGCTCTTGTTGGTCTGAGGGCCCTGTTAGTGAATCACCTCCCGTGGAATTGAGCTCTGGAGCGCGGTGCATAGGGGCTTTGAGTCATCAGGTGGCAGCTGTCCAGACTCACTCTTTGTCTTCGAACTTCTGCAGAGGGAGGCAAACGGGACAGCTGGGCAACTCTCAATGTGGGTCTCACTGTCCTTGAAGTCCCTCGATATGCAGATCAGTCTTCCTCTGCATTGGTGGTCAGACTGGATGCAACAAGCCTTGTCTGCTGCAAGGTGTCCGGTACCACATGTATTGGTATTGTGTGGCTCCGGTCAGTCCTGGCGTCCCCACATTTGGAGCAGTGGCGTAACAACATTTGATGGGCCCTCATGCAAAGTGCATGGAGAGGCCCACTTACTGACTTACTTGGGAGCTCAAAGGCCAGGGTACTGCACTGGGGGGGCTGGAGCTCGGAGGCCCCCTACACTGTGGGGGCTGGGGAGCTACTGGGGCATTTGTTACGCCACTTATTTGAAGCGAGGATAGATCTGACCTGTAGGAGCAATGCTAACACTTCCTTTTTTTTTTTAATAAATCTTTTTATTATTATAACACAAGAGGAGAAATATACATATCGGGTGTCATAAACGAATACAACACAGCTGTGGACGGGCAAGTGAAGTGAAGAAATACCGTACAGTCAGAATCAGCAAAGAAATCAATACCAGCGTAAAGCAGAAGCAAAACAATTAGATAGCAATGACCGCAGGCACCCCCCCACAGCACCCGCCCACCAGGAGTACAGGATATACGAGGCAGACATATGACACCCAGATACGTTTGTAGAAGGTAGGGCCAATTTCGACCAAGAACCCTTCAGTATTTGCCCGGCGTTAGCCGCCTCTCATACCATTCAATATTACCAAACAAAGAGGCAGGCGCTGGAGAGAGGAAGGCAGGAAACAGGAATTTATTCCGACGGAGCAGAACACGTCAAATCAGACAACAGGGTATCTTCTCGAGGTGCTCTAAACGCATCCTTGAGGCCTGGCCTCTTATACACAGGTTTATTGCTTTATTACATGAAACACATTCTTGTCAATACTTTGATGTACGGAAAGACATCCTCGAGATCCTCACTTCGGGCCTGTTCCCACACACATTAACAGTAGAAGTCCCCACCCCGGTCACATTAGGTGATGACTATCGCGCACCAGGACATTCCGTCGATTCCCGGAATGTGTGTCTGATCGGATCTCATGGGGTGGAGGGGGCTTTGATCAGTCAGAGATCCTTTCAATCGGGCAGCTGCTTACTGTAAGGGGGCCAATAAATGGTATCCGCAGGGCCAGGTGGCGCCCTGGAAACGGGCAGGACGATTGGGCACAGAGGAAAAGGGGGTTCATCAAAGGATGGGGAGGTGTTGGCCGGGAGCGGAATGCATTTCCGAGGCAGAGTCGCGCTGAAGGGGAGTTTTATGGTTCAGGTATGAGAGAGCGGGGGCTATCAGCGCGCGGGGGATGCTTGCGAGGTCAGAGGGAGAGACGCGCTAGCTAGCGGCGCTGGGCAGGGAAACCATGGTTTTCAAAATGGCTGCCACTTACGCGCACGAAGGTGCCTAAAAAGGGGCAAGATGGTGTGGCCAATGTTTCATGATTTTCACTTTACGCTTAACAGTGGCTATGGTGAACATAAATGAACGCCGCTTATGTATACCGATTTTAGTCATTTTCCACAGTCCCCAGTTTTTATCATGAGTTAGTTCATTTCTGTTCATGTCTGAGGTAAGGACGTACAAGCTGACATTTAGTTATACTAATAAGGGAAGTATGTGGCTGGGCTGTCTATTGAGGTCTTTGGTAGCCCATATGCATTACGGACAGATGGAAATAATTCTGCTATCAATGCTGACAGAATCGTACATAACCACATGTAGTCAATGCGATAGGCGAGGAGGCAGTGCATACAAAATTACATTAGCTGTGTCATACGTTAGACCTTGGGGACGGGGACATTATTTAGACGATGTAGGAAATTCGTTTGAATACAAACATGATGTCATACAAAAAATGTTCTGGCAGAATAAGGGTTATTATCACTTGAGGTCTGGACTCCATGGGGATCAAAACTAGACAGTATGTTCATGTGCATAACTGGTGTTCTACAATCATCATGATACAGAGTTAACGCTTTCTTAGTTATCCATGTACAGTTGAAAGTGACCGATGGAAGGTTTTGAAAGCTCAATTGGGTGATAATCAGTACAAGTGGTTGGGAGAGGAATTCAAATGAATACAAGTGTCAGTCAAGGGGTGGCAATGTTCAAAAAGGGTTCGTCTTTCCAGTGTCTTATCACAGCGAGCCATCCCTGGTAGGCTCTCATTGTTCTTCTTCTTTCGTTGGCACTGTTGAGCACCGGCGGTGGAGCTATGCGTCCAGCTCTAATGCAGATTTCGCGTTGCAGGGTGTGGCCACTCTTTGCTCTCGCACCACAGTCCTGGTTGTCCTGTTCCCTAACTAATCTATCATAGGTACCTTAGGCGGGGTACCCGCATTCCGTTCTTCTTTCGTGACAAACCCTACTCTATCTTTGTGCTGTGCTTCTTCTTCAAGTCAAGTTCAAAGAAAAACTCCGTATGGTAAAAAAAGGGGGCGATGGGGGCGTGCTTTGGGAGGCCGAGGGAAGAGAGGGTGGCGTGGGATCAGATCTGAAACGGACCAAGGAGGGCAGAAATTTCAAGCAAGTGGGCCCATCAATCGGGCACAATGGGCTGGGACTTTCGGCACGAGCTCATCAACATGCAGGGGCTTCTGGACAGCCCTTCTTTCCTTCACTTTCCACGTGGAGAATGGTGCCTCGTCCCGCAACTCTTTGCTCTGTGGCTCCACCTTGGTCGAGGTCATAGATATTCCCTGATCTGCAGCCAGGCTGTGCGTCACGTCCGGCCCCTCTCCTCCGACACCCGCACGTTATCCTTAAATGAGTACAAGAAAAACAAGTCTTAGAGAACTGGCAGGGGAAGATGTTTACACACTTTAATTTCTCTCCCAACCCCAAGTAGTTGGGGTAACGTTTATTGGTCACGATAGGGTGGATGCTTAGTAATCCTTACATCGGTGTATGCTGTTAACTCATGCATCATTCCTGTGGTGCAGGTCTGCAAGTATCTTTCTATTTTCAAACATTATGTCTGTCTGGTGTCTATTCCTGTTATATTTGCGAACGTGGCAAGAAGTCTGATATCCAACAATTACATGGTCCCTCGAATTCAAACCCGGCTCCTCTAGGAGAGACTCGTGTTTTTCTAAAACAAATCCTGTTGAGCTATATTTTTCTTCAAGGTCTGCTAATTTATAAAAAGTGTGAGGTGCTATCATCATGGGTCTGCAGCTACTTTTTCCAGGGAAGGACATACGTTAAGCATTTTTTTCTTTCTTTTCTGACAGCAACGGCTAACTTTTATCAGTTTTTTTTGGACGATTTATCTTTAAAAACAAGGTCATCAGCTACAGTCTTTAAGGTTTTCTGGGACGGCTGGTACAGAACTGGGACCATTCTGGAAAAACGGGGACGTTTCGGGCATTCTACTTTTGTGCAATGGGCGGTGGTAATCTGAATGAGGAAGGTGGTGTTACTAAGGCACTAAAACAAAAAGCCACTGACATATAGTTCCCTTTTAAGGGTCAGATTAGGGGACATCAGTCGTCTTACCTGTCCTTTCTTTCTCAGCCAATTAAGTTTCATCATTTTACAGAAAGGAGAGGCAGTAATATGGCAAAATACGATCGTTTTGTTTCTGTCAATTTGTTCAAACACCGTTGTGTCTAAAGCCAATGATACCTGTGCCGGCGAGGCACAGTGTCGTCATTTATTCAAAAGGGAGCAAGGGAGCCCTCAGAGGGAGAGAGCGTCGTGCGCGCCAAATAGGCCATTAGTACACGTACAACATAAAGAGAGAGAGAAATCGTGTATGATAATAGGTTATTTAGTGCACACACATATAGGACAATACGGGTTGGTTTCACGTATAAAACACAGGCTGAGAGAAAACATAAATTCACAGTTTACGTACACACAAATACCGGATAGGGTGCGACAGTACGTACATCAAGTGCGAAGACCTAAGACAAAACACAGAGCTATTTTGGGCAAAAGGACTTTTTCATGCATGTTGCGCATTCTCAGTATTCCATTTAATTCATTTGGGGGTCGAGCTCTTTATTCTCCTTCCTTCCTAATAGTGGACAATTTTTGTTGGTAACCTCGTTTTTGAAAATACTTACTCCCTCTTAGTTGGTCGGACACTAGTCCAGTCGTGCTTATACTCACGGTGGGGCCTTCCAACATCTAGCAAATAATGATCCAAGCTGAGGTAAAGGAGGGGTGTCAGTCGGACGTGTAATGATACAATTCTGATTTTCCTACGAGGATGGAAGAAGAAGGGGTAAATCTAAAACATAACAATATCCCTAATTTCTGGGCTGAGGGGGATTTGGGATGAACCTCAACCCGGGGTACTCTTGACTTCTCTTATTTAGTCAGCACGTAAATTGACTCACTGGTGCGCATTATTTTGGGTGTACATTTGGGATATCGGTTCGGGTCCGAGGTACTACGATAACCCTTCAAGTTTCTGGTGTAGGCCACTCTCCCATTCACTAGCTCCAGAGAGGGAGAGAGTCGTTCCTAGGTAAGGTAAGTGCTATATTCTTTTCCGTCCTTCACATGCAGGTACCATGTTTGGGCTTATTTTTCTTATTCCATTAACCGCTCGATCAACACCTCCGTCATACAAAAAGCATTCTTTTATCGACCCAGACGTGCACCACACATACGCATTCATACCGTACAAATCAGGGCCCATTCGCACATTCAAACCATACAATTTTCATGCTCTCAGAGATAGCTCCTGCATATAATGTACCATCTCACAGAGCTGGCCTATTTTCCTCGCGTGGAGCATGGTGCGTTTTAGGTCCTCTCCATACTTCAGATGAATTTCCGATGTAACCTGCAGAAAAAGAAAAGAGGGGGAGGGGGCAGTGTTCAAAGCACATCAGCGCGCATAAACATAAAAAAATGTTTTACCTACCACGTACCTGACTTATCTCTGTGGGATGCAGTCCCTTTTATCTCGGCATTGAAACCCAGAGGAACCGGTAGTGCGGAAAAGATAACCAATGACAGGCTGTTCATTACATAGGTCGCCCGAGGGCGGTAGTACAGACCGCGTGTAGGGAGGGGTCAAAAGCCAGGGGCATTCGGTATAAGGTGGGGGGGGTGACGGATTCACGTTTTCATTTGAGGAAAAGAAATGGCCTACGGTGGTATAGGGTCGTTCCTATTCGCAGAGCGTGGTATTTAAAAAAACCTTAACAATCAAAGTGACTGTTATGATGCTAGTTTCATATATTTTAAAAACCTTTATTGTGGAAATGTCAGCATTTAAATAAGGGCCTCCAACCATATAGGTCGGTTACGGAACAGACAGGAAACGCATGGGGTAAGGAGAGATTACACTGTAGTATAGAGGCAAGTGAGTCATTTAATTGAAAAGAACCAAACGTGACAAACGGTTGCAGGATCAGTGAAGGTTGATTTTATATTTGAAAGTATAACAGGATCAGTTACAATAAAATCGTTCATACGCACACCATGGGCGAGTGTCATGAGTAACATTACTTCGAAGCTATAATAATCAAATAGTGAATAAAAACCAATATCAGTAGGGTTGTCCGCATGCCCAGTCAGTACCCTTCCCCGCCCGCCACGTGCTCAAGGACCGCATACATATCCCATAACATCAAGGCTACGTAACTAAAACGTCATAAGGAGTTGCAAGTCCCGCTTATACTGGCGCCATTTTGGGGCGAGGCCGGGTGGGCCCAGAGTATAGTCCAAATGCCTCCAACAACTAGCGGCCGGACCAGAATCCCTTTCGGCAGTTCAAAAAAAGTTTGTTAGCGCCAACAGAAAGAACAGGCTGCATGAACCGTGACTCAAAAGGGGGAGGAAGGCAAAAATCTTCCCTACCGGGTCACGCTGAGGTCCCACCGGAGCTGATCGAGTGTCTCTTGGTAATTCAGACAAAAGTTGGCGTCATCATGAGAGCACCATCCTCTCGCGGCAACGTCGCGGCCACTCCAGAGAGCGGGACAGCAGGCGTATCCCTCCACCGATGCGCTGAATCAGCCTCTCTCACGGCACCAGATGGGGATAAGGCGGCGGTCACCCGGGGCAGTGGCATATCCATGGGGGATAGTCGGGCAACAGTGGCGGTTGTCCCCACCGGAAGCCCGCGGGAATCGAGGGCCAACGACTCTCGTAGAATCTTTAAAACTTGGACAATGTCTTCAAGAGTGTGGCTCATGCCCGAGCAGGCAAGCATTCGAGTTCCAGAGTAATCCAGAGTCGTTCTAGTGGACCAGGCCCAAATCCAGGGAGCTGGCCGCCATTTTGAGCGTTCCGCAGCAGCAGCCGCTCTTCACCCCGGCCACCGGAGCGGGTCCCCCGGCCATCCAACCGAGTGGAACGCCAATGGCAGTCCTGGTGCAGCCGTCCGGCAGGTGAAACGCTAATGGTTGTCCTGCTGCAGCTGACCGGCGAGTGAAACGCTATGGGTCGCCCTGTTGCAGCTGACCGGCGAGTGAAACGCTAAGGGTCGCCCTGTTGCAGCTGACCGGCGAGTGAAACGCTAAGGGTCGCCCTGCTGCAGCTGAGGAACCTCCACCCGGGGGGGTGGGGGAGGCCCGTTCGCGTCGCCTCCCCCCAGGGCACCCTACGCCATCTCTTGGCGCAGCATTATAGGATGGCCGGACCAGGCAACGGAAGAGGGTGCGGGGGGTGAGGAGAGCCATCAGCAAGGCACCCCCCGCACACAACTTGTTGGGCACCACCTCTGGACGTCCTGGGGACGGGCCTCGGCGCGTGGTGTCGCCTCCGGGCTATTCGTACAACGGTCCTCCACCGACGCTACCTCGCCGGCTGATGGCTTTTGTAGACTTTCTAAAGCCCAAATCCTACTAAAAAGTAGCCCAAAGTAGCCCAAAGTAGCCCAACATTGCTACAGCGTCAAGCAGGCGGCAAATGCATTTGAGTTTGTTGTTGCAGCCGTTTGCCATGTAAATAGTTGTTTAATAAATAGTTGTATAATAAAACGTTTTAACATGTTACTTAGCTGGAGTGTTGTATTTATTTATAATAATTGCATAGGGTTTGTCGTTATTTGGGCGGGGTGGGCGGTGGAGCCGAGCTGTCTTGCAGCCATCATGGCGTCGAGTTCGGCTCTTCTCACTAGTTTCATATTTCTCATGAGGGGTTGTTCCTAATGTTTCTATTTTAGCGAGGTCAAAAAGAGATCCCATCAGTGGCCTACTGATTTTGCTCGATTCCTTTTGTTTTTCCTAACGATTTTTATGTTATTGTTTGCTAGCATGATACAGCGGCTAATCCGCATTTTTATATTTATGTCCTTTTTATTAGGGGTGTCCTCCGGTGGAGCCGGATGATCTATCTCTAATAAACGGTCCGGGCTGAACCAACTACCAACAAACGGGGCAAAGATAGGCATGACGGGTTACAAAGGGGACAAAAGTCTGCACTACCTATCCTTCACTATCCGCAAAGACTAAACAGAGTATTGCGACTCTGTGCTTATTTGTGGATAGAGAATAACCCAAAGAGAACCAATTCCGAACGATCAATGTTCGGTCAAACAATCAATCAAATGAGGGATAAAAATAGGCACGACGGATTACAACGGGGGCAAAAGCCTGCGTTACCTATCCTTCACTATTCACAAGGACTAAACAGAGTATTGCGACTCTGTGCTTATTTGTAAATAGAGAATGATCCAAAGAGAACCAATTCCAAAACAGTAAATGCTTGGATAACAATCAATCAAATGGAGAGGGAAGTAGGCACGACGGATCACAACGGGGGCAAAAGCCTGCGTTACCTACCCTTCACTATCTGCAAAGACTAAACAGAGTATGGCGACTCTGTGCTTGTTTGCAAATAGAGAATCTCTCAGAAACAATCAAATGAGTAATACTAGTATTTTCAAACAATCAAACAATCAATTCGCAATTCGTCGTGTTACACAACCTTACCCGGACCGCATGGACAGTTTCCTGTCTTCCGAATCCAGCGCCCGATCGTCCTCTATCTTCTGTCGTGGCACTCCTGATGGTTCCCAGTCAGGACCGTAGATCACTCGAGAGAGGTCTGCTCGGAACCAGTGAAGTTCGGATGATCGGCTGCCAGACGAGGGTCTATTGGGCAGGTGCACTTCCCGATCGTTGCAGTCGTTCACTCTGTCGTTGGGACCTCTCCCACTGGATCCACGTGTCCCTGATGGGCCCCACGTTTGGGACGCCAATTGTAGAAGGTAGGGCCAATTTCGACCAAGAACCCTTCAGTATTTGCCCGGCGTTAGCCGCCTCTCATACCATTCAATATTACCAAACAAAGAGGCAGGCGCTGGAGAGAGGAAGGCAGGAAACAGGAGTTTATTCCGACGGAGCAGAACACGTCAAATCAGACAACAGGGTATCTTCTCGAGGTGCTCTAAACGCATCCTTGAGGCCTGGCCTCTTATACACAGGTTTATTGCTTTATTACATGAAACACATTCTTGTCAATACTTTGATGTACGGAAAGACATCCTCGAGATCCTCACTTCGGGCCTGTTCCCACACACATTAACAGTAGAAGTCCCCACCCTGGTCACAGTAGGTGATGACTATCGCGCACCAGGACATTCCGTCGATTCCCGGAATGTGTGTCTGATCGGATCTCATGGGGTGGAGGCGGCTTTGATCAGTCAGAGATCCTTTGAATCGGGGCAGCTGCTTACTGTAAGGGGGCCAATAAATGGTATCCGCAGGGCCAGGTGGCGCCCTGGAAACGGGCAGGACGATTGGGCACAGAGGAAAAGGGGGCTCATCAAAGGATGGGGAGGTGTTGGCCGGGAGCGGAATGCATTTCCGAGGCAGAGTCGCGCTGAAGGGGAGTTTTATGGTTCAGGTATGAGAGAGCGGGGGCTATCAGCGCGCGGGGGATGCTTGCGAGGTCAGAGGGAGAGACGCGCTAGCTAGCGGCGCTGGGCAGGGAAACCATGGTTTTCAAAATGGCTGCCACTTACGCGCACGAAGGTGCCTAAAAAGGGGCAAGATGGTGTGGCCAATGTTTCATGATTTTCACTTTACGCTTAACAGTGGCTATGGTGAACATAAATGAACGCCGCTTATGTATACCGATTTTAGTCATTTTCCACACGTTTAGGCAAAAATCAGGAGAATACGCCACATCTCTTGTGAAGAAGGGAAAAGGGAAATAGAATGGTCATAGAAAATAACAAAGGAAAAATACCCCCCCCCCACAACCCCCCACCCTACACCCCTGCAGATGGCTACGACCTAACCCCACTAGCAGCGTGCCTGTCGCCCCCTAAACTACGCCCCAAGGAAGGGAAAAAGTTTGAGGAGGAGAATGTTGCAAAACGATACGAGCTCCCGGACTCCCATCTCCCCGCCAGAAGCAGACACCCCCTACCGTAGTGTTAAGCAAATTTTAGCAAATCAAGAGACAGTCCGTAGGGGAGCCGCAAACAGAAAAAGGACCATCCCGCCCGACCCCCGGCACCGCAGAGACAGCAAATCCCGTCCCGAGCATATCAGACTAATAATCAGACAATCAGATTCACATCCGGCCCTCGCTACCACAGATACCACCCAGCAAAGACAAAAGAAACAGCGCATCAAAGTCCAATCAAGTTCCGCCCAAACCCTCACGAGCCATCACGATGACCCCGTCCAGTACAAATAGGTCGCTGCGTTTCTCCACGCAGGCTCTGTCCCTCCGAACCGCCAGCACAACAAGATTAATAGAAAATAGTAGAGTGTCAAGATCAATTCGATAGGAGCGAAAACAGGATAGACGGCCACAGAGTCCAAAAGTCAAAGCAAATCCACTGCCGACCAGCGAAAAATCAGCAAAGCGGTGTCGATCACCCACAAAAAGAGGCAAAGGTGTAGTCCGACAGACGTTGGAGAAGTCACAATGGCTTACGAAGGTAGTCACATCCATCTCGGGCGGGGTCGATATAGGGCTAAATAAACTTCCATTTCTTACGGGCTCGATAGCCGCCATCTTAGGGTCGCAGTAGATTTCCGTGTCGGTATCCTGCACAGGGTCCTCGGTAACAATCAAGGCGTTCTCCGCGGAAGAAGTATCCCGGCTCTCCAGGAACAAAGCGCCGGAATCCGGTCCCAAGCCCATCTGATCAACAATTATGATCATCTCCTGGAAGGTGGCGGTGAATCGTGTGTGGAGCTCCAAAATGGCGGCCATTACAGTGCGTAGCGACGGTGTAGTTTCAGCCCGCTCCATCGCCCCTCAATGAGCGACCGGGCGGGTGTCCGAACCTCGGAGGTCGACTTCTCCGGGGCACAGGGCAGAAGCAATGTAGAAACCACCGTTAACACGTCCAAAGCACGATAACAGTACCGTCGCCGCACACGAGGAACCGAGCCCAGAAAACCCCGGGAGCTCAACGGGGCCTCCGGGCAGCGGAACCCCGAACAAATAGTCGGTACAATAGGCCACCGTAGTTGCTAGGTAGAGCTGTCACCAAATCACCATCCAGAACGGGAGAGGAAAAGCGCCACTTCGGGAGACCGGAACCGCCCACGGTCCGCGGCCGATGTTGTTCCACTCCAACCCGGCCGGGTTAAAATTCGAGGCCCCGGCTTCAAATCTGGGGTAGGCCAAGAATGGCACACGACCCATCTTTGTCGTCCGAGCAGCTAGAAAGTCCGGGATTGCACCTTTCGAGTCAGGCGCAGTTCACCTGCACGGGAGTCCGGCAGGAAATCAGGATAGGAGTCAGGATTCATGAGCCTCTGGCGGAGGTCGGCGGAGCCGGGAACTTATGCGGCCATCTTGGTTACGAGCGTAGCTCCTCCAATGCTAACACTTCCTTGTTGGCTGCTGCACTGTTAGTCCCCGTAGGCGGCAGGCCGGTGTACTGGGTCTTGCTTCTTGGGTGCCAGCGGCTGCAGGGGAGTAGCTCCTCTACTCGAAGGGAGTTTCTTTGTCAATTTGTGAAGCATTGGCAGCCCTCCAGGTTTCTTTAGGTCTGCACAGCAGCAGGATGAATCACTTGCTCCACGATGGTCGGGTGAGGCAGGCAGGCTGGCAGGATGGCACCAAGTCAGTCGTGCTCCTCGGTTCTCGGGTCAGCAGCCTTTTTCTTTGTCCACTTCTTATTTTGGTCCAGAGAAATCTCAAGTCCTAGTATCAAGGGGTTTCGTAAATATGCAATTTAGGGGTCTTAAGTGGATTGTGGTGGTGGTAGACAATCAGCTATTTACCCCTGGGTTCACTACACCCCCTAGAAGACCACTTCTATTGCGGAGTGGGCATCACCTTGTCCCAGAATTCCTAATTCCAAAACACCCAAGATGGTGAAATCCTTAATTTGGTGTTCGCTTCTGAACTGGTCACTCTAGAGGTGTGTACAAAAACCATATCTTTCAGTTAAGTTGTTATGTAGCTAGGGAACTCATTTTGACCAGTGTCCAGTACATACCTTTCGAAGGCTTCACTGTTCACTTGAACTGACAGTAATGGAATTGGCCAGCACAGGAGCATATCTGCTCATGCAGAGATGTCCTTACATGCAATTTAATACACTCTGCCTTAGCGCTGTAAGGCCTGCAGATGGGGTGAGTTACAAAATATTACATGCAGTGTTTAGGGGACATGGCAATGTATGTCATGTCATGTTTTCACTTTTAGAGCACCTTGTCATGCAGTATGCAGTGGCAGTCTGCATGAGTTTGGTGCTAGTTCCCTTAGAGTACTAAAACCTATGGAAAGCTTGGGTCCGCTTGAATCAGTACGAGCTTCAGGAAACAGATTTTGCATAGAGGAAAAAACGACTCATCCATAAAAAAATCGGCATTACCATTCGATTCAGGACACAACCACGCCCCTTCTTTTCAAAATCTCATCCATTAAGGAGGATTACAGCCCAAAGGAGACACCATCAAGTCCAGGTCCTGATGAAAACACCTTAATGGTTGCGGGGTTGGAAACGCATTGACAAGGCATCCTCTAAGTGCTCAGGGAGAAAGCTTATAACCAATTGCCCTAGTTTTCATAACACTTAAAACTAGAGGTCCCAGAGCTGTGCACACAGGCAGGAGAAACCACACATCTAGTGTTTCCATATTTTGTTTTTTTCTCCTCCCAAGTGCGAATATTCTTTTTTAATCAAGGACTGGTGTCCTACGTTGAGCAATTCATTGTTCATGATTCATGTATTTTGTATTATATGTTGATGTTTTATGTACACTTGTCACACATGTACACTTGTGAAATTTTTATATATTCAAAATTGTTTCATGTTTGTTATCCTTGACGATGACATGACATGAATGAATTATACTTTTCCAAAAAAGTTTAAGAAAAGTGGAATAAATCACACGAGCTTGTGAATTCAATGCATTGGCTCGTTATTGGAGTAATTTTGTTTGAGAATCAGAGCTACTGGATATATTTTTTAGTATACAAAATATTAGAGGTTCCCTTAGAGTGGCACAATATATACTGTAGCTCTGAAGGACCCTCTGTAGCAGCTATGCCCTAGGTACCAGGGGTACCACTTACGAGGGACTTACAGAGGTGCTATGGGCCTGGTCACTTGGGTATCAAGTGACCAGGGTTTTTGTTTTGGGGAAGGAACACTGGTACTGGAGACCTAGTTAGCATGAACCCAGTGCACTAGAGTCAAAGTTGCATCAAATACCAGGCAAAAGGTGGGTGGACTACTGCAACAAACACCCAGCTTCCTACAGTGTGCCACTCTAATTACCACTGATCTTTGTGTCTGTGTGACCTCACTGATTGCCCACAGTCTGGAAACATAGGGCCCGATTCACAGAACTAACTTAAGACAACATTCTAAACTTACTACCATTTTCGTATTCACAGAAGGCACTTACTCATTTCGGTATTCACAGAAGTTAGGACTCCTAACTTTAGAACTCCTAAATGCCTTCTGTGAATACCAAAAGTCCTAAAGTTAGGATTTTTCTCAATTTAGGAGTAGTAAAGTTAGGACTCTTAACTTTAGGACTCCTAAATGCCTTCTGTGAATACCGAAAGTCTTAAAATTAGGATTTTTCTCAATTTAGTAGTAGTAAAGTTAGGACTCCTAACTTTAGGACTCCTAAATGCCTTCTGTGAATACCGAAAGTCTTAAAATTAGGATTTTTCTCAGTTTAGTAGAAGTCCTAACTTTACTACTACTAAATTGAGAAAAATCCTAACTTTAAGACTTTCGGTATTCACAGAAGGCATTTAAGAGTCCTAAAGTTAGGACTCCTAACTTCTGTGAATACCGAAATGAGTAAGTGTCTTCTGTGAATACCAAAATGAGTAAGTGCCTTCTGTGAATACCAAAATGGTAGTAAGTTTAGGATTTTGTCCTAAGTTAGTTCTGTGAATCGGGCCCATAGATCCCAAGGGTGTTTTGTGGCCCTTTGCAGAATTTGAGTCCTTTGGACTTACAACAGCTTGGACTGAAAGCCCCCACCCCACTAAGGATCAACAATAAAGTTGTCACCAGGCCCGAATGCTAAAGCCAAGCCCCTATAAAAATTGATAACATTACCATTGGTTGGTATTTATTTACCTTTAAAATATAAACTTAAAAAATCTAATACTAGCAGAAATCCCCTAAGAATTGTTTTACAGCTGCCCATTAGAATTATTTTACAGCTGTCTAAAACACTCCACCAAGATCTGAGACACCATTGCCTCCCTCACCCCCGATGCCATCTTCCTCACTGAGACCTGGCTCAACCCTGCATCTGATCCTTACATTGCCTCAGCAATGCCAGATGGCTGCAAGATAACTCACCAAGACCGCATCAACAAATACAGAGCCTGATTTTCAGCAGACACACCGTACTCTGGAATGACTCCTGGTGGCCATCGGAACTGAGACTCACCCCCGCTACGAAAGACCACACCCGCAACCTAGGCATCATCCTGAACAGCAAACTCTCCATGAAACGTCAGATCGGTAACATCCCCTCAGCCTGTTTCCACACTCTCCACATGCTCCACTAAGTCTTTAAGTGGCTTTCCTTCAGCATCAGGTAAACAGTGATACATGTCCTCATCGCCAGCCAGCTGGACTCAGTGGAATGGATCGGAGGTGGCAGGGGGAGGGGGTTAAGAATTTTTTTTAACTTACCTCCTCGCTGCACCTCTCTTTATCGTCCCTCCTCTCCGGCTGGAACAGAAAGCACCAATGCTCCCCTAAGCTAATCACAATGCTGCAATGCAGCGTTGTGATTGGTCTGAGCGCCGTGGCTCAGCGCTCAGACGGGGACTAGGAGCCTGGGCATGTTCCCCACCCAGGCTGTAATGCAGCCTGGGTAGAAAACATGCAAAATGTGCATGACTGTTTGGCCAGCCCAAGACGGCCAATCAAACACTAATACGCACTTATAGAGTGCCCATCACTACTCCCCTGCTCCTCTGTCAGCAGAGTAGCCCCGCCCGCAAAGCTGCTGCAGCAGGAAAAAAAAAATGATAATAACATCGAGGTATTATCATTTTATTTTTCCTTTAATTATACTGAAAAACGCATTGGGGTGATGCTCCTCTGCCTTAGTGGAGGAGTCGCCACTGGTTGGACTACGGTATAACACTCTACGCAGGCACCACCACCAAACTCATGAAAATACTCCAGACTATCCAGAAAGCAGCAGCCAGACTGATCCTCAACCTACCCAAAAGGTCCCACATCACCCAGCACATAAAGGACCTCCACTGGCTCCCTATCCAGAAGAGATGCCAATTCAAGCTTCTGATCAGAGAGCCAATGGACCAACACCCTCAGCTCATCCCACCCTGACACCTCAACCAACCTAGAATAAGCTGTCAAGAACTCCTCCGCCTGGATCACCGATTGCATCGACAGAGTTGCCTCATCAAGCCCACTAAACCTAAGCCACCCCCCAAACAGACTAGCTGGTAAACCACGGAGCGAAGAACTGCAAAATGCAAGTACAAGCAACTTGAAAGAAGATGGCATACCACCAGGAACACCACAAACCGAACATCCTACAAAACATTGCTCAACCAATACCACCATCTCCAGAAAAGAACAGAAAGGATCACCCATGCCAATTGCATAGAGGCCAGTGCCAAGCACAGCAAATAGCTACTCAACATTGCCAGAGAGTTCTTAAAACCAATAGCCACTGTAAACATCATTAGCCACTCCCAGGAACTCTGCGACTCCTTGGGCAGACTTCTTCCACAACATGATCTCCGACATCTAAAAAACTGCGAGTCCCAACCCACCGCAAATGATATACTCAGCCTCATCGCCCCACAGAAGCAAACCCCGACCACCTGCTAAACACCTGGGACCAGCTCACCACTCAAAAGACCACTTCCATAATGAACTCTGTCCACTCAGGAGCAGCAACCCATACCCCCACGAACATCTTCAACCTTGGGAGCAAGACAATCAGCAATGAACTCACAACCATCTTTAACGCATCCATCATCACAGCCACATTCTCCGATAAATAGAAACATGCTGAAGTCAAACCCTTCCTTAAGAAACCGTCTGCCGGGGGGAGGAGCTACGCGCAGATCCAAGATGGACGCGTGAGCAGAGGGTTCCCGAGACCCCTTCCGCCACCCTCATCTATCCTGCATCACATCCTGATTTGGACGACGGGTATTTCTTGTTGATGCCCTGCTGATATTGGAAGCTTTTTCCAGAAATTGATTTGGCCGCCGGGAACTGGACTTGCTGCACCCCGTATTCTGAGGCCTACGGCAGTGACCATCCAGGGTCTGAGTTGCCGGGGTGCCCAGGTGGCAATTGAACAACAACGGCTGGAGAGACGCCTCCGCTGCCTCTGTGGTACTTTCGGTTTCGATTTCGGTCATTGTTGATGCCGACTCGTTGCTGATTGCCACTGCTGCCCTGGTTTCGATTGAGGTCAACCTTATCAGGACCGACCTGGGGAAAACCAACGAACGGGTCAAATCTCTGGATGTTAAGACGGCAAGCCTCATTACAGATGTTTCGGATCTACAAACCGAGGTCCGCGATCTTCGCATGGCCAGAGACTCGTTTGCCCGTCGGCTGGATGATTTCGAGAGCCGGGCCAGACGAAATAATGTTCGCATTGTTGGCGTTCCGGAGAATTCTACGGAGGTACCAACGGATCTTTTGGTAGAGGACCTTATCCAGAACTATCTGTCACCGAAGGGCCTTAGTAATCTTTTTGCGGTGGAGCGTGCTCATAGGATTCCAGGTGGGAAGCCCAAGCTTGGGGCAGCTCCGAGGCCTATCATAGCCAGGATTTTTAATTTCCGGGACAGAGACGCTATCCTGCAGGCCTCCCGCATTAATGGTCCCACTAAGTTTGAAAATGTATCGATCAGCTTTTATCCGGACTTCACTCAGGCGGTACAGAAGCAACGTATGGCCTTTACGGGGGTGAAACGACGCCTCAGGGACATGGAACTGAAGTATGCCATGCTTTTTCCGGCTCGCCTGAGGATTGAGCATAAGGAACGTACATTTTTCTTTGATCGCCCTGAGGTGGCCAGTGACTGGCTGGATAGCTTGCCGACACAGCGTACCAGCCCGGAGAGTTCGAGAGGTGCCGAAGGCGGCCTGGAAGAAAAGGAGTAGTGAGTCATTGCCGATGAGCCATTCTTGGACGCTTTGCAGTGGCTCTGTGATAGCGATGTTTATACGCTGTGGATACCCGGGGGTGGGGGGATTCAGGACTCTTCCTCCTCAGGGGACACTTTTCTCTCTCTTTTTGTAGGTTAGTTTAATGGGGCGACAGGCACACTGCAAGTTGGGGTGGCTTTTTGGTCTACCGCAGGAGTGCAGGGTGGGGGGTTGCGTGTTGAGTGTTCTTTGGGGGGAGGTGGGGGGGTCTTTTCTTGTTTGTTTGTTTCGAGGCTCTGATTTGGTCGCTATTTTATCCTTTGTGCCTGCTTTGTGGCGGGGGGGACTGTTGGTTTTTGTCTGGGATGGGGGGTAGGGGGCTGAGAGTGTTGAGCTGGAACGTAAATGGTCTCGGGGATAGAATAAAACGGGGAATAGTTTTACAGTATTTGAAGCGACACTCCCCGGATATTGTTCTGCTACAAGAAACGCACCTGGTAGGAAATACGTGCCGCGCACTGAATAGAAGGGGATACCGTTTGGTGGCCCACTCTGGCTTTACCACTGGGTCGAGAGGGGCGGGTATCTTGGTTAGGAACTCCCTTCCCCTTGAGATAGATGAAGAGGTGTTGGATGATAGGGGTCGTTATGCTGCTGTTGTAGGTCGCTGGGAGGGGAAGACGATCTCCATTTTGTCTGTGTACGTTCCCCCTGGTCTACAGGCTACCACGTTTTCTGATTTGGGTGGGGTGGTCCTGGGACTCCCCGATGGCTTGCTGGTGGTGGGTGGGGATTTCAATTCGGTTGTCAGCGGAGAAGAAGATCGTAGCCCTCGTAGAACCCTCCCCCCGTCGCAGCTATGGTTGGGAAATTTCATGGATACACTGGGATTAGCAGATTGCTGGAGACAACTTCACCCTGGACAGCTCCAGTACACCTTCTATTCGGGGGCCCATTGTAGTCTCTCGAGACTTGATTACATTTTTATACCAGTGGCTCAGATGGTCTCCGTGAGAGAAATCAGGCATTTGGCGAGGGGGATCTCAGATCACTCCCCACTGTGGCTCACTATTGATGTGCGGCTGGAGTCCGGGGGTCGTGTTGCTCCTATTAATCCGTGGCATCTTCGTAACCCCAACATTAGTAAGGAAGTGGTTAAATGTATGGATTATTACTTTGCTGAGAATGAAGGGTCAGTATCCTCCCCTGTTATTTTATGGGAGGCGTGTAAAACTGTGATCCAGGGTCAGACTCTCTCTTTGATTGCCAGTGAAAGGGGGCACAGAACTGCAGAAGTGGTACGACTTGAAAACGATATCTCTGAGTTGGAGGAATGTATGGAATCTGTGATTACGCCTGATAGCCTGCACTCCTTGGCGCCTAAACAGTTTGAATATAGAGCTCTGGTGACTGATGCGGCTAAGGCGATGAACCGTGAACAGCAGGGTCGCCTGTATGATGTGGGTGACAAGGCTGGGAAGTTGCTTGCTTGGCTTGATAAACGTGATAGAGTGAATCGTGTGGTGCCTGTTATTGAACGTGCGGATGGTGTGCGGGTTGTGGACCCGGTCGAGATAGTTGAGGTCTTTGCCCAGCACTTTCGGGAGGTGTACTCGCCGGTCTCGGACAGACCTGTGGAGGACTCGCATCTGTTGCTCCGAGATATCACATTGCCTAGTCTGTCGGACCCGGACAGGGAGCTTATGGAGGCGGATTTTTCTACCGATGAAGTAGCGCTCGCTGTCCGTGCACTTCGCTCTGGTAAGGCTTCGGGCCCGAACGGTTTGCCGGTCGAGCTGTATAAATTGTGTCCCGACAAAATGGTGCCGTATCTTCGTCGATCATTTTTGGCGTCACGTGATCTCGGGCTTCTTCCCCGAGATCAGAGACTGGCGTCCATTGTGGTCATCCACAAGGATGGAAAACCCCGGGAACACTGTTCGTCATATCGGCCGATCTCGCTTTTAAATGTGGAGCCCAAGGTTCTTGCTAAAATCTTGGCGAGTCGCATGATCACGGTGATCGGTGATTTGGTACACCCTGATCAGTCCGGATTTATCCCCCACCGTAATACTGCACTCAATCTCCGTCGCCTCCACGGTGTCTTGGCGAGGGCGGGGTCTCTTGCGGAACCGGCCATTTTGGTTTCCCTTGACGCCTCGATGGCCTTCGACACGGTGGAGTGACCTTATTTGTGGGCTGCTCTCGCTAAATTTGGGTTTGGTCCTAAGTTTATTGGGTGGGTTAAACATCTATATGAACAACCGCTTGCACAGGTGGTGGTTAATGGAAGGGCCTCGGATCCTTTTGTCCTTGGGCGTGGCACGAGACAGGGCTGCCCTTTGTCGCCTCTCCTTTTTGCGCTGGCTTTTGAACCCCTTGCCGCGTGGCTCCGATGGGAGCCCTCGCTTAAGGGCATACGGTGGTCTCCTACCTTCGAGGATCGGGTATCTCTTTATGCTGATGATATATTGTTGTACCTCCCTTCTCCCCGTAAGTCATTGGGTGTCCTGTTTGATGTCCTGAGTTCTTTCGGGAAGAACTCTGGTTTGGTTATCAACTGGACTAAATCCTGTATTTACCCACTTACGAGTGGACAGCCTTCTCTGCCTCGCTATTGCCCTATACCTGTTTCCAGTGTTGGTTTCAAGTACTTGGGGATCTGTATTTCTTTGGACTCCAAGGTCCGATTCGAGCGAAATCTACTGCCTCTGCTTGCCCGACTTCGGTCGGATGTGGCGGCTTGGTGTGGGTTGCCTCTTTCCCCTTTGGGGAGGGCGGCTTTGTTTAAAATGATGTCCCTTCCCCGGTTCTTGTACGCCGTCCAGAACACGCTGGATCTGGTTCCAGCTGGTTACTTTCGAGATATCGAGAGCCTCCAGAGGAAATTGGTTTGGGGCTGGCGGCCGCGCATAGCGCTTGCGAAGTTGACTTTGCCCTGGTATGACGGTGGTATAGCTTTACCGGATGTCAGGCGCTATTATTGGGCGTCCCAGTTAAGTGCTATTAACCATATCATGTATGGACCTGTTCCTAGTCCCGCTTATGATATGAATAGGTGGCAACTGCCCGGGGGTGATTATAATCGAGCGCTTTATTCCAAGATCGACAGGAGATATTTGACGGGCCCCACTGCGGTGGCCGTACGTGTGTGGGATAGTGCAACATCGGCCACAGGCTGGACTGATAAACTTACTAGGGCGACTCCTCTATATGCAGCTGAGAGATTGGGTGGTCTGTGGTCTTCGAAGGGGTTCGATAGATGGGACCTTATTGGTATCAGCAAAGTGGGTGATCTTTGGACCACCGATAATCAAAACTTTTGACGAGTTAAAACGGGAATATAAGCTGAGTGACAGAGAATATTTTCGATACCTTCAAATCCGCCATGCGCTCGATTCGGTCTTCCCTGCTGGTATCTCGATTCCTGAGTCTTCTCCCTTGGAGGATAGAGTGCTGGATGGACATGTCACCGACAGCACTATCTCCCTCATATATAAAAAACTTATTAATACCCGTTCGGACCTTCTCCTACAGCTACGTGAGGCATGGACTGGTGACGGGCTGGAGTTAGATGATGAGGACTGGCAGGCTGCAGTGTCCTCTCCGAAAGAAGTCGCTATTCCGGTGCGTCTCCGACTGGTGCAGCTCAAGATTCTTCATCGTGTCTACGTCACGGGTCCACGATTGATGCATATGGGCTATTCTGTGGATGGGTTATGTCGGCGTGGATGTTGTTTGCTTGCTACTTTCCTCCATATTATATGGGATGCCCGGCGGTAGTGGTTTTTTGGAATCGAGTGCATGCGGTGATGAGAGAAGTGACAGGCGTCAGGCTACTTCCTGAGGCCCGACGCTGTTTGCTGAATGTTTGGGAACCGAATGATTGTACCGTTGCTCAGACTCAATGGATCACACTGGGCAACATTATTGCAAAGAGAGACATTGCTCAGCTCTGGGGGTCTCATAGGGCACCGCTGGTCTCCGCCTGGAAGGAGAACATGGACTGGTGCATGTTTCGAGAAAAAATTGTATACATCTCCTGAGGTAGGCCCAAGAAGTGGGATAGGATTTGGGGTCAGTGGAACTCATATCGTGGAGAGATTTGTGTCCCTCCCATTGCAGAACCCCCAGATACTACAAGCTCTTCTTGACTGTTCGTTCCAGTGTTTTTGAAATTCTACTTACTGTGAGATACTGCTTGCTCTTGGTCCCCGCTCCCCATTTACATGATTTCCTGCTGCTTGCTTTTCGTTGTCTCCCTCATGCCACTCGTAGCGGCCCTTTTATTGACACCTTTGCCTCGACTCTTTTTCTTGTGGGGTTTCTTGTTTGTTGTTTGTATGTAATAAAATATAAGAACCTTTTATTTCTCCTCATCTGCCAGTTGCTCCGAACCACATCATGCCTCTACGCTGCCGAACCCTTGGGTTGTCGGCTGATGAGCTGTGTACTGATTTATTCTCTTTGCTTCGCATTATTGATCGGCCTTGGTGGCTGTAAATCTGTATCTGTCATCATTTTATAAAATAAAGGTTTTTCAACAAAAAAAAAAGAAACCGTCTGCCAACCTCAACAAACTTTAGAACTTCCGGCCTATCTTTCTGCCCCCCTTTCCCACAAAGGTCCTAGAAAAGGCCATCTACCACCAACATCACAGAACACCTGGAGAACAGCAACCTTCTGAATATTTACCAGTCTGGATTCTGCACCAACCGCAGCACCAAAATCACCCTCATCGTAGCCACCGATGACATTAGAGCTCTTCTTGACCAAGGAGAAACAGCAAGCCTGATCTTCCTTGATGTTTCAGCAGCATTTGACACCATTTCCCAACACCTTATCAAAAGATTCCCCCACATCGGAATCCAAGGAGATGCCATCAGATGGATCGCCTCCTTCCTCACTGGAAGAACCCAGAGAATCCACCTGCCTCCCTACACCTCTGAACACAAAATCATCACCTACGACGTCCCTCAAGTCTCTTCTCATGGCCCCACCCTGTTCAACATCGACATGACCCTGTAGTAAGTGGGTACACAAATGAAGTAGATTCCAGGAAGTATTTATTCATGTGAAAGAACAGCTTAACATCCACAGCAGAGAACAGCAATAACGATCTTCTTCCTACTGTCACCAACCTTCGTCTGCCCGACATTCTACTCACATGCTACAGTGACCTCACGGGTTCTAAATGACCCAACCATAGAATACAACACACCTCCCCCCTTTTGAAAAGAAAAACGAAAACAAGAAAAATAATAAAGTCCCCACCCCAGAAGAAGAAAGGAGAAAAGAAAAAAACAAAAGTTAAAAACGAACAAAGTCCTTCAATTTCACAGGAGTATGTCTAACACGTGAACTCTTACGTGAAAGACCAGCATCTTGATTGCAATCAGTAGAAATAATGTTAGAATAATCATCATGCACAACAATGTCAGAAATATCATCATTGGTTACATTTTCATGAATAACAGTGTTGTCAGACATATTAACATTAGTTGCATTTTCCTGAAAGTTATCTTCACATGGAGGAGAAAGATTATCAAAGGCTTCATGAGTACCAGAAAATTCAAAATCATTATCAACAATTTGCGGATTACCAGGAGACGCTAGGTGAGAATGTTGTTGCGTAGACCTCACGTCATTAGATTTACATATTGAAATGCGTCTAAAATTCCAGATCTTGCCACCCTCTACTCTAACAGCCTTACTAAAAACTTCAGTAACTTTAACTGGGTTGGACCATCTCGAAGCTCCTTTACGAATTTGTCCCCCAAACTTCACTCTCACAAGATCCCCTACATTTAATTTAGAAGTATTAGCTTTCTGTACAGAATTATGTGACATTTTCGCTTGGTACTTACTAACACGATCTCTAACGCTCTTCAAATCTAATTCCAATTAATCACCATTCTTAGCTTTTAACCACCAAGGCATGAGTTTAGAGCCCGGTTTCCTACAACGCAACATCTCAAAAGGAGATAACCCTGTTACAGAATTAGGAGACATGCGATAAGTCAAAAGAGTAGCTTGCAAAGCTTTTCTCCATTTCAAACCACTCCGTAAAGCTAGCTGACAAGACTCCTTGAGCACTCTATTAAAACGTTCCACTTGGCCGTTAGCTTGTGGAAAATAATTGGAAACTCTCTTGTGCACAATACCACAGCTGGATAGAAAAGATATAAAAACATCACTAACAAACTGCGGGCCATTATCAGAAATAATTTCTTCAGGCAGACCTTCTCTACAGAAAACTTCATTCAAGAACTCTATAATAACATCAGAATTGACTTTTTCAACAATTTTCAATTCTGGCCACTTCGAAAAGTAATCGACCAGAACAACAGCGAACATATCTTTTCCAGATTGGTAATTAAAAGGACCAATAATGTCTATTCCTAATTTACGCCACGGACTCTGGACAAATTCAATGGGGTAACACCCACAGAAATTGGTTTCACAGATTTGTCACTCAAAGAACAAGGAGAACAATTTCTAACCCACCTGTCAATAATGCAATCCATACTAGGCCACCAATAAAATTCTCTAATTCTCCTCTTAGTTGTGGACATCCCCATATGCCCCTCATGTGCAAGATTACAAATAGACTCTCTCATATCCTTGGGAGGAACAATTTTATCAGCTCTGAAAACCATGCCAAAACTTTCCATTAATTCATCCTTAACCTTAAAGAAAGAGGCCAAATCACCACAGAGTTTCCTCTCTTCAGGCCAACCTCTACTTAGAAAAACCCTTACTTTCTTTAAGACTTCATCTTGTTGCATAGCTTGTGTCCATAAAGTTTGAGAAATCAATTTGGATTGGTCATTACCATTGATAACGTTTACGTCACATATAGTAAAAGCAACATCACATTCTTCGGGGTGTTTTATTACAGAGCTATCCGAGATGGGAAAGCGTGACATGCAATCTGCGTGAACATTGAGACGTCCTGGGACGTAAACAACCTCACAACGATATTCTTGTAATTTTGCAGCAAGTCTCGCTAGACGAGCAGTGAGAGTCCTACCACCACCTGCCGACAGCATACTAACAAGAGGTTTGTGATCAGTTCTTAATGAAAATTTTGTTCCCCAGAGAAATTGACGGAAATGTTGAGTCGCCCAAGTACAAGCAAGTAGCTCCTTTTCTATTGTAGAATAATTAAATTCTGCTTCTCGAAGAGACCTTGAAGCATAGGAGACTACATATTCCCCAAGCTTATCTTTTTGCATCAGAACGGCTCCTAGACCAACATTACTAGCATCGACACAGACAATGCATTCCTTACCAACAGAGAATGGTTTCAGAAAAGGAGCATCAACAATTTTACTTTTGAGAATGTCAAAAGATTCTTGTTGGTCTTTGTCCCATACAAATTTTGCTTGTTTCTTTAACAAAGAACGCAAAGGATGTACTATAGTGGAATAATTTTGTACAAATTTCCCATAGAATTCAGTAAGGCCTAGAAAAGATAACAACTGTTCTTTAGAGGTAGGAATGGGAGCCGAGGTAATACTTTTAACATGGTTAAGTTTGGGTTTGATACCATTTCTTGAAAGTTCATGGCCCAAGTACTCAACTTTAGACAGTCTAAACTTGCATTTTGAAAACTTTAGAGTCAAACCTTTCTCTTGAACACTGCTTAATACAGAATGTAGATTAGAATCATGTTCTTTAAGATCTTTACCGAATATTAGAATATCGTCTTGAAAGGCTATTGCACCATTACAATTCTTGAGCAGATCTTTCATCAACTGTTGAAAAACAGAAGCGGCACTAGCTAGTCCGAAAGGCATCCTCAAATATTGGAACATGCCTTCCGGAGTAACAAATGCCGTTAACTTTTTAGATTCTTCATGTATTTCCACCTGGTGATATGCACTGGCCAAGTCAATTGTAGAAAATACAGTAGCACAAGATAAAGAAGAAATTAATTCATGGATATTTGGTAGGGGTTGTTTATCAACCCAAATTTCTTGGTTTAAACTGCGGAGATCCACACATAAGCGGAGATCTCCTGAACTTTTAAGCGATAAAACGATGGGAGATTCCCACGGGGAGGATTCAATGGGCTCAATAATTTGTTTCAAAACCAGGTCGTCCAAAATTTCTCTACATTTACTCCTGTAAGCTATAGGAACATTCCTTACTCTATGTCTAACTGAAACTGCATTTTCATTGAGAATTATTTTATGTTTAAAGTCTGAGTATTTTCCAACTGTGTCCTTAAAAAGATTAGGAAAATTCATCTTAAGGTTATTTACAAAACCTGAATCTTCCACAAGCACACTTGAATTCGTCTCAACTAAACTATTAATTTCCGAATCTACAAAACATACTGGAGGATTGGCATTAGGATCAAGCTTAATTCCTAGATCATGTTGATGTGGCCACCCAAGAATAGCTACCCCTTTAGTAGCTACATACACTTTCCCATTTGTGATTCTATCTCTGATTTGAATGGTAGCCCAAAAGTAACCTTCCAGATTTATTTTTTGTCCAGTGTAACCTCCAGGTTGAATATCAGGAATTAATAATTCCCTGTTTCCCCATAAACTTCTGAACAAATTTAAACCAATGATAGTATACCATGAACAGGAATCTATCATCAATTCAATTGAAATATTGTCTACTAAAATGGGACAAGAGGGAAATTCTTTGTGTTCATTTTCATCTACAGAAAGAATACAGTTAAAACTATGGAGAACTTCTTCTTCCTCTTGTGAAACATAGTTAACTCTTTGAAAAGAACGACACACATTACCAAAATGTCCTTTTCTTTTGCATTTGACACACACCCTGTCCCAAGCAGGACACCCTCTGTAATTACCAACATGGTTGGAACTTCCACAACAATAGCATGAAATATTTCTTTTTTGAGAAAACTTGTTATCAGTAAAGTTCTTATTATCTACAAGTTTCTTATCACTGTCTTTTTTAAATAAACCTTTGGAAGAGAAATTCGAATTAGTTTGGTTCTTAACTAAGGAAACTTCAGGTTCAGGAATTTGTGGTTTAACACCAGTACCTCTAATTTCTGACACAAACAATTCGAACTGTTCTATACCCTTGGCAATATTAATAACAGCACTGAGGGAGGATTCTGTGCCTAGCCAAAGTCTCTCTTGGATTTTCTTGCTCTTTGTTCACATCATAATCTGGTCTCTAAGAACTTGTTCATAGGAGATCATTTCAAAGGCCCAGGAACACGCTAAAGAACGTAAAGGAGACATAATCCTCAATGGATTCATCTTGTTTTTGAACACGAGAGTAGAATTTGAACCTTTCCATGACTGTTTTAATTTTCCTCCCAAAACGAATTTTCATCTGTCTGGTAGCTTTCTCGAAAACATCAATATCCCCCGCATCATCAATAGGAGGAAGTTGTCAAATTCCTTGAAACCTGCGCCTCCTAAGCAATGTCTTAAAAGAGCTAATTTCCTCTTTGCAGAGCAGCCATCCTTCTCAAGCACATCCACATATGCCACGAACATTGGGAACCATAAGTCCCACTCAATGTTAGGATCACCAGCAGTTTGCAAAAAATGGGGAGGAGCTGCAATGTTCGACATTTCACACAACAAATTCTCTACTTAGAGAGTATCAATAATGAGGTAAGTATAAGCAAGAAATACCTTTGAGTATAAAATAAAGGAGTTATCAACTTCCGTGAAGATGTGTGATGTCAAACTTGTTTCCGAATGAAAATACGAGTGAAAAGTAAAATTTTCAAAATGGCAGCACGCAAATGACGTCGTTGCAGGTGAAAGGTGATTCCAATGATGCTTTGCGGTTAGCTCCCAGAATGCTTAGCAAGAAGGCATCCGCGTCATCAAAAGAGAACAGTGGAAGATGTCGCATGCAGAGAGTTCGGAGACGTGCTCGAGGGATTTTGAAAGATACACGCTCTAACGGCATTCAAGGTAAAGATAGATTGAGGCCGTAAAATATGTGATTCGAGGCAACGTATGCGCTAAAAAAAAAATAAGCAGCATCAAAAGTACGTTACCCGACAGCAAAGAAGGTTCAATTCAACTCCAGTTGAAAAGAAAACACGGAATAGTCCCAAATAAAAATAACAGTGAACGCTGTTCTTCAGCAATAACGATCTTCTTCCTACTGTCACCAACCTTCGTCTGCCCGACATTCTACTCACATGCTACAGTGACCTCACGGGTTCTAAATGACCCAACCATAGAATACCACAGACCCCCTCTCCCGGCCGACATCGTCCGAACCCATCGACTTAACATCATATCCTACTCCGACGACACCAAGCTCATCCTCTAGCTATCAGAAGAGTCCTCCGCTGTGAGAGCCAGCTTCCACAGGTGAATGATGAGTATCGCAGATTGGATGAAAGACAACTGCCTGAAACTCAACACAGAAAAAACAGAAGCCCTGATCTTCAGGAATAACACCTCCCAGTGGAACGACTCCTGGTGGCCTTCGAACTAGGACCCTCACCCACGTCAACAGACCAAGCACTCAACCATGGCATCGTCCTGGACAGCAAACACACCATGAAAAACCAGATCATCTCAGTCTCCTTCCCCTGCTTCCTCACTCTGCATGCTCCGCAAAGTCTTCAAATGTCTCCCTGTCAGCACAAGAAGAACCGTCACCGAAGCACTTATCACCAGCCAGCTGGACTACGGCAACTCACTCTATGCAGGAATCAACTCGCACCTCCTGAAGAGACTACAGACCATACAGAACTCCGAGGTCAGAGTCATCCTCAACCTCCCCAAGCGGACCCACGTCATCCTTCACCTCAGGAAGCTCGAATGGCTCCCCATTCAGAAAGGATCCACTTCAAGATACTGATTTACACAAACAGAGCCCCACACAACGAAGGACCAGAAGACGTAAACCATCACCTGAACATCCACCAACCCTCCAGACAACCCTGCTCCTTTCACCTCACCCACACTCCTTGCATATGTCGAAGCCCCAGTGGAGGTCGTTCCTTCTCCTACCTTGCAGCCAAGTCCTGGACCGACTTCCCTCTCCATCTCCGGGCCTCACCCTCGCTACTGGAATTCAGGAAAGGACTCAAGACCTAGCTGTTTGACTGAGTCTCCACCGCAAGCTCCTCAGCGCCTGGAAAAACTCACGGGTGATTAGCCATGCTTTACAGGTCACGATTGATTGACTGGTTGATTCATACCTACACACAGACACACTCTCTCTCGCTCACAAAAACACACTCTCACCTCCAAGCACGCAGAAAATATATATTTAAAAATGTGTTGCATTACATCAGGGAAGGTCTAATTCCAGCTATGTGGAAATTTAGTTCGTATACTGAACATTATCTACGCCATCTTGCAGACTCACGTACGAGCATACACGACAGCCATTTTAGGTACCATGGTCTCCCTGTTCACGATCGCTCATCAGCGCACTTCCCTGACCCTGCGAGCATCCCCCATGCACCCTGACTGCCCCCGCTCTCTCATGCACAAGTCAGTAGCCCTCCCCTCCCGCATGATTCTGTCCCAGAGAATCGCACCCCGCGCCTGACCAACACCTCCTTTCCGTCCATGAATACCCCTCCTTTGATGACCCTTCCTCTGAGCCTAACGTCAGCACTGACCGCTGGTCATCCTTTAGCCCGAGGTTACAGTTTATTGCCCCCTACTGTATGCACTCGCCTCTCCTGAAAGAGGCCACTATTGATCACGACCCTCCACCCCCAGAGATTCGATCAGGCGCACACATTCCAGAGAGATCGGCAGAACACTCAGCTGCGTGATAGCCCCTCCCAATCATATGAGGGGAAAGGGTCTCTACTGTTGTCATGTGTTGGAATGGGCCGGAACTGGGGGGTGACAGGGATATCGTTCTGATGTCATTCTCATGCTCTACAATGTCCCTGTTGTAATAAAGGACGTTCACATGTCTAAAACCAGTGTATTTTATTTTTTTATTTTAGGTTTTTATAGAGCGCGTAGTCACCCGTGGGTATCCCAGCGCTGAACCTGTACCTCTTAAAGGGAAAAGAAGTTGATAATTCAGGGGAAGAGCAAGGTTTTAAGGGACTTCCTGAATCGTAGGAGGTTTGGTTCTGCTCTGAGATTCGGGGGAAGCGCGTTCCATTTTTTTGCTGTGTTGACTGAGAAGCGGCAACCGCCTGAGCGGGCCTTCTTCACCTTCGGGATTGTAATAAGGTTTCCATGTTCAGACCGAAGGGCTCTCGTTGGTCTGTAGGGTATAATCCAGTTGCTGAGGATTGGGGGACCAGCGTTGTGCAGGACTTTATGGGCAAGGCAGAGGGCTTTAAAGATTACTCTCTCCCTAATTGGGAGCCAATGAAGTTTCCTTAGTGCGGGTTTAGCTGAGGTTGTGGCTGGGGTGTTCGTAAGTAATCGGGCTGCTGCATTCTGGGATTTTTGCAGTGTTTGGAGAGTGGATTCCGGTGCTCCGAGGTAAATAGCGTTGCTGTAGTCTAGCCTTGATAAAATTAGGCCTTGAATCAGCAAGAGTCGGGACTGGAATGGTAGTAGGGGGAGCACCTTTCTGCATGACCTTAGTAGGCCGTAGCAGATGCCGGCAGTTTTTCTTGCCTGTGTTCTGAAAGTGAGGTCTGTCTCCAACCATACTCCCAGACTCTTAACCTCCGTCTTAGGGGTAGGGGGTTCACCCATACACGCGGGCCAGATGTTGGGGGGGAGGGTCATTGCTTTGCGTCCTAGGAGCAGGATCTCTGTTTTTGATCCATTCAATTTCAGAGCAGAATCACTCATCCATTGATGGATATTGGAGAGGCAGTCATGGAGGTTGGAAGGCTCTAGCTTAGGGTGGGAGAGTGTTACCACCAGCTGAGTGTCGTCGGCATAGCTGACGATAGTGACTCCAAATGGTAAAACCAGCTCCTCCAGTGGGGCCATGTACACGTTAAACAGCGTTGGGCTCAGTGATGAGCCCTGTGGTACACCGCACCGGAGGGGGATGGAGTGGGAGCGACTTTCACCTTCCCAGACTTGAAAGGAGCGTCGGGAGAGAAAAGACGTGAGCCATTTCAGCGCACTGTCTTTCACTCCGATGTTATTTAGACGTTGGGTTAGGACCTGGTGGCTAACCGTGTCAAAGGCTGCACTCAGGTCTAGGAGGACCACTGCCACTGATCCTCCTATGTCAATGATTTCCCTGGCCTTCTCTACTGCTGCAAGGAGGGCGGTGTCAGTTCCCTGACCTGGTCTAAAGCCTGTCTGTGAGTTTTTAAGAAGCTGATTTGTTTCTAAAAAGTGCGACAACTTTTTATTTACTAGCTTCTCGGCGATCTTCCCTATCCAGGGGAGGAGCGAGATAGGTCTATAATTGGATAGCTCAGCTGGGTCTAGCGATGGTTTCTTGAGTAGCCCTTTTACGACTGCCTCCTTCCAGCTTAGCGGGACTTCTCCTTGGGCAAGCGAGGTGTTAATAAGGGCAGTAAGATTGGGCGTTATGGTCCGGCTGATGTCTTTGACGAACCGGATTGGAACTGGATCACTAGGGGCTCCACTCTTGGTAGATGACAGGGTGGCTGCCACTTCCTCTTCGGTAACTGGGCCGAATGCCATTAGGTAGTGCTTCCCGGGGGAGGTATTTGCTTGGGAGGATGAGTCGTTAACTTCCTCTGTGGTGTCAGAGTTGGCCTCAGGGAGAGAGGCCAGGATTTTTTTGATTTTTTCGTCAAAAAAGGTGGCCAGATTGACGCATTTTTCCTCTGCTTCTTTGGGAACCATGGGTTTCTGCGGGGGGTCTGGTACATGAAGGAGCTCTTTGAGGATAGAGAATGTCTCCTTGGCTGAGCACGAGGCATTCTTTATTTTTTCCTCGTAGAAGATGCATTTAGCGTTATGGAGGGCTTTTTTATAAGCATTCATAGCTGTTAAGTAGGCGGTTTTATCCATCGTCAATTTGTTTTTTCTCCATACGCGTTCGGATTTTTTGCATTCCTTCCTTAATGCATTAAGGGGGGGTGTGTACCAGGGGGCGGGGTTGATCCTTTTGACATGTTTGAGAGAGCTGGTTAGTGGGATGAGATCGTTTAAGGGGTGAATAAGCCAGCTGTTGAATTCTCTGTCAGCTGTGTTAGGATCAGAGGAGAGAGGGCCAGCGGAGTCCCTTAGCTTCGCTACCCATTCCTCTGGTATTAGCTTGTGCCATCGTCTGGATCGTATCTTGGTTTTTTGTTTGAGGGTAGGGGTGGAGTGAGGGGACCACTGCATGGGGATCAGTAGATGGTCGGTCCAAGGAAGAGGGACGGGGTCTTGGGTTTTGAGGTTCCTGATGTTAGTGAAGATCGGGTCTAAGAGCTGTCCTTTCTCATGAGTGGCTTTTGAGTTTAAGAGATGGAGGTCAGCTGATGTAAGGTCTGCTAGTAAGTTAGCTGCAGTGTTGTCCGCTGAATCTGAAAAGTGCAGGTTTAGGTCCCCAAGAAGGAGAAAGTTGGGGGCTGAGATTGTTTTTAATAAAATGTGGTCCATCAGGGAATTTGAGAATTCTCCTAGCGGACCTGGCGGTCGATAAGCTAGGAGTCCAGATAGTGAAGTAGTTGGGGAGATCTGGAGGGTGAAATGACAGTTTTCACAGTTCTTGACTGTGCCACACTCGATCCTACAGCTGAGATGGTCTTTGTAAAGTATAGCTAGCCCGCCTCCTCTTCCGACTGGTCTATTCAGGCAGCAGATTTGGTAGCCGGGTGGAGTAGCAATGACCATGTCGAAATTACTGTTAGAAGTCAGCCATGTTTCGGTCAGGAACAGAGCGTCTAGCATTAGGGTTTGGGCGAGGAGGTTTACTTCATGGGCATGTTTTACCAGGGACCTACAGTTCAGCAGGCCGAATAAAAGACCAGCTCTCAGAGAAGTTGAGAGAGCACCTCGAGACGATACCTTGTTGTCCGATCTGATGTGTTCCACTCCGACGGAATAAAACTTGTTTCCTGTCTTCCAGTCTCCAGCGCCTGCCTCTTTATTGAGTAATTTCGTATGGTATTAGAGGCGTTTTACGCCGGGCAAATTCAACTTAGGAAACAACTACTGAAATCGCCTGACCATTGTAAATTGATCTTTATCAATTGGCGTCCCAAACGCGGGGCCCATCAGTGACACGTGGATCCAGTGGGAGAGGTCCCGACGACAGAGTGAACGACTGCAATGATCGGAAGAGCTCCTGTCCGATAGACCCTCGTCTGACAGCCGATCATCTGAACTTCACTGATTCCGAGCAGACCTCTCCCGAGTGATCTACGGTCCTGACTGGGAACCACCAGGAGTGCCGCGATAGCAACAGAGAGTAGAGGACGATCGGGCGCTGGAAGCGGAAGACGAGAAACTGTCCATGCGGTCCGGGTAAGGTCGTGACACACGACAAAATTGCGAAATTGATTGATTGATTGTTTGATAATACTAGTATTACTTATTTGTCTCTGAGAAATTCTCTATTTGCAAACAAACACAGAATCGCCATACTCTGTTTAGTCTTTGCAGATAGGGGAGAGTAGGCAACGCAAAACTTTAACACGTCGTGCTTATTCTTTTTTTCTCCCCATTGATTGATTGATTGAATCGAGCATTGAATTGTTCGAAGTTGGTTCTCTTAGGGATCTTCTCTGCCTGCAAACGGGGAAGAATAGGAATATTCTCTCTCCCTTTGCAGAAAGTGAAGGGTAGATAACGCAAACCTTTAACACGTCGTACCTATTACGTTCCTCATTGATTGATTGTTTGACCAAACATTGACTGTTTGGAATTGGGTCTTTCGGGAGGTATTCTCTGTTTGCAAATAGTGTAAAATAGAATATTCTGTCCAGCCTTTGCAAATAGTGAAAAGATAGGTAGTGCAGGCTTTTGCCCCCTATGGTAATTCATCATGCCTATCTTCTCCCCATTGGTTCATAGTTGGGTCAACCCGGACCGCTTATTAGAGATGAACCATCCAGCTCCACTGGAGGGCACCCCAAATAAGGACATGTTTACTAAGCAAGGACTAGTCGCTATAGCTTATAGTAAGTTATGGCATAAATATACAAAAAGGGATCCTAAAAACCAGTGGCCACTGATAGGTTCTTTTGATGAAAATAAAATAAAAACACTAGAAACAGCTGTAAAAATAAATAGGGCAACGCCCACTATGCTCGATAGTATCGGCATGTGGCGCAAAGAAGCAGAGCATCGCAGGAAAAAAGAGGAAGCAAAAACAGTGAAAGAATTACGAAAAGCAGCCCATCTGGCCGCAAAAGTACTAGATGAAGAAATAAGAAGAAGAGAGGAAGTTAAACAATCGCAAGAATCAGGACTGACAGGTCAATGCCCTGTCAGGACCACTCCTACGCTCTACCCGGAGGTACCCTCCAAACAACGGGCAAATGACGAGTTACTGCTCGGTCCTCCAATGATCTACATGCCTCCTCCTTATGCTCCCTGCCAGCCTCTAGCACAACACTCACCAGTCCAGAGTGCAGTCGAAGGTAACCCTAGCGCTAGTGCCCCGACTCTTACGGTCTTCGCACCAGCCGCATCGGTAACAACACCAGATGAACTTGAAACTGGCAAACAATTAACAGCCAGACCAAATAGGTTGAGCAAAGATGAGCGGGATGGAATCGACCAAATAGCAAAAACCCTGGTAGAACGGAGGGAGAGTGAAGAATATACGATGAATATGCGCAACTCGCATGCCGGTAGTCACCGACGACATTTTATTTTACGGTTCAGCTACCACACCCTGAACGCGTATGAGGATAGGTACCAGACTAAGGGTCCTGCTAAATTGACGGCCCTATATAGAAAGGTTGATGTCGGAGATGGGGCTGAAAGCGATATGACGGATCTCTTCATGCAAATGCTTGAGGTCTTCCGCCACCTCGCGGAGCAGAAACCAGAGGTCAAGCTCACAGTCCCTGAGACGATTGAACCCTCACTAGGAGCAGCCAACACTATGATGCCTATCAGAAAAGCCGCCCCCTATTGGGTTCCCCCGAGAGGTCAGGGAACAAACGATGATATCAACCATGCAGACGCCAAAGGGAGGGTTGTGTACAACTGGGTTTACCAACCATGGGATCGGCAAGATATTTTAACTTTTAGACAAACCCTGCCCGATTTAAGAAAAAACCCTACAGCATTCTATACCGAATTAGGCACAGCTTTGGGCTCAACTATAATGACTTTAGCGGACATGGATTTATTTTTCGGGTTGTGTCTGCCGGCTGATGTGTGGAAGCAAATCCGGAGAACTGACCACACGGAGCTGTTTGGACACACCTGGACAAAACTCGATGAACTAGATAGGCAGCGAGAGCCCGGAAAGAAACCTGTAAAAGACATACTGGAACTCCCCGACAAAATAGTGCAGAAGCTAAAAACGTTGATCCCAGAAAAGAAGGTAGACTGGCCGATAGTCACGGCCTGCCACCAGAAACCTCAGGAGGACGTATCAGAATACTTCTCACGATTTGAAACAGTGTTCTCCGACTACAGTGGCCAAGACATGACCACCGCAACCGGACAACACCTATTCGTGCAGAACTACGTAAAGGGGCTATTGCAAGAGGTCTCCCAAAAGTTACAGACTAGCGAAAGTAGTTGGGGAGCCTCCAAACCTGCAGCTATCCTTCAGATGGCTCAGTATTACGAACACCAAAAGAATGAGAACGAAAGGGCAACTGAGAAAAAGAAAAAGGACCTAAAGGAACGAGTAATGATTGCACAACTACAGGGAGTGGCCACAGGGAGGGAACGGTATAGGGGGAACTACCAGTCGAATGCCCCTAGGAATTCGACCCCTAGAGACCGCAACCCCGCCCCTGGCGCTCCACGAACCGACCTTGATGAGAACCAATGTGCATTCTGTAAAGAATTTGGACATTGGAAGTCTCAGTGCCCAGCCCTTCGGGAACTGATTAGAAATAAAGAGACGAGGGACATGGCAAATGGCCCCAAAACTGGAGGGCAGGGACGAGGACAGACCCACGACACCACCAATGACCGATCTGGTAGACCAAACACATTTGACCGCCCCCGACAGAATCAGTGCCAACAGTCCGATGGCTACAATGATCACGACTCTGCATAGGACTGCCAGGGGCAAGGGAGGGATCCAGTCGAGCTCTGTGTAGACCAGCAAGGTCCTTATGTCACCGCTAAGGTCCTGGGTACAAAGACTCAATTTTTGGTAGACACCGGAGCGACACGTAGTGTATTATCAAAACGACTGATTCCAAGGGCACCCTTGTCTGGCTCACACATTACCTCGATAGGTTTCGATGGGACGCCCTCCACTAACCCCCTGTCTGTACCTATCTCCTTTGACCTAGGAAACAATCCCACTGACACGACGTTTCTACTCTCCTCCAACTCCCCTGATGCTATTATGGGTATTGATTTACTGAAACATTTCCGAGCTACTATTAGGTGTTCCCCGGAAGGAGTCCGAGTCATCCTGTACGACAACCCGAACATGTCCAGACCCTACCCCGCACGACACATGTACATTTTGACAGATGCTGACCTATCCTTGCTCGATTCGCTACCCCCGCACCTATGGGCCAGAAACGACTCAGATGTGGGACGAATGATGATCGATCCTGTACACATAACTGTTCGACCAGATGCAATACTCCCGAAACTCCCACAGTACCGGATATCGCCCGAAGGCGAGAAGGCATTGGTGGCGATTATTCAGTCCTTGGTAGATGCAGGAGTGGTAGAGGAAGTAGTTAGTAATGTCTGCAATAGTCCTATCCTACCCATTGTTAAGAAGCAAGGTGAGGGGGATGAGAAAGCGTATTGCTTCATCATCGATCTGCGAGAAGTCAACAAAGTGGTGGTGCCACAGTACCCTGTAGTCTCAGACATCGCCACCATTCTGACTCTCATCCCGTCCACTGCCACCACCTTCACCGTTATTGATCTTAAAAATGCATTTTTCTCTATCCCCATCCATCCAGACAGCCGTTATCTCTTCGGCTTCACTTTGAAAAACCGTTCATACCGATTTTGTAGAGCTCCCCAGGGCTACACTGAAAGTCCCAGCATTTACAGCCAAGCCCTGAAAAGGCAGCTGGACGCTGTCCAGCTACCAGATGGAGTAGTGTTGATCCAATATGTCGACGATATCCTTTTGGCGGCCGACACCACTCCACTTGCAATCACAGCCACTATCCAACTCTTGCACTTTCTTGCGGAGAATGGCCACAAGGTCTCCAAAAAGAAACTGCAGTTCTGTCAGTCCCAAGTAACATACCTAGGTCATCTCCTGTCCAAAGAAGGGAGAAAACTTACACCCGACCGAATCCAAACCATCCTAGACACCCCTATTCCAAAAACACAGAAGCAAGTCCGTTCATTAGTAGGCCTTACTTCTTTCTGCCGACAATGGCTACCAAATTTCAGTCTCATTATAAAACCCCTAATTTCCCTGTTGGCCAAAGATGTTCTGTTCCCACTCCCGTGGACTCCCGAATGCCAAGCATCCTTTAAGGAGTTGCGAGATGCCCTTTGCTCGGCACCCGTTCTAGGAACACCAGATTACTCCAAGCCCTTCTCCCTCTACACTCACGAAGGGGAGGGATGCGCATTGTCCGTTCTGACCCAGTCCATCGGCGCCAAACAGCGCCCTTGTGCCTACTTCTCTGCCACTCTTGATCCAGTCGCCAGAGCTCTACCAGCCTGTCTTCGAGCAGTAGCCGCTGCTGCTGTCTCTATCCGACAGAGTGAGGGAATTGTACTTTCGAACCCTCTCACAGTACTAGTACCCCATGCAGTTGACACACTTTTGAACCAGACAAAGACTCAACATCTGACTAGTGCACGACTGACAGGATACGAATTGACTTTGCTTGCGCCCCACATCACTCTGAAGAGATGCACGACATTGAACCCTGCTACACTGCTACCCTTGCCCGAAAATGACCCCGATGTGCCCCCTATACACGACTGCGTGACTCTCACAGACGAACAGACTAGGAGTAGAATTGACCTCCGAGACGTTGCTCTCACAGACCCTGACGGAGAACTATGGGTAGATGGCTCTTGCATCAAACTCCCAGACGGCACCACTTCTGCTGCCTATGCGGTAACGACTGCTCGAACAGTAGTTGAAACAGCTTGCATCATACAACGATCAGCACAGGCAGCAGAACTAATTGCCCTCACACGAGCATGTATCATAGCAGAAGGAACCACGGCGAACATTTACACGGACAGCCAGTACGCCTTCGGAGTAGTTCATCATTTTGGGATCCTGTGGAGGGAAAGGGGATTCCTGACGTCCCATGGTACAACCATCCTTCATGGAGATCTAGTCTCCGCCCTGATTGAAGCAGTCCTTCTCCCCACACGATTAGCAGTGATCAAATGTCAGGCACACAAGAAGGTGACAGATTTAGTTGGACAGGGAAACGCACTAGCCGACATCACTGCCCGAACCACAGCTGAGAATAGGGCCACGACGCGCATATATGTGACCAGGTCACAGGCAGAACAATGGACCGACGCTAGGGAAACGATCAGGGATATCCAATCGACCAGCACACCACACAAACTAACTGAGTGGGCACGGGTGGGTCTAAGGGACGATGAAGGCTGCTGGCGGACAAAGGACACAAACAAATGGTTGCTGCCTGATGCATACTTGATCCCCATACTGACAATGGCACACTCCCCTGCACACATAGGGTCTGCCCCCATGATCGAACTCATTTCCAAAGTCTGGCACAACGGCAAGATCCCCGACTCAGCCAAACGCCTAGTCCAACAGTGCCTTATCTGCTTACAACACAACCCCGGGAAAGGAACTGTGGTACCCCGGGGAGGGTTTGGGATCCCCGACCACCCCTTTGAGGTCCTCCAGATGGATTACATCCAGCTAGAGAGGTGCCAAGGCTTGAAGTACGTATTAGTCATTGTATGTGCCTTCAGCAAATGGGTGGAAGCCTATCCGACCCGTGATAACACTGCCATGACTACTGCCAAAGTACTACTGAAGGAGTTTTTCCCTCGTTATGGCCTTTGTCGAATTTTATGGAGCGACAATGGCCCCCACTTCATAGCTGAAGTTATCCAACTTATCCTGAAGGGGTTGGGGGTCAAACAAAGGTTCCATGCGGTCTTCCACCCCCAATCCGCTGGCCTGGTTGAGCGACACAACGCTATACTGAAACTGAAACTGTCAAAAATAGTGGCCACCACAGGGCTTAAGTGGCCAGATGCCCTTCCACTGGCACTACTATCGATGCGCTCCACCCCCACTAAGCATCACTTGACCCCCTACGAAGTTGTGTTTGGGCGGCCTACGAACCTCTGGACTGCCCCCAAACCATCCTCCATTCATGACGTCCCCGACGTCCTGCTGTCAGATTATTTGTACAAGTTAACTAAGACATTGTCTGTCATTCATCAACAGGTGCAGCAGGCCATCCCCGATACTTCCAGGGGTCCCGGTCACGATATCCAACCGGGTGACTACGTCTTAATCCGGAATTTCCAACGAGCGAAGAGTCTGGAACCCCGGTGGACGGGCCCCTGGCAAGTACTGATCACCACTCGGACGGCTCTTCGAGTGGAGGGGAAGAAGCACTGGCTGCACGCCCATCACTGCAAAAAGGTCTAATCAACCCTGGCCACGACAGACAACGTCAACACCCAAGAAGAGCTCCTGAACAAAGACCGACCATCACTGAACTGTTATCCTGATACCGAGGCACTTGAACTTTCAAAACACTCTGATCCCACTGTGCCATCTCGAGAAGGGTATTTCCTACGTCGAAAGGAGGGAGCTTCGGCTAAGTAGACCACTGACTAAGTTAAAAGTCTCAGAACGGTGACCCAAAGCAATCAAGGGCTACCTGGAGAGAAGCTAAACTAAGTCTGGGGTTCTGCCCACTACCGAGCACCTTGAAGATGAAGATGATGGAAGCGCCAGATAAGAAGATGATGGAAGCGCCAGATAAGAAGACATCGAAAGCAACAGGAAATACCCACTATAGGAACCCAAAAACTGACAAATTGTACAGCTCAAAGACAATCGCTTTCTTCGTTATCTCCCTGTTCTGCCTCCTCCTCATGACTTCCTTCTGGATCCTGGAGGAAAGCACGCCCGCTCACCAAATGTTGCCGACCACTGTCCAGCCGACCACCGTGAAAGAGCACCACCTGATCACCCTTTCACCTCAGCTTCGAGAAAGGCGTAGGGAATTCTGGAACAATTCCTTTGTACAACTGTTGCACCAGCACAACCTTGCTATAAATGCCACAAACTGTTGGATCTGTGGGTTACTCCCACATGCTACCGGACACTCCATCCCCTTTATTCCTTCACCTTTCTCAGTTCACGGCTCTTGCCTCGCCTGGTTGATCCTCATGCAAGAAAGCCACAAGGACAATGCTGCTTCTGGTCAGACAGTGTCGCACTTCTACTATGGGTTTTTGTTGAACAATACAGGAAAGCCCTTTTGTCCTGCAATTTCAGGTTCAACCTTCCTTACGAACATCCCTGCCAAAGAAAGGGTCGAAATGCAAGTGCTCCACAATCCAGCCAGATCCACCTTCTCTCACCTGCGGAAACAAACGGCTGCCACCCTGACTACGGCCCTGTCCGTCATCAATGTCACAGGACTCGTATGCCTCGAAGGACAAGGAACACAGCTGGTGGGTCACAGTTCTTGCCGCATCACCAAACCATTGGCCTCAGCTGACCCCCCTTCCTTTGTTGCTTCCCCGAATATGTACTTTGTTTGTGGCACCAAAGCTTACACGTGGCTCCCAAAAGGCTGGAAGGGTACGTGCTACATCGCCTTCATTCTTCCTCCCACGTATGTGGCCCCAGCCAACCACTACCGGCAAAAGCGCGCTGGAGATGTTGAACAAGCCGACTCCACCGGAGCACAGTTCCTGGATGCAGCAAAGGGACTAGTTCCTCTGTGGGGACCAATGGCCAATAGCCGCGCAATCCGACATCTAACTCAGGCATTAGAAACAACCATCAACATCACCGCTGGCGCCCTCGCCAACAACACGGCTGAGCTTCAGGCAGTCCGCCTGGTGGCTCTTCAAAACCGTCTTGTTTTAGATGTGATTCTGGCCGACCGTGGAGGTGCATGCCGTGTCATCGGCTCCAGCTGTTGCACCTACGTGCCAGATAACTCACCTTCAGTCTATAAAGCAATCGAACACCTCCACAGACTGTCCTCGGAGGTTCACCAGGAACAGGAAGGATGGTCGCTTGGAGGCTGGTTCTGGGACACTTTAAAGAACTGGGGATGGAGACTGTTCACGTTTTTATTGATACCGATCACGATACTATGTGGATGTTGTTTAGGTATTCAATGTTTACCACCTTTATGTGCACTTATTTCCAACTGTATGTGCTCTAAGACTTTGAACCTTAAACCAGAGCACATGAGTCCCCTATACGAAATAGAAGTGCGTGGTCTCATGGGGATTGATCCGAACTGACAAGCTGGCGAGACATGTTAAAGGGAGGACTGTGGAAATTTAGTTCGTATACTGAACATTATCTACGTCATCTTGCAGACTCACGTACGAGCATACACAACAGCCATTTTAGGTACCATGGTCTCCCTGTTCACGATCGCTTATCAGCGCACTTCCCTGACCCTGCGAGCATCCCCCATGCACCCTGACTGCCCCCGCTCTCTCATGCACAAGTCATTAGCCCTCCCCTCCCGCATGATTCTGTCACAGAGAATCGCACCCCGCGCCTGACCAACACCTCCTTTCCGTCCATGATTACCCCTCCTTTGATGACCCTTCCTCTGAGCCTAACGTCAGCACTGACCGCTGGTCATCCTTTAGCCCGAGGTTACAGTTTATTGCCCCCTACTGTATGCACTCGCCTCTCCTGAAAGAGGCCACTATTGATCACGACCCTCCACCCCCAGAGATTCGATCAGGCGCACACATTCCAGAGAGATCGGCAGAACACTCAGCTGCGTGATAGCCCCTCCCAATCATATGAGGGGAAAGGGTCTCTACTGTTGTCATGTGTTGGAATGGGCCGGAACTGGGGGGTGACGGGGATATCGTTCTGATGTCATTCTCATGCTCTACAATGTCCCTGTTGTAATAAAGGACGTTCACATGTCTAAAACCAGTGTATAAAAGACCAGCTCTCAGAGAAGTTGAGAGAGCACCTCGAGACGATACCTTGTTGTCCGATCTGATGTGTTCCACTCCGACGGAATAAAACTTGTTTCCTGTCTTCCAGTCTCCAGCGCCTGCCTCTTTATTGAGTAATTTCGTATGGTATTAGAGGCGTTTTACGCCGGGCAAATTCAACTTAGGAAACAACTACTGAAATCGCCTGACCATTGTAAATTGATCTTTATCAGCTAATTGCAGTCCATTTTTATTACACTAATAGAGAATAACGCAACTGTATTCACTATTAGTGTAATAAAAAAAGATAGTGGAGCTCCAACTGACGTCCATAAGGACAAGGTGCCATTGTGTTCTTGGCACACTTTGCCACCTCTGAGGCCAGAATCTCGAAATATGAGCCAAATACTTTTCTCATAGAAAGGGGAGAGCCTTACACACATACTTTTCCTCGTGCTTGCCCTTCTCACCTCTCTCTCACGCTGCCCATCACTATCAATGCTCAAGTCATACTCACTAGTGGCAGTAGCACCTGAAGACAGGAAAGACATATTGCAACCAGTACGTCACTCAATCAAAAACACACAACAGCCTTTGCTCTTAAAAGGCTGATGGTGACCAGTTGCTACAAAAGTGGAAAACAAAGACATTCGCTTTCCTCTTCGGCGACTTTTCCTTAGAAGTGAAACCAGCTCCTCGAGGCGTGGCGGGCTGTCACGAGACACTCTGGTGGTGACCGAGCACGCGGTGCGCACCATCTGTAAACAGTACCGTCCGGTCCCCGCCCTCGGCCTCGGGCGAGCTTCCTTGGAGGTTGACTCACCCGGGAGAGAGGCACGGGTCACGATGAACCAGGCAGCGCCCGAGGGGAACATTTACAACCTGAGAAGTGATCAGGAGACTTTTCACAACCGTCCTTGTAAAGACCAACGTGAGAGTCACGTTTGCGCTGGGAAGACCCCGCAGTGTATCACAAGGGCCCCAGGGGGATTTCTCTTTGTGATTTTCTTTGTACTGTGGCATATGTATTCCTGATTGAATAAGATAAGCAGAACTCCATCCCACAATGCAATGCGAACGACGAAGCTGCTCATGCAGCCAATCAGTGAAAGAGAAACTTCTGTCACTGGACCAGCAGGTTTATCAGAATTTAGAGTAGCTTAAAAACATTTTGCAAGGGTTTGAAGGTCTCCCTCAGATTCATTTTAGGCATCCGTCTGCAGAGCTATTGTAACACATTCTTTAAAATGGGTCTTGGCCAGAGAATTACCTTTCACCTCTTGCTTTTGGCAATTTGGTGCGTCATTCCGCCTTCTATGACCTGCTTGGATTGCAATGCATGAGGGACTGTTCTAAACAAGGAAGTTATAACCAATCGCACACACAATTCTTTATCGCATACATTCATAGTATACAGAACACAATCTTTTATTGTATTTTCTTTACTGCAGAAGGATTTTAAAAATGTTTTTGTCTCCATCGTTACCACCACCAGCCACGTCACTAACACCATCTTTATCAATGTCATCACTGCCCTTAAAATCTTCATCACTGGCTCGATTCCCAACCTCGCCTATGTCCATGTCAGTGTTTCCTTGAAAGCCAGACCTATTGGCTTTGCCAATGCTTGTTTAGAAGTGTTACAAACATTGGTGTATTTTAGGCATTTTGTTCAGAACTGGATATTTCTTAAGAAAATCTTTGTAACCGGTGCTTGGGAGGTTTCTCAAATAAGGTTTTGGTAATGAGAGAAATGGATCTGTTATGGCTAAAAGAGTCTTTTTGACCAAGTAACTTGGGTTGTTTCCAATCAAATAAATAGCTGGATCTGTCTGTTCGTCTATCAAGAGAAAGACATTTTCTGCCATCAGAGCCCTGCAGCACATGCCCCCCAGAGTTTTTTTGGCACTTTGCAGAGTTCTGTGTATCAAAACCCCATAAACCTCACCCCGGACTAGCCCTGACCCAACCATGAAAGCCCAAATGTCCCCAAGCGAGTCACTGCCTCCTGTATTGTATTGTATTGTAATTGCATTTATATAGCGCTTACTACCCCTGACGAGGCGTCAAATCGCTTTTTCAGCGAGTAGCACGCTACTCCGGGACCCAAATAATATTGATTGCTTGTTTGAACATTTCTGCCAGAGCTGATGTTGATTTCCAGTCTGGCCCTGCAGGCAATCATGGGCTCAGACTCCCATATCAGCAGTGCCGGTGAGAGTTCTGTTTGTGAAATTGCACACATCCGGTTGTAGGTGACATCTGTACATTGCATATGGGTTGGCAAGTTTACTAACTACACCCCAAAGATAATGCCTGGAGGGAGCTCATGGTAAGAAGTTGCTTCCTGAATGTCACCATAATGTCCACGAGCAATGACAAATTAAAGCTGGGCAACCACCCAGGGCACTATCAGCAGCAGACGCCGGATTGAAATGACTCTGCTCACTTTGAAGTGAAAATGCTCTTCCAACTCATTTAGCCAAGTCATGGTACTCCTTTCATATCTTACTTTATGGAGCATTCTCCTCTCTTCTGCCTTTCTCTGTATTCAACTATTTCTCTTGATTCTGTGTTTATTTATCAATCAATCAATCAATCATGACATTTGTATAGCGCGCTACTCACCTGCAAGGGTCTCAAGGCGCTGGGGGGGGGGGGGGCGTTACTGCGCGAACAACCAGGTCTTGAGTTGCTTCCTGAAGGAAAGATGGTCCTGGGTCAGACGAAGGTGGATGGGGAGGAGTTCCAGGTCTTGGCTGCCAGGTAGGAGAAGGATCTTCCTCCGGCGGTGGCTCTGCGGATGCGTGGTACGGTGGCGAGGCTGGTTGATCGTAGCTGGCGGGTGGGCGTGTAGAAGGTCAGGCGGTCGTTGAGGTACTTGGGGCCCAGGTCGTGGAGAGCCTTGTGTGCGTGGGTGAGGAGCCTGAACGTGATCCTCTTGTTAACGGGGAGCCAGTGCAGGTCTCTCAGGTGGCCGGAGATGTGGCTGTGTCGGGGGATGTCCAGGATGAGTCGTGCGGAGGCGTTCTGGATGCATTGGAGTCTTTTCTGTAGTTTGGCTGTGGTTCCGGCGTAGAGGGTGTTCCCGTAGTCCAGTCGGCTGGTGACGAGTGCCTGGGTGACCGTCTTCCTGGTCTCGGTGGGGATCCAGCGGAAGATCTTGCAGAGCATGCGCAGGGTACTGAAGCACGATGAGAAGACGGCGTTGACTTGTCTGGTCATCGAGAGGGAGGAGTCCAGGATGAAGCCCAGGTTGCGTGCATGGTCCGTTGGCTTGGGAGTGGAGCCCAGGGCAGGGGGCCACCAGGAATCGTCCCAGGCGGAGGGCGATGATCCCAGGATGAGGACTTCCGTCTTGTCTGAGTTCAGTTTCAGGCGGCTGTGCTTCATCCATTCGGCGACGTCTTTCATCCCTTCGTGTAGGCTGGTTCTGGCGGTGGCGGGTCGTTGGTGAGGGAGAGGATCAGCTGCGTGTCGTCGGCGTAGGAGATGATGTTGAGGTTGTGTTGGCGTGCGATGGTTGCGAGAGGGCTCATGTAGACGTTGAAGAGGGTTGGGCTGAGTGATGATCCTTGTGGTACGCCGCAGATCACTTCGGTGGCCTCGGATCTGAACGGGGGGAGGCGGACTCTCTGGGTTCTTCCGGCGAGGAACGAGATGATCCATTCCAGTGCCTTCTCTTGGATTCCGATGTTGCTGAGGCGCTGTACTAGGGTGCGGTAGCAGACAGTGTCGAACGCTGCGGAGAGGTCCAGGAGGATGAGGGCTGCTGTTTCCCCGTTGTCGAGCAGGGATCTGATGTCATCGGTGGCTGCGATCAGGGCGGTCTTGGTGCTGTGGTTCGCTCGGAAGCCGGACTGCGAGGGGTCGAGGGATCCATTCGTCTCGAGGAAGGCGGTGAGCTGTCTGTTGACGGTCTTCTCGATGACTTTGGCAGGAAAAGGGAGGAGCGAGATGGGGCGGAAGTTCTTGAGGTCGGTGGGGTCCGCTGTTGGTTTCTTCAGGAGGGCGCTGAGCTCGGCGTGCTTCCAGCTCTCCGGGAAGGTGGCGGTGTAGAAGGAGGTGTTGATGATGTCCCCTAGATGGGGTGCGATGATGGAGTCGGCCTTGTTGAAGACGTGGTGGGGGCAAGGGTCGGTAGGTGATCCGGAGTGGATGGTGTTCATCGTGCGGGTGGTGTCTTCGGTGCTAACCGGGGTCCAGTTGCAGAGGATGGTGGTGGGGGGCGTTGGTTCGATGGTTGGTTGCGTGGTTGGTGCGCCGAAGCTGTTGTGAATGTCGGCGATCTTGCGATGGAAGAACGAGGCGAGTGAGTCGCAGAGGTCTTGCGAAGGAGTGATGTTGTTGTTTCCGGTGCTGGGGTTGGAGAGCTCTCTGACGATGCTGAAGAGTTCCTTGCTGTCGTGGGCGTTGTTGTCCAGTCGTTCTTTGAATGCTGTCTTCTTGGTGGTGCGGATCAGCTGGTGGTGCCTGCGGGTGGCGTGCTTGAGGGTGGTCATGTTGTCTGTGGTCTGGGCGTGGCGCCAGGCTTTCTCGAGGGTGCGGCAATTCTTCTTGGAGTCCTTGAGTTCGTCGGTGAACCAGGGGGTTTTCTTGCTGCCGGGTCTGTTCGGAGGGTTCTTTAGTGGTGCATGGTCGTCGGCGCAGGCGGTCAGCCATTGTGTGAGGTTGCTGGCTGCTTCGTCGGGGTCCGTTGTGCTGGAGGGCGGGTTCTGGCTGAGGGAGGTGGTGAGCTGCTCGGCGGTGATTTTGCTCTAGCTTCGGCGAGGCGCCTGTTGTGGGTGGTGGGGGGTCGTGTTTCTCCTGAAGCTGAAGTGGATGCAGTTGTGATCGGTCCAGTGAAGTCCGGTGGAGTGGCTGAAGGAGATGTGCTTGCTGGCGGAGAAGACGGGGTCAAGCGTGTGGCCGGCGTAGTGGGTGGGGGTGTTCACCAGTTGCTGGAGCCTGAGGTTGGCGAGGTTGTCCAGCAGGGCAGCGGTGTTCCTGTCGTTGTTGTTCTCCAGGTGGAAGTTGAGGTCCCCTAGGAGGATGTAGTCCGTGGAGGAGAGGGCGTGCAGGCTGATGAAGTCTGCGATGTTTTTGCTGAATTGTGTGCGTGGTCCAGGGGGTCTGTAGATGAGGGTGCCTCTGAGGGTCGTCTTGGGGTCGGTGTGTATCTGGAAGTGGAGGTGTTCGGCGGCGGTGAAGTTGTCGTTGCAGTTAGTCGAGATGCAGATGGTGTTCCTGTGGACGATGGTGGTGCCTCCTCCGGTCTGGTTGGCGCGGTCTCTCCGGATGATCTTGTATCCGTCCGGGATGGCGATGGCGATGTCGGGCGCTGAGGAGGCGTTCATCCAGGTTTCTGTAAGGAAGGCGACGTCTGGCGATGTTGTGTCGAGCAGGTTCCAGAGTTCCAGGGCGTGTCTGTGGACGGAGCGGGTGTTGAGCAGGATGCACTTGAGGTGGTTGCTGGTGGTGCTCGGCCTGTTGGGTGCGGTGCCGGTCCGGTGGCAGGTGAACTTGCAGGCTTGGCAAGGGGAGGAGGCGAGGAGACGGCAAGGAAGCCCAAGGAAGAACAAAAAACAAGAACAAGCTCAGGGACAGAACAAGCACTGGAAGCGAGCAGGGACAGGCAGGTAGGGACACCGGGCACACTCACGGGGAGGTGCGCGGCGGGTGGAGCAACCGTCACCGACCAGAGTCAGGTCAGGTCACAGCTCCCCGTCGCGCTACCACCACTTAAATGATCCGGAGGGAGGGAGGAGCAGCTGGGAGGCGGGAACGGGGTGGCGCGGGGAGGGGATCGGTACACGGCAGAAGGGGGGGCAGGTGCCGCAGGGGAGCAGCGGCAGGGAGCGGGGAGGGCGAGGAGACGGCAAGGAAGCCCAAGGAAGAACAAAAAACAAGAACAAGCTCAGGGACAGAATAAGCACTGGAAGCGAGCAGGGACAGGCAGGTAGGGACACCGGGCACACTCATGGGGAGGCGCGCGGCGGGTGGAGCGACCGTCACCGACCAGAGTGCACAGTGGTGTACTCATACTCTGTGCTGTCCTTGTATCTCAGAGCTGTATCACTCTCCTAGTGCTGTTTTTATGCCTGTCAGCTGCCTATTTGTCATAATTTGTCTTTATGCCCGACTTATGTGTTTATGTCTCAGTACCGTGACTGGACTCGTTAATGAGTGCCCTGGTTAATTAGGATATTTTGGTAACTTTTGCGCTGGGATCCTCCCACTGCAGTTTCCCCAATACAGATTTCAGTAGGCCAAACTTTCCAAAAATCACCAGGTGACACATGCCTGGTAAATACCAGGATATGTGGATGTTGGTGCATACAGCACCAAAATCCACACGCTATGCCCCATTTTAGGGCAAAACTCGTCATACATGATCCTGCCTCATCTAGTAAATTCCTAACTCTTGGTGTCAGAATTTATCAGGTGTGATAAATGTCTCATCCTTCTCTGGGGCACTCGTATAAGAGGCCTTTGTGTCTTTTTAGCTCAGTATGACCCCATCATTGCTGTTGTTTTGCTTTATTGCTACCTGTATCTATCTCTCTTTGCTGATTGCACATCTGTGTTGTCTTTATGTCCCAGTAGGGCCTGGGTATCTCAAGGGCTGATTCATGCTTTAGTGCTGTCTTTATATTTCACTTTTGATTTTATGTATCCGGTTTGCCTTTCTGTGGTCTTTATGTCTCAGAACTGAAGTGAGGTGTCAGTTTGATGGTACTCATTCTTGCATCTGTATGGTTCAGCACTGATTATATACACTAGTGGTGTCTTTATGTCTAAATGTATATATTTTTTTAATTCATATTACACCCTGTGTAGATATATAAAAAAACACGAGTTGCCGACCATACCCCCTTATCATATAAGTGTTACATTTATCATCTCACGGATACTGCAGCACAGGAAGCAAATGAAAACGGCAAATATGACTCAGGCACTTTGCTTTCAAGGTAACAAGAAAACACAGGAGTTCGGCAGAACCACATTTTCGTCATATTTCCTGGTCTGGATATTTAAATTTAGAATGTTCTTTTTCCATCCGGAAGATGTTAAGAAGAGTTGACAGCAGTCCCACAGTACCTTAATCTTTATGGAAGAGCACATGCGGTGCAGTTAAAATAGGTAAAATAGTGTAAATATTTATATAAATGAAGATTGTAATTAGTTAAAGCGGATAAAATAGTGTTAATTTACCATATGCAACTATCCTAACAGAGGCATCTACAGTGGTAATAGATTTTTATTCTTTTGTGTATTTCTGGCAGGCGTGAAAAAGGTAAATAAAGAATGAAAACGTATAGACCTAAATTATAATATATTGAATAATTGTGATGTCATCTATTCAGGTGTGTTTTAAAGCAGCCTGTAATGATCAGAACCCCACTTTCGTTATATGTATCTTTAAAGTGTGTTTCAATTGTGACACATTAACTTCTGCTGTGATTTTTGTGAAGTTAGCCTATCCTTTCAATATTTCACATTTGAGATTCTTTGGTAGTACCCCTCCCCACCCCAAGCAGCCCCCCCACCACCTCCTGCCAATGTCTGCCCATAGTGTGGGAGCTGATTGGTGCAGCACGCGAACTCAGGTGCACATTGGCTGTTATTTATTATATATAAATTATAGGTCTTCGGTTTTTTATATCTTATGCAGCTTTTTGACTTGTTATGCTCTTAAACACTTATTTTACTTTGTATTGCTGCGGTGTGTGTACATTTCAAAATGGCACTATTTGCAAAAAGTGTGATATGTGCCAGAATTGTGTACATTGAGTCTGTGGGGATTTCAGAAACGTTACTGAGTAAACCTGTGCATATGGTACGTTGCTTCCTCATTTACTAATGTGCTGGTTGTTGACAGGCACCACATGACGCACGTTTGCCAACTTAAAGTTGTCCATTAGACGATAATGTGTTCTATTTTACTTCCGTGTGCCCTTTTGCATTATTCTGTTTTGTGTGAGGGCCCGTCGCTGGCTCTGAAGCACTCTGTTAGTGCACGTCTGCGTTGCTTCGGAGACAGCCTCAAGCTGCTTTCCGTTTTGTGCTATTTGTTTAGTCTTTTGGTTTGACCTTGTTAAGGAGGCCCTGTGCTTTCTATGGACTGCACAGGGAGGTATGTATCCCCTTTGGCTGTCTCTGGACTGTGTGTTATGTGTATTTATTCCTCTGTGATGCACGTCTGTATGCTAATGAGTGCGTGAGACAGACAGGCACGCTCTCCATTCAAGGGCCGAGGAGACAGCTGCACTTTGGACTCCCCTGAACCGAGGGACCCCCCCCCCCCCCCCCCCTCCCCTGTGGCATTAGACAGTGGGCAGACCCACCAGGAGCAGACGTGGTCAAAGTCCTGCCTCGCCTCATTCCTCACGCGCCAGAACTGACACACATCCTGTGTGCGGGGGACACCGGGCGCGTGGGACTCGCACCTGGGGCTGGGCCCACCTCCCGTGTGACTCAGCCTCGTGCAGCGAGGTGTGGGCTGGGAACCCTGCCAGGAAACCGCTCCTTAGACAATGGGCCATAGATTTCAACACAGAGCAGCTTTAAAGAACCTCTTCCCTGCGAACTTTCTCATGGTGCATGCATAACGCAAATTCCAGCACAGGAACACATTGTAATTAAAGCACACCACGCTGCACCGGAACACATTCTACTGCGTGATAATGCATCACATCACTCCACAGAATATAATTCTACTCCATGTGAACCTTACTGTGTGACATCATACCCTACGACTGCCTGCAGCAACACACAAGAGACCCCAGAGCGAGCTAGAAACCCAGAACTCATCTGAGACAATAATACCAGTCAATAACACAATTACTCCCGCCAGTAATTTTACTATAAAAAGAAAAAAGTATTTTATTCTACATACCGCTAGATACTACCTGTGAATATATAAATGAACATGGAGAAAGAAGGAATGTAACACCGATTTTACACACTAAACATATTTCTATCTATTGGATTTAACAAAGGGTGCTCATAACCAATAAACCACTGCCTGTAAGCTTTGACAACAGGTTTTCACAATCAATAATCTTCTGCCTCTGGACTTTAACATCAAATGTTATCAACAAATGACACAAGTCCTGAATATTCTAAAACCGGTTGTTTTTTTTCACAAGCAATTTACCACTGCCTATTGGCTTTATTAAAGGGTTCTTCACCATCATTATAATCAAATTGGATAGGACACTTGTTACCGCTTAGCCAGGAGATGTATTACTGGGAAACCCTCATAAACGCCGTGTTGTTCGAGTAGCGGTATATCTTGTTATCCGCCCCACACAAGCGTTGTGGCAATAGTCATGGGGTCTCTCAAAAGTAAAGTGCCAGCCTCACCCGAGGCAATCTCTGGTGTATCATGGCAGTGTCCAGAGATAGGTGGTAACCAACTGGTAGGTATGTACAGTAGCAAATAAAAATAGTCTCAATCTACAGACCAAATTTTTATTCTGGTAGTTGAGTGGCTAAATTAAAAATTGTTGGGGTATGCTAGTAGGACTGATTAGGGGGTCCTATGCATATCACTTAATCATACGTCGACATGTTTCAGCTCTGCGGCCCAAAGGTCTATGGAGCTTTCGTCAGGACAAGTAACACAAAACACAAAACAAATTAAAATTAAACTATCACTATTTGTGAAATAGTTCATTGGTTTTGAAACCTGGGGTGCTTACCCTCTCTGAGTCAGGCTTATTCACCTAAAAAAGAAAGATGAAAAAGGGAAAAGCAAAGCAATATCTGGCTATTAGCATATACTTGCGGTATGTATATATATTTAATAATATGAAATCTCGAAGTGTCTGTTATAACACTGAGGCTTGCACCACTATTATCAAATTTAATGCATTTGATAGACTCATAGGGGAACATTCATGGCGAATTAAACAGAAAAATAGCAAAAGTGAGAAACGATTAAAATAGCGGTCACATTCTAGAAGTGCTCGACATAATCGAGATGCAAGTTGGAACAATCTTATGTTAAACATGATGCGTACCTTTCAGAAGGGTAAGAAAGTCTTGAACCTGTATTGTAAAGGGGGTGCCGGCAGTTAGTACAGAAATGGCGGCAGGCACTTATGTCCGTAAAGAAGGAGAATACCTCATAAGAGGTCTTACCTTATTCGCCCCTCGGAAGGTCTAGGACAAATAGTCGTAGGCTAAGGAAAAGGTAGTGAAAACATTACCGATATTGTTTAGTTGAGCAATTGGGACGGGATTGGTAGCGAACCCTTTCTTACCCGCGCCGGAAACAATGTCCGCGTCTTGTGCTGGCTCTGCCTTGGGAACACAGAGGACGCATTTCCGGTGAAGCTATATCGGGAAATGGTAGGCACAGAAAGAGGACTGGGCTCCGTTGTAGCAAAAATGAAAATAAACTTGCTCCTACTTAGAAGCTAAAACAGAAAATATAACCAATATCGTAAATAACTGATCATGCTAATTGTGTATGTCAGTAATCAGGTTATTTAGAAAATTTACGGAAGGTGATGGAAAAATGCTTAGTAGTGGCAGTCATGAATTAACACACAAGAGTAGTACACATCATCTGCTGAAGTGGTGCCATGAACTACTTAGAAGCTGAAACAGTGAATATAACCTATTTCGTAAAAAATGAGGTAATGACTGTTCATGCTAGTTATGTATGTCAATAATCTGGTTATTTGAAAAAATTACGGAAGGTTATGGAAAAATACTTAGTAGTGGCGGTCAGAATTAACACTCACGAGTAGTTCACATCATCTGCTGAAGTGGTGCCATGAAATGTCATCATTTAATCCTTGTTTATTAGTCATCAGACGATCGACCCAACGCTGTTCCTTCTCATATAGTACTTTTTCAACGTTGGGGATATTCTCTGGTACTCTCTCAATAACTGTCCATTTCAATTCTTCAATGCTGTGTTTGTACTCTACGAAGTGGGAACAGAGTTTTGTTGTGGTTTTTTGAAGGCGAATATTACTCTTGTGTTCTCCTATCCTGAGTTTCCCTTTCTACATGTCATGCCTATATATTTCTTGTCGCATGGGCAGGTCACCATGTATATCAGGTGAGACGAATTACAATTGCTGTGCTGTTTTTGAGTCCACTTCAGGGTAGGTGTCAATTGTAGGGTTTTTGATTTGCTTGTGGAAGTGCAAGCTATGCACGAGCCGCAAGGATAATGTCCGGTTACAGGCATCATTTGAGAATCCCTTGTTGGATGATCAATTCTCAAGTTTTGGGGGCGAGTATGTACCAGGAAATCACGTAGGTTTCTTGAACGTCTGTTGGCAAAACGAGGTTTAGGCCAGTCAAATTTGCCAGTATTCAAGATATGCCAGTTTTTATTGATAAGTTTGTTTACTTGATAGGTCACTGGACTGAAGGTTGTTACGCAAGTCATCAGATCTTTTGGTGTTGTTTTCTCATAGGTTTTTAGGAGGTTTCCTCTCGGTTGGTTCATGGCCCTCTTGCGACATTTCGATATCATGGATGGCTTGTACTGTCTTTTGATTAGTCTGTCGCTCAGTTCTGTGGCTTGGTCTTGATAATCCGTTAATTGACTGCAGTTCCTTTTGAGACGAAGAAACTGGCTGTAGGGCAGATTGTCTCTCAATGGTTGTGGATGGAAGCTCTGGTACGATAAAAAGCTGTTTTTCGCTGTCGGTTTTCTATAGGTTTTGGTCTCAATGGTATTATCTTTTATATAGATGGTCAAATCCAAAAAGTCAATGCTCCCATTGTCAGCTGTATGTGTAAAATGGAGCTAGCGATCTCGTGTATTTAGCCACTTCATGAATTGGTTCAGATCTTGGTTATTGCGCCAGATTAGTAAAACATCATCTATGTAACGTTTCCAGTATACAATACTGGAAACGTACGGATTGTCGGTTGTTAAGACATGTTGTGTTTCAAAATTACTGACGTAGAGTCCCGCCACCGAAGGAGCAAAGGCACTCCCCATGGAGGTACCATGGCTCTGTAAGAACAGCTGGCCATCATGTTCAAAGTAGTTCTCGGTTAACGCCAGCCGGCAGCATTCAAGAACAAAATGTCTGGGTGTTTTGAAATTCCAGTCTTCCATAAAGAGAACATCCTCCAGCATTTCAAGGGTCTCTTTTTGTGGCAAGCTGGTGTATAAGGCTTCTACGTCCAGACCCACTAATAACATTGTATTGGGGTCGAACGGTTTATCCTTCAGGTCGTTTAGCAGATCTCTTGTGTCCTTTAAGTAAGCAGGGGTCTTTTGAACCAATGGTTGCAGAAATTGGTCTGCAAATTTTGAAAGTGGTTCTAATACAGAACCTATTCCTGAAACTATTGGGCGTCCAGGAGGAGGGACTTTGTTTTTGTGTGTTTTGGGAAGGGAATAAAAATAAGGTATTTTTGGGTCCATTATTATAAGATATTCCGCTTCCTTTTTACTGATCCATGCATGTGCTTCAGCTTCATAGACCATCATTGCAATCTCTGTCTTAAGTCTCGATGTTGGGTCTGTTGTAATTTCAGTATAGAATTTTTTATCAGACAGTAACCTCAGACATTGATCTCTGTATCCCTCTTTTCCAAGAATAACAATTCCTCCGCCCTTATCTGCGGGCTTTATAACGATATTATCGTTAGTCCGTAGTTCTTCTAGGGCTTCGTGTTCTTTTTTTGTTAGGTTCTGGAATGGTTTTCTGGCATTTTGTTTGATGTCTTCAATTCCTGAAAAGATAGCTTGCTCGAAAGCTTGGATTTCAATAGGAACTGTGCTACTTGGTGGAGTGAACGTAGACTTATTCTTCAGGTTAGTATCTCCTTCATTTCCTGTTGGCAGGGCATTTGAGAAGTGGGCTTTCAGTTTTAATGTACGACAAAATTCGGACAGTTCACATTTCAGTTTGAAAAGGTCACAATTGGTGGTAGGTACAAAACCCAGTCCTTTGTTGAGGATATTCTCTTGTTCTCTCGATAGCATAACTGGGCTTAGGTTAACAATTAGTGACTCGTTTTGCTCGTTCCTGGTTTGGCTGTTGTCATACTCCGAGTTTGTACATTTGGTTGCTGGTCTTGCCATGTTATATTTCTTCTCCTTCCTCGTTGATTTTGGCCCCTCAATAAAAAAGGATCCTGATTTTGGTTATTGATTCCTTGTGTAGGCATCTCCATCATGTTCTGCATCTGGTGTACGCCTTGGCCATAAGGGTTCATCCATCCTGGGAATGTTTGCATAAATGGTTGAAAAAAGGGCATGGGAGGGCCCATGTAATGTTGTCTGGGCCATCTATTCCCTCTCCTTTGGGGTCGTGATCGAAAATTACCTCTTCCTCTTCTTGGGCCCGAATCTACGGATCCGGTTTCCGATCCTCCAGAGGAATTCCAACCATCTGATTCATTATCAGTGGTAGCGTCGTTACTCTTATAGTCCGCTTTAGTATACGGATGCATTTTTTCTTGACTAAATTTTTTGAGTTCTTTACTTAGTTTTTGCAATTTATTCTGCATCAGATATTCTTGATTCTCTGAGATTTCTTTATTCAATTCTTCAAGTCTCTTTTTGTAGACAGCAGGTTGTATACCTTTTTTGAGTTCCGCTTCACAAGCTTGTATTTCTGTGAGGAGGGCTTCAGACAGTCTTCTAGCTGTCTTCACAATCAGGACAAGATAGTCAAGAGTACATTTCCATGAAATTGCTGACCAGTCTTCACCATCAGTCATCTACTGCATATGGACTTTAACGATAGGGCTTCTGTGCCATATGGGGCAAATAAAAAGTGCATGTTTTCGTTCTTGAAAAGTTGAGCACAAGCAAGTACACAAAGGCTCCCTCGAAGACATGCTTTTTGGACGTGATTTAAAAGGTTTGAAAGCTTGCAGCCTTACTGGCAAGTCAACTAAACACTCCCAGGCCAGAGAGGAGAACCAAACAAGGTTAAGGTATTTTTGCGGGCAACCAAGGTCACAACTTGAAAGTTTCAGGGATGGATGTGACTCACCGCTGTTCTTTGTAGGGCTAATTGTTCCCTGGAGCTTGCAGTGAGGGTGCGGAGATGGTTCCTTGGTCTGTCTGCACTGCTTCTTCAAGCACTAGGCTATCCTTTTCTGAGCTGCTATTCTTCATGCAATAGTACACTCATAGGGGCATATTAGCAAGAACCTCGTTAAAATTATCGCTGTTTTAGCGGCAGGAAACTGCTGCTAAAACAGCGACAATGGGCTTGCTAATATGCATTACAGAATTCCAATAGAAGCCCAGGTTAGATGTGAAAGACATCTAACCTCGGCTTCTATTGAATTCTATAACGCATATTAGCAAGCCCATTATCGCAGTTTTAGCGGCAATTTCCTGTCGCTAAAACAGCGATAATTTTAACGAGGTCCTTGCTAATATGCCCCATAGTATTCTATTCCATGGTAGTCGGCTTCCTCGAGGCACAGTCAGGCAGCCCTTGTAGTAGAGTACAGGCCCATGCTGCTGCGCACCTGACAACTGAGAAGATGATTGCACAAGCTAGGTGCTCTTCTGTGGGGTACAATCTAGCAATCCCCTGAAACTAGCAGTTAGTTTCTCCTTCTTGCACTACCAATCTCTCCTTGCAAGACTTTGTTTCGGGTTCTGTTTCCAAACCAGTAGTGGAGCTGACTGTTAAAGACACTAGCCATGGTCTTTGGAGATCTTCCTTCCTACACTCTTGTACAGGGTCCCTACACCGGTCAACAAGAAATTCCTTGAAAACTAATATGGTGTTCTGTCTAGTATTTATCCTTGGCTTGCAGACATAGATGTAAATTCCATAGGCTCTCTTGGTTTTGGGTTAAATCTAGTTTCAAGAATGTTGAAAAGTTTCAGTGAGGTCAAGAAAGGAGAGACAGTCTCTCTAGCCACTGCACAAAACTGCCTAGAGTAGCCCCGCTGATGATAGAGGGAAGCAGAAAAGGGTCTGGGATCAATTCTACACCAGTACCAGTCTCCCACCCTCCGATCAATGGAGCCTGGCTCACTTCAAATCAACATTGGAATGTTCTAGGATGTGATCCAATTCACACCTGTGTTTGGGCAGCCTTACCTCCAGACTCCATCTTGTAATTTAAACAAACATGAGTTGCAAGACAAGTTCCTCTTCCCTTTCAGTGAAGCACAGCACACACTCTATGCTCAACCTACCATAAGCATGTAGAGTAAACATGTAGGGGCCGATTCACAGAACTAACTTAAGACAAAATCCTAAACTTACTACTTTTGGTATTCACAGAAGTTAGGATTTTGTCTTAAGTTTGTCTTAAGACAAACTTAAGACAGACTTAAGACAAAAACCTGACTTAAGTTTGCCTTAAGTCTGTCTTAAGTCTGTCTTAAGACAAACTTAAGACAAAATCTTAACTTCTGTGAATACCAAAAGTAGTACGTTTAGGATTTTGTCTTAAGTTAGTTCTGTGAATCGGGCCCGTACTCTCCAGCCATGTCCCACGTGGATGCAGCTAAGGACCTTCTGAGGGTATACAGAACTTCAGTAGGTTGTGAAGCAAGAGGCATGGAGGGTGAGTACCGCATCAGTAATAAACCCTTTGCTTCCATCTGCTGCCCTTTCAGCCTGGTGAGAGGACAGCTTGTCCTTTCATAAAAGGGATGCACTGTATGTGGGTGCCCTCCTGATCTCAGAGCCAGAAGCTCTCATTGAACATGCATGATTGTCGTGCTCACTGAGGTGACAAATATCAATATGCTGAGACATACCATGGCCTTCTAAGTAATTTAACACAGAGTGCTGGCACACACTCTCCAAAGCCAAGAAGGAGATATTTCAGTCTCTACGGCATGGGGAAAACATTATTGAGGATATCTGGCCATGGTAAGTAGACCTTACCATCAAACTTATTTTTAAAGCCCAGTGGGCCATTTATTGATGTTAATATTGCTGCCTTTTTAGCATGCATAAAATGGTTGTCATGAGAGTTTCGGGTTGTCACTATACTGTGATTTTTAAATGTATTGACCACATTGAACATAGATTTATTAACCATAATACTTTAAACCAATGTTTGCCAAAAGGCAGAATCCATCTCTTATAAGGATAACTAGCAACCAATTTAACATTGTTCAACCAGTCAATGTGTCCAATGCTCTGGTACGCCCCAAGTAACATGGCCTAACAAAAGTAGGTCACTGGTAGAAAAGGGCACTGGAATGCTCATTGTATACAGCTCTTGTGGTTTTAGTATAATACTTTTCAAACAACAACAAAACTCACTTAAAAAACATTAAATAAATTGGACTCCAAAATACAACCATGACTACGTCAGTATAACATTATATTTACTTACTATTCCATCTCTTAAAGTGTAATAATGTGCTAGCCCAGCTATTCCAGTTCTCAATCTTTATTTCGGCCAGTTTGGCCATCAAAGATATACAATAAGAACACATTTGAAACATTTATAAAACCATCAAACAAGCAACAAATGCATATTGTACACGTAAAATCGTTCCACCCTACAAATTAACAGCAACTAGAGTGAAAACGAATAAAGGACCATGCATTTAAAATTGTTTAACCTAAAAATTATATAGGAACCTGCAACTTTAAAATATGGGTGCGAGTATGCCAAATATTTACAAGAAATGTAGCCAATGCAAACACAATAGGACCCGAAAGGTCAGTTTTTAGAATTCTATACATGGGGAGGTACTCCCGACAACCAAGGTTTCTAATGAGTGGTAGGAGCCAGTATTTCCTCGCGGCCTTGTAAGTTGGGCAAAACAAGACCACATGAAGATCACTTTCCGCCTCACAAGCACATGCCGGGCATTGCTTGGTAGAGGGCGGTGTTGACCAGGAGCTAGTATAGAATCGCAAAGGTAATGTACCATATCTCCATTGGAGAAATAGCTTCCTGGCCTGCACAGGGGAAATAGCATCCAATACCCTCTCCAGCCTATATGAATCCTTGCATTGCATAAATGTAGATGTTAATGACCCCTCACCCTGAGAGTCCAAGGCCATGGCTAATTTCTGCTCATAATAAGAAGTGGCCAGAGCTTTTCGTGGGATCTTTAGTGAAGCAGTCGCTGGATCAAACCACAAATCTGGGAGCCCCAGTCTCATACAAGACTTTTGAATATATTTTATCCACGGGATCTGCAAAGCTTTGGGGTGGGTTAAAAACTCCATCAGCTCCGCCCTGTAAGTAGAGAGTTCTTCACTACTCCATAGCCTCCTCCAGAAGGCTATGGGTCTGAGACCCAGCTCATCTGCTATTGGTCTCAGTCCCAAATCCATCCTCAAAGGGAGGAGCGGAGTACTGGGCGGGAGTGCAACTATCTGCCTAATGAAGTTATTCTCCGTGACAGACAAACTGCGGGAGGATATGTGACCCCACAGTTCCGCCCCGTACATAATGGCCCCCCTGGCCTGTGCCTTGTAGATCTGAATAAGTGGCCCCAACGGACGATATGTGGAACTTTTCAGCATCCGTGCAATGCCCCCAGTGGTCTGCACTAGTTTAAGATTAGCCCTGGTCTGATGTGTTCCCCAGGACATGGTTTCATTCAACGTTACACCAAGGTATTCAAAGGTGGAGACTCTCTCTAGACGTGATGATCCCAGTAGGGGATTCGGGCGTGATCTTGGGGTTGGGTTCAAGACCATAAACTTAGTTTTTGCAGCATTGATTTCCAACCCCCTGTCAGTGCAGAAGGCCACGAAAGAGTCAAGGATCCTCTGTATCTCCATGGGGGTTTTGGACAGCAGCAGGGTGTCATCGGCAAACATGATTGCAGGCACCCTGCTGCCGCCCAGCCTTGGGGCATCAGTGTTCACAGTGCCATTGAGATGGGCGATTACCCCGTTGACAAAGAGGCAGAACAGGGTCGGCGCCAATACACAACCCTGCCTAACCCCCCTGTCAACGGAGAATCTGTCCGTCAGTTCCCCAAGTTTCCCGCACCTCACCCGGGCATAGTTGTTGTGGTGGAGTCTCTGCAAGATTATCAGAATATCCGGGGGGACTCCCATCTCGGCCACAACACTCCAGAGTTTCCCCCTCGGCACTAGGTCGAAGGCGGCCCTCAGATCCACAAATATTGTGTATAAGCTGCCACCCTCGAGTATCGCTACCCTCCAGTAGATAATGTTCAGGCGAAAAACCTGGTCCACTGTGGAGACTCCCTTCCTAAAGCCCGCCTGATACGTGCTGAGGGCGCCCGTCTCTTCCACCCAGTCCTGGAGCCGGTTCAACAGTATCCTGCCAAATAGCTTCTGTGGCACGTCAATTAGGCTAATGGGTCTGTAATTGGCTGGGAGCAGGGGTGAGCCCTTCTTGAATATAGGAACCACCTCTGCCCCCAGCCAAGTACTCGGGATTTCCATTCCTTGCAGAACTCCATTGAACACAGCAGCAAGATAGGGGGCCCAGACAACGGGTTCCTGCTTAAACAGGTCCCCGGGGAGGCCATCCAGCCCCGGCGCCTTTCCCGATGCCAGTCCTGCTATTGCTACCTTGACCTCTCCCACTGATATCAAATCCCCATGGTACTCAGCCAGTCCATTACCTATATCGTTCATGGTCTCTCCCAGCTCAGAACTGTAGAGAGACTTGAAGTGTGCCTGCCACACCCCCGCTGCAATGTTTGGCTCTATTGCCGAGTGGAGACTCCCTGACCCCCCATTCACTACTCTCCAAAACGTTCGATGGTCTCTTATTGCGAGAGAGCTAGTAAGCTCCTCCCATTGGTTCTCCTCCCATTCGATTCTGGCATGGGCGACTAATTTTTTATATTCCCGTCTACTTTCTCGTATCTTCACTCCTCCTTGTCTCTCCTTAATACTTTTGAGAAGTTCTCCCTTTGCCTTCCTGCAGGCTGTATTGTACCAGGACAGTTTGTGTTGCTGTCCCCTCCTCGAATTCTGAACTTTGTTAAAAAGCTCAGAGGCCGCTCCCTTAATGAGGTCCTCATGAGCCTGATATAATTTGTCATGGGAATCTTTGATACCTACCCCATTCACTAGATTTCCCACTTTTTCAATAATAGGGATTAGTCCTACATAGAGCCTCGGGAGTTTGACTTGACTCGTGGCTAGATTTTCCCACCTGACTCTTCTCCTGTTGTTACCCAGTAGAAGTTCAGGTTTGTTCTCCTCATTGTTTGTTATAGAGGTTTGTAGACCAGGGTGGATAAGATCAAGTTCAAGGGCGTTGTGGTCGCTATCTAGTCTCTCAGTGACCCTAAAATCCAGAATAGAAGACCAATTCGCTATCTGTACAAGGGCGTAGTCCAAACGGGACTCTCTTCCCACTCTGTTGTACGTAGTTTTGCTTGGTATGTCTGACTTGATGCGCCCATTGCAGGCTCTAATTGCATACTTTAGGGTGAGGGCAGTGATCTGCAGTGCTACAGGTGTCCAAGCCTTCGGGGGAGGTGCTACTACAGAGGGCACTGACCACATAGACTCTTCTTCTGTAGGAAATCCCTCTAAGAGACCAGCCAGTGGCTCAAAGTGAGAATTTAGGTCCCCTCCCAATACATAGGGCATATCTCTAGGCATTTCAGATAGATAAACTGAAAGTTCATCTATGGTGGAAGATTCTCTCGAAACTCCCACAGGCCTGGAGTAGATATTTATCAAGACCAATTTCGCTAGATTCGGCCATACCAATTGAACCACTAAGATGTCATCTGATGGCACCGGTAGACGTGTAGCCTGGCTACCTAGGTGGGATGCCACCCATGTAATAAGTCCACCTGAGGGACGGCCCTTGCCCTCCCACCTGGCCGGGATGGAAAATGACAGGTAGCCCTGGTGCCTATGTTCTTCCCTAGCCCAGGTCTCCTGGAACATGCAAACATCCCCAGACTCAATGTATGTTACCCAGTCTTGAATATCCAACTTGTTAGCTAGGCCGGCCACATTCCACCAGATTAATCTCAAGTGCGCCGGACCAACATCGGGGAAGATTGCATGGGTAGGACTGGGAGGGGAACCAATGCCAGGTACTACTCCACTTGCTACATCAGGACCATTGTCGATGGTAAGAACAGTTGGATCAGAGGGTACGCTGGAGACGTTGTCCGAGGTCATACGATTAAGGTCAGGATTTGGGGACAGTCAATCAACCCCTTCTAGACCACTCAGGCAATTAAAATGATTGTAGTCTAAAAAAGGTGTTTCCGGGGGTCGGTAGACAGGGCGTGGAGGATATCCCCTGTATCTTGGTCTCCGTTCGACCCTTGTCCAATTGCCTTGTGGCAAGTCATGGTGCATGCTAGGAGGGGGAAAGAAGAAAGAGACTGGGAGGGTCTGTATGGTGGAATCCAAGGATCTATTTGACCCAGCGAAAATATATAACACTGTCCCAGGGTCTCGAAAGGTCACCAAAATGCAGTCCCCTATTATTGTTTTTCTCGTCTTCCCCAACCACGGTACCCTTCTCACCATAATAATCTCGTTGTTGAAATGGGCTGGGAGAGGTCTGTTCCAATTCAACCATTTGATGATTTTCCTCTTGAGTGAATGGAAATTCTCAGTTTCGCCCAATTCAAGAGGGGGAGCACCCGCCAAAACCACCGTAAGGCTATTGGCCTCCGGCGGCAAGTCGGGTCTCCATGGTCTGGGAGCGGGCTTGGCAGGGAATAAGGGAGCAATACTAGCATTGGGGGGGACCCCAGGATTTATACCAGAATTTGTGCTGTGAGAAGCGGGGCCTACTGTCTGTGAAGGTAAGATGTTGGAGTTAATAGATGGATTTACAACTGGATTGGCCATGAGTGGCTGCAGACGAGGGGCAACATCGGCACCCAATGAGGGTCCCGCATTGGTGGGAAAATTTTGGATGTTGGGGAGGGTTCCTAATGGTGGATTGGACTCAATGGTTCTACTCTGTCTGCTAGCCGAGGTTTTCAGGCTAGTTAGAGTTGCCTTTAAGATGGTAAGCCTGATTTCTACTTTCTTTAAACTCTCACTAATTGGTAGTAGGAGTGATCTAAGTAGAAATTCTATGTTCCCTAGGGAAGTAACAGGGGGTGATACTTAAGGTGAATTGCCCCCATGGTTGCTAGTAGAAGCAGCGATAACGGTATTAGTGCCCTTAGGGGGAGTAATTTTATGAACATTGACTATGGGCCTGTCCGGCGTAGGTACAGACTTGTGTATTTTCCCAAAGTCAGAATGGGGGATCTTGGTCTTCCCGTGCCCACCCCTCAACTTCCTTCTGCGCTTCTTTGGAGGTGGGCCATGCACCTCTGCCACAACGTTTTGCCTTGGCTTATTTTTCCTGTTTTTAACTGCAGGGGGCGTTTGGGTGACTAAATCGACAGCCATAATGCTGGCAATTGAGGGTAGGACGCCATCCCTGGTCTGGTCAGGGAATGAGCCAGGGTTAGAAATGCTATCCCGTAATAATAAGGGGACGCCTCCTTGAGATAGCAAATCCTGGCTACCAATTAGGGGGCCTTCCTCTTGGGAGATAGAATAGGGAATTATGTCACTAGGAGGCCTATTTTTCATATGTTCAATAGAGCGGCGGCGCTCTGCCCTACGCTTCTCCAGGGAGCTATCTTTCCCCCCATCACCCGTCGCCGATTTAAAATAGCTGTCCAGAGTCCCAGGGTTACCTCCCCCCACCTTTACAGGAGTTCCACCTGGGGCTGGTGAGGGCATAACCAGAACCTATGTCACAATCCAACTGGGGTCACAAATAAACAATAGTACTACAGATGAAAGAAAGTGGGCCCAGCCCGGCCTCCTTGGGCCCCTGACGGCCACAGACGGCCCCGCCCTTGTCCCGGGCTTCTCCCGGCGCGCTCCCGCTCGCTCCCGCGAAGCAGTTGCACTAGTCACCTTTATACACAAAAGTACTCCAGGCTCATAGGCTCATAGGCTGATAGGCGGGTGGGCGTGGCCAGCGGGGAGAGCAGCCCAGGTGTGTCAAATCGGGCGCGCAGGGACTCCTGGACAATGGAGTCCCTGCCTGTGTGCTCGCAGCCCCGCCGACGCTGTCACCCGCCCGCACTCCTCCAGGGAAGGTCCCACACAATCCGCAGCTACAACAACCAAAGCGCTGCGGGACCCGTGAAGCGGGTCCGGCGAGGCGCTGGAGGCTTAAGTGCACAGAGTCACTGGGCAAAGAGTCACTGGGCGATTGCACTATTCCAAACGGGCAGGTAAAATGGCAAGTCGGTAAAAGAAATGGTCCCGCAGAACTCCAGAGAGGGCAGTGTTTTTAGTCCGTTGGCGGGGGGCGTGGCCAGCGGGGAGAGCAGCCCAGGTGTGTCAAATCGGGCACGCAGGGACTCCTGGACACTGGAGTCCCTGCCTGTGTACTCGCAGCCCCGCCGACGCTGTCACCCGCCCACACTCCTCCAGGGAAGGTCCCACACAATCCGCAGCTACAACAACCAAAGCGCTGCGGGACCCGTGAATCGGGTCCGGCGAGGCGCTGGAGGCTTAAGTGCACAGAGTCACTGGGCAAAGAGTCACTGGGCGATTGCAGTATTCCAAACGGGCAGGTAAAATGGCAAGTCGGTAAAAGAAATGGTCCCGCAGAACTCCAGAGAGGGCAGTGTTTTTAGTCCGTTGGCGGGGGGCGTGGCCAGCGGGGAGAGCAGCCCAGGTGTGTCAAATCGGGCGCGCAGGGACTCATGGACACTGGAGTCCCTGCCTGTGTGCTCGCAGCCCCGCCGACGCTGTCACCCGCCCGCACTCCTCCAGGGAAGGTCCCACACAATCCGCAGCTACAACAACCAAAGCGCTGCGGGACCCGTGAAGCGGGTCCGGCGAGGCGCTGGAGGCTTAAGTGCACAGAGTCACTGGGCAAAGAGTCACTGGGCGATTGCAGTATTCCAAACGGGCAGGTAAAATGGCAAGTCGGTAAAATAAATGGTCCCGCAGAACTCCAGAGAGGGCAGTGTTTTTAGTCCGTTGGCGGGGGGCGTGGCCAGCGGGGAGAGCAGCCAGGTGTGTCAAATCGGGCGCGCAGGGACTCCTGGACACTGGAGTCCCTGCCTGTGTGCTCGTAGCCCCGCCGACGCTGTCACCCGCCCGCACTCCTCCAGGGAAGGTCCCACACAATCCGCAGCTACAACAACGAAAGTGCTGCAGGACCCGTGAAGCGGGTCCGGCGAGGCGCTGGAGGCTTAAGTGCACAGAGTCACTGGGCAAAGAGTCACTGGGCGATTGCAGTATTCCAAACGGGCAGGTAAAATGGCAAGTCGGTAAGAGAAATGGTCCCGCAGAACTCCAGAGAGGGCAGTGTTTTTAGTCCGTTGGCGGGGGGCGTGGCCAGCGGGGAGAGCAGCCCAGGTGTGTCAAATCGGGCGCGCAGGGACTCCTGGACACTGGAGTCCCTGCCTGTGTGCTCGCAGCCCCGCCGACGCTGTCACCCGCCCGCACTCCTCCAGAGAAGGTCCCACACAATCCGCAGCTACAACAACCAAAGCGCTGCGGGACCCGTGAAGCGGGTCCGGCGAGGTGCTGGAGGCTTAAGTGCACAGAGTCACTGGGCAAAGAGTCACTGGGCGATTGCAGTATTCCAAACGGGCAGGTAAAATGGCAAGTCGGTAAAAGAAATGGTCCCGCAGAACTCCAGAGAGGGCAGTGTTTTTAGTCCGTTGGCGGGGGGCGTGGCCAGCGGGGAGAGCAGCCCAGGTGTGTCAAATCGGGCGCGCAGGGACTCCTGGACACTGGAGTCCCTGCCTGTGTGCTCGCAGCCCCGCCGACGCTGTCACCCGCCCGCACTCCTCCAGGGAAGGTCCCACACAATCCGCAGCTACAACAACCAAAGCGCTGCGGGACCCGGGGAGCGGGTCCGGCGAGGCGCTGGAGGCTTAAGTGCACAGAGTCACTGGGCAAAGAGTCACTGGGCGATTGCAGTATTCCAAACGGGCAGGTAAAATGGCAAGTCGGTAAAAGAAATGGTCCCGCAGAACTCCAGAGAGGGCAGTGTTTTTAGTCCGTTGGCGGGGCGTGGCCAACGGGGAGAGCAGCCCAGGTGTGTCAAATCGGGCGCGCAGGGACTCCTGGACACTGGAGTCCCTGCCTGTGTGCTCGCAGCCCCGCCGACGCTGTCACCCGCCCGCACTCCTCCAGGGAAGGTCCCACACAATCCGCAGCTACAACAACCAAAGCGCTGCGGGACCCGTGAAGCGGGTCCGGCGAGGCGCTGGAGGCTTAAGTGCACAGAGTCACTGGGCAAAGAGTCACTGGGCGATTGCAGTATTCCAAACGGGCAGGTAAAATGGCAAGTCGGTAAAAGAAATGGTCCCGCAGAACTCCAGAGAGGGCAGTGTTTTTAGTCCGTTGGCGGGGGGCGTGGCCAGCGGGGAGAGCAGCCCAGGTGTGTCAAATCGGGCGCGCAGGGACTCCTGGACACTGGAGTCCCTGCCTGTGTGCTCGCAGCCCCGCCGACGCTGTCACCCGCCCGCACTCCTCCAGGGAAGGTCCCACACAATCCACAGCTACAACAACCAAAGCGCTGCGGGTCCCGTGAAGCGGGTCCGGCGAGGCGCTGGAGGCTTAAGTGCACAGAGTCACTGGGCAAAGAGTCACTGGGCGATTGCAGTATTCCAAACGGGCAGGTAAAATGGCAAGTCGGTAAAAGAAATGGTCCCGCAGAACTCCAGAGAGGGCAGTGTTTTTAGTCCGTTGGCGGGGGGCGTGGCCAGCGGGGAGAGCAGCCCAGGTGTGTCAAATCGGGCGCGCAGGGACTCCTGGACACTGGAGTCCCTGCCTGTGTGCTCGCAGCCCCGCCGATGCTGTCACCCGCCCGCACTCCTCCAGGGAAGGTCCCAAACAATCCGCAGCTACAACAACCAAAGCGCTGCGGGACCCGTGAAGCGGGTCCGGCGAGGCGCTGGAGGCTTAAGTGCACAGAGTCACTGGGCAAAGAGTCACTGGGCGATTGCAGTATTCCAAACGGGCAGGTAAAATGGCAAGTCGGTAAAAGAAATGGTCCCGCAGAACTCCAGCGAGGGCAGTGTTTTTAGTCCGTTGGCGGGGGGCGTGGCCAGCGGGGAGAGCAGCCCAGGTGTGTCAAATCGGGCGCGCAGGGACTCCTGGACACTGGAGTCCCTGCCTGTGTGCTCGCAGCCCCGCCGACGCTGTCACCCGCCCGCACTCCTCCAGGGAAGGTCCCACACAATCCGCAGCTACAACAACCAAAGCGCTGCGGGACCCGTGAAGCGGGTCCGGCGAGGCGCTGGAGGCTTAAGTGCACAGAGTCACTGGGCAAAGAGTCACTGGGCGATTGCAGTATTCCAAACGGGCAGGTAAAATGGCAAGTCGGTAAAAGAAATGGTCCCGCCCAGCCCAGCTATCACAATATAACTATGACAGAATATGGAACAAGCTCATCTGGGAGCTCAAATAGATATTTTGTGCAATAATCACTTCCTAGGTGCCATGTCAAAGGCTTTAGAAAATAGATGAATTCACAACGCATGGGCGTTCCAGCCAGTGGAATGGCATGGGCCACCATCAGGACAAACCCCATTACAGTATGTTGAACCAACTGACCCTTTCTGAACCAGATTGACGGGGAGGAATACCTTTGTTCTTATGAGCTCAACTGGGGTGAACCCTCAGTTTCGGCTAAGGGGTGTTTATAATTGAGGTTTCCTTTCTGGGAAATCTTATATGTAAAAACAGGATGGCAACCCGCAGCAAAAACTTAACCCTACCCTTGATGTGTTAATTATCAACACACCTTAATTAAAAATGTAGGAGTGCTCCAATACTCTAAACGCATAATTTCTGCATATATCACTTTTTTAATGAAACCTTTCACATAATTGCGAATCAATAGATTCTAAAACTACCCTGAAGAAGCGATTGGACATCTCAAAACGTGTTGGCAGAAAATATCCCACTGAAGAGACGTTATGTTTGTTGGTAATATAATGATAAAAACGAAATTTAATAAATACTTTCTTATGAGTCCTGTGGTACCTTATATCATGCTTTCCATATTATGATTGTATCTGTCCTACAAAATACCAGAACTCCAGATTGGTATAGTGGAAATGATGGTGCCCAAAGTTTTTGGCCCACTTATAAATCTAACAATCAATGTAAGAATGACAATCCTGACACAGGAATAAGTAGCAACTTTAATCTGAGAACCCTGGGCATCCACATTAACACCATAAATAATGTTCTCATTTTATAAAATGGTAAATAGAAGGTGCAACATAAGAACCACAATTATTTACCTTTAAACCTCCCAAATGTCATCTCGTCCTTCAATATCTCCTTTTCTTCATCATTTACTCCTTTCTCCGGTTTTATTCTTCTTCCTTATTGTTATGTCATGTTAAGTCAGGTGTCTTTTGTGAAGAGTTGCACACACATGGGGGGTATGGTTTTAGCTAATACATTGAAATGCTGAGAGGTAACTTTCAGATGATAACCTGGGTAAAAGCCAGGTTTTAAGTTGCTTCCTGAATCTCTTCTTTCTTTCTTTCTTCTCTTTTTCCTAACTCCTTATATTCTCTAGTTTCATTTTTTAATGTTTATAATATCTCTCTTCATCATCTTTGGCATAATGACATTTTAGTGTTGTTAGACCTGTCAGCCCTTTGGGTGGTCCCTCCTTTTATTTATTTATGTTTGTCCCCTTTTTACCCCTCAAACCTTTCATTTTTAATGTCCACTGGAACTTTTTGATGTTGTCCTAGGGGGTCAGGTGCTCCTTGACCCTATAGTCCACATTGGCCTAGAAATCCCTCCTTTTCTGAGGGAGAATTTAGTTTCACAAAATGGTGGCTTATAACTGCCATGACTGTTACCTCAAAGAATAGACCAATAGAACAACATAGGAGAACTCCAGAACCTTCCAGCTGGTCCTGGAAGCCTGAGGTTAGCCTATAAAAGGGTCAGTACTAGGGCGGCCATTTTAGAGTCGGTGTAAGAGTGAGAGTGCAGTGAGGAGTTTAGGCTACTGGGCAGGGAGGTTAGTGCAATGTGGGAGGGTTTTGACTACCCCTTGGGGCTGCTGATCCCTCATGATTGACATTATCCCCTGTTCGTGGATCTAGCCCTACTGCCCTCGACTGGGAGTAAATCCCTCTACCCTCCTTCAACGCTCCCCTGAGAGGAAATCTGGTGTTAGGGAGTCAGGGCATACCAGCCGACAGGAGGAGTGGTGAGAACTATCTTGCCCTGAAGGGAACTGAGACTAATCTTCTTCAATCACCCCCCTTTACTCTGATGAATTGCCACAGGTGACGTCGGAGATCCAGACTCCATTTATCCTATCACCGCTCCTCAGAACTTGCCCTCCAACGCGGGTCTTACCCCCCCTTGACTGCCACAGCCCCCGGCTAGCTTAGCGTGTACCTGGTGGTGCTGCCGGGTGCCGCCGGGTGCCGGATCCGCTGAAGTCCGTTGCTGGGTCTGGTGAGCGTGGGAGCAGGGGAGAGGGGGCCGCTAACCACCGGAGCGTCTGTCCCACTGTGGTGGACCGGCACGGAGAGGGGAGGTGCCGCACTCTCTGTCAGGAGAACAGTGGCGTAAATGAGTGAAGTCCCGCCCAGCGCTGTCAGGAAAGAGCGCAGGGAGGCGGGACGAGCTCGTAGGAGGTCGACCCTGGGGAGGTTACCTACTCCTCGGCAACTGGAAGGGAAGGGACACCAGGAGACGGCTTCGCCAATCAAAGTCGGCGGAGATCTCCTTCCGTGTACCAGCCGCAAAGGGCCCTGACTGCTGAGGAAAACGACGGACGACGGAGTTGGGAGGCACCGCCTACAGAGCTCACCGGACCTTCATTGCGCCTCTGACATCAAGTAAGGTGGGGGATTGGGCTTGACAGAGGCCCGACAGAGCTCTGGGGTCCCCAGTTGAGCCGAGTGGTAATCAGCCTGTTCTCTACCCCTCTCCCCGGCTGGAATCGAAGAAACTTACAGGAGAGCCGGAGGGGAGAATCCAACTGAACTGAGCGCTCACGAGCCATACCGAGGGGTTCTAGGCTATCCGGAGTCTGGTGCACTGGGCGAACCTCGAGGGGGGTTGAGGCTTGCGCTGAGAGAGACACGAGGTCAATGCACATTGAGTGGACAAACTCCTCTACCTGGTGATTGACTGTGTTGGGAGTTGCCCCTTTAAGGGGGTGAATCCCTTTAGAATTTCAAAGGCTTGAGTGAAAGGGGAAACTGATCAATGACCTTAAGCAAAGGAATAGAGAATGTGCCGAGGAAATGTAATGATGTTCTTTCTTGATCCACAGTTAGCATGCTAGGCGGTTAACTGATAAATTCCTTTCTTTTCAGAGTATTACTGTAACTAAATAACCTCAGAATCTAACTTCTTTCCTATTAGGAAATGTACTGATTTTAGGAGTATATCCAATTCGCAACCTCACAGTTTAAATACAAGGGAGGGTTGTCTTTGAAGCTTGTCCTATGCCTTCTCATATGTTCTCAGAAACAAGTGTAACTGGAAAGTAGACTAAATGCTAGCGGAATTGAATACATGCAGCAGCTAAACTAATTTAAGGAAAGATAAAGCTTTTCCTATTTTTATAAATTACGGTGAAGTGTCATTATTTTTGGTGGATGGACGCTGAGTTATTGTGAAGGTGTGACGCAAACTTAACACTTTTGCCTCTAGGATTGACTGTCTTATACTGGGCCAGGCTACCCTATGTGATCTGGAGACCCCAGGTCCAACATAATTGGTGTCCAGCGGTGGGATGAGAACTGTGTTTGCGTCCACTCTATAGTAACCTAGTGTACTCCATAGGCCTACACCTGGAGTTTTCTCCTTGCGGACTCCCTAATTATATATTCTTTTTTTTTTCAAATTTACTCCTGGTGGTGGGTGGAGGTAGCTTCTTTACACCTTCTCAATTAATTCCTTCCAAGTGGCTGTCCTTGTCTCTCATTGGCAAAATGGAATTTGCTCTGGAAGAATTGGAGACCTATACTGTGGCCCAGCTTAGGGACTTTTGCCAAAATATGGGAGTGTTCTTTAAGCGTGGTGCTAAAAAGGGGGAACTCCAAACCAGTTTGAGGGCATGGGTGGCAGCGCACCCAGAGGGGAAGGAGGAGGAAGAGGAGGAGCGGGATGCAGTCAGCCGGATAGATGAGTCGTACCAGTCTGAGAGGGGGAACCTACTGACAGGTCCCAGAACACTCTCAAGAGAGGGCAGCAGCGTCTCCGTAAGAAGCTTGACTGAAGCCGAACTAGCGGACAGGAGGGAAAAAAGACAGCTAAAGTGGGAGTTAGCCAGGTTAGAAAAGGAGAGGGAGGAGCAGAGGATGGCTCATGAGTTGAAACTCAGAGAGTTAGATCTCAAGGCCCTACAGGCAGGGACTCCCAGTTCTCCAAATGGTGGCAGCGAATCTAAGGATGTGACCAGGGAACCTAGACCTTATCTACCTAAGGACGTAGTCGCCAGCTACAGTACAGGGGATGACATCGCCAAGTGGCTGGCCGCCTATGAGGAGAAACACTGGGGGGGGTGGCTTGTACAAATACATGCCTCCTGCAGGAAGGGACACACTTTTGGCCCTAGAGCAGGAAGAGCAGACCCACTACTCAACTGAGGTAAGCTGTTGCATTTGGTGTTTCAAGAAAAGGAGTCATCTCTCAGCACAATAATTGACAAACCACATTAATCACTCACCAAATCCTACCCTCCTGCCAAGGCATACGTCTAGTGCTGTGTATCACACCGCAACAGCCTGTGGTGCGGGCAGGTCTTAATAGCCCTCTGTTGGAGTGGTGGGTGTTTTGCACAGCCCAGTTGAATGTTCCAGAGTTTAGAGGTTGTGTGTCTGGCTACAATTCATCATAGTATGGATTTTACTTATTTTGAGCTTGTTTCTTGAGGAATTGGTGCTTGCATTGCATGGTGGGCTCACCACTGCAGTGCAGCTTTCGATGGATTGGAAGCATATTAATGGCGCCGGCCTTGGCTGCTGACGAATAGGGGGTGAGGTAAAACCCCTGGCCTTTCAAGTGCCACTGGTTTGGTGGGATCAGGGATGTATGTGTCAGTCATTCCAGCCCTGACAACCTTGGAGAGGCACCATGAGGAAGAAGATACAGATGGTTACCTTCCCCATGTTGATGCCACCAGTAAAGAGAGCCTTGCTCTGTTGCAGTGCATGTTGCGCCCTCTCATGCTTTATCTGAGATCTGGAGATGCTGCAGTGGACACTGGGTTTCAAATTCACTGGAGACATTGGAGGTGGAGCCCAGGTAGAAGACAGGCAAAAAGCACATGTCCGAGAGATGGACAGGGCTTACATACTGGTGTGGACTGTTTGCAGGTCTGACCTTTAAGGGCTGGGACATTTGGTTGATTTTAGAGCGGTTCCCAGGACACAGGGACATGTCAGGGGAGATGCAGCTCACTCAATCCATTTGTGAGATCACTACACCATTCTCATATTTTAGTTCAAATCTTTTTTTATTAAGAAAAGCAAAATTATACAAAAACAAGTAATCAGAAAACAGAGGCAAAGAAATACACTGAAGTACAGTCATGGAGATAATGCAACCTAAGATACACAGCGTGTGAGAAAAAATGCCAAAATCATATAAACAGAGGGTACCTAATCGGTGAACGATGAACAACGTATACATGCACGTAAAAATGTGGTCATAGAGGATGGTTGCAATATGTGAAGACTTGAAAAGAAAGAAGAGGGAAAAAAGGAAAGGAATGGAAAAGGAAAAAGAAAAGAAAGGAGAGGAAAGAAGAGAGGAAGAGAGGAGAAGAGGCATGAAAAGACAAAGATAGAAACAGAAAAAGGTGGGGTTAAAAGAAATAGACGGGAACAGCAGCAACGTAGACCTATGCTAGGTAACCTGAGTCAAGACAGTGGAGTCTCAGCGACCATATATGAGACTATGTGGGTGACAAAACACCATTCTCATATTTTATGTTTGTAAACCCTCTGCTGCCCAAGCTGTGCTGTATATAATGGAAGCGTGCATGGCTGGGATTGGTGTCACTACAACGCGGTTTTTTACAACGCATTCCGTTACATCGGAATTTTTACAACGCAGGATCCATTACATCGGATGCCATTACAACGCATGGCATTACATAGCAGATGCTATTACAACGCATGGCATTACATCGTAAGTATAGGTAAGTATATCTTTAAAAAAAAAATGTAATTAAGTTAATTTAATTCATTTAATTTAATTAATTTAATTAAAATACATTTTAAAATAGTAATTAATTTAATTTAATAAATTTAAATCTATTTATTTAATTTAATTTTAATAAAAATTGTAATTAATTTTCATTAATTAATATAATGAAATTAATTTAATTTAAATATTTTTAAACATTATAATTAAAATAAATTAATTAAAATATTTTATTTCATTTAATTAATTTAATTAAAAAATGTAATTAATATAATATAATTAATTTAATTTAATAAATATATTTTAATTAATTTATAAATGGTAAATATAATTTAATTAGCCCTAAGCACAAACCCAACCCTGAACCCTAAAACACCCCTGTACCCCAAAACCCAAACCCTACCCTGAAACCTAAAAACACCCCTGTACCCCAAAACCCAAACCCTACCCTGAAACCTAAGAACACCCCTGTACCCCAAAACCCAAACCCTACCCTGAAACCTAAAAACACCCCTGTACCCCAAAACCCAAACCCTACCCTGAAACCTAAAAACACCCCTGTACCCCAAAACCCAAACCCTACCCTGAAACCTAAAAACACCCCTGTACCCCAAAACCCAAACCCTACCCTGAAACCTAAAAACACCCCTGTACCCCAAAACCCAAACCCTACCCTGAAACCTAAAAACACCCCTGTACCCCAAAACCCAAACCCTGCCCTGAAACCTAAAAACACCCCTGTACCCCAAAACCCAAACCCTACCCTGAAACCTAAAACACCCCTGTATCCCAAAACCCAAACCCTACCCTGAAACCTAAAAACACCCCTGTACCCCAAAACCCAAACCCTACCCTGAAACCTAAAAACACCCCTGTACCCCAAAACCCAAACCCTACCCTGAAACCTAAAAACACCCCTGTATCCCAAAACCCAAACCCTACCCTGAAACCTAAAAACACCCCTGTACACCTGTACTTATTTTAAAAATTACTTTAATTAATATAATAAATAATAAATTAATAATATTAAAAAACATAAATAAATATATTTAATTATAATTAATATTAATAAAATTAAAAAAATTAAATACTTACCTATATTTACGATGTAATGCCATGCGTTGTAATAGCATCTGCTATGTAATGCCATGCGTTGTAATGGCATCCGATGTAATGGATCCTGCGTTGTAAAAGTTCCGTTGTAAAAGCCTCCCGTTGTAAAAGTTGCGATGTAACGGTGCATTACCGCATGGCTGCCTCTTGTTCTGTACTTCCGCCTGGCGAGGACAGCTCACAATGCAGATGCCTGCGCTGCACCTTCTTTGGGTGGGTGTGGGGAAGCTTTAACCGCTGCCACCCATGCTGTGCCTTGTGTCCTGTGTGAGGGATACTTGCACTGCTGCTATCTGTGTGCTCCTAGCTTTGTGAGTGAGGGAACAGTGCATCTGACTAGTGTCTGAGAACCATGTATTTCTACTAATACGCCAAGTGTGCGAGGGAGGTTTCCACTGTGGCTGCCCCTGCTGTATCTGGGCTTGTGGACGTGTTTTGTTTATATTGGGCAGCTTGTTGTACTTCAGCCTGCACTGCATGTGTGCTGTGTGTGAGGAAAGCTTTTACGAACACTGGTGCACATATTGCACCCGTTCTGCACAGGAGGGACGCCTCACTACTGCTGCAATTGCTGTACCTGTATTCTCTGTGGCCCCTGAGCTTGCACTGTTGTTCTGTTTGAGACTGAGAGTGAGGCCTCCCTGACCTCTGTGAACAAGTTAGATTCACAATGTTCCTCCCAACTCTGCACTTGTTGTTGCTTCGGTGAGGTTATTACTGCTGCTGCCAAAGCTGTCCCTCAGTGCTTAATTTGTAAAAAAAAAAAAAAAAAAAAAAGCCCCAGGGCACGCATCAGTAGGGCACTGCAGCTTGCACCACCCATTGCCCATGACAGTGCTGCTAATGACTGTACAAACACACCTACTTACCATCACACTCATACAAGTGTGACACTACAGACTATTCCAGGCCTCGAAAGATGTAAGAATGGCTTGGGTAGCATAACATATATTGAATTAATGAACTATTATGCGCCACTCTAAATAAAACAAACAGCGCCACCATGTGGCAGACTGTCATAAGTGCCGGTGTTAGCGATGAAGTGCCGGTCATATCACTGGAAAACACCGGCTCAAATTAAGCACTCGTTCCTATGAAAGGTGTCCAAGGGATGTTTGCATCAGTAAGTGGCAATCAGGGGTTAGAGTGGTGGTCTTTCCTTTCCGTATCAGGTATTGTGACCTCTCTTGTACCCCTTTGTCCTCTCTCTTACCCCTGGCGTCCGCTTCGCCCTCCGGTGACTTTGTCCCGGGCGTACCTGACACCTCCACTCCTCCCCAGCCCTTGTTATCAGATATGGAGCTCTCATGAGGCAGCCAGTGCTGATGTTACTCTGACTCATGGCTGTGGGCGGATGTTGCAAACTTCCACAGAAGCAGCTGCTGGCCCTGATTCAAAGCAGCACTCATGATTACAGGCCCTGTTGCTGGTTAGTGGGAGTAGGGGAGGGTGTTTATAGGAGAGGGTGGCTGGGTGAAGGGAATGTGGGCAGGGTGGAGAAGAGAAGAGCTAGGTGGAGAGAAGGGGATGGAGAAAAAGGGTACAGATATCTCAAGTTGTAAGTCGTTTATCCAGTGATATATTTTACTGACAATGTTTGCTGTTTTTGATAGAAATTGAATATGTTTCTATGTAATGCTGTATGCAAACCTGTCAGCTCACCCTGATTTGGCAGGTGACAGTGGTGGTGGTAGTGGGTGGGCTTTAATGTTTCAAATTGTGTTAGTGAGACGGGTGAGTACCTCACACACTCAGACATGTAGAGGTGGGGTAGAAAGAAGTGTATTGAAAGAGAGATAAGGTAGACAGGTGAGGTGCAGAGAGCAGAGAGAGAGATAGAAGAGGTGTATATGGATGTAGAGAGAGGGAGAGTGAACTAGAGAGAGATGGGTGATGTAAAAGGTGTTTGGTGAAGTTAGGAGTAAGATATGCGATAAGAAGTTATGTAATGCAGAGTGTTAGAGAGAAGTGATCCATGTAGTTTGAGAGAAGTAGAAAAAAACCTGAGGCAGGGTGAAGAGTGGGGATTTAGTACTTGGTGAGATAGGGGGTGAGATGCAACAAGCTAGATATAGAAGGGGGAAGTAGAGAAAGGTGAGGTAGAGAGGCAAGAGGTGCATGGAGGCACGGTAGACAGAGGGAGGTACGAATAAGTTGGTGGGATCTAGAAAGAAGTGGAGAGGTAAAAAGAGGTATGCCAGATGAGGTGAGGGAGATCATAGAATCTTAGGTGACAGAGTGGTGAAGGGGAGATAGGCAGAGTGAGACTGAGCCAGAGAGAGAGAAATTCAGCATGGAGAGAGATTGTGGGAGACAAAGAGTGAGGGGAGAGGGCAATCTTACTGTTCTCACTGCTTTATCAAGTGGCCCCTTGAAAGGTAAGGGCCCTGGGTGATTGCCCACTTTGCCCTTGCCTTAACACGTCTTTGGTTTTGCTGAGCAGTTCTTCAGTAGCCCTTTGCCCTTCCTTCACTCTGCTGTCAGAAGACTGCAGTACATGCCCTGTGGGGATGTATGACATTACAACGCATGCTTTTACCACGCATGCTGTTACAACGCAGTTTTTACAGCGCAAACCTTTACAACGCATAGTGCTTTGGGGTGCTGGATAGTGAATAGTTTAATTTAATATTCCAACTCCAGTCCCCGTGGACACTAGGGAAGGTGTTGGATAGTAAATTAAATCTATTCCCTATCCTAGAGCGCCCCCCAGCGCAATGCGTTGTAATGGTTTTCGTTGTAAAACCTGCGCTGTAAAAGCACTGCATTGTAAAAGTTTCGTTGTAAAGGATGTTTCCCGCCCTGGGGTCTTCAACTAGCTTTGTTGACAGAAACCTTCAGTGCACACCCTTTGGCCTGCCTTCACTCTATTGTCAGAATCCTGTATCACATGCCCCTCGCTCTGCTGTCAGAGGCCTGTAGGGCACACCCTTTGTCCTGCCCTCACTTTGCTGTCAGAAGCCTACAGCGCACGACCTTTGTCCTGCCCTTTCTTTGTTGTCAGAATCCTGCCGCGCATGCTGTAGCTCTGCTGTCAGAATCCTGCAGCACAGATCCATTGGCCTGTCCTCATGCTCTTTGTTTTTCCCTCACTCTGCTTTCAAAAGTTTCAATATGCCTAGGGAGGAACAAGATCTTCTTGGCTTGCTTTAGGCTGCTTCGGTGTGGGAAACGGCATTAATCACACGGGCTAAGCCACGAGTGCTGTTTCCACACAAGCGGAACACCGCTTGCCTTAACCACACATGTGCCTTAACCATGCATATTGGAAACACTGGCAAACTTTTTGGGGCCTAACTGCTGCATGATTAGAAGCTCTTACAGTGGAGCCATTCAGTAAATACTCAGGTATTCGGAAAGCAGGCTGCCCTATTGAATGGCAGCTGGCCGAGCGAGGAAAATGCAAATTGTGCCAAGCTAGCCAGCCCATGGTGGATCTAAGCCCTGAATTAGCCTTAGAATTTCAATTAGTCCCAAACACGTGATCCATTACACTCACAGCTTTTGACAAGCAAGAGGCGTGGGCAGACGATGAAGAGTTTGAAGTCATATTAGTGACCCTCCGTGATGACACGAATCCAGGACATTTGGCTGATATACATTTTTGGCATGGAAACTACCTAGAAAGACAAAGAATAATTCTGGATCTGGTTGGACAGATCTTGCCAGAAGGTGAAGGATCACACCTCCTAATTGAAGGAAAAATGGATGAGAACCATTGACTCTTGAAAGGTCACTCCAAAATTCATAGCAGTTCTGAAGACATCCAAGCAAGAAGTACCTGCGTTAGAAGAACTCACCACATTGGAAGACTTCTGATGGAGAACTGGTCAAACAAGGAGGTTCCGCTTCACTGCAGGATGAGGGCGGGGCGAGGTGACTGTAAAGGTGCCTGACATCAGAGAAATACAAGTGACCCACAGTTAAAATGGCTTTTTCAGTCAGGCAGCTTATAATGGAATAATGCATCCATTGTAAAGATGTATGTCTAACGTGGAGGTCAAAGGATCGACTCCTATTGATCCCAGTGTTGGCACCCAGCCTCTCATCCTGCAGAAGTCGATAAAACGAGTACCATTGAGTTGGGTAATGATTAATATAATCAAAGGGCTTGAAATCAGAGATTCCAAGATGGAGAATTGGCGGGAACTAAAGGGCCTGCTCAGGTTCACTCTGACCCAGTTGTACGTTACATGTACAAGATCGCAAATCCTCTGAATTTACATTCAGTGGTTGAAAGGTTCAAGACCTACTACTCATCAGATAAACTAAGATGCTAAAACCCATGTGTTTCCAGGGTGACCAAAGGTTTCATTATAACATCTGGTGAGACCCATATTGGTTGTTCAAATGAATGTTGAGGGTCTTTCTTGGCTCCATTCGACAGTGGCTCCATTCCCACCACCATGTATAAGACATTTCACCAGAAGCAAGAACACCCTCTGTATCTATTAGGATTTAAGGGGCCTGCCCTCCATGAGGAGCACAGACAATGGGGCATATGTATCAAGCCTTTTTCCTGTTCGCAAACGGGCCGATTCTCAGAATCAGCCCGTTTGTGAACAGGAAAAAGCCTTTTGGGATGTATCATCCCCAAAAGGCCATCGTAAAATAGGGAATCGTAAAATTAGTGATTCCCTATTTTGCAAATGCATTTAAGGTATGGCAAATTGTAATTCCTTAAATGCAATTCTGGAAGCACCCAAGTTGTGCGAATTTGCCTTAAGAAATTGCAAATTACCACCTATTTCAAGTTGGTGGTAATTTGCGATTTCCTATAAAAATGCACTTTTTTGCATTTTTCAAAGTGCGATGTGGCGTACATACTTGCCCTTAGGGCATGTATGTGCGCCACATGTGCACACATGCATATTTCAGGGGTGCGACAGGGTGTCCTTTTGACAGCCTTGCACCCTTGAAATTGCTTTCACAATTTGCGAGTACCTAATGGGTACTCGCAAATTACGAATGTCTTCCCATTCTTTCCTATGAGGAATTGCGAATCACAATTTGCGATTCGCAATTAAGCAATATGTAGGAATCGCAATTAATATTGCAAAACCTACATACATATAATTTTGTGAGTCCTTAATAGCGATTCGCTAAAAATCGCTATAAAGGACTCGCAAAACTCATTTTTCAAACATATTCCCCAATGTGAGCAAAAGTGGGTATGCCTTGGTCTTCCTTCAATAGCTACACATGGAGCTGGACATGTTCATCCTTATTTACCCAATCACAAGAGAAGAGGAATGAACCCAAGGTGTCACTGATACAAACTCTGTCATGTTTGGTATCCTCCCAGACCTGTGTAAGGCTTTGCGAATCCCGCAACACACAAAGTTTATTGATACACTCTACTGGCAACCAAGCTGTTATGTTGCGTCTCACTTCAATCTGAGGATGTAAACAGTTTTTTCTAGTAAAGCATTCCTTGGCTAACATTTGGTAACGTGGTCTCAGAAGTAAGGCTGAAGTCTAGGGGAAGGTTTGCATGTGGTATGTCCATCACAATTTGAACAGTTGTACAGATAAAGAGCTTCAAGGAGTAAGCCAAGGTTACTGTATGAGGGGACATCTTGATTTAAAGTTATCAGAGGATCAAAAGTCAGGAGTCATGGAAAGAAGTCCCGAGAATGTTTAAAAGGAGCTCACAAATGTTCAGATCAGGGTAAAGGTGTAGGTAGATAAAAAAAAAAAGCAGTCCTACATTAACACTTAGTTGAACCCACCTTCAGAAATGTAAATTTTACCTGATGAGTTGTGCTCTAGGCGGTTGCGGTGAAGCTCTAAAGATATTGGGGCATATTATCAAGCACATGCGATAATTATCGCAAATCGCTCATAGCGCAATTTTCATTATCGCTGTCTATCGCTGGATTTCAGCACCGGGTTAACGACGTATTATTAATGCTTTTCACCCAGGCAATGTGAAATCCAGCAATAGAGGGTGATAACATGCATTAGCGTGTGAAAAGCTGTGAAAAATGACCTGCGATAATGTAAACCTTGATAATAGGCAGGTGTGGACTTAGCCCTGAGATCCACCTCCCATGTTACAGATGGCTAAACTGGATTAATAGCAGGAGTTAAAACCCTGCGATAATCGATTCACGGGTCTGAGGCATCCTTGTAAATATCGCAATGCCATTTTAGCGATGTTTACCCATGTGGTTCTCTGAGGAACACCCACTTTGCATGTCATTAGCAATAATAATCTCAGGCATGCAAAGTGGAGAAAAGACGGCTGCTACCTCAAGGAATCACGCGTTAGCGTGTCCTTGATAATAGAGCGATATTTAAATCGACGCTTTTCAGCCGAAAACGGCCGCTAAAGCGGCGAAATTGGGCTTCATAATATGCCCAGTAGTATTGTATTGCAATTGCATTTATATAGCGCTTACAACCCCTGACGAGGCGTCGAAGCGCTTTTTCGGCGAGTAGCACGCTACTCCAGAACCCATAAAGAATTAGTGTTGAATTAGTATCGTGAAATATGAAAGTGATTTAAGTGGTGGATAGAGATATGCATGTCGGGTTGTAGTAACAAGGGAGAGCACGTGCGGTTACAGAATTACCTACCAAGGTAACATCAGGTGTTGTTCAGAAGTTCTGGGCGGCACTTTAGATGGGTTCAGGTTCCTGGTGAAATACTGACAAGCTTTGGTGCAGATGCTCGCCTGGGAACAGACAGTGTTTGTGGATGCTCATCCGGTGATGCACAGCTGCAGGCTCGGGCCTGTCTGAAGATGAATTAATCCCATGGCGCATAGGAGCAGTTTTGGGCCAGTCTCACAGATGCTAGTCGCATCCCACACAGGTTCACGCTGCAGGTCAGACTGTGCAGATTCTGATCTGTCCAGACACAGTTGCACGCTTCCGGCCAGTCTTTCCGGATGCTGGCCTCTTCCCACACACTTTCACACGTCAGGTCAGCGGATGACTTCTCAGTGCACACGTGCACGGTGTCCACATCACACACAGTCCCCTAAGCTCTCTCCATCACTCTTCAGATCGGCACAAATCTACAGACAGTCAGTTCACGCCAATTTCATAAAGTTTATTGCAGGAAGAAGAATCCTTGGAAAGTCACAGCTTAGAGTGTGTTTATAGAATACTTTGTCCACGTGACTTTCACAGTAAATTAACTTGATGCAACATTGAGAGTGGGTTTTGGACACTTACTTTCTGCCTTCTTTTTCCTTCAGTTTCTCTGTGGATCCCAAGAACCAGGGTACCGTCAGGCGTATTTGCAGGGTACAGCGTGTTCCCTAGATGGAAGCTTATGCTTTGTTCACAACAAATGTCCCACGTAAGACATGTTTATTTTTACAGCAATTTAATGCACTTTTTGTGTGAGAGTCTGCCTTGTGGCTCCAATTTCCCTGGGGCCTTTGGATTGCCTCTAATTAAAGAGAGTGGAGTGAACAGACCCTACTTGCAAGCTCCTTCTGGCCCTGAAGCCTTTTCCCTGTTACTCTAAACCAGCCCAACAAGGAGAATCTCCATTCCTCCCTGGAAACAGCTGCCAGGATGCTCACAGAATATCAATAAATGCTTCCAATAAGACACCTGACAGTATTACTGATAGGTTGGCTTCATACATGCACAGGATAGGCCAATGTGAGAAGCCGGTTGTTGATTGAGTGGAGTGTTAACTCTGCTCACGCAAGCAACCAGCACAATCCCTGTCAGGATAAACCACGAAAGTCACTAAATTAACCTGTCCTTAACCCCATAGTAACTTGAAACAAGGGCAGTAGGTGTTTAGCCAAACTATAGAGGAAAAGATATCATGTGGACAAAATATTGTGTCAAGAATATTGAAGCCGAAAATATAGTGAAGTTTGTATTGGAAAACAAAGTTTTACTACGCTTAACTCCACACATATGTACCTCATCGATATATATATATATATATATCTTTAAGGAATGTAGATGTGGCATTAAGAATAGTAAATATATTCTTACCTATTTGCTTTTACCATATCAATGTTTTGGTCCTCAATATTTATGACATGATATTCTGTCCACACAATATTTTTGCAATCGATATTCTAGCCGGCGGTAAGAGTGGGTGGCAGCTACTCCCCGCTGGGCGTCGAGCACAAATTATTACAAACTGCTAACTGCTATCAGAGGCTGACAAACTTTTTAAAAACGCACATTGCGCTGACACTTAGAGCGGAAGCTCGTTTTTACTAATTGTTTGTACTGTTGTTGTGTATTGTGATTTTAGAAGCACTCTGATTTGAAAGAGCACACACTTGCACTCACCAGTCTGCAGCATTTCTTAGCCGGGGACTGTATTCCGCCTAGTTTCTCTGGCAACCGGCATCCCAGCCAATCGCGGGTTGTCGAGGGCGGGACAGGGACAGTCACCTGACGGAGTGTCGAGCGGTTAGCGCTCTAGACCTCCGCTTCCTGGCGACTATTTAGGCTGCGAGGAGGCAGACGTTCCACGCGGTAAGAGTGGGTGGCAGCTACTCCCCGCTGGGCGTCGAGCACAAATTATTACAAACTGCTAACTGCTATCAGAGGCTGACAAACTTTTTAAAAACGCACATTGCGCTGACACTTAGAGCGGAAGCTCGTTTTTACTAATTGTTTGTACTGTTGTTGTGTATTGTGATTTTAGAAGCACTCTGATTTGAAAGAGCACACACTTGCACTCACCAGTCTGCAGCATTTCTTAGCCGGGGACTGTATTCCGCCTAGTTTCTCTGGCAACCGGCATCCCAGCCAATCGCGGGTTGTCGAGGGCGGGACAGGGACAGTCACCTGACGGAGTGTCGAGCGGTTAGCGCTCTAGACCTCCGCTTCCTGGCGACTATTTAGGCTGCGAGGAGGCAGACGTTCCACGCGGTAAGAGTGGGTGGCAGCTACTCCCCGCTGGGCGTCGAGCACAAATTATTACAAACTGCTAACTGCTATCAGAGGCTGACAAACTTTTTAAAAACGCACATTGCGCTGACACTTAGAGCGGAAGCTCGTTTTTACTAATTGTTTGTACTGTTGTTGTGTATTGTGATTTTAGAAGCACTCTGATTTGAAAGAGCACACACTTGCACTCACCAGTCTGCAGCATTTCTTAGCCGGGGACTGTATTCCGCCTAGTTTCTCTGGCAACCGGCATCCCAGCCAATCGCGGGTTGTCGAGGGCGGGACAGGGACAGTCACCTGACGGAGTGTCGAGCGGTTAGCGCTCTAGACCTCCGCTTCCTGGCGACTATTTAGGCTGCGAGGAGGCAGACGTTCCACGCGGTAAGAGTGGGTGGCAGCTACTCCCCGCTGGGCGTCGAGCACAAATTATTACAAACTGCTAACTGCTATCAGAGGCTGACAAACTTTTTAAAAACGCACATTGCGCTGACACTTAGAGCGGAAGCTCGTTTTTACTAATTGTTTGTACTGTTGTTGTGTATTGTGATTTTAGAAGCACTCTGATTTGAAAGAGCACACACTTGCACTCACCAGTCTGCAGCATTTCTTAGCCGGGGACTGTATTCCGCCTAGTTTCTCTGGCAACCGGCATCCCAGCCAATCGCGGGTTGTCGAGGGCGGGACAGGGACAGTCACCTGACGGAGTGTCGAGCGGTTAGCGCTCTAGACCTCCGCTTCCTGGCGACTATTTAGGCTGCGAGGAGGCAGACGTTCCACGCGGTAAGAGTGGGTGGCAGCTACTCCCCGCTGGGCGTCGAGCACAAATTATTACAAACTGCTAACTGCTATCAGAGGCTGACAAACTTTTTAAAAACGCACATTGCGCTGACACTTAGAGCGGAAGCTCGTTTTTACTAATTGTTTGTACTGTTGTTGTGTATTGTGATTTTAGAAGCACTCTGATTTGAAAGAGCACACACTTGCACTCACCAGTCTGCAGCATTTCTTAGCCGGGGACTGTATTCCGCCTAGTTTCTCTGGCAACCGGCATCCCAGCCAATCGCGGGTTGTCGAGGGCGGGACAGGGACAGTCACCTGACGGAGTGTCGAGCGGTTAACGCTCTAGACCTCCGCTTCCTGGCGACTATTTAGCCACTCGGCGGCCTCAGCGCGCAGCGATGGCGCTCAGGGTAGGCGCCTCGGACTGCGCCAAAGACGAGCCTAAGACCAGCCCGTCTGGGCCCGTCCGGGCCAGGCCGGGTCACGGGGCACGGAACACTGGTACTTTTTCATCTGATCAGCTATGGGCGCTGCGCCCTAGTTTTAATGGTAACTGTTCCGTTTTAAAGCCTTCTTTAGTGGGCACACATGTATGTCCCCACTGTGCCTTTGCGCTAACTAACATACAACCCTATCCAGAGGTACTACTTCAGTCTATGTCACCCATCCAAGCCTCTGTTTCGAATCCCTGTACCTTTACATTTTATAGCATTAACTGTAGATCACTGCCCCAGCATAAAGCTGATATTTACCACCTCCTAGTTGAAGAAAAACCCTGTGCTGTGTTTCTAACGGAGACCTGGTTGCACGATGGCGCTGGCCCTGATGTAGCCGCTGCCCTGCCCTCTAGCTATGCTATTGTTAGAGTAGACAGAGAAAAGAAGATAGGCGGGGGTATTGCCGTGATCTTCCACAGGGACTTTACTTGTGACTTTGAAAAGGTTAATATACCTGGATGCGAAGCAGCATTTTTTTAAATCTCGCTGAACCCTAATTTCATGTTTTCGGGTTTTTTAATTTATCGCCCCCCGGGAAATAGTAGTATGTGGGCTGCGAACCTGGTTAATTTGATCTCACCTTATTTTTTGAATGCCCAAAACCTGACCATTTTGGGAGATTTAAATCTCCATTTTGAAGACGAATCCAATAGTATAGCCACTAATCTCTTGGAGGATTTTAGTACCCTGAATATGTTTCTGAGAAATGAAGGCCCCACACATACAGCTGGTCATTTGTTGGACCCCATTATCTCTAACATACAGGAATTGAAATGGTTAAAAACTGATCCTGTGTGTTGGTCAGACCACTTTTTAACGCTCTTTAGTATTACTCTGACTCAGTCCATGATGCCAGGTTCTGCTCGGCCCCCCACTTTTATGAGAAATTGGAAAAAAATAGATCTGACCGAGTTGCAGAAGGCATTACAGAGATCCCCTCCTGTTTTGGGTGGGGACATGGAAACAAATGCGCTAGAAGCCCACACTTGGTTGGAGAGAGCAGTTGATAGTTGTCTACCCGCAACCAGGTGTAGAGGGAACATCCACCGGCCCCCAGCTCCCTGGTATACAGAGCAATTAAAATTGGAAAAAACTAAATGTAAGGGACTCGAGAGGAAGTGGCGTAGGCATTACGATCCCCATATCAAAGAACTGTACCGTAAGGCTAGGAACCTTTACCATACGGCTTGCTCCAGAGCTAAGGCAGTCTATATAACAGAGACTATAAATACTGCGGCCAATAAAGCGCGGACCCTTTTTAACACCGTTAAAGACCTTGCCGGAGCAAACGTTATGGCGGCTGCACCCCCACTTACCCCTCAAAAATGCCAAGATCTTGCCACGTATTTTGTGGAAAAGATCGAGACAATTCTTGGTAATATTAATTCGTTAGAGAGAGAAGACGAGGAAGTTCTTCCCCTACAAAGTCCTGGAGGAAGTCGGCTTGACTGCTGGCCATATATCACCTTGGATACATTAAGATCTCTGGCCACTTCCATTAAATCGGGCTCTCCATGTGATCCCCTGCCAATTAACATTCTAAGCCAATTGGACGATGCCGCTTTGGGGATTATTGCTGAGACACTAAATTCCTCCATTTGCTTGGCATCTGTTCCGGCGTCTTGGAAGCATGCCATGGTCAGTCCTCTGTTGAAGAAACCATCTGCTGATCCAGAGGTACTGGCAAACTACCGCCCGATATCCCTGCTGCCTGCATTCTCTAAAATTTTGGAGAAGCACATCCACAGTGTACTGTCATAGTACACGGAGAAAAACAATCTACTCCATTTTACTCAGTCGGGTTTCAGGGCAGGCCATTCCACCGAATCTGCCCTCCTGGGAGTTACGGAAAAGATCAGGGGGCTCTTGGACGATGGGCAAACAGTTGCTCTTGTCCTGCTCGATCTGAGCGCAGCCTTCGACACCATCTCCCACAGCAGACTGCTTGCCAGGCTGCGTGTGGATGGTGTCGGAGGTACTGCGCTGGACTGGATTAGATCATATTTGAGCAGCAGGACGTTTCAAATCTCGTCCTCACAGGCCCAGTCGGATGTTTTTCTGTCACCCCATGGCGTGCCCCAGGGCTCAATTTTAAGTCCGCTGTTCTTTAATCTTTATCTCCGCCCCCTTGCTGATTTAGCAGAACGGGTAGGTCTTGAACTCATGACCTATGCGGACGATTCACAGATCATTTTTTCCCTTACCAACTCAGAGTCTTCATCCCCGTCTGTACTGAAATTAGGTCTTCAGGAAGTCTTCAGCTGGATGTCAGCTAACCAGCTGAAGCTAAACGGGGAGAAGACGGAGATTCTTCTCCTAGGGAAAAATCGTGATCTGTGGCAGGACTTTCATTGGCCGCCCTCTCTAGGCACTTTCCCTATACCAGCAACCCAGGTTAGAAACCTTGGGGTGTGCATCGATGACTCTTTATCGATGAAGCAGCAGGCTAATAAAGTGGCTGGGATTTGCTTCACGATCCTCAAATGGTTGCGGAAGATTATCTGGATGCTGCCCGTGGATACCCAGAAGACCGTAGTCAATGCACTAATTACATCTAGGCTTGACTACGGTAACATCTTGTACCTGGGTTCCAATTTGGCAGTAATTAGACGGCTACAGCTGGTCCAGAACTCCGCAGCCAGGCTGTTATGCAAGATCCCAAGGACAGCGAGGATCTCGAAGCACCTCAGAGATCTTCATTGGCTGAAGGTGGAGAATAGGATCAGGTTTAAAGCCTTGACCTATATGTTTAAGATCAGGGCAGGAACTGCCCCTAAATACCTGCAAAAATTGGTCAGGCCCCATGTCCCTGTACGAAATCTCCGTTCTCTTAGTGGAGCAACTTTCGTGGTCCCTAGATTTAAACTGGCCCGAATGGGGGGGAAATCTTTCTCCTATATGGGACCAGTTCTTTGGAACTACCTCCCTTTAGCCCTTCGCAAAGACGACAACTTCGCCAGTTTTAAGAAAAACGTCAAGACATGGCTGTTTAATAAATAATTGTGGTCATTGACAGCTGTTTGCCTTTTGTGTTTGATCTCTGAGCCCTGGCGCCGGGAAACCCTTTGTGGGTATCTGTGCGCATTACAAATGCAAAAAATAAATAAATAAATAAATAAATAGCCGACATCGAAGCAGTTAGGCTTAACTCAGAGGCAAGGCATAAAGTATTTATGCAGCACTCAAACAGTAATAATGTGAAAATACAACACAACAATAATACCACACCAATTTAGAAAAATTGAGTAAATTATGAATATTTAAAGCTTAAAGCAAATACCAGTGCCTAAAAGCTCAAAGAGTCAACTGCAGACATATAGTCGCGTGAGACTGGGTCAAAGTTGAAAATTATGGACGACGATGCTGGAGAACGAGTCAGATACAAAAAGTGAATTGGGTCCTGTCAGTGCTAACCTTCAGATTTAGATGAAGAAATGTCATCAAAACATTGTCTGAGAAGTTAAAGTTCAGCGGGGCAAGGCTACAGGAGATATCCGAGGAGGAAGCATTCTCGTTGGGGAGTCGCTGGACAAAGTTGCGTTGAAGATTTGTACATTAGGACTTAGCTCTTCTTTGAAAGCCAACAATCTCCAGCTGGGTGAGGCTGAAATCTGTAACCTATGAGAATTACATGAGGCTGCATACCCCTTTGGCAAAGGCCCACTGAACAGGATTACTGCTGCTAAGAAGAACATAACAGGAGATGCCCCAAACTCAGGCCGACCAGCGATGCACCTTGGGCAGATAGACGAGCAAGCTGGTCTCGGTCTACTCTCAGAGCAGTTTTCTGTCAAAAAATGTCCTAGTCCCAAGGTTTGGATTTTGGCGATATTGGCACCTTTAGCACCACCACCAAGGGTCCAAGCCTGGTGGGGCACCATTTGGGGAGTTAGGACTCACTCAGATTGGGTCCAGGTGCGGATTCAAGATGGTTGGTGCCTCTTCTGTCCCTGAGGCTCTGATCAGGAGGCCAGCCAACATCCTTTGGAGAAACACTGATAGTCTTGGGTTCAAGAAGTGGAACAGGGCTCAAGCAGCAGGGTAGGCCCTGAGGGTTCAAGGCAGGCATTGTGCAGCAAAACAGTCCTTCCTGGTGCAGCAAAGCAGTTCTCTGAAGTGCATAGCAGGTCAGAGCAATAGCCAGTCCCCTGAGAGTCCTTCAGCAGGTCCAGAAAGAGAACTGAAATATGGGTCTGTGGATCCTATTTGTGTACCTGGTTCCTTCTTTGAAGTAGTAGACATTTCTAGGGAATTCCCTTTGGAGTGCTTGAAGTTTCCTGCTTCCCCTGCCCTGGCTCCTGGCTGTCTGCAGGAAGAATGCAGGGGTAACAAATCCCTTGTGTGAAGGCAGACCACAGTCTATTCTGTTGCAAGTGGGGCTGTGCCTAGCTTCGCCCCATCCTGCCTGTGATGGCCCACCCAGGCACTTCTAATCCCTCTATTGTGTGGCTGTCTGGGAAGAATAAACAAACTCCAACTGGCAACTACACCCAGTCGTCTGGCCCAGGAACAGGCTGCATTCACCAAATAGGGCAGAGATGTAAACATTCTGAAAGTTGCAGTTTTAAAATTGCAAATTAAAGTCCAACTTTCTCATTAAAGAAATTTCAATTTCTCAGACACCAAACATGAAATATTTCTGTGTTCCCAATCAACAGCTAGCACGTATTAAATGTAATAAGGCACCCCAATACGATACTATAGAAAAGGTAGGCCTCACAGTAGAGAAAAACTAGTTTAGGCACGAACAGTCAGATGTACAAAGCATTTTTCTGGTTGCAAACGGCCCATTTTACAGAATCAGGCCTTCTGCGACTAGAGAAATGCTTTTTCAGGTGTACAGAATGTACCAAATCACAATTTGCACTTACAATTAGGTATTTGGAAGGGCCGTGTTTTGGGCTTCCCTTCCAAATACCAAATTGACATTGTATGCATTACTCTTTTGCAACCAAATTTTTGTCGCAAAACAGTAATCACTTACCACTATTGTAAAAGTGGTGGTAACCCACTTACAAATGGGAAAGGGTCCCCTTGGGACCTCTTCCCCTTTGATAATGTTGATGTTGAAAAAATATTTTTTAAGGACGGGCAGTGGTCCTATGGACCGCTGCCTACTCTTAAAAAATGAAACTTAAACGCGCATTTTTTTTTTCTTTTGGAACACAGCCTGCTTTCCTTTAAGGAAAATGGGCTTCATTCATAGAAAAATATATTTGCTTTATTTAAAAGCAATCACAGACATGGTGGTCGGCTGACCCCAGCCAAACACAATCCGTATGATGGCTGCGATTCCTATTGGGTCACAGATTGCGACCTACAGTCACATGCAGAAACCCCAGTGCTGTACCCGATACAATAAACGCTGACAGAGCGGCGTTTATAGACTATCACAAAGTACTCACGTGATATGAGGAAGCTTTCAGGGAGCTAGAAGGAAGGGTGGTGGAATGAGCATGGATAGGGAGGGTAGAAAACGAATTCGGCAAAAATATGAGGGGTGAAGGCAAAACGTTTGGGGACCCTGCTGAGAGGGCTAAGTCCAACAGCCAAGAATTACCAACATTCTGTAGGGCCCGGCATTAAACCATACGTGAGCTCCTCCATGCCTGCCCAAAATATATCAACATTGTGCAAACATGCCAAAAACCACCACTCTACATCCCAAGACCACCACTGTGGCATGTATCTCCGCAATAGGTAAAGAATTATCACAATCCTGCTTGGAGCAACACCGATGCTCATAATAAAACACCAATTGCCATCATTCTGCCTAACTAAATCATCAAAATGGACACTAGAGGGCAGTCGTGGCACAAGAATATCCACCGGGGAATCTCAACCCAAGTGTATACAAGATCAGTCACCTTTATAAATGCTCTCTCTCCATGGTGATATTTTATGCTTTTCTGGTTGTTTTCTTTGCAAAAGTTTCAGGACTGATGCCTAGTGACTTTAGGGATGGGTCTCTCTTGATCCTGTTAATTTAGGGAACATAGCTCCAACACACAAACCTGCTCCCTTAGAACCATTGCAGACCAGATTTCTGGAATCAGTTGAATTGTGATCCCAGTACTCTTGGAACCCCAACATAGGTAAGAAGTCATGTCTTGAATAATAGAACTATATCAAAGCCATAGTTTATAGCAACACATGTTCCCAGTCGACAGCCTTTCCACAGTAGCACAGGCTCAGTTTGCCTGGAACCTGGTACAGGTGTCAAACATTTAAAGCCATGACAGCAGTTCTTTCCAGCAGGCTGGAGGGTTCCTACAACTCCTTAAATATTTCCACCACATGTGGACAGCAACATTTTTCCTTATTTTTATCTGATTTGAAACTTGAGCAAAGAAAGTGGTAATGCCGGAGTTTTATAGAAATATCCCACCAGATGATGGCATCCATCCCATGCTCTAATAATTTCCACTCAAAATATTTACACTTTTTGATGAAAAAACAAAGGGGCATATTATCAAGGGGGTTTATCTCCGCTTTTTTGGCTTTAAAAGCCAAGAAAGCGGAGATAAAATTATCTCCCTATTACCAAGCTGTCGCTAACACCAGTTAGCGACAGCTAATAGGAGATAGCGACCATCTTGGGCCCCGCTTTGCATGTCAGTGATATTTATCACTAATGACATGCAAAGTGGGCGTGCCAAGATGTTAGCGACTGGAAACAGTCGCTAACATCGCTATCTCCTATTACCACCTGCCCTGAGCAGTTCTTAGCCATGTTAACCAATGGGAGGTGGATAACATGGCTAAGAGCATTTGCTCGATAATGCATGAATATCGCTGACTTTTCAGCGATATTCATGCATTGCGGCCGTTTTTTATCGCATTTGCGATAAACCTTGCTAATAGCAAGGTTTATCTGCGATAAAAATCGCCGATGTGCGGCGATAATTTTTGTCTCTAAACAAGTTAGAGACAAAAATTATCTCTATTGGTTGGTAATATGCCCCAAAGTGTACATAAAGTCCAGTAGGACTTTCCAGCTGTTCAAATTCCAGAGAGATTTCTGGGTAAACCTGCATATGTTATAAAGCTTCCAAACTGTAAAGGTCTTCTCCACCTAAAACAGAAATACTAGAAACACTCCAGTTCATCTACTAAAACAGACATCTCACATGTGTTGTGACAGTAAATGCACCTTTCCCATGCAGCCCTCTGCAGCCAGGGAGCCTGTAAAGACCCCTCACCCGTTCAGTGACTAAAAACCGTCACCACTGGTTGTTCACACGTTTCCAGCCATGGTAAAGTAATCCTGTCACTCCTCTCAGTCCTACCCTATGTCCATGGAAGCCTTTGCACTGCCAACACCTTGGCACTCACATCAGGACCCATCAACCTAGGCTCATTAGTTTGACTTCCAGCCCATGGGCTGCAAGGACCAGCCGAATGTGAGACTAGTGTTGATGAAACGTATTTAAAAGTGTCACATTTTCATTATTCAGAAACTAAATTAAAATGTAAACCCATTTGAAGAATTGTTCTTTTCAGCCAAAGTACCCTTAGGTTGAGACAATTAAATCTTCAACATATTCTGTTTAGGGTTTTTGTCATGTGAGACCATAACCAAGCCACAGCAGGTTGACAGCTTATTTCACGATTCACTAAATCACAGAGTTTTAAAGTTATCTTTCACCATCCACCTTTTATCCAGCTGTTTAACTGTATGGACGTGTTCATTTAATCTGTATGGGGGAACAGTGTCGTGTTAGTGCTGTGAACGCCTATCAGAGTCACTGACACTTGAAAAGGAAGGGAAAGTCATATGAATCATGGGATTTAACATCATCAAATATTTTTAGCTCCTGGTAAAAGGGCATTTTTAAGACTGGGGGAGGGGTGTGGGAGGTGAGCCTGATCCGGTGAGTGGGAGAGAGTTTCCTGTTGGAGACTAGACAAGCACTTAGCTGCATGGTTGAGACAAACTATGCGAGTCTACTGCGGGACCGCGCTTTTGTAAAGGGGCGGTGCTACTTCCGCTTGGATCTGACTGTAAAAGAGGAATAAACCTCTGACCGTGATATTCATAATCTGGTGACCACTATGTCATAGTGTTAGAAGCTAAAATAGCTGCAATCTTCAAATAGAGAGGGCGAATGAAATAATAAAAGAGAGAGAAAGGGAGACACCTGAGAATAAGATCGCCCTGAAATTAGAGACTGACTTATTTTGCTTTCAGAAAAAACTTAAGACCCTACTCTTCCAATAGATCTATCCTGTCGCTCTAGCTGGTTCATGGTACTGTTGTTGTGTCTTTTCTTTCTACTTTTGTCTATCCCTGGCGCCGGGAAACCCACTGCGGGTAGCTGTTGCGCATTATAAGTTCAAATAAATAAATAAAATAAATAAGATAGCATCCCACACCTTTTTGTAAAATTCAGCAATTCCCTTTTGGGGTTTAATTAGGCTTACACAAGTGCGACGCCCCAACTCGGGAACGCTCTCTTCCAGGCAGGGTAATTCCCAGAGAGGAGGTAGGGGCCACCACCGTTTAATAGTCTTTCAGGAGAGGGCGTGGGAGATGTTTCATCTCCTCAGGAGGGGAAACAAGTACTGCTAAGGGTAAAGAGGGCAGCCAGGTCCACATATCTGACCCCCTACTCTTCGAAAGAGAAGTTTAAACATTGTGTTCATAGGCTGGTTGGTTGGTTGCACGGTTCTGGCCTTTTACCTGTGTGAGATATTGTTTCCGGATACACCTGGGTGAGAAAAAACGGTGTTTGTATCCTCCTGTTTGAGTGCACGCATATTGTATTGCTATTTGTTATTTACAAGCCCTTTCAGAGTAAACTGAACAGGGTAGACCAGTGCTTAATTTGAGCCAGTAGTTTCCGGTGCTCGGCACTGGCACTTTATTATCAACACCGGCACTTGCGAAAGTCTGCCACAAGGTGGCGTTGTCTAGCTAATGTAGAGATGACTACAACAACAGCCAATTATTAATTTAATATACATTAAAAATCACCTTTTACCTGCCGCCCAAGCCATTTCTATAGCTATAGGGGCCTGGAATAGTCTGTATTGCCACACTGATAGGAGGGTGATGGTTAGTAGTTGTGTTGAAGCTATCACTGGCAGCGTGGCAGGGGCAATAAGTGATGCAAGCTGCAGTGGCCTCCTGACGAGAGCCACTGGCACTTATTTGTTTACATAGTAAGCACTGGTGGTAGTATAGTAGTGTAGTGCCAAGGAGGGTCATCAGGCGCGAGAAGAGTGAGGTGGAGAGAGAAGAGTGAGGTGGAGAGAGAAGAGCGAGGGGGAGGAGAAGAGTGAGGTGGAGAGAGAAGAGTGAGGCGGAGAGAGAAGGGTGAGGTGGAGAGAGAAGAGTGAGGCGGAGAGAGAAGGGTGAGGTGGAGAGAGAAGGGTGAGGTGGAGAGAGAAGAGTGAAGTGGAGAGCAGCGAAGGTGAAGCAGAGATGGGAGAGTAATAAGGGTGAGGCTGAGCCAAGAGGGACGACAGTGAGAGGATGGTGAGAACAAAAGAGGATGGTGATGGCGAGAAGGAGGGCAGTTCGGACAGATGGAGAAGAGTAAGTGGAGGACAAGGAAGAGAGAGAAGGGTGAGGAAGAGAGAGATGGGTGAGGTGGAGAGAGAAGAGTAAGGGGGAGAGAGAAGAGAGGTGGAGAGAGAAGAGTGAGGGGGAGAGAGAAGAGTGAGGAGGAAAGAGAAGAGAGGTGGAGAGAGAAGAGTGAGGGGGAGAGAGAAGGGTGAGGTGGAGGGAGAAGAGTGAGGGGGAGAGAGAAGAGTGAGGAGGAAAGAGAAGAGAGGTGGAGAGAGAAGAGTGAGGGGGAGAGAGAAGGGTGAGGTGGAGGGAGAAGAGTGAGGGGGAGAGAGAAGGGAGAGGTGGAGAGAGAAGAGTGAGGTGGAGAGAGAAGGGAGAGGTGGAGAGAGAAGAGTGAGGTGGCGAGAGAAGAAGGAGGGGGACAGAGAAGAGTAAGGGGAGATAGAAGGGTGAGGTGGAGAGAGAAGGATGAGGTGGAAAGAGAAGAGTGAGGTGGAGAGAGAAGTGGGAGGTGGAGAGAGAAGGGTATGGTGGAGAGAGAAGAGTGAGGTGGAGAGAGAAGAGTGACGGGAGAGAGAAGGGTGAGGTGGAGAGAGGAGGGTGACGTGGAGCGAGAAGAGTGAGGTGGAGAGAGAAGGATGAGGGGAGAGAGAAGACTGAGGTGGAGAGAGAAGAGTGAGGTGGAGAGAGAAGAGTGACGGGAGAGAGAAGGGTGAGGTGGAGAGAGGAGGGTGACGTGGAGCGAGAAGAGTGAGGTGGAGAGAGAAGAGTGAGGGGAGAGAGAAGGGTGAGGTGGAGAGAGAAGGGTGAGGTGGAGAGAGAAGAGCGAGGGGGAGAGAGAAGAGTGAGGTGGAGAGAGAAGGGTGAGGGGAGAGAGAAGGGTGAGGTGGAGAGAGAAGAGGGAGGGAGAGAGAGAAGAGTGAGGGGAGAGAGAAGACTGAGGTGGAGAGAGAAGGGTGAGGGGGAGAGAGAAGAGTGAGGAGGAAAGAGAAGAGAGGTGGAGAGAGAAGAGTGAGGGGGAGAGAGAAGGGTGAGGTGGAGGGAGAAGAGTGAGGGGGAGAGAGAAGGGAGAGGTGGAGAGAGAAGAGTGAGGTGGCGAGAGAAGAAGGAGGGGGACAGAGAAGAGTAAGGGGAGATAGAAGGGTGAGGTGGAGAGAGAAGGATGAGGTGGAAAGAGAAGAGTGAGGTGGAGAGAGAAGTGGGAGGTGGAGAGAGAAGGGTATGGTGGAGAGAGAAGAGTGAGGTGGAGAGAGAAGAGTGACGGGAGAGAGAAGGGTGAGGTGGAGAGAGGAGGGTGACGTGGAGCGAGAAGAGTGAGGTGGAGAGAGAAGGATGAGGGGAGAGAGAAGACTGAGGTGGAGAGAGAAGAGTGAGGTGGAGAGAGAAGAGTGACGGGAGAGAGAAGGGTGAGGTGGAGAGAGGAGGGTGACGTGGAGCGAGAAGAGTGAGGTGGAGAGAGAAGAGTGAGGGGAGAGAGAAGGGTGAGGTGGAGAGAGAAGGGTGAGGTGGAGAGAGAAGAGCGAGGGGGAGAGAGAAGAGTGAGGTGGAGAGAGAAGGGTGAGGGGAGAGAGAAGGGTGAGGTGGAGAGAGAAGAGGGAGGGAGAGAGAGAAGAGTGAGGGGAGAGAGAAGACTGAGGTGGAGAGAGAAGAGTGAGGTGGAGAGAGAAGAGTGACGGGAGAGAGAAGGGTGAGGTGGAGAGAGAAGGATGAGGTGGAAAGAGAAGAGTGAGGTGGAGAGAGAAGTGGGAGGTGGAGAGAGAAGGGTATGGTGGAGAGAGAAGAGTGAGGTGGAGAGAGAAGAGTGACGGGAGAGAGAAGGGTGAGGTGGAGAGAGGAGGGTGACGTGGAGCGAGAAGAGTGAGGTGGAGAGAGAAGAGTGAGGGGAGAGAGAAGACTGAGGTGGAGAGAGAAGAGTGAGGTGGAGAGAGAAGAGTGACGGGAGAGAGAAGGGTGAGGTGGAGAGAGGAGGGTGACGTGGAGCGAGAAGAGTGAGGGGAGAGAGAAGGGTGAGGTGGAGAGAGAAGGGTGAGGTGGAGAGAGAAGAGCGAGGGGGAGAGAGAAGAGTGAGGTGGAGAGAGAAGGGTGAGGGGAGAGAGAAGGGTGAGGTGGAGAGAGAAGAGGGAGGGAGAGAGAGAAGAGTGAGGGGAGAGAGAAGACTGAGGTGGAGAGAGAAGAGTGAGGTGGAGAGAGAAGAGTGACGGGAGAGAGAAGGGTGAGGTGGAGAGAGGAGGGTGACGTGGAGCGAGAAGAGTGAGGTGGAGAGAGAAGAGTGAGGGGAGAGAGAAGGGTGAGGTGGAGAGAGAAGGGTGAGGTGGAGAGAGAAGAGTGAGGGGAGAGAGAAGGGTGAGGTGGAGAGAGAAGAGTGAGGTGGAGAGAGAAGGGTGAGGGGAGAGAGAAGGGTGAGGTGGAGAGAGAAGAGGGAGGGAGAGAGAGAAGAGTGAGGGAAGGGAGAAGGGTGAGGTGGAGAGAAGAGTGAGGAGGAGAGAGAAGGGCGAGGTGGAGAGAGAAGAGCGAGGGGAGAGAGAAGACTGAGGTGGAAAGAGAAGAGTGAGGGGGAGAGAAAAGAGTGAGGGGAGAGAGAAGAGTGAGGTGGAAATAGAGGGGTGGAGTTTAGAGTGAGTAAGGTGACGCACATTGAGAGGTTTGCGTGATCAGGAGAGAGAGAAAGTAGGATAAGGTGAAGAGGGGAGGGTGAGATGAGAGAAATATGAAAGTGGAGTGGAGAAAGTGAAGGGACATACGGAAACAGGTGTTTAAGGTGGAGAGATAGTAGGATAGTGTAAAGAGAGAGAGGAAGGTGAGTTGAGAGGAAGTAGAGGGCAAAGTGACCGAGACAGAAGGATGAAGTCGAAAGAGAGGAGGGTGACACGGAGAGAAAGGAGGGTGAGGTGGAGAGAGTAGAAGAGATCAAACTTATAGGTTTAAACCTCCCGAAATGCACAGGTAAAACTAGCGGTCAGGACCCGGCAACAGATATGGAATGCAGCTCACCCCTGTACAAGACTGTTTAGCATGCACAGACCCAGCGTCCAGACACCTGGGAGTCTCTGGACTGCCCCACTTACCTTTATGGCCCACCCATCCTTCTTCATGGCCCATCCAGATAACAGATCCTGGAGCCGGGCCTGAAGAAGAGGATGGCTGAAAAGAACCAGGAGCATTAATTTGATTGCAGGAAAACGTGAGCTGGATAGTGAGGATTATTTACGGCGAATCTGTCTAAACTAAGACAACAGCGCCCTCTGCTGGCCATGCTAGGAAAAAATCGCTACAAAGTTGTGAGTACAGCATGCACTTTTTACCTGTTTCGAAAAAGTCGTGTCAGAGTTAAACCAGAGCTTGGAAGTCACTGGTGACTTTTCTCATCTACGTGTGCTATATGCAGGACATATCTCTGCACATCTCCATCATTTAGGCAAACGAAAGCACTAATACTAAAGACGCAAGCAGCACCTCTTCTTTATTTTAGAAGGGCTGTCCTTTGTGCATGTGAAACTCCAACAGAGGAAAGAGGAAATATGTAAATGCAACGCACTGGGCATGGTTTAGCAAGCCAGGAAATGTCTCCCGACCTGGTCATCTGGCAATGGTGAAGCTCATTTTCACCAATACGAGGCTCAGCTCCGAAAGCTGCGTGAAGCAACCAAGTAACCAACTAGGGGGCATATTTACAAGGGCTTTAGCTCCGCTTTTTTGGCTTACAAAGCCAAACAAGGATTTGCAATGCAATAGGTCTCGCATTAGGAAAGTATGAGCTATTGGTATTGTAAATGACAATTTTTTAAATATGTGTTGGCTTTGAAAATATATAAATTAATAGCATTGTTATTCACAAAGCCAATAGCTTACACTTTCCTAATGCGAGTCCTTTTGGCTATGGCAATGCTTGTTGGTAGCAAGCAAATACAGTGCTGTTGTGGTGCTGAGTGATGATTTGGTTGGGCTGAGTGATGTGGTGGTGTATTAGAGTGATGTGGTGGTGTCCCAGAGTGATGTGGTGGTGTCCAAGAGTGATGTGGTGGTGTCCCCGAGTGATGTCGTGGTGTTCCTGAGTGATGTCGTGGTGTCCCTGAGTGATGTGGTGGTGTCCCCGAGTGATGTGGTGGTGTCCCCGAGTGATGTGGTGGTGTCCCTGAGTGATGTGGTGGTGTTCCTGAGTGATGTGGTGGTGTCCCAGAGTGATGTGGTGGTGTCCCCCGAGTGATGTGGTGGTGTTCCTGAGTGATGTGGTGGTGTCCCAGAGTGATGTGGTGGTGCCCCTGGGTGATGTGGTGGTGTTCCTGAGTGATGTGGTGGTGTCCCAGGGTGATGTTGTGGTGTCCCCGAGTGATGTGGTGGTGTCCCTGAGTGATGTGGTGGTGCCCCTGAGTGGTGCCCCTGAGTGATGTGGTGGTGCCCCTGAGTGATCTGGTGGTGCCCCTGAGTGATGTGGTGGTGTCCCTGAGTGGTGTGGTGGTGTCCCCGAGTGATGTGGTGGTGTCCCTGAGTGATGTGGTGGTGCCCATGAGTGATGTGGTGGCGCTCCTGAGTGATGTGGTGGTGCGTGTAATTTTGCTGTAACTTTGCATAACTATGCTAAAGCAGTTAGGCCCACCCCTGGTTTGGAGGAACCATCTGTGTTAGTTGCTCATGTTTCTCTTAGTAAGGTAAAACCGCAGCCTATCTCAACAAAGCGCCTTGATGTGTATGGAGACTTTTGCCACGATGAGATGAGAATATTGGTGTTTTAAGTAATTACTGTACCAGCAGTGTGAGATACATGGGGCACATTTAAAGCTGGCGTGAGACTCCTAGGAAACATTTCATATTGGAATCAATTACATTTATTAATCTGGGGTGGGGGGAGGAGATGAACTATTGGAAAGAACTTATTATTATAGGACCACCCGCACACCTTTATGACTAGGGTGAGTCTCCCTGGACGTATTCACCCAGTTTGTGATACTTATGACACATTAGAACAGAGATGAGACTATTAGAATACATTTATTACTGGGTGAGACCATTTGCACTCGTCCATTTCCGAGGTGAGAATCATTGGACATACTTCTGCACAAAGTGTGATACTTATGCCACATTTATTACAGGGGTGAGACACAAGCACACGCCTACTCCTAGGGCATATCTGTATACAGAGTGTGATACCTAGAGTGCATTTATCACATAGGGGAAACTATAAGGCTACATTTGTAATGGGTGAGACTTCTGACAAGTGTCTACTACCAGGGGTGAGAATTCTTGAACACGTTTCAACACAAATTGTGATACTTGCAGCATATTTATAACTGAGTGTGAGACAGTTAGGATACTTTTAATACCGGGCTTGGCACATGTCTGTTCCTGGGGGTGGAAACTCCCTGGACACAGTGTGATACTTCACAGCACATTTATTGCTGGGGTGAGAACATTAGGGTACATTTAATACCATGTTGAGGCCCCTGGCAAGCGTCTTTTACCAAGGATGAGACTCCTTGGACTCATTTCTACACAGAGTGTAATATTTACAACACATCTATTACTCGGCTGAATCTCTAGAGATACATTTATTACTGAGGTGAGACCCCCTGGCAAACATCTATTACTGGGGTGAAGCTCCTTGGACATATTTCTTACTGGATTGAAAACCTAGGATATAGTCACTGCCACAGGCTTTTTGTGATTGTGCGGCTGCAGCATTTTCACATGATTATACATTTGCTGCATTTGCCACATAATCCATCATCAGCTGCATAATATGCAGATTTTAGAAAAAATATTCTGTTCTTAGGTCAAACGGTTCAGAAGTTATTAACTAGATCTGCTCTGTGATTGGTCGAAATGATGGTTGATGTCATGTTTTAGGGCAGGATGATATGGCTCTGTACATCCGTGAAACCTCAGCCATTACACCTGGTGAAACCAGGAAGGTAGCAACCTCTATGGCTTCGGCGGCAACCGCGATGATTTATCTGCGGCGGCGCCTGGAAAAATCGGAGGCGCGGCACCCGCGCGGGCTGGGTTTGAAGACGATCACACTGTTTCTTCCGTATCTAGGGCACGCCGGGCCTCACCTTTGTTACAAACAACGAGAAGAAGGCGTGCGTATGTTAAGAGCAAGGCCTGGAACGCAGGCGAGAGAGGCGGGCTCTGCTTTGATAGGCAGGAAAGTTCCTTGGAGCCTGCGAGGGTCCGGGAGATGCCCCGCCTCTGTGCCATGCTCGCAGTGACGTAGCTCGTCCGGAGCGCGGCACCTTGGAGGCAGAGGGGTGTGGGTAGTGGAGAGCCCAGAAGAAAACGGGGATCCCGGGAGTGCTGGGGTTCCCGGGAGAGAGCAGTCAAGGCATAAGGGTGCAAGCGACGAAGGTCCTCCAACTCCCCGAACGTCCCGTGGACAGGGTCGCGACGTTCCAGGAAAAGGGAAGGAGAATTCCAAATAAGGAGGAGAGGAGAGAAATCCGGTGATGCGACGGAGTGATGGAGCCAGCGAGAAAAGAGCCCGGTGAGTGGGGGAGAGTGGGGGGTGTGTGCGCGCATGTGTGTGCGTGTCTGTGTGCATGCATGAGTGTGGCTGTGTGTGTGCACACGCGATTGCGAGAGGCTGACTTGCTGGGAATGTGGGACAGGAGATGTGCACAGCGCAAGGCTGTACGTGCACGTCCACACGCTGAAATTGCCGAGGGCTTGCGCGTGCCCATCCCCTGTCCAACATTCCCAGCAAGTGGATAACATAAGGTCTTTCGTTGGGAGCAGCGCTTTGCGCTGCTAACACCAGCTCGACCTAAAAAGCGGAGATAAAACCAGCGCCCTATTTACAAGAGGGTGCTAACATGCATAATCGCATATTAGCACCCTTTTTCCCAACGCCTCCCTTTGGGCGTACCCCAGAATGGACTACCTTGCAAATATCGCTGATGTTCACATCGCGATATTTACAAGGCAGCTCACATGATTTTAGCACACATTAGAATTTCGTGAAAACTGCTGTTTTCACCAAAATCTAATGTCTGCTAAAATCCTGACTTAGCCATCTCTAACATAGGGGGTGGATTATGCTGATACAACCCTGTGGGTCATATCAGCAAGGTTATCGCCCTTATGCGGGAAACATCGCTGGAAAACCAGCAATGTTCCCTGCAAAAGGGCGATGACCTCGCTATCTCTGGAATTTGTATCGCCCTGGAGTAACACGTTGTTAATAACGCGCTACCAGGGCGATAAATATCAGAGATAGCCTGCGATATTATAATTATAGCTATGCGCGGCCAGCGATAATTATCACTGGCCGTTGTTAATATGCCCGTAGATGGCAAAAGCTGCTGAACATGCAAAGAATTCAAGAAAACAAAAACACAACGGTCCAAGGAGTACAGCACACGACATTCACCTGAGAACGCATTCCTGAACAGCACATCCATTCACACACTTGGTGGCATATGGCCACTGGGGCAACAACACGACCACATCAGGTCAGAGCGGCACTGTAATTACTATCAAACGACGTGGACAAAACCTAATGTGCAGGTACACATGTGAACAATGTGCAGTACAGCTAACAATACAAGAAATATGCTACTCTGGGGCTGCTACACTGGCAAAAAGAGAACTCACATCACCCCACCTGGCTGCATGAGCATGCTGCCATGCGCAAACGCCACCAAAGAGTATGCCACCTCTGTCGTATCTCACACAGCGCTGAGAAGGCAACATCAAGACAGCATTGTCACCCATGTATGTTATCGGATAATCAATAAACATTAATAAATCAAAAGATCACAAGAGTGAAACCCCTCAGCGCACTATGCCCTACATCAAGGGCGCGGAATTACCAGCATGAGGCTCATGCAGAAAGGCTTGAAGCGAAGCGCCAAGTGGCACATTTGAGGCGGATGAGCCACTAACATCACATTTCTTGGTGCCCATCATGGGGGAAACATCCTTTACAACGCAAATTTTACCACGCAGTGCTTTTACATCGCAACTTTTACAACGCAAACCATTACAACGCATTGCGCTGGGGGGCGCTCTAGGATAGGGAATAGATTTAATTTACTATCCAACACCTTCCCTAGTGTCCACGGGGACTGGAGTTGGAATAGTAAATTAAACTATTCACTATCCAGCACCCCAAAGCGCTATGCGTTGTAATCGTATGCGTTGTAAAAACCGCGATGTAAAAGCATGCGTGGTAAAAGCATGCGTTGTAATGTCATATATCCCATCATGGTAATAGCTATACAACTCTTTACAAGAGTGTTACCATAACACATACCAGAACCAGCAAACTCTTGTGAATCTGACAACAACTGCTTAGGGATATGTATGACCAGAACTAGGACTCCCCTGTTAATGACTCCAAACAAAGGGGCATATGTACAAGAGGATTGTGCCGCTGGAACATCGTTTTTACAGACGTTCCGGTGGCGCAATGCCCTGCTCCATATTTACAAAGTGTTGTTAATGCACTTTTTGTGGATTAACACAGATTTGTAAATATGGTACACTTTCATGCAGGTATCTTTGTGAAAGGGGTGTGCAATGGGTGTTGCTGTGGGTGTTCAATCGCAACACCCATTTCTTTTTTACACTGCCCCAGATTTACAACGATCTGTAAATCTGGAGCACCGCCAAAAACTAACGCCATGCAAAAGCAGGTGTTAGATTGATGCAACAAGGAGAAATTCATTTATTTCTCCTGGTTTTTGTGTGTTCTAGGTGTGTGTACTGCATTGTGCAGGACACACAGAAGGAGCAAAATGACATTAATGATTGTTTATGTGCAGGAAGGTGTCCCTTCATGCACAAAACCAATAATTAAATAATGCCGATTTGGTACTTTTGTGTGTGCTGCATTCTGCAGCATACATAGAAGTAGCAATCCCCGTTATTAATTGTTTATGTGCAGGTAGGAACACCTTTCTGCATATAAGCAATCAAATGCAACACAGGCACCCTTGCACTATGGCGCAAGGGTGTCTGTGTTGGTGCTAGGAATCTAGGGGCATATTACCAACAACTAGCGATCATTTTTGTCTCTAACTTGTTTAGAGACAAAAATTATCGCCGCACATCGGCGATTTTTATCGCAGATAAACCTTGCTATTAGCAAGGTTTATCGCAAATGCGATAAAAAACGGCCGCAATGCATGAATATCGCTGAAAAGTCAGCGATATTCATGCATTATCGAGCAAATGCTCTTAGCCATGTTATCCACCTCCCATTGGATAACATGGCTAAGAACTGCTCAGGGCAGGTGTTAGCTTTTGGAGATATTTGCGCTTAGCGCAAATATCTCCAAAAGTTGGTAATAGCAGATAGCGATGTTAGCGACTGTTTCCAGTCGCTAACATCTTGGCACGCCCACTTTGCATGTCATTAGTGATAAATATCACTGACATGCAAAGTGGGGCCCAAGATGGTCGCTATCTCCTACTAGCTGCCGCTAACTGGTGTTAGCGACAGCTAGGTAATAGGGAGATAATTTTATCTCTGCTTTCTTGGCTTTTGAAGCCAAAAAAGCGGAGATAAACCCCCTTGATAATATGCCCCCTAGTTTTAGCACCAGTGCTAGGGAAAACACAAGGGTGTGCCATTTTCTTGTAAATGCGGTTCATCCCTGCGTTTTGGAACTAACACAGTGCAGTGCTGCAAAGTTTGCCGCAGCGCCGCACTGCGCCATTTCCTTGTGCATACGACCCAAAGTCTGTGGCCTGTCCTAGGCTATCCATACAGTCCAATTGCTCTGCTAGTAACTCTGAAGCTGGACTGTCCTTGAAAGGAAATTATTCTCCTAAGGGCAAGAGCCAGGTCAGCTATCTTGACTTGCATGCAAGACTGACTAAGGAAAACCATCCTGATGAACCTACAGTCTGGAGACAGCTGGTTAAGAATGATCCAAGGCATCTGCGCCATGTGAGGTACCATTACATATGGGATCATGAGATGACCCGGACTCACCACCTGGTGATGTGCCTGCATTTGATGTTGTAGAAGCCTCTGTTACCCTGTTCTCTACCTGAGAGGAAAACAATTACTTTTCATTCAACCTTAGGCCTCAGAATATTTTCAGAATAATTTAAAACATGTATCTCTTCATCACGGATCACAATTTTTCAAGATTTTAAGGTGCAATAGGTACCTAACCATACAACATAGTTCACCAGTTACTACTGGAAATCAGTTTCTGCTTGTGCTCTTTACACCTCCCAAGACGAGAATACTTTATATGCAACCATTGGTTCTAGTGAGTGGTACAAGCCTAGAAACCTTGGCAAAGATTCGCTGTTTGTACAATGACTTTTGGGCCAGCTGGCGCTGTGAACCAGGCCCTCTTGAACTGTGTCCAGGACTCTCCGATGACTCCATTAACCGGACTATGGAACTTCAGCAGCAGCTGGGGCGAGCAGCTTATTCTGTTTTAGCAAATGCATGCAGATTCTCCACCACCCAGCTACAAATGCACTGGCTCGCCCAGTGCTACCTGTGACAATTGAGACCCTGGGGCTAAGGGCTAAGGGGTCATAGCATACTTTGCGTATAGTATTCTGTTTGGTAGCTTTCTTCACAGAAAAGCAATGCAACAGTAAATGAACTGAACCCCAATGAACTGTAGAGAAAGCTAAGGACTCACACTGCACACCCAATAGAGTAACATTGGGCCAGATGTATCAATCGTTTTTCCGGTCGCAAATGGCCCCATTCATAGAATGGGGCTGTTGCAATTGGAAAAATGGTACACAGACAAAATATCGAAAAAAAAATATCGGAAAGACAAAATATCGAAGTTAAAATATCGAAGGTAAAAAATATTGGGAAGCAAATATATCGGATACAAAAATATCGTAATAGGTAAGTAAGTAGAAATATCGAAAAAAATAATATCGTATGACAAAATATCGACAATACAAAATATCGTGTAGTAATGGAAAAAATAAATAGTGTAGGAAAAAATATAATAATTGTAAATAAAAATTTGATAAAAAGGTCTATATTAAAAAATTACAATATATTTAATATAAAAATATTTTTAAAAAACATATATAGTTTTAGGAGCGGGTTATTGGGTTTATAGGGGATAAGGGTGGGAAGTAATTTAAAAATAATTAATAAATTAATATATATTTGTAAAAAAAATGTATTAATAATTAATTGGTAACTAATTAATATTAATTAGTTAATTAATTAATATAATTTTGTACATTATTTTATATAATAATTAATTGGTAATTAATGAATATTAATTAGTTAGTTAATTAATATAATATCGTACATAATTGTAAATAATTAATAATTGGTAATTAATTATAATTAATTAGTTAATTAATTAATTAATATAATTTTGGACATAATTTTAAATAATAAATAATTGGTAATTAAATAATAATAATAATTATTTGGTAATTAATTAATATTAACTAGTTAATTAATTAATATAATTTTGAATATATTTTTAAAGAATAAATAATTGTTAATTAATTAATATTAATGAGTTAATTAATGAATATAATTTTTTACATATTTTTAAATAATAATTAATTGGTAATTAATTAATATAAATGAGTTAATTATATTAATTAGCTTCATTTAGTTTAATATATATTTTTTACTTATTGTAAATTATTTTGGAAAATATAATATTAATAATTAAATTTATTTCTTTACAGCTAATGTGCAAATATATTAACTTTATTGTTATTATTAATTAATAATTAATTTGTAATTACATAATAATAATTATTTTTGGGTAAAGGAGTATTGTTAGAGTTCAGGGTCAATTTTCAGTTCTTGGTTAAAGGGGTATTTTTAGGGTTCAGGGTCAGTGTTCTGTTTTTGGGTAAAGGGGTATTTCTTGGGTTCAGGGTCAGTTTTCAGTTTTTGGGTAAAGGGGTATTTCTTGAGTTCAGGGTCAGTTTTCAGTTTTTGGGTAAAGGGGTATTTTTAGGGTTCAGGGTCAGTTTTCAGTTTTTGGGTAAAGGGGTATTTCTTGGGTTCAGGGTCAGTTTTCAGTTTTTGGGTAAAGGGGTATTTTTAGGGTTCAGGGTCAGTTTTCAGTTTTTGGGTAAAGGGGTATTTTTTGGGTTCAGGGTCAGTTTTTAGTTTTTGGGTAAAGGGGTATTTTTTGGGTTCAGGGTCAGTATTCAGTTTTTGGGTAAAGGGGTATTTTTTGGGTTCAGGGTCAGTTTTCAGTTTTTGGGTAAAGGGGTATTTTTAGGGTTCAGGGTCAGTTTTCAGTTTTTGGGTAAAGGGGTATTTCTTGGGTTCAGGGTCAGTTTTGGGTTTTTGGGTAAAGGGGTATTTTTAGGGTTCAGGGTCAGTTTTCAGTTTTTGGGTAAAGGGGTATTTTTTGGGTTCAGGGTCAGTTTTTAGTTTTTGGGTAAAGGGGTATTTTTTGGGTTCAGGGTCAGTTTTCAGTTTTTGGGTAAAGGGGTATTTTTTGGGTTCAGGGTCAGTTTTCAGTTTTTGGGTTAAGGGGTATTTTTAGGGTTCAGGGTCAGTTTTGGGTTTTTGGGTAAAGGGGTATTTTTAGGGGTCAGGGTCAGTTTTCAGTTTTTGGGTAAAGGGGTATTTTTTGGGTTCAGGGTCAGTTTTTAGTTTTTGGGTAAAGGGGTATTTTTAGGGGTCAGGGTCAGTTTTCAGTTTTTGGGTAAAGGGGTATTTTTTGTGTTCAGGGTCAGTTTTCAGTTTTTGGGTTAAGGGGTATTTTTAGGGTTCAGGGTCAGTTTTTAGTTTTTGGGTAAAGGGGTATTTTTTGGGTTCAGGGTCAGTTTTCAGTTTTTGGGTAAAGGGGTATTTTTTGGGTTCAGGGTCAGTTTTCAGTTTTTGGGTAAAGGGGTATTTTTAGGGTTCAGGGTCAGTTTTCAGTTTTTGGGTAAAGGGGTATTTCTTGGGTTCAGGGTCAGTTTTCAGTTTTTGGGTAAAGGGGTATTTTTAGGGTTCAGGGTCAGTTTTCAGTTTTTGGGTAAAGGGGTATTTTTTGGGTTCAGGGTCAGTTTTTAGTTTTTGGGTAAAGGGGTATTTTTTGGGTTCAGGGTCAGTTTTCAGTTTTTGGGTAAAGGGGTATTTTTTGGGTTCAGGATCAGTTTTCAGTTTTTGGGTTAAGGGGTATTTTTAGGGTTCAGGGTCAGTTTTGGGTTTTTGGGTAAAGGGGTATTTTTAGGGGTCAGGGTCAGTTTTCAGTTTTTGGGTAAAGGGGTATTTTTTGGGTTCAGGGTCAGTTTTCAGTTTTTGGGTTAAGGGGTATTTTTAGGGTTCAGGGTCAGTTTTGGGTTTTTGGGTAAAGGGGTATTTTTAGGGTTCAGGGTCAGTTTTGGGTTTTTGGGTAAAGGCGTATTTTTAGGGTTCAGGGTCAGTTTTCTGTTTTTGGGTAAAGGGGTATTTTTTGGGTTCAGGGTCAGTTTTAATTTAATGTACGCTGGATTTGGTATAGTAATAATTAAATTATTAGACACCAACATATACTCACATTTAATATACAGTGCAAAATTTCTGATAAGATTGTTACATTATAGTAAGATAATGATACAAATAGTACAACATGATTGTAGAAACATTATTTTTATTTATGTTTCACAAATAAAATGTTATTTCATTACAAAATTCTTTTTATTACATTTGGTTTTATAAACATATTTTATAAACACAATGATAAGCAACTATACAGAAGCATTATTATTTTCATACTTTTTGTACAAAAATGAATATTATTTATTATCTCTTTTACATATTGTAATTTAATAAAGAAATGTAGAAATAACAAAAGTTTTTTTTACACTTTATTTCAATACATAAAATATTTATTATGTGAGTCACATATTTTTAACACATTTTTCTATTATTATAATTTTTGACAATGTAGTTATATTTCTATACATTGTTAATATAAATATTATTATTTTCATAATATGTATTTATTACATTCATTTACATATTTGTTAATCAAATCATTGTAGGATTAAAGTAAATATTTCTTTACAATAATAGAAACTTAATGTTCATTTTTGCATATTTAGTGAAGTATATATATTATATTTTATACTTGGGACTATTTTATTGCATTTGGGTGCTTTATTTTGTAACCGGGTTAGGTCGTTTTGGGTTATTTGGAAGAAGGGCTGATCGCGGTTGGGAGACACTTCACGTCGCTTCAGGTAAGGTTTATTTTATATGTTTTATGTGTATTTTAATGATGTTTTGAGATTAGTGACCTTATATTTTGTGTTGTTGAATGTGAGGGAGGTATGTTTTAGATTTCGAAAACAGATAATTACTTATGGTATATACACGTAGTGTTAGTTAGTTAACTCATTATATATAGAGTGAATTTTAGTCTTTTACGGTATATCTACAAGTGAAATCATCTATTTTAATATGTTTGTACCTAATTACTAGCTAATTAATGTGGGTGGGAATGTCTGTTTTCTATGTTTTTGTCATAGGTGTACGCTACATCGGAAGTTCCGTTTTTTTTTAAAGGAAGTGTTTGTTTGTTTCATTCAACACTGCTTTACAAACACTTCTTTACATTTTTCGGTTTTGCTGGAGCGATTCTTTCTATTTTTCAAATTTTTCGGGGTTTTTATGCTTATTCGATGGCTCTGGATAACGTGGATGTCTTAATTTTGGAACAGTTGTATTTTTACATTTTTTTGGGGTTAATTTGGCACTACCTGGATTACTTTGGTGGACAAGGAGGTTATTGGATTGACAACATGATTGGTAAATCCTTGCTTTCTTATTTTGTGTGGGTGGGTAATGTTATTTTTATTATGGAATAGTTTTTTACTTGTTATTTAGTTTTAATGTGTGCATATATTATAATAATATCTCTATATATTGCATACATTAAATACTTTAGAAGCTCACGTTACATATTTTTCCATACTTAGGTGATACTTTTAGTGTTTTATAACATTTTGGGAATTAATTAGAGTAGTGTTTTAGCAATGATATTTAGGTATTCTATGCCTTTTGTACTAGGGTAAAGTTTAACTTGTTCTTCCAGGTACTTGTGCATTTGTTTATTTTGCTTTGATGTTTTAGGGACAAGTTCAGTTACAGATTGGTCCATTCTAAATTCCTGGTAGCTCTGTTCTTTCTGTAGGCATTTAATGAAATGTTCTAGAGTAGGTTTGGTTCTGCCAGTTGATTGTACAAATGCATTGTGCCAACCTTCCACTGCATTGTTAGTTTTTGAATCTCCGTTAAGGGTACTTCTGTAAACGTTCCACCAGGGTATGAGGAATTTGGGATTTCGTCTGTGGCCAGATCTGTGGAGTCTGCCTACCCAGGTGTCTTCAAAGTAGTCGAGAAATGGACTTAATTTAGCTTCATTTTGTTTGTAGAAGGGGCTGTCTATAAGAATGTTGTAGTGTTCAGCTACGTCTGTTTCAGGTACATAAGCAAGTGCAATGAGTTTTTTAATTTGGAAAGCAAAAGATGAGTTTGTAGCATATTCGACACTTAGGGTAGTTTTTTGAAGGTGTCTCCATAAACACTGGTTTAAATGATAATAGCAGCCTTGAATGCAGGTATGGGGGTGGATTTTTATGATAGTTGAGAGCATTGCTTGCTCAAAATCAAGAATGATACTTTCAGGAGAAAAATCATTAGTTTTTTGTTTAATTATATTTATTAATTCCATATATGTGGAATTATTTTTGTTTGGTAATAGTGCATATAGCAAAGGTATGTTGCAGTTGTGGTAGAGGCCATGTATTGTGTATAATTGGAAAAATGGTTTGGGACAGATGTTAAATGTTCCATCCATCATCCAATATTGGCTTTGCTGCAGTTTAACTAAATTCATACTGGTACCAAAAATTATAAGCCTTTTGTCATTGTTTTCGTTGTCGTAAACTATAAATGGTTGTTTATTTAAAGTTATTATTTGGTTAGCAGTTAAATTTATATCCTGATATGTTCTGGGAGATGGTGTTGTAGAAGTAGTAGCTTTTTTAGTTCGTGCTATAGTTCTTTTTAAGGAGAGGATATTTGGCATTTGAGTTGTGGCAGTTTTTGGGATTTTAGGAATGGCTTCTTTTAAAATGACATTTGTTTGCTTTTGGGAACCAGTACTAGCTTCTTTTATATTTTCCAAAGCTGTTCTAACTTCTATTTCAGTAACATTAGGTGGATGATTGTGTTCCCTAGTATACAGTACTGTAGCTTCTTTAGTTGTTGCTCTGCCATAGCACTTGTTAGAATAATATTTACAACATTTCCAATTAACTTGCATGCCATATTGCTTTTCTTGTGTATAAGTGTAACCCATGTAGCATAGTAATAGTTTTCCTTTCTGGCTGGTCACAAATTCGGCTCCTTCGGTCATTTTGTACTTTGTATATCTATAAAATGTATATATAATAGTTAATGTCAAATTAAATGTGATAAATAATCTATGTCAGTGATAAGTAGGAATGTTTATACTTACGTGTTTTTGAATTTACAGCAAAATTAGGAGCTGCTTGCTTCTTTAGTTGGGGATATTTATTTGTGATGTTGTTGTAGCTGTTATGAAAAACATGAAAGTAGTATATTATTAATTAATGTTTCGGTACATTTGCAATGTTAGAGCTCATTTCTACTACAAAAGTGTATCTTCATGATTCACATTGTGAAGATACTTACATATTTTTTTAGGTTGGTCTTTGCCAGTATAGTTGTTTCTTCAGCTTCTGGAGAGTAGTTTGTAGTGTTACCTTAAATAAAAAAGGAACATATGTATTAGAATAATCACCATGTTGGTATGTTTTTTAATAGATTATCTGGTAATTATGTTCTTTAATATACTTACTTTGTGATTATTATCTGTATTATTCAGAATGTGGAGTTCTGTATTATGTCTGTATATCTATTCGTTGTGTTTGCTCTGTAAATAAACAATATATAATATATAATAGAACATATTTAGAACAGTTCTAAATGTTTGTATTGTTTTTCCACATTTATTTCAGTTGCATAATACTTACGTAGTAAAATGTATTGGAGAAATAGTACTGATGTCCTTAGTTCATTAGTAGTGCAGTTTTCAGTAGTAGAATCTACAGAAAAAAAGAAATATGTGGGGCAAAAGTCATTATTTCTGTGTGTTTAGATTTATGTGCACATAATGAATCAATGTGGAATTACTTACATAGTTATTAGAATCTGTATTCCTAGGGTTTGTTCACAGTTATTTTGAGTAGAATATTCAGTACTCGTTGTATCTAAAAAAAATAGTTTCATATAAATATTTAGCATGTTAAGTAGTATGAATAGCAAAGGGGCACTGGGTATTTAGCAGGTAAGTAAGTAGTATTAGCAAATAATGCATTTTCTATTTTATTTACTTACTTAGAAGATGTGATAGTAGGTTGATAGTCTGGTTCTTCTAGTTGTTGTGCAGCAATTCGGATAGAGATGAATCTCCTTCAGTGACTTTTGGCAAGTAGTTTGTGCTTAGATTTTAATTGTTTATATAGGGGAGTGTCAGTAGTAATTATTTTGCTATTGGTTCATTTAAAAAATTAGGTTTGTGATTGGTTAGTTAGTATATTTGAATTTCAGTTGTGATTACTTTGTAATAGAAGTGAAAAACAAAAACAAATTATAAAATTATACAAAGTACTATAGAATATTTTTATATGTGTAGGTGATATAATTATACCAATAGGATATTTTTGACAAATTAATAGTGTGTCTATAGTATTAATTTAAGTATTGTGTGTTTATTTAGATGTGAAAACATATAAAACGTTAATTAATTATGCAAACAGATGCATATAAAAAGTCGATATAGCTGATAATCCGATATTGAAGTGTAACATGTAACGGAATCGCTATATGGAATTGCAAAGACATACTGATTCGGTATTAGGAAGGGGTGTGTTCAGAGCGACCCTTCCTAATACCAATTTGCAGTGGTATGTAAGAATGTTCAGCGACCAAAATGCAGTCGCTAAACATTCGCACTTTACCGCCTACTTCAAGTGGGTGGTAACCCATATGCAAACGGTAGGTTGTCCCAAGGGACCCCTCCCCCTTTGTGAATGGTTGCGAAAACGTTTTTTAAGAGCAGGCAGTGGTCCCACAGACAAGTGCCCATTCTTAAAAATTGCAAAGAAAACTTTTCATTTATCTTTTTTAAACGCTCCCATTTTTCTTTAAGGAAAACGGGCTGCATTTAAAAAAAAAAAAGATTGCTTTATTTAAAAGCACTCACAGTCAGGGCGGTCTGTTGACCCTAGCAGTCCACCATCCCTGTGAATTTTTAGAAATTCATAATGGGTCACCAATTGCGACCCACCTCATTAGTATTCATGAAGGAGGTCGATTTGTGACCCACTAAGCATCGCTAAATGAAACTCCATGAGTTTCATACATTAGGAATAGTGATTCGCAGAGAGTCGCAATTAGGTAATCGCTATCCCAATATTGATACACCTGGCTCTTTGTCTTCAGGTCCGTCTTACATGCTTTATTGCACCCTACTGCACAAACAGTATAAAACAGCTTGAATTTGTTTATTAGCCCCCTAAGGATGCAGGAACCATCTGCTTTGTTTTACTGATCACCATTTAAAGTGCCCATGCAGTAAAAAGAACAATTCTCTTTACCCAGGGATGCAGTTCCAACAATAAGCATTTTAGAATATTCCTTTGTTAATGATATCAGCTCCGGTTCTGAAAGATATTATGGCTCCTTTAAAGTTCTCTCCTTTTAAAAGTAATATCTCTGACTGAACATTTAGGGCCTCATTTATGAAAAGTGACTCATCGCTGCGTGCAAACAGCGATGCGTCACTTTTCATTGCGCCCTCCTTGTGACACCAATGATGCGTCATATTTACAGTATGACGCATCATGTCTCAAGGAGTTACAGATACGTCAGTATTTCTGACGGATCTGTAGGCGCAAAAATGACGCATCGCCGGAGTGTGTCACAAAAGTGACGCAACTCTATTAAGGGGTCATTTCACATGGGCGAGTCCCATTTCAAATGTGCTTACATCAGTCTAACGCCTGCTGTGAAGCAGGCGTAAGATATTGACGCATTTGCGTCCTATAAGTAGCGCATTGAAATCTCATAGATTTAACTGCGTCACTTCTACAAGGCTTCTTGCTTCGGAACGCCCCCCCACCCCCGCATACATTATACCTGGCGCAGGTACAATGTGATGCTGGGGTTTACAAAGTGACGCATCTACCTAGATGCGTCACTTTGTAAATATGACGTAACATGGCGCATTTTTACACCGCTAGTGCATCACAAAAAGTGACGCACCGGCGGCGCAAAAGTGACACAAGGGCTCATAAATAAGCCCCTTAGTTTCTTGTGAGTTGGTTTTCCCAACCTCCTACCAGCTCCTGAAGTTAGCAGTGACTGATTAACCAAGCAACCTACAGTGAGTCAAGGGTACAACAGGAGCAGCTCTTAGTTGCCAACATTTTAAAAATATTTCCAGGGACACTTAGCAGTACAGCTATCAATTGCTTACTTGAAAATGTACCACTTCCACTGCACCCATAGCTCTGCCCACTCCGCCCAACCCACATAATTAGCATAATTTAACATTTACTATTGGCTCTTGTGATAACAGGATTAAGAAAAGTACAGCAAGTGTTGATAACATTACAAAACAAATACCGGAATGCGCTCCGCTGGATTCTTGATAAAATTCTCCCCCAGAGGTTTTGGATACACACAGGGCAGATATCACCTTTTATTTGAACGTGAGCAATCTGCAGATCGTGCAAAGCTAAGTGATTCGCCAATTATGCGCCAACGCAGGAATGCCTGGACTGTCCGGGGATAGTGAATTACCCAGGACAGCCTCCAACTTGCCAGGACTGTCCCGGCAAAAATGGGACACTTAACAGCTATGGTAGCTGGGTCATGCAATTGGGTACAATTCTACCTGTGGGCCCGTGACAGCAGTGGTAAATTACTGTACATACAATGGGCACTTCCTAGTAATTCCTGTCTGCACCAGGGCCTAGAGAAAAGACCACACAGGCCCTTCAAGGCTATTAATAAAACAAGTAAATAAAGGATAGCAGGTAATGCTCCCAGTAATGACGTGCATACTGCATGAGACTTATTTTTGAGACTCATAAGTAATTTAAGGACGTTTATCTTAATAGAACTTCTTAGGCATTGTGGTGTACACCTTAAATTTAGGTTCAGGATGGTTTAAGGGGGTAACATGTATGTAGCAGACACAGGCAGAATGTAGTGTAAGAAGAAATGCAGGTTAGAACATTAAAAATGATCTGCGGTGTAACAGCAGGAGGTGAAAGGCCAGCTCAGAGGGGTTCTATCTTTTAATGGCCATCTATGTTTATCTGTTATGCATTTTTTATAAGGTTTCTATGTGAAATGAGCCTAAACTGGCATGCCTCTGTTGTTGTTTGTGAGGTTAAAGAATAGCCAGGCTATGCTCGTGATTCTGTGTTCAGATGTTTTTCTGATTTTTCTCACGCATTGGACAACTTGGGCCTTAGTTCACATATATGAAATGGGAAATTCAAAACACTTCCACTACAGAAAAAAATAGGTTACAACTGGAGAGCTGAGGATGAAGGAAGGAGAATATACAGCCCAAAAAACCAAAGAGCAGTGCAGAGGCTGTGCAGGAAAGCGTCCCAAAACAAAAGTGCAGAAATGTGAGTTTGAGCACATCATTAATCATGTTTTTTTCCTTTTCGACCTTTTTTCTCTTGCAATTTTTTGGGGAGACATTTGCAAAACACAATGAAAAAAACGCCACTAACCCTGGGTTCCAGAGAATCCTGCTGCCGAGCGTGAAATGCTTAAGACCTCGTCCGGGATAGCAAATAATATATAATTGCAATTAAAATACAACACAGTATATGGCCCATCTTATGCACATTAATGCTAATACTATAACACAGCTGTCGAGCAGTCCATTGTAGTTCACACAAGCTGCATAATAATTCCCCTTTACTGCCTGACACTCATACACTCACATAAGGCGATATTGCTATGGGTCATATCGATCACACAGTACTGTGTGAGTCCACAGCTATAAACCACCCATTACCAACTGAGAAGATGTGGAATAACTTAAGTGTTCTGCCACATGCCGCTGGCTAACAGAGGACTTTAATTTAGTTCACCACTTTAGGTCCCAAGAAGCTGCATGCTACGGCTGCTTCTTGGCATCTCACAGCGACAATCAGATATGGGGGAACAGCCTTTACAACGCGGGCATTACCACGTGCTACCATTACAACGCTGCTATTACAACGCAAGTCGTTACAACGACTTGCGCTGCAGGGCGCTGTTGGATAGGGAATAGTTTAATTTTCTATTCCAACACCTTCCCTGCTGTAACGTGGGCTGGAGTTGGAATAGAAAATTAAAGTATTCCACTATCCAGCGCTTACAGCGCAAGTCGTTGTAACGACTTGCGTTGTAAAAACAGCGTTGTAATGGCACGCGTGGTAAAAGCCCGCGTTGTAATGTCATACAACCTCAGATATGGGATGATATTAACAAAGTCCATCGCAGCAGATCTGTCCCACATTTCTCCCTTTTACAAATGCCTGGTCTGGACCATGCACTTGTAAACAAAATATCAGATTAGGCAACTTAGTGAAGTAACTACCTAAGTATACCAAAGAACATAAAAAATACCTTAAGGGACCTGCACAGCTGCTCAAAACTACCAGATTACTGAAAACCATACACTGTGCACCACTCTCTCACACTTCTTCATCCATCACACTGCTAAGTGCTGCATCCCATAATATGATAACCACACCTCGGTGGTCAGCATGCACGACATGGAAACACTTCCCACACAGGATCAAAACAAAGACAGCACGCTTCCAACCAAACACCCTTCATGATGAAGCATGCTACCCATGTAGGCAAGCCTTCAGCGCCTCACGTAGGGATAGTGGGCCTCATTTATGAGGCCTTGCGTCAGTTTTGCGCCGCCGGTGCGTCAATTTTTGTAACGCACCAGCGGCGTAAAAAATGCGCCTTGTTGCGCCATATTTAAAAAGTGACGCATCTAGGTAGATGCGTCACTTTTTAAACCCCTGTGCCACATTATGCCTGCGTCAGGTATAATGTATGCAGAGGGGGCGTTACCCCGCAAAAAGCCTCGTAATAGTGACGCAGTGAAATCTATGAGATTTCACTGCGTCACTTTTAGGACGCTGTTGCGTTTAAATCTTGCGCCTGCCTCACAGCAGGCGTAAGACTGACGCAAGCCCAGGACGCATTGCTGGAGTTGCGTCACTTTTGTGGCACACTCCAGCAATGCGTCACTATTGCGCTTACAGATACATCAGAAATACTGACGTATCTGTAACTCCTTGCGACATGATGCGTCATACATTAAATATGACGCATCATTGGTGTCGCAAGTAGTGCGCAGTGAAAAGTGACGCATCGCTGTTTTCATGCAGCGATGCGTCACTTTTCATAAATAAGGCCCAGTAAGCGCTAAAAACATTTTGCAATGCAATACAATAATACATGACAGAGATAACGCAGAGAGGTGCAGGACTCTGACGGTAGAGTCGCGTTAAGGAAATTGACAAATCATAGTTTAAATCTAATGTCCAAGTGACACCTAGTGGCTAACAGAGAAAGTCGCACTAGTTAGTGAGACATTTCATACATTTTCAAGTCCTAACCATATTTTATTTATTATATAGGGGTGTTTCAAATCATTATATAGAAGTATTCAAAACTAGTGGGGGTCACCGCACAGTATAGTATGAAACTAACTGAGTAGCATGGAAGCTCAGGGTTTAGCACTTCTGAAAATTAGCTGTAAGGTTGTAGGGGCCTAGTGGCTACAATCCACCTTTGCATTGCTGGATCTCTATTCTTTACAACATACTGTGACCAAAATGAGGTAGGACTTTTCAGGTTTAAAAATTGCTCCTTAGCATAATGACATCAGAAATAAATTCACATGCCCTTTGTCCTATTGAAGACATCACAGTAAATTACAATATGAAAAAATTGGTCCTTGACTAACCTTAGAGAAAAAAACCAAATAATGAGGGAAACGTTATCATATGGGGTTGCCAAATTTGTCAACCACTGGTAATCAATACTACTCAACTGTGAATTTTTGGGACAAATGCACACCTTGAAAGGAAAGGAGGAAATATATAGATACACAGTGCGTATACACAAACTACACACGCAAATTGTAGTTCAATGAATTCAGTTTATATATATTCTCAACGTTGAAGGCACACATAAATATAACGGTAACGACATTACCATACAGATGCATTAAGAGGTTGCTTGAGAGAAAGGGAGAGGGAAGTGCTCGTGCTCAAGGAGAAGGGGGTGAAAATCACAAGATTTAGAGTTGCAAGCTATTTCTTGTTTCAAGAGGATGCTGGTTTATGAGAAGAACCAGTACAATGTGGCCTGTCCACGACATTATTTACAGTACATTTTGCATTATTCTGTAAGTGCATGAATACAACATCCGATGGTGGGGCAAAGATGGTCGAAATGAATGGTACAGAAGGAGTGTGGAGTAGTGTGGCTCACTGGTTAGAGGCAGCAGACCCGAGAGCAGAAGTCGGCCTGGGACCAGGGTTCAATTCCCGACGCGGCAGGGTCGTGGACCTGGGTCAGCGGACTCAATAATTCTCACATCGGTGCTTACTCTAATCAGGGATTCCACTTGGCAACTCTGGGCATTAGCTTGCCTAATCTCCACAACGGCCCCATCCATTCCAGGGATGCCTGGCTCCACCTTGGGGACTCCCAGCAGGGACCATCCCACAGGGAAAGCCAGGACGGGTTCCCCAGAGCTATACAGCGCCAGGAAACCTATGGACGGGTAGCAGTGCGCTTTACAAGCTCAAATACATTTACATTAATACAATACAATTACAATACAGGCCCATTTCCACCCGACTTATCCATAGAGGGTAATGTAATTTGTGACCTCATCTTGCGGGTCTTCTTTAGGACAGAGGGGAGGAGGGGGCATATAACAACAGATGGTAGCAGTGGGTCACAGATTAGTTGAATCAAATATGTGTCTGGAAACTATAGGTAGAACTAAACTACATCAATGACAAGCATCTTTCCTGTGTGGAAAAATACCCATCAGTTGTCGATCCTGGACGCCCTATTCATCATTTGGGTTTCCTTCACACCGGGAAGGTAGGTTATGATGGAAATAGAAACCTTTAGATGTCCTCATATGTCAAGGTGTGGATAGACAACTGTAGAGCAGTGCATGTGAAAGTGAAAAGTGTGAACTGTGATGTAATCAGATAAAATTGGGTAGTAGAAGGGACAAACAACTTTAATACACACCTTTATACTCCCAATATGATAAAAATGCGTGCGATAATAGTGGTTATACCAAATAGCCACTAATCTCTATATACGGTCAACATGTTTCTGCAGACTGAGTTTGGAGCCTAAAAGGTATCCTGCTGCTTTCTTCAGGACCATAATCGCGACTGCTCATTTAAAAGTGAAAAAAAATGAAAAACTATCACCTGGGTATTTTTAGTAATACATCATTCTCCTACCAAAGTTGGAGGAGAGAAACACTCCACCTCACCTGGCCACAGCTCAGGTAAATGGAGCCCCGCACGTCCGGTCGGTACTCCAGACGTCCCTCTGGGCTGTCGGGGAGGAGGGGGCAACCTAGTCCTGGTGCCAGTGAAGGGCGTCCCAGGTCACTATTCCCAAGTGGTGAATAGTCCACAAGAAAGCGGTGTGTGTCGTGCTGAGGAAATCCAAACTGATGTGATATCCTCAAGGGTAGCCAAGAACCCAATTGTTTAAAGTATTCAGAGGAATAGTGATTAATCCAAATTCCTGTGAAATTACAAACGCGTCAGGCCTCGTAGAAGCTGCTCCATCAGGCCTCTCTCAAGCAACCTCTTTTTGCATCTGTGTGGTAATGTCTTTACCGTTATATTTATGTTTGCATTCAACTTTGAGAATATATGAAAAATGAATTAATTCAACTAAAAATTGCGGGTGTAGTTTGTGTATATGCTCTGCTGGACTTTTTGGCTCAGCATTTTAGCGCGTCGCTCCTCAGCGCTATATTTTAACTGGATTGCGCATTTGTATGCATTTAGCTTTCTTTTGCTCTGCTGCCTTGCCTGGGGGAAAGGGTCCCACTTACCTGCACATAAAATATTACCGCACCGCCGCTTTGGCGGGTCCGGGTCCCGAGGGGGCATATCTGTTTTGACTTTAGCCGCCATTTTGGATTGGGGCTGTTGGCGCTTTTTGCGGGCGCCATCTTAGAGCGTCCTGACGCTCGCTTCACTCCTGGGGACGCCTATTTAAGGCGGACTCATGCTATCTGACGGCGGTCAGGCTCTGCTGGACTTTTTGGCTCAGCATTTTAGCGCGTCGCTCCTCAGCGCTATATTTTAACTGGATTGCGCATTTGTATGCATTTAGCTTTCTTTTGCTCTGCTGCCTTGCCTGGGGGAAAGGGTCCCACTTACCTGCACATAAAATATTACCGCACCGCCGCTTTGGCGGGTCTGGGTCCCGAGGGGGCATATCTGTTTTGACTTTAGCCGCCATTTTGGATTGGGGCTGTTGGCGCTTTTTGCGGGCGCCATCTTAGAGCGTCCTGACGCTCGCTTCACTCCTGGGGACGCCTATTTAAAGTCGTCCTCTCCGCGCAGCGGGAACGCGCAGCCGGGACGCCGTCGCTTAGCCGGAGTCGTGCCTGAGTCCTGCCCGTCTGCGCCCGTCCGCGCTAAGGACGTGCGGGACTCGGGTTCGGCCCTGCTGGCGCGGTGGGCGGGTTTTTTCTTCAGCCATGCTGACATACTCTTGCGACACCTTGCGAGACTTAGGACGCTGGACTGCTAGGTGTAGTACACCGCTCCTACATCCGTTAGTCGGTCCTTACTACTGTGCTGGCTGTCTTTGGTTTCTGGAGCGAGCTACTTCCATCGCCCCCACGCATTCGGTGGCAGCCGTTTGCACTGACCGCCCGGAACTTGCTCTTCGCATTTTTAGTTTTAATGCTAGGTCTCTGGTGTCGCACCATCAGGCAGTATTTGATCTGCTGCAGGATGAAAGCCCAGACATCGTGGCTATCACCGAGACATGGCTGAAAGACGAGGACGCGGCCATTATTAACCTGGCATTCCCCCCGGACTATACAGTCCTCACCCTTAATCGATCTTCTAGGGGAGGGGGAATTGCCCTGGCTATTCGTTCTAGTTTTACTTGCAGCTGGTCTGCATTGACCATTGCGGGATGTGAAAGTGCGATGTTTAAGATTCTGGTTACCCCTCACTTTTCACTTTCGGGGATGGTGGTCTATCGCCCCCTGGGAGCGAGGCGGCGTTTCGCGCTGCTTTCCCTGATGTGGTTAGCTCCTTGGTGGTAGGGTGCCCCAATTTTTCTATTTTGGGGGACCTCAATCTCCATTTTGATAGACCTAACCTTCCTGCGGTCAGTGGCATTCTCGCGGATTTGGAGGCTTTGCAGCTGACGCAACTTGTTCAGCAGTCCACCCACACCGGTGGGCATACGCTAGATCCCTTCTTCACTAATTTGGCAGATGCTTCTGTCACCGCCGTCTCGCCCCTGGGCTGGACTGATCACTCTTTGGTCGCCATCAGTACCCCTTTACCAGGTAGGATGGTTATTCCTCCCGCCAAGCTGGTCGTAAGGCGGCATTGGGGTAAATTACGGTTGGAAGATCTGCACCGTGTCCTCGCTGCAGAGCCATTAAATCCGTTTGTAACGGTTGATGCAGGTTACGATGGGTTCTGCGCGTGGATCTGCAAGGCGCTAGATGCGCTTATTCCACTTACCGCCTGTAAGACCAGTGCTAGAGAATCTAGCCCCTGGTACGATGGCGCCCTACGTGCGCTCAAGGGTAGCTGTAGGCGTGCAGAGAGGGCTTGGCGGAAGGCGTACGATTCGGGGAAAAAAGCTATCTATCTCGCCTCCGTCAAAGTGTACCACCGGGCTGTGTGCCGTGCTCGGGCAGCCTAGTATACTGCCGAAGTTGGCAACAGCTCTAATCCCTCGAAAACTATTTTCAAATTGATGAAGGATCTTCTAGCTAAGCGCCCTGGTGCCCCGACGATTGGCTCCACTGCGCATTGTGAGGCCCTTGCGGAGTTCTTCCAGGAAAAGGTCCAAAACATCTATAAGACCTTTCCATCTACAGGACCCCCAGTTGAGTCTCCGATTTCCATCTGTGGAGACACAGCCCTGCACGCGCTGCCCCTGTTGACATCTGAAGGGTTTGACATCTTGGCAAAGCAGGTGAAATCTGGGTCCCCCGCTGATCCTCTTAGCTCGGCTCTCTTTAGAGATGAGTCGTTCTCGGGTTGGACCGTGGTACACTCCTTAATCAACATCTCGTTGGAGTCGGGCACGGTCCCCCTTAGTTGGAAGCGGGCGGTGGTTTCTCCCATTTTAAAGAAACCCTCATTGGACCCAGACAAGCCTGAAAACTATCGGCCTATCTCTTTGCTTCCCTGGCCTACCAAAGTAATGGAGGCCCATGTCAACAAAGTTCTCTCGGCCCACCTTATCCAGTTTAACATCTTGGATCCCACCCAAAATGGCTTCCGTGCTGGTCACAGCACGGAGACCGCCCTTCTCTCCATGGCTGAACACCTGCGCACAGTGATGGATGCGGGGCAGACAGCGGCGCTCGTTTTATTAGATCTGAGCGCCGCGTTCGACACCGTGTCCCATCCTATCCTGTTGCATCGCCTGGAGGAGAGTGGGCTGGGTGGCTCTGCCCTCCAGTGGTTTCGCTCTTTCCTGAACGATCAATTCTTTAGCGTTGCTCTGCCACCGTTCCAGTCCCAATTCCTTCCTCTGAGACAGGGGGTCCCGCAAGGCTCCTCGCTGAGTCCCACGTTGTTCAATCTGTACGTGAGACCGCTGGCTGAGATCGTCAGGCAATGGGACATGACTATGGTCTCATATGCTGACGATACTCAGCTAGCGGTTACTATCAGCGGGGATGCGGATCGGGATGCCCCCAGGTTTCAGAGTGGACTCAGGGCGGTGGCAAGCTGGATGAAGAACAACTGTCTCCAGCTCAACGCGAAGAAAACTGAGATCATGATCGTTGGCAGGAGGGCGGAACTGTGGGGGGACAAGTGGTGGCCCGTTGAACTGGGGCCGGCCCCTATCCCGGTCACAGAACTTAGGAATCTGGGAGTTTGGATGGATCCTGCTCTTAGCTATGAGGGCCATTCGAAGAAAATCGCGGCCTGCTGTTTCGGTATCTTGCGGTCGCGGAGGCCCATTCTTAAGTTCTTTGACCGTGGTACCAGGCAGCTGATCGTCCAGGCCACGGTACTATCTCGCCTGGACTATGCCAGCTCGCTTCTGGTAGGGACCAATGTGGCTGAGACCACCCGCCTCCAACGCGTGCAGAATGCCGCGGCGAGAGCCATTGTTGGCTTACCTCGAAGGAGTTCTGTCTCGGGAGTCTTGAGATCTTTGCATTGGCTCCCCATCAAATCACGCATCCAGTTTAAGGTGTTGTGCTTGGCGTTTAAGATCTTGAGGGGAGTAGGTCCGCCAATTCTTGCTGATCTCCTGTCGTGGTATGTTCCTTCCCGTGCTCTGAGATCGGGAAGCCAAGCGCTTGCTGTGGTTCTCCGATACAGGCTGTGTCGGGTTGGTGGTCGCTCTTTCCGGGTTAGGGCGGCTGAACTCTGGAATTCCCTTCCAGCGGACTTGCGGCTTTTGGATGACCTTTTGGCCTTCCGTAAAGCACTGAAAACTTTCCTTTTTAAATAAATTCTTTTACCTGTGTTGTGTTTCTGCTAATCTGTTGCACATTGCCTGCCATGCGCCAGGACGCCCCTTAGCTGGGGCAGCTGTGCGCAATACAAAAGTGCATAACATAACATAACATAACATATTTCTCCATTCCTTTCAGGGTGTGCATTTATCCGGAAAATTTGCAGTGGGGTAGTATTGATTACCAGTGGTTGACCGATTTGGCACCCCCCATATGATAAAGTTTCCCTCATTATCTGGGTTTTTTCTCCAAGGTTAGTCAAGGAGCAATGTTTTCATATTATACTGTACCCAGGTCCTTTGGCAATGATTGGGTTACCCCATTAATTTGTAATGATCACTGTAAATTACATCATGACACAGGAGCTAGCTGCCCCGGCCTGAAGTCCAAGTAAATGATGTATCAGGCCCTCGCTGGCACTGTGCTTTTACTGTGCTCCCTAGACGCACTATGCAGCAACGGCGGCAAAAGGGGGAGGGCGGCAAAAAACGTGTGCGTGAACGTTTGTTAAACAAATATACCCCTTTTATTTGTGCTGTACTCATTAGAATAAAGTTTCTAAGAGTGGACTCTCTGCTTAAAATGTAATGGTAATACCTTTTTCATCAAAGCTATGTATAAAAATATGTGATAAAGAAAAGAAGTTAAACACTTATTTTCTGAAAATAAGATAAAAACACACAAACATTGTATATGAAAAATAAACTGCAACAAATGATAATTGGGTCTGTGTCGCCTCAGCTACGAGGCTCTCCCTGTGATGGAAGTTGGCACATGAACGATGTGTAGTGGGCTCGTGGCCGCAGCCTTGTTTTCTGTGTGTTTAATGCAGTCTTTTAATGACAAATTATAAGATAACTGAATGGACGTCGTCGCGTCGAGCGTCCATTTGTTTAACCTTACTGCTCCCGGAATGCTGCTGGGTGTTACAGCGCCAAGCCAATGGCGCTAATGCAAAGTGTTGGTAATCCCACTGCAGGCTCTGTAATCAATTGGTGTGTCTTGAACGCTATATTTTGGGAAGGTAAGGTGGGGGTAGGGCCTTTTGATAACGTTATTAATGCAGCAGCTTTCAGGTGAGCACCAATATTTGCAGAATTGCAGTGCATGGATACACTAAGGTTGTACCACTCTAGAAGTTCAATTAAATACAAAATAGTTAAGAAACGTAATGCAGTGTTGCATAACCCCGTAACATAATTAAAAAACCCTGCAAGTGTTTTAGCAGAAGTGTACATATTTCATATGGATAAATGCGGATAAATGTTGAACAAAATTACATTTGGATAAAGTTAGGAAAGCATAAATATTGACGGAGGCAGTCAAATATAAATAATAAGTCCATAAAACTGGGAACCTTATACAGTATCTGGTCTCCAACTGAAACCAAACATATCCCATGAATCACGCCTTTAATCTTTGACCATAGTACACCACAGATTCAAAGGCGGTTTGGAGGCCAAGCACCACATCTAAAAAGTAAAAGTTATGTCTGATAATGAGGGGTGCACCGTGTGCTGCATACTAATGCTGTCACGCTCTCATCCATGCCTCTCGCGCGGCACACTCGTGTCATAAATCAGGGATTCACAGCGGTATCTCTGCAGATGCAGACATCTGACGCCTCCGGCTCTCAAGTGAAAGAAAAGTGTATTTCGAAATACTTGACACATGAGTGACTGCACTGCTTGGAAATAAAGATGGTGCAAAGCAATGGACTACACTGATGGGCAACCGGTTGCAAATTAGACGTGCAGCCGACAAGGGGTGCAACCAATCAGAGTGGCAAGATGGCCGGAAGTAGCAGCTCTTCTTTTCGCCTGCATTCTATGTCAACGTGAAGCGAGAGGGTGAAGCAATCTGGAATTGCGGGTCTGGGTATCGGCATGTGTTGGGTGTGAATGGAGGTGGTAGAGGCCAGTAGCCCTACTGTTCTCTCAACTCAAGCCCATGATAGCATAACTTAGTTAATACCCTCAGAACAGGGCAATAACACTTACATAGCCGCAACAATTGATACAGATGACTTACTTTAATACGGATTTGACAGTCCTGACTAGATAGAGAGGCACCTAAGCAGGCCTCTATTTCCCAACACCTGCATGACAGGGGGAGAGAGTGATGGTAGTAAAAGGGAGGGGGCGGCATTTTTCAATTCTCGCCTAGGGTGGCAAAACACCTAGAAACTGCCCTGCCTCTGTGATGCAGCGGCATCTTAAACAATGCGCCACCATGTGACAGATTTACAACCTGACGCATCTATTGAGATGTGTCACGTTGTAAAACCCTGCGCTACATTATACCTGCGTCAGGTATAATGTATGCAGGGTGGGCGTTCCGTCGCAAGGAAGCCCTGTAAAAGTGACGCAGTGAAATCACTTTTACGTCCATGTTGTGTGAAAACCTTACGCCTGTTTAAAGCAGGCGTAAGGAGTGACGCAGCATGTTAGGCATAGAGCGCCCCTGAACATTGCTGCAGTTGCGTTGCACTTGCGACAAGACTCCAGCAATGCGCTGCCTTCACGCCAGAAGTTGCAACACGCATCTAACTATCCTGCGCCACAGTGCGTCACATTGTAAATGTGATGCATCGGTGGTGGTGCATGGGTATTCCTGTGTATTGCATCTTTACTGGCACATCCCTGCTAATATGCAGGGATGCGCCAGTCCTCGTAAATCTTCCCCTAAATGTCGAAGGAACCCATTTTCTTCATTCCTCTGTGGCCCATATGCCACTTTCCTCCCTTTCTCGTGCATCCCTCTACATTACTGCTGACTAGGGAAGGTTTTTTTCACTTTCCGAAGACGGCAAAATGCATGGCTGACATGAGTTTGCAAAATGTAGCACATAAGCAGACACAGAGGGTGATCAATAGATCCACAACCGGATCTGACTGAGAACCTGGAATGAAGATAGAATGTGTTTTAAATGAACTTAGGTTTAGGGAACAGAAAGAGGGGACAAGGATAGAAGAAGGGACAGACAGAGAGGATCAAAGAGCTTGATATAGAGGTCGAAATGGACAGGGATAGAGATTGAGATGGAATGGGATCAAGAGGTAAAGGGATCAAGATGGCAAGAGAAGTAAATATATAGAAAATGTTAGAGATGGAAAGAGATAGATCAAGATGGAAAGGACTAGAGGCTGAGATGGGAAGGGATCGAGATGGGAAGGGATCGAGTAGGAGCAGCTTGTTCATTGGGGCTGAGGGGCCACCCCCCCCATCTTTTGCCCCTCACGAACAGTGTCTGTCAGGCTGAACAAAGGTCAGCCTGACAGACACTATTCATTTCAGGTCAGGCGGCCAGGAGCCAGCCATGCACTAAAGTCGCAGACTCCTGGCTGCCTGAGCAGAACTTTGCTGGGCTGAGGAAGTCACAGCTCCTGTGGGCGTGACCTCCTCAGGTCGGCAAAGGTCCCTGAGGCCCTCCCCTAAGTGACGAAGAGTAGCGTCACTGATTGCCGCGCACCTGGGTACTTCAGTTGTATACCCTGAAGCGCCCAGGGTCGTGTGTCAATCAGTGAGTGACACTTCATCACAGAGTGGGGTGGGGTCAGCAGTCTCACTGACCCCAATCCACTCTGTGATGACGTTGGGTCTGCTGCCTTTCCTCATTGGCTGACCTGGAACATCCGAGGCAGAGCTGGATGCAGGTAAGTGCATGTGTTGTTCTTTTAGCATGGACTTATATAATGTATTGTATACAATTCCAAGATGGCGCGCACTCTGAATATAGTGGTGTTAGTCCTTTGTCTTTTTCCATGGTTTTTGAAAACTTTATCAACATGCCGGTTGTTGTACTTGTGTGATACACACTGACGAAGGCAGCACGCCGAAACGCATCTGTGTGAGCCCCCCCTGCGAATAAAATCTTGCATGGCTGGCATGAAACCCTCGAGTGCTGTTTTGTCTTCTTACGTAAAGTAACGAGCCGCCGACAGCACCCGTTCGCGAGTGCGCAGCCTTCTTCGTGGGCGAGGAGCGTTTTAAAAGACACAAGCTGCGCACCACCGTTTCCGCTTATGAGGATTTCTGCTAACCGGTGAAGACGAAGTACGGAGGAAACCTACGGCTACCCGCCGGAAGCTTCCCAAGGAAGACGCCGTCCCGGTGGGCACCAAAATTCATTTGTCCTCATTGCCTGCATGTCAGAGCTGCATAGCGGGGTATTACTGCAGGACGTTAGAGGAGCAACTGTCAGCAGCAACTAAGTGGGGGGCCACATCAGTCCCTTACGCATAAAAACGCAGCGTGGGACACAACACTTATCGGCATGTTTTCTGATGCAGAGCGCCAAACGGCAGCAAAGGGCATGTTTAGGCGGCGGGAGAAGCCGTCTGGGAAAACAACCATGGCAGTGGCAATGCCACCAAACACCAAATTGACAGTGACTATGGCTTGAGGGACTCCACGAGCGAGAGATACGGAAATGGTGGGAGGCAACAAGCCTAACCAACTATGTTGAGGAGGAGAGGGTACCCCGAGGCTTAAGGGTCCATACAGTCCCATCATATGAGAACCCGGACCCCCAGATACTGACAGATTGGTTTGAACATACCGCAACCTATTGTGAAGGGACTCTCAAAATACTGGTGAAGTATGCTTGGAGCGATAGAGAAAGAGCGTTAGCGGAAATTGCATTGATCAATGAAGAACTTGATAAAGAAACAGACCCCGGTTTAATAACAGCAACCGTGCAAATGAAAGAACAAATGAAAGCTCGGCTTGTGAAATATGAAACAAAAATAAGGCTTCGCAAGCAAGAAAAATACGAACGCGACGCAAATGATTACCAGGCAGGGCGCGTTCTGACCTACGCGAAAAAATATGATGCTCCTGGTAAGGCCTTACAGAGAGGCACTGGCATGAATACTGGTGCAACAGCCTCACGTGATACGGTCACCTCAAAGTCTGAAGTGACCGAAAACGAGTCTGGAGATGACCAACCCAACCCAGAAGAACGGGGCAACAATCGAACCGCCCAAGCTGCACAAACCGGTAAAAACAAGAGAGCCCCTTTTCAAGAGGAGTTCGAAGTAATCAAGAAATCCTGGCTCCGCGGCGGAAAGAACAAACCGCCAGATGCGGGAGAAGTGGGACCAGGAGAACCAGGAGGACAAGGAGGGCAGGGGGCGGCAAGAAGAGGCAGGGGAGGCGCGCGAGCCTCTCGATGGTCCAGCCGCAACCGCAACAAGAAGTAATGCCACTTGCCCATAATGGCTTCGAAGATCAAGCCAATCTAACTGTTGTAAATTTAACAGACAGAGAACTTACAGATCAATAAACTGAAGTTCTTAGCCTCGGACTGACATTCTGCCCCAACAATGAGTTGGAATACACACAAACCAGGATTGACTTGTTCCGCTTCACAAGGAATTTAAAACTCCATAAGTACTTTAAATCACGTCCTCTCCTACAAAAACCGAAGTAACAAAGGAATGAGGATAACTGCAACAGATGCCTTAAGTAGTAGAGATCTACGTACAGTTGAGATCCTTGAGGATTTAGAAATGGAACAATCCTCGGACATTGAACTACTAGATACGACACAAAGAGCAGAATTACAAGGAGTTGAACAGGAGAGAGAAGAAAGTGGATTTAAACCCACCTCTGTCTTTGTTCCGCAGTCTCCTTGGGACGCTGTAGATGTATTTACGGAAGCAATGAACAATGACCTAATGAAATATCAGAAAGCGGACCACCATAATCAGGAACATAATATCACAGACCAACAAAACATTGCCTTAAAGACCCTAATGGCAGATAAGAACATTGTGGTGAAACCTTCGGATAAAGGGGGGAACGTGGTTTTAATGAGTAGGGACTACTATAAGAACGAAGCACTGAGGCAACTCTCAGATGAGAAATTTTATACAAAATATACCACTGATGCTTATCAACAAAGCATAAAAGAATATGATGTACTGATTGAGAAGTGGTACGACCTCCAGATGCTGGGCAAAGACGAACACTTGTTTTTGCGGAACAACTGTCCCATGACGCCAACGTTTTATCACCTCCCTAAATTACATAAAAACAAAGACTGCCCTCCGGGCCGTCCAATTATCTCCTCCATCGGCAGCTTAACCGAGAATATGTCTCGATTTGTAGACAATATCCTGTTTCCCTTGGTGTTGAACCTGAAATCTTACATCAAGGATACTAAAGATTTTTTGGTGAAAATACAAGATCTGAAATGGGACTCGGGATATCTGCTAATGGTATTGGACATCACCAGTTTATACACATGCATTGAACATCGTCATGGCCTGTAAGCAGTTAAACACGCTTTGGATCAGTGTCAAATGCGATTTGGAAGGCATAATGCCTTGATCCTGGAATTTGTCAAGTTTTGTCTGACCCAGCGATGGGCACCTGCTTTGCCCCCAGCTACGCGAACTTGTTCGTGGGCTGGTGGGAGGAGCAGGTGCCCAGAAGCTGCAGGGTTGGACAGGAGAAGGGGGAAACGGTGTGGGCGGCGAGTCATGCACGTCATTTTTTCCTGCTCACGAGGCCTCTGAAGAGATGGTGAAAGTCCATCGAAACCCGTCAGGCCACAGGATGTATTACGGAATCGGAAGCTGCCTGTTTCTTCTAATTAAGGATGTTTCCTTCATCGCAGTGTTGTGCGGCCTCAAATGCTGGGCATTTTTTGGTACATATATATATATATATATTCAAAAATGCTCAACACTGGGGGGCGCTTCCACAAACTCCTGGACGCCACCGCAGCAAGGAACACGAGACCCAAAGTTCAGGTGAGTAGATTATTTAATCGGCACCTTCGTCAGCATAACGTTTTGGCCTGCACAGAGGCCTTGGTCACATGACATATATATATATATATATATATATATATATATATATATATATATATATGTATATATATATATATATATATATATATATGCAGTGAATCTCCTTCCCAAAAGAAAAAGCAGAGACCCAAGGGGAAACAGTTGGAGGCTTTATTTTGCAGTGTGTGGTGTATGCATTTCCGGCCGTAGATAGCCTTCGTCAGCGCCCAAAGCCTCCTCACGAGATGCAGCACTCTGCTGATGGATCCCGCCCCTTTTGAACCCGTGGTGACAAGTCCGCACCGCCCCTCAGTTCGTTAATCAGCACACCTGTGTAGTGCCCAGTTGTTGGAGGGAAACTACAAAACCCAGAGTTCCCAATGTCAGGTTCCTGGAGGTGTTGCTGGGGGGATGAAGCAAATATTTACTCCCTGTGCGTGCGTGCGGGAAGCAGAGTGTGCCCTCACAATTAAAAAACCAAAATGTGATGATTCTTTAACGAACAGCTTTGCAGTCCACAAAACAGCGCCTCCTCAGCTCCCCTGTACCGCTTCAGCCATGAAGTCCAGGGATTCAAATAGCAGGGACTGCAGTGGCAATGCACGTAGCCCAGCGCAAGGTTACAATAACCTCACAACTGCCGAATTTCTTCCCGGGCTCCTTGGCGGACATAGGACCATCCAAACAACTTTGGCAACAGAGAGAACTGGAACAGTTCGAGCCAGTAAGGTCCAAGCCCAGAGTGAAGCGGGGGTGCTCTATATATATATATATATAAAAATTAGGCAGATTGATGGGTTTCTACATAGGTGTATTGATGTACCAATAGATAGAGACAAAAATATAGTAAATAAATAGGTTCAGACATATAGAGAGAGAAGGGTAGGTATAGATAGAAATACAGTTAGGCAGACAGAGACAGATGTACAAAGAGATAGACCGAGGGACGATGGTAGACAAAGATAGGTGGATGGATGATGAAGACAAACCTAGAGCAAGGTCAATGGACAGATAAAGGTATAAACAGTGAGTGAGTTAAAGGAAGATAGCGATAGATAATAATAGCTAGGCAGATAAATGTAGATAGACTGTAATAAATCCATGAAAGTAGGAGGTTTGAAGAAGTAGATTTATTGATAAGCAGCACAGCAACAGGAGATAACAGCCAAGCCGTGCAGTCAGTCCAGTATGATAACAGACTTCTCCAGGTTATGGAACATTGCAGTTCCAATGGAATCATAGACAACCAAAACATAACAAGAGGTATTTAAAGATACAGTAATGCAATTCAATAATGTAAATGTAACACATCTTCCCCAATAGGAGAAAACAAGAAAAGGAGGAAAGGAAGAGAATGAGAATAGAGAAAGAGAGTAGTGAATGAGATGAGAAAGAGTACTAAGAAACAAAGTCAGAAAATCTAGTGGGAGTAGTTATAGGGCGAGTAAAGGACTTTACTCTAGAAGCAATAGAATCACAGCATTTATGTAGTGTAGGAGGAACAGAGTTATCCTGAATGGAATTATTGTGGGAATCAGGACATTTGGCAATACGTCTAATGTTCCATAATTTACCATCCTGTGTAATCCCACTATTAGTAAAAAGTTTAACCACTTTCATGGGCTTACCAAACTTAGGTGAACATTTAGCAAGGAAACCCGGCCTTCTAACTCTGATCCAATCACCTACAGATAGTTTGGAAGCTTTGGCATTCCACTTACTGTCATATAAAACTTTAGATTTGGCTTGTTTATTTGCAACCTTGTGAGCCACATCTTCAATAGCTACTTCAGACACAGGTTTATCAGCACATTTCTCCTTGATCCACCAAGGACAGATATTGGAAGCAGGCTCACGTCCCTTAAGGAGACGAAAAGGACTAATTTCAGTGGTTGAATGTGGTGTTATGCGATACAACCAGAGTTTTTCTCTTAAATTATTTTTCCAATCTGACCCAGATTTAACATCAGAAACAAAACCCTTCAAAACCCTGTTGAAGCGCTCAACTAAACCATTTTCATGCGGTTCATAGATTGAGACAGTGTGATGAGAAATATCCTGTTGTTTAAGGAATTCCCCCATTTCTAAAGATGTTAATTGGACTCCATTGTCTGAAACTAGAGTTGAGGGACAGCCTTCTCTAGAAAATATTTCTTTAAAGAACTCAATAACACTTGATGTAAAAGCTGAGGAAACAAATTTGACCTCAGGCCACTTAGAGTGATAATCGATGAGCACCAGGGCATAACGTGAGTCAGAAGGTAAACACATAAAAGGGCCAGAAATGTCAAACGCTATTTTTTTCCAAGGAACTGTTGGCCAAGGAGTTGTTTTCAAAGGGGGAACATTAACTTTTAAAAAAATGTCACTCCCCATACAGACAGAACACTCTCTGACTTTTCGATCGACCATGCGATCCAAACCTGGCCACCAAAAGTAATTTCTTATTAACCGCTTCATTGCAGACATCCCTGGATGCATCTTGTGAGCTAAATCTAAAATCACAGTTTGCATAGAAAAGGGGGGAACACATTTTCCAGACTTGAAAACAAAATTGTTCTCTAACTCTAATTCATCATACACTTTAAACATAGGCATAAATTCTTCTGCAATATTTTTCTTTTCAGGCCAACCTTCTAAAATATATTTCCTAATGGTTTGTAAAGACAGATCTTGTGCATCAGCAAGTGACCATGATTTCTCCGAAATATCCTCAAAGGTACTCAGCAACACATCTTGCAAAGATGTGACAACATCAGTATCATCAAGGATATCATTTGAGGACACTTGACAAGGAAGGCGAGACATAAAATCAGCAATCACATTTTTTTTTCCAGGAACATATTCTGGTGTAAAACAGTATTCTTGTAACCTAGAAGTTAATCTGGCAATGCGTGCAGTTGAATTCCACCCCCCACCTGGAGATAGGATATTAACAAGGGGTTTGTGATCTGTTTTTAAAATAAATTTACTACCCCATATATAGTTTCTGAAATGTTCAATTGCCCAGACACAAGCTAATAGCTCTTTCTCTATGACCGCATATCTGCGTTCAGTATCATTCAGAGTCCGTGAGGCAAAACAAACATTCCATTCTTCTTTCCCAGATCTCTGAGATAGAACAGAACCAATACCATACATGCTGGCATCTACCGTAATAATACAAATTTTGTTTAAACAAAATGGCTTCAGTGTGGGAGCATGTAAAATTTCTAATTTGATGTTTTCAAAAGCAGTTTGTTGTTCAGAACCCCACTCAAACACATTGCTTTGTCTGAGGAGTCTCCTAAGTGGCTCCATTTTTGCTGCGAAATTATTAACAAACTTACTATAATATTCGCACATGCCTGCGAAGGAAAGTAACTGTTCCTTGTTGGATGGAGGGGGGGCATTGGTGATACCCTCAACATTGGATTTTTTTGGTACAACTCCGTCACCCGACAATGTGTGACCAAGATATTCAACGGAATCTTGAAACAGTTTACACTTATTTGACTTAAGTGTGAGACCACTTTTCCTCAGCTTCTCGCACACACAACGGAGATGTACAATATGTTCTTCAGCATTAGTAGAAAAAATGAGAATATCATCTTGGAAACACCTGACAAACTTATCTACATCTCTGAAAATATTAAACATGACTCTTTGAAATACAGAGGCTGCGGATGCCAATCCAAAGGGCATCCTAGTGTATTGATATAAGCCCTGAGGAGTAATGAATGCGGTGAGACTCTTGGAATCCTCAGTTAAAGGGATCTGATGATATGCAGACCTTAAATCAAGGGTGGAAAATACTTTCGCTCCTTCCAACATGGATACAACTTCATTTATGTTAGGAAGCGGATGACAATCCACTACAATGGCAGCATTTAAAGCCCTTAGGTCTACACACATTCTCAAACTTTTGTCATGTTTCCTCACTAAAACAATGGGCGAAACCCATTCCGCTGATTCAATAGGTTCTATGATCCCCTCCAAAACGAAATCATCTAAATTTTTTTTTAGTTCTTCTCTGACATTTATTGGCACGCCTCTTAACCTTTGTTTTACTGGGGATGCTTCTTTTTTGAGTTTTATTTGATGAGAAAATGACTGTATCTTGCCTAATTTGTCAGAAAAACATCTTCAAATTCTGATTGGATCATGTCAGACTTATCTTGAGACACTACTGAAGAAACATAACTGCCTTCAAACGTGCTATCTAAAGAAATGGGATCCTTAGCACGTGGATTAAGTATTATTCCAAATTTCCATTGGTCCTTCCAACCTACAACATTGACACCCTTTATTGCTACATATAATTTGACTTTTACACACCTAGATCTAAAAATGAGATCAACCAGAAAAAAACCTAAGACATCAATCCTAGTGCTATTAAAACTTAACGGAGATATATCAGGCGGTACAATGTTATTCAATTCAAGAACTGAACTTAAACGTTCCATAAAATAGTCCTTAGTCACTATTGTCCACGGGGAACCTGAATCCGCCATGAGATCAATTTTTATACCCAACACCAACATTTCACAAATTGGCTTTTTGATTGGAAATTCCTCCAAACCTGCATTTACACAACCAATATTATCATAAAGATAGACAACAAAACCTTTTTTTTCGTCAGTGCACGACGAACTGGGCTCACAAGAGCAATTGCATGTTTTCATACTCTCTTCAGAAGTATATGCTATTTTGTTCCTATTGTTTTGCACGAAACTTCTCACATCTCTACAAACAATAGATAAATGACCGAGTCTGCCACATTTTTTACACTCTTTGTTAATGGCAGGGCACCCAGCATATGATGCAAAGTGTCCTTTATTTCCACACTTATAACAAGTAACATTCTTGTCAAACCTCTTAAATTGCCCTGAAGTATTCACTTTAGAAAATTTTTGTGAAATTTGTGAACTTCCACCAGTTTGAGAATCTAATTGTTTAACTACACAAACCTCATCAGGAATTGTGTTAGATTTTTGCTCCGAATGTTTTTTTACAGTCAACATCCACTTCTCTGATTGTTCTAAAGACTTAGCTATAGCAATTGCTTCTGATAACTTAGGATCTCCCAACTCCCACAAACGTTCTTGAGTTTTCTTATTTCTTACATGAACAATGATTTGGTCTCTTATCATTTCATCACATATACTACCAAAGTTACAATGTATAGATAATGATCTCAATGCAGTGATGAAATCATCAAAAGATTCCAAATCATGTTGTGCACGCGTATAAAATTTATACCTATTCAAGGCAATATTTGAAACAGGTTTAAACCTTTTTTCAATCCTCAGCAATGCCTCCTTATATACATTTGAACCTTCACTCTCTCCTTCCGCTGGTGTGATGGGTGGTAGGGCCCTGAATACCATTTGTCCTTCTGAACCTAGGCAGTGTAATAAAATACTTTTTTTTCTTTCGGAACCCATACGTTCACCATCGATGGCCTTCATATAATTGAAGAACTCTTCTTTCCATCGTGTCCACGGAATGGGAGGATCACCCTTATTCTGCAGAAATTTTTCTGGTGGGTCAAATTGCATATTTGTAAAGTTATCAGGGAATTGCAGGTGTAAATAGATAAATTACACCACGAAATGTCACTCAATTGAATTGTTAATTAAAATAAAGATTTTTCATGCCATAAACATTGAGGTTTCAAAATCTTGAGAAAAGATATATATATTGAGAATTAAAATGACATTTCACACTGTCTCAAACTCACTGTTTATCCAACTGGAATTTAGGTATTCTAATATCTTGGTGAATAAATAAAATCTTGTTCATGAAGGGTGGCTGAAAGCGGCACTTCCGCTAATAAATAAAATCTTGTTCACGAAGGGTGGCTGAAAGCGGCACTTCCGCTAATTAATTTAAAGTATTCTGAAATGTTGATAAATAATGGAAATATTCACGAAGATTATCATAAAAACGGCACCTCCGCTGTTTGTTACTAGCGTTTCCCGGGTTGCTATGGCTATGGTGATGCAATGCGCATGTAACTTGATGAATACGTCAAATAAAATGGCCACCAGATGACGTGGTGCGCGGTGCGTGATGACGTTTGAAGGAACTTGTCCTTCTTCTGCTCATGCGCTGTGGAAGTCTTGCCACAGAAGATTCTACGGGGCTCCGGTAGCGGCGCGAGTCTTCAGGTACAGCGGAATTTAAAAGTATACAAAGTCTTTGAGGTTGTGAAACTTGTGAAATCTGTGAAAATTGATTAACTCACTGTTGGTTTGATCAAAATTTCTCCGATTTGCAGCGTAGTGTGACGATTGAGACGGGCAGTGCTCCTTCATTCCATCAGGGCGTCTTCAGTGACGATAAGGTTCACACAATCGGGAAATATAAAAATTGTTCCAAATTTGGATCTACTCCTGTGCTGCTTGGTAGAGGGGTTCACCTCGTCGCCAAATTTTGTAATAAATCCATGAAAGTAGGAGGTTTGAAGAAGTAGATTTATTGATAAGCAGCACAGCAACAGGAGATAACAGCCAAGCCGTGCAGTCAGTCCAGTATGATAACAGACTTCTCCAGGTTATGGAACATTGCAGTTCCAATGGAATCATAGACAACCAAAACATAACAAGAGGTATTTAAAGATACAGTAATGCAATTCAATAATGTAAATGTAACATAGACATAGACACTGAAATCAATAGAAAGGTAGAAATATATTAAATAGATTCAGTTGAGGGTGTCCCTAACTCTCCCTTTCTCTCTTTCCCTCAATGAATTTGTGCATGTCTCTGTCTCTCGCCATCTTTCTGTCTCTCCCCATTTTTCTGTCTTTCTCTCTCCCTGACTTACTTCATCTGACTCTCCCTGTCTTCAAATTTCACCTTTTCCTGTCCTTCTCTATCTCTCTTCCTTTCTTTCTGTGCCTCTTTCCTTCTCTCATTACTTCTCTCTTTTTATCTCTTTCTCTACCTCTCTGTCCCTCACCGTCTGTCGCTCACAGTCTCTCATGTCTAATCTATCTTTGTCTTTCTCTGTGCCCTCTCTGCCTCTTCTTTTCTCTGTCTCTTTACTTTGTTTGCTCTGTCTTTCTTTCTCCCTATCACTTTCTGTTTATATCTATGCCTGTCTTTCTATCGATCACATTGTCTTCGGCTTCTTTGTCACTCATTTTTCCTCTTTTTCTCCCTCTCTCTCTCCTACCTCTCCTCATCTATCTGTCTCTGTTGCTATTATATCATCCTACTAGTCTGTCTATGCCCCTCTCTCTCTCTCTCTCTCTCTCTCTTCCTCTCTCCCTCTCTCTTTCCTCTTGGATTTCTCTTCCTTTATATTCCTATCCCAGTCTTTCTATTTTTAAAATCTCTCTCACCCCTGACTTTCCCAATTCCTGTCCTTAAATCCTTGAACTAATCTCTCCCTCAACCTCTCCCTCTGCCTCTCCCTGCCCGTCTCTCCCTATCTTTCCATTTCCATTTCTTTCTCGTACTCTTTCCCTCCCTTTCTGTCTTTCTCTCTGTATCTCTCTTTCTCCCTCCCTGCGATGAGCCATTGATAATGTCTTGCATAATCTACAAATGTTTGAGTGCTCAGTGCTTTATGTTTGTGTTCGATGTAAAATACAAAGCTTATCTTCTGAAATGTTGTGAATGGCCTGGGCTATAGACCTACAATGCTTTGGCTGATTAATGCTTTATTGATGTGATATATTTAAGTAAGGTAGAGTAAGCAATTTTCAATATTAATAAACATGTGGTTCAATATTCCTTGAGAAAAATAGTGGGCAGAGATTACGTACTAATATTCACATAATTGCATGGCAGCAGAGACCTTAGGGGCATATTAACAAGATGTGTGTTAGAAAACGCACATCGCACATTTCACTATCGCCGGCTATCGCCGGATTTTTTCGCAGTGTTAGCGCGTTATTATCAACGCGCAACACATAGGCGATAGTAAATCCTGCGATAGTGAACATTAGCACGTGAAAACAAGTGTTATTTTCACGCGCTAATGTGTGCCTTCATAATATGGGTGGGTGGATTCAGCTTTATGATCCACACCCCCATGTTAACAATGCCTAACGCCTGGTCAGAGCAGGCGTTGGGAGACCTGCGATAAACAAGTTTATCGCAGGTCTTTTCCTCTCAACGCCTGCCTTGGTGATAGGGTGTTCCCACCTCCAACCACATTTTACATGTGGTTGGGCGTGGGAACGCCCACTTTGCATGTCATTAACGATGTTTCTCACTGACATGCAAAGTGGGCTTGTGGCAGGCGTTGCAATGCCCTTGTTAATAGGGTGCTGGAAGTATCGCCGCTTTCTCGGCGAAGTGTGCCGAGAAAGCGGCGATACTTCAGCTTGTTAATATGCCCCTTAGTCCATCCAGCAGGTAATGGCACACAGGCCTGGGATATTTTCAAGTCTGTTTAAGTAATATTAGTTTGTTAATCTATTTCGGTAATAAAATCTTTACAAAAATACTGTTAGAATAGAGAACACCTGGGGGGAATAGGGAGTAGTGTACCATGCACGTTCCATATTGATGCAGGGCTCTTTTGTATTAATTTATACAACAGTGACACAATTTGTATGATTGGGAATGACTGTTAGATACAATAAAAATGTCTTTTAATATACTGTGAATATATGAGACAATACTTCCTAGGCACACTTATTGATATCTGTGTTTTATCACACAGGTGTTTTTAATGGTTCCAGTGTAAATCTGTTTGTCTTTGAGAGTCACAATTCTAGTCTTGACAAAGATGATGTTATAAGACTTCCATCGAAACGAGTTGATGCCCTTTAAGAAAAACACAATCCCTGAAGAGACTGGGACCACTGAGTACTTATTAAATATTATAGTACCGGGTTTCAGCCTGTAAAATCAAGTAATCAGAGATCTGTGCTATTTTAGTGACATAGGGCCATATGTATAAAGCTGTTTTGCGATCACAAACACTGTGAATCGCAAAAAAACTGTGTTTGCTATCGCAAAACACAGCTTTGCTATGTATGAGAGACATCCTTATCGCAAAATTGCTAATCGCTAAATTAGTGATTAGCAATTGTGCGAAAAATTGAATCTGAGAATATATTTGCAAATTCGTAAACAGCTAGCTACACCACAATAGCAAAAATCGCAAATGAGGTCTTCTCAAATTGCGAATTCGCTAAATGCAATGCATCAAAAAATCGCAATTTGCGAAAACTACAAAATCGCAAATTTGCTCATCGCAATTACCACCAAGTCTGAACAGGTGGTAACCAGGCACAATCTATTTAAAGAGGCCCACAATGCCACAGTATTTTCCCACAATTGCTGGACTGTATGTAATAGCCAGGAGGCTGCGACTCAGAGCTGCTGCACAGAGAAGGAGACGCCAGGAAAGGATCTTCAGAGAGCGCATTACCCTGTTCCGGCGGACTGAGGAGGAGATCCATATTAACTACAGGCTGGATGAAGAGAGCATCCTGGACTTTATATAGATGAGCTCAAACCCATACTTGAACACCTCACACGCAAGACACACGCCATCTCCACCCATGTACAGATCCTGTGTTCACTGCACCTCTTGGCATCAGGGAGCTTCCAGGGGGTGATAGCCACGGCAGGAGCGGTCTCACAGAGAGCACTTTCGTGATTTTTCCACGCGTTCCTTGATGCAATGGTCCAGTGGCTGAATCACCACATCCACTTCCCCAGGACACCACAGGCACTAGATCAGACCAAGCAGGAGTTCTATCAAATTTCAAAATTTCCCCACGTCCTCGGTTGCATTGATGGGACCCATGTCGCTATCTCCCCCCTCCCAGAACGAGTATGTGTTCAGGAATCGCAAGTCCTACCATTCCCTGAATATACGAGTGGTGTGCAATGCCAAGCACATTATCACTGACATTGCAGCAAAATACCCAGGCAGCACCCATGACTCATTCATCTTCTACCACAGTGGGATCCACTGTCAACTCACAAATGGGGAGTTTGGTGAGGGATACCTACTAGGTAATTGCATTGGAAACAAGGACACAATACTAAAGTACAGCAGTGGCAGAAAAGTGTCTAACCTATTTACTCTTGCCGCACAGGTGACAGTGCGTATGCTGTCCGTGACTACATATTGACTAAGTACCTAAATCCTGCCAACGCTGGGGAGCAGAGGTACAACTGTGCCCACACAGCCACCCGCAGTACCATTGAGCGGACCATTTGAATACTCAAGAGCTGTGTCCGCTGCCTGCATAAGAGTGGAGGGGCACTACAATACAGCCCCGAGACCTGTTGCAAGATTGTCATTGCATGTGCCATGCTGCATAACATCGCCACCAGGAAAGGCACCCCAGTGGAGCTCACCGATTCGGAATCATCAGATGTGGAGGGGCCAGCTCCAGGATGCTGGCTAGCCGGTGTTATTGGTGCGGCTGCCGGGCGCCAGAGGCGAGATGAGATCACACAGAACTATTTCTCGGTGAGAAATGGTGACACAATGCTATGTATTCATGCAAGACTGTATTTGGTAGTCAGGGCACATCAATGGCAGCGCTGACGGCCCATAGCTCCTCGCCCGAGTGCAAATTGCCCTCTTCAGTGGCATCTGCAGCCCTGCCATGACGCACACTACAGCGCCTGTCCTGTGGGAGGGGTGGAGTGATGCTGCTCCTGCATGATTGGGTGGCCTCCCCCAGCGAACTGAGGACTCCTGTTCCAGCAGTGGCAACTGCCCGCAGCTGGTCCACAGCACATGTGACCTGGAGGAGTCCCCTGGCCACGTCTTGGCTGCAGTGTGCCGCCTCACGCTGCATGCTGACGCTGCGCTGTGACTGCACTGAGGTGGCTGAGGCCAGATGGTTGACAGCCCTTGTAAATAGGTCAAGATGTGTGTGGAGGCGCTGCCTCTCCCTGCGCCTAGCAGCACGGTCCTCCCTTATCTCAGCATAGAATGCCTCCAGGGCACCTGTAATGCCCCTGAACCCACCCTAAGCTGTCTCTGAATTGACCTTATGCCACTTCCCTGCAGGTGATGTACTTCAAGCATGTTCCCCTCAAGCCCTCTGAAGACTGTCTACGCTCCTGCGGCAGATGTACTTGTGGATGGACGTGCCTTGCGCCTGGAGGGTATAGCTGGTATGGGACTTGGGAGTTCTCGAGCTCCGGGTTGTAGCTCAGACTGTCCCTGGACTTGGTGGGCATCATCATCAGTGTCCTGTGTTTCATCCTCCAGGGGTGACAATGGTGCCACTGCGATGCGCCGGGGGCATTTTGCTGGGATGACTGGGCTGCCCTCCTCCTCCTCCTCCACTTGCCCTGGCACTGCTGCGCTATAGGACTCATCCTCCCCTCCGGTCATCTGTCCCTGTGTTTCTTGTGGTGCTGTGGTCGTAAATGCACACGTTAATTTGGTGTCCTGCCTTGCATTTGTAATGCAATAAATTACACTATTTGTAGTTACATGGATCCTGACTGTCTGCGTTTTGCCTTTACTGATTCACACATAGTGCTTGAGCCTAGCTGGGTTTCACTGCTCCACTGTTAGGTACATTTGACTACATCTCCCATAATGCATTACTGTGGGTGCTTGTGTGCCTTCACTGGACTTGCATTTTTGCTGTGTGCCTGGGTCTCTCCTGGGTGTGGGGATGAAGTAGGGAGGTATCAGGGGTGAAATGGCATGCTTCTTACCTTGTCTTGGGTCTGGGGGGTCAGAGCTGTCAAGGTCTGCCCCGCCGCTGACACTCTCCAGTAGCAGGGTCCCTTCGACCACTTCCTCCAGTGGCTTGGAAGCGGTGGCAGCGGAAGTCCCTCCACCGGTCTTTTTCGCCTCCTCCAGCCAGGCAGCAACCCTTTCCTTTGAGCGCTGGCACATGTCATACCACCGTTTTCACAATTCCTCAACGCTGCGGTGGGTGACGCCAATGGAGTTTACCTTCTCCTTTATCTCAGCCCATATCCTTCTTTTGCGTGTCTCTGGCACACGCAGGGATTTCTTCCCAAAGAGGAGGAAATGAAAAGAGAAAAACGCTGCACTCCTGGGTAATCGAAGTAGTCGTCAAGTAATCCTGGAAGTTGGGGTTTGGGTGTTCGAGATGTTCACATCCTGACCATGAGGTGCTAAGCTGAAGAATCTGATAAGAGAGCCTTAAGGTTAAAATCTCGAATCCTCCATATGCGATGAAATCGCAGTATCGTTAATTGCCAAATAATCAAAAGTGTGCTCCAATGTGAATGGAATTTATTGCGAACTGGTATTCAAGTCATATTACGTCATATGATGAACCATTTCAATTTAGTACATTGGAATCCAAAGTGAAATAGGAATACATGGTAACAGTTTTCCAACTTAGGTGTATTAGTAAACTCAATAACAATGGCGTCCCCAATGCATTTCGAGCGGAGGCTCTTCGTCCGGGGGATAATTCTATAAGAAAACCACAGATAACAAAGTATATATTGCTATTCAGGAGTACAAAATCAAAAAATCAAAAGAACTAGTAATGTGCGAACAACTGGGCGGAGAACAAGCGTGTTCTGGTGAAGACAAACGGTAGCTAAGGTACTGTGGGACGCTGGAGTGAAACAGCATAGAATCAAAAGCTGGCATGAACTGTAAAACGCGATACAAAAGGGGATGATGGACGGAGCGCTTGAGCAAATCAAACACTCACCCCCAGTCAACTGATCTGGGTTTAATCCATCACCATTCTTTAGTTCACTCCGCCACCCCAGTTCAGACATGGCCATAAGCAAATCAGTCTGACCCTGTGCCTCATGGGAACAGTCCAGTTTGAACTGCCAAAGCCATGGCTTCCCTGGACCGGAAACAAGCATCCTGGGACCGGTTTCTGGCATTTCAGCCGTCATCAGCCAGGCTAGCTTGAATCCAGTAGCAAAGCGAGCAAGGGACTCACGTCTGAGCATACCCTGCCAACTTAGGGCGAACAAAACGATACAAAAGGGGATGATGGACGGAGCGCTTGAGCAACTCAAACACTCACCTCCAGTCAACTGATCTGGGTTTAATCCATCACCAAAACCAGTCCCAGAATACTTGTTTCCGGTCCAGGGAAGACATGGCTTGGCAGTTCAGGCTGGACTGTTCCCATGAGGAACAGGGTCAGACTGATTTGCATATGGCCATGTCTGAACTGGCGTGGTGGAGTGAGCTAAAGAATGGTGATGGATTAAACCCAGATCAGTTGACTGGGGGTGAGTGTTTGATTTGCTCAAACGCTCCGTCCATCATCCCCTTTGGTATCGCTTTGTTCGCCCTAAGTTGGAAGGGTATGCTCAGACGTGAGTCCCTTGCTCACTGTACCACTGGATTCAAGATAGCCTGGCTGATGAGGGTTATGAACCCGAAACCGGTCCCAGGATGCTTGTTTCCGGTCCAGGGAAGACATGGCTTGGCAGTTCGGGCTGGACTGTTCCCATGAGGCACAGGGTCAGACTGATTTGCATAAGGCCATGTCTGATCTGGGTGGTGGAGTGAGCTAAAGAATGGTGATGGATTAAACCCAGATCAGTTGACTGGGGTGAGTGTTTGATTTGCTCAAACGCTCTGTCCATCATCCCCTTTGGTATCGCTTTGTTCGCCCTAAGTTGGCAGGGTATGCTCAGACGTGAGTCCCTTGCTCACTTTACCACTGGATTCAAGATAGCCTGGCTGATGAGAGTTATGAACCCGAAACCGGTCCCAGGATGCTTGTTTCCGGTCCAGGGAAGACATGGCTTGGCAGTTCGGGCTGGACTGTTCCCATGAGGCACAGGGTCAGACTGATTTGCATATGGCCATGTCTGAACTGGCGTGGTGGAGTGAGCTAAAGAATGGTGATGGATTAAACCCAGATCAGTTGACTGGGGTGAGTGTTTGATTTGCTCAAACGCACCGTCCATCATCCCCTTTGGTATCGCTATGAACTGTAAAACAGCGTGGGTTCAAAAACGAAAGTAAACTGTGAAAAAAAAAACTGTGAAAAAAGTGGGGGCACTAGACCGTTAAAAACAACAAAATCGAGTATATCATGCTGCTACATAGGAACACTGAAAATAAAACACTAAGAATGACGTAAGCTGCAGGGTACTGCAGCGTTCTTACTCTATAAAAAGCCTCACGCATGCAAAGATGCAATGAGGTGACTCAGATGTAAGTCCCAAGGGTGTAAGCCATGATTGCCGTCTGTGAAGGCGGGCGGATTTAAAAAAAATTAGAAAATACTAAAAGTGAAGTGAGAATGCGGCGGGTAGCCTTACCACGAGTAGATAAAGTTGCAAGCACCTCAGTGGGAAAACGTCAGGTTAGTTTCTAGGTGAAACGCCGAAAAGCAGTGCGTGCGTTATGAGCGCGCTGTTAGTTGTAATAGAAAGAGGACTGTGGACGCAAGGTGAAAGGAGGCGAATGCGCGCAATGGCAAAATCGAGTGGGGAATAATAAAGTTGAATCAAAGGGAACAAAGAAAGGAAAAAAAGGAAGAAAAAAGCTTGTTATCAAAGAGGCATAAAAGGAACACGGAAAGAAGCACAAAAGAAAATGGTGTGACTAAACATGCCGTGAATCTAGAAACTTGTGAAAAAGGAGAACAATTAAACAGAAAATAACCTCAAGGAGAAACCAAAAACAGCGTGTGAAATATGAATATTAAATGAAAAGGATAAAAATAAATGAAAAGGATAATGAGAGCAGAAAACAGAAAGGTGATCTAGGAGCAATAGGATGACAGAGCGCATAGAGGACCAAAATATAGGTCCTACAAAAGGTAATAGATGAATAAGAAACGAGTGTGGCATAAAAGTTAAAGAAATAAAGCAAGCAATGGAGGTGAAAAGGCAAGAATGAGAGCCAAAAAGGTGTCTCAAAGCAGACTGGTGGTAGCAGGCGAAATAGTCAGTCATAAGTAAAAACTATATTCAAGTCTCTCGTTAAGCCCTTTCGGGTGTATGGAGTTCAATTTATGCATCCAGTAAAGTTATCTTTGTAGAAGAAACCTCTTGTTGTCTCTATCAGCAACTGTGGTCACAACCTCCAAAATCAGGAACCGTAATTGTCTGACATTGTGTGATTGGCTTACAAAATGATTTTAAGTTTTTATTCCGGATGTTGCTGCGATGTTCTGTGAGTCGAGTTTTAATCTTTCTCTCAGTCTTGCCCACATATGGGAAACCACATGGGCATTTTAAAAGGTATACCACGTTGGTGGTGTCGCATGTAGCATTGACCTGAAGGTTTATGAGAGTCCCTTGGGCGGGTCTCGGGGGTAGAGTGGACTACAATTCCCATGATCCTCCTGGTCGGGACGTATTTCACGAACTGACGCGCTGCACCCAGTGCGCGTAATTCTGTGCTTCCGGGTTTGTTGAAGCGGGACGTTTTCTGATGAGGAGCCTTGTGTGCTACGACGGCTGGTGGTATTCCGGGTTCCAGAGGCTGGTAAGACTGGCGCTGATCTTGTGCGCAGCGATCCTTTGTCGGCAGAGGAGCGGACTCAACCTTGGGTTTGCCTTTCCGATGAGCAGGAAATACTTCTGGGGAAAAGAGCATTTGATATTAGCTCACACTATTGGATGCCGTGATTCTTGAACTGTATAAATACCGGAGTGGGAGTGGTGGTCACAACCATACGCTACCGGTTGTTGTTTGTTGAGTAGCTTTTTGTAGACAATTTCCCCGGAGCGGGAGTGGTGGTCACAACCACACGCTGCCGGTTTGTTGTCTATTTGGTAACATTTGTTTGGAATAATTGCCCCGGAGCGGGAGTGGAATATAGAGGTGGTCGCAGCCTCATGTTACCGTTTGTGTGTCTTTACACACATTGATTCTATTACAGGGGACATGGAGTATGGTGGAGTGAATGAGAGGATGTGGTACGCCTCACAACTTGCCTAAACTGTATAATCTTCTCAGTTGTTATATGGGAATGAACAGGAGCAAATTATGTTGTGTTGATGAAAACCAGTACAATATCCTATGCAACTCCTATGTGTTTATGGTAGGTTGTTTTCCAACAGCCAGTATATAGCAGAACAGAGCACTTCCATCCAGATACTCATGAGTTGTTTTTTGCTTTACAGGAACAGGATGTATATATATTGTTTAAGGTTGAAGGCACAAAAGGGGTCCTTCCAATTTTGTACAGGTATGCAGGAATAGCGAGAATTCATGAGTGGATGTGATTGTGAACCTTGTTTACATTGTTTGCTGTTTTTTTGTCCCCGCTGTCCCTTCCCTTCCTTTCCCTCGCCTGATAGCCCGAACACCCTGTATAAACAATTCAGGGTGTTGGTGACGTCAGGAGGTGGACCATTATCTACGGCATTCGGATCCTGCGGAGCGTATCCTGACAGAATTACGCGCCCAAGAATTGTGCTCCGCCCGATCCATTTGTCGGGGGTAATGGCCTCCATGGAGGATGTCCTTCAGGCCCTTGTTTTAGTGCAACAGGAGCTAGCTGCTTCTAGAGCATTAACCACAGCCCTTAGAGAAAGGGTGGACAAGCTAACTAGGAATTCGTTTGACGCCTCGCTCTCTAATCCCCAGATTCAGGTTACAGTCCCTCCACCCATTCCTTTGGCCAATCCAGAACGTTATTCAGGGGATCCCACTAAAACGCAGGTGTTTTTAACACAAATATTATTGCATTTTTCCTGCAAACCCACTTCCTTTCCAAATAAACATTCTCGGGTGGCCTTCGCCATCTCTTATCTGATAGGGGATGCGGCTAATTGGGCTGTTCCTTTAGTGAGAAACATTGATGCGCTCTTGTCTGATTGGTCAGCTTTCAGAGCGGAATTTGAAAGGGTTTTGTCAGAAGAGCGACCACTTTCAGCGCAGATAAAGAACTATTAGAATTAAGGCAGGGAAGAAATGATCTTGTTACATATTTAACAACCTTTAATCGTTTAGTAGCGGAAACCTCTTGGCTGGAGGAGAAACGAATGTCGATTTTCTATCAAGGCTTGAGAGAAGGGTTAAAGGATATAATAGCTAGATCGACCCCCAACCCACCTCATGTACAGATATGATCTATCTCACTCTAAGATTAGATGGTAGATTGGCAGAAAGAGGGGGAGAGAGGAAACAATGGGACAGAGGTTATTTTAGGAACAATAACATTCCACATAAGAGTTCGTCTCCTCCAGTAGATGGAAATGAACCTATGGAAATAGGTGCTGTTCGAGCACCATTAACCAGAGAAGAGAAAGATAGCCGCAGAGTACAGGGACTCTGAATCTACTGCGGTAAAAAAGGGCATTATATATGTGACTGCCCGGCTAAACCCAAGACTACGGGAGGATGGTTTAGGAAAAAACTGGCCGTATCCTCTACAGGTACCAGTGGTGGTAGTTCTAGGGAAAAGAATGAAGAAACAGAGGAGGTTAAGCATTTGCAGATTCCTTCTTTGTCACTTGAGACATTTCAGGACACAGTGTCTCATATAATTCTTCCAATGAGCCTCGAGAGTAACCAGAAAATACACCAGGTTTTGGTAATGATTGACTCGGGTGCCACGGGCAATTTCATAGACCAAGGGTTGGTTTCCAGCCTATCATTTAACAGGGTAAATAGAGACACACCGGAAGAGGTATGGGCAGTGGATGGCACGCCACTAAAGTCAGGATTGATTACGGAACAAACAGAAATGGTAGAGCTGACCGTGTTGATTCCGGAAGGGGAACATAGAGACACCTTATCCTTAAACATCATAGAAGCACCTCAGTTCGAGATCATTTTGGGTATGCCGTGGCTGAGTTATCACAATCCCACTATCGATTGGAAAAGGATTGGAAGGCAGTACAATATCTTATCTACAGACTGCCAAGATCATTTCACTTCCTACCAGCCCACTCAAGCAGCGGTTTTGTCTTCTCCTTTTTTGGTGGCCACTGTGGCTGAGAAGGAAGTGTCATTACCAATAGAATATTAGTGATGTGATGTGTTCAGTGAAAGCATGGCGGAGCAGTTGCCTCCGCACAGAACATATGACTGCTGTATAGATCTTGTGGATGGGGCACCTACACCCTCTTGTCGTGTTTATGCCTTGTCACTCCTTGAAACTAAACATTTGAAAGAATATTTGGAACATTATCAGAAAATAGGATTCATTAGACCCTCGAAATCCCCTGCTGCCTCCCCTCTGTTTTTTATTGCGAAATCCAATGGGGATTTGCGGGCTTGTGTAGATTATAGAATGTTAAATAAATACACAGTGCGTAACAGATACCCCTTACCTCTGATCTCGGTCCTACTGGACCAGGTAAAGGATGCCAAGATATACACCAGGTTGGATCTTAGGGACGCGTACCATTTGGTACGTGTCCGTGAGGGAGACGAGTGGAAGACGGCCTTCAAAACACGTTATGGACTGTACGAATACACTGTGATGCTGTACAGGTTGTGTAACGCCCCGGCGGCATTCCAGTTCTTTCTTAACGATGTTTTGAAGGAGTACGTGGACATAAGCATTGTGATGTATATAGATGACATTCTCATATACTCGGAAGACGCTGGATTGCATACTAAGCATGTCCTTCAGGTCCTGCATTGATTGAGAGACCACTGCCTTTTTTGTAAATTGAGCAAGTGCAAGTTTGGAGTGGAGAAGGTGGAATTCCTGGGAGTGATGCTTTGCTCTGATGGATTGCAAATGGCGGAACGTAAGGTACAGGCAGTACAGAAATGTCCCATCCCTAAAACTTTGAGGGATGTGCAATGCTTTTTAGGATTTGCCAATTACTACAGGCGGTTCATCCTCCATTTCCCGCAGGTAGCAGTCCCTCTGTCCCGCTTACTCAGAAAGGGTGTCACATTTCAGTGGTCCACAGAAGCAGGAATTGCCTTTGAGTTCCTTAAACAAGCCTTCACTTCAGCACCGATTTTGGCTCACCCAAAACCTGAGCTTCCTTTCATTGTAGTAGCTGATGCCTCGGATGGGGTGATCGGGGCCGTTTTGACCCAAAGAGACCAACATACTGGACAAATGCATCCTGTGACTTATTTGTCAAAAACCTTGAGTGCGGCGGAAAAGAACTACACAATCTCCGAAAAAGAACTGTTAGCTATAAAAAGAGCTTTTCAGGAATGGAGGCAATATCTATGGGGGGCTGTGTTTCCAGTAACTGTTTATTCTGATCACCGCAACCTCCAGTACATGAAAACAGCCAGACACTTGACACAAAGACAAATGAGGTGGATGCTGTGTTTTTGCAGGATATGATTTTGTGATTACTTTTCGTCCAGGGAGTGACAATTTGAAAGCAGACACCCTGTCCAGACTAGATAGCAGGGACGAAGATGGCTCAAAAATTGCTTTAGAGGCTATAGTGGAACCCTCTAAAGTGATTTGCGTACTAAGCACAGAGAATTTCTTGAACTACCTCAAGAAACAAAAGACCCCAACTGCTTGGGCAACTTGGCGACCGGTCGCTCCATGAAACAGGGGTTGCCTTTTGTGAATAACAAACTGTTCCTACCCTCAAGAGAGACTCAGAGGAAGGCTTTTGAGTGGTGTCATAGAACACAGTTGACAGGACACCAGGGAGTGAAGAAACCCTTACGGTTAATGATGAGACATTTCTGGTGGGAAGCCATGAAAGTCGAGGTAAAGTTATGGGTGTCTGAATGTGAAGTCTGTGCTCGTGACAAAGGTGTGAATAGCAAGAGTAAAGGGAAACTCATGACAATGCCTACTCCCCTGAGGCCTTGGCAAAGCATAAGTTTGGATTTTATCACCGGGCAACCCCCTGATAAAGGGAAAACAGCTGTGTTGGTGGTTATTGACAGTTTAACCAAGATGGGGCATTTCATCCCTTGCAGGAATCTTCCCACGGCCGGCCAAACAGCTCAGCTGCTGTTGTCTGAGGCCATTCGCCTTCATGGAATACCCGAGGTCATCGTTTCTGATAGGGGACCTCAGTTCATAGCTCGTTTCTGGAAATCATTGTGTCAAGGATTACATATAGTCTCCTCACTCTCTGCCAGTTTTCATCCGCAAACAGATGGCCAGACGGAGAGGTTGAATCAGACACTAAAGAAGTATTTACGTTGTTATGCTGTGGAAGCCCAGGAGTCTTGGGTTTCATTGTTGTGGATGGCAGAACTAGCTTACAACAATGCTTGGCATAGCTCTTTGGGGGTGTCTCCTTTCTGTGCTAATTATGGTTTTGATGCTAAAGTCCTGCCCATAAACATCCCGGGAGAGGTGGCGAATCAGCCATCAGTTCTGGGAATGGTAAGGAAGTTGCATGCTGTACAGCGGATGGTGAGGAGTCATTTGCTGAAGGCCAAACGTGAATACAAGCGATGGGAAGATACACATTGTTCGGAGGGGCCTGTGTATCGGGTGGGTGACAGAGTTTGGTTGTCGACCCGGAATATCCGATTCAAATTGACGAGTGTTTTTCATCCTCGCTTTATCGGCCCTTACACTGTCTTGAAACGTGTGAACCCTGTGGCTTATAAGTTGAAGCTGCAGATGACACTCAGGATACACCCGGTTTTTCACTGCAGTTTGTTGAAGTCTGCCCTGGCAGCTCGATGTCGTGCTCCTCCCCCGGTTTCGTGCAATGGTGGGCAGGAGTATGTGGTGAAAGGCAACAAGGATTCCAAGTGGCGTAGGGGTGTTTTGTGGTATTTGGTGTCTTGGAAGGGGTACGCTGCTGAGGATGATTCATGGGAGCCTTGTAGCAATGTGCATGTACCTGTGTTGGTACGTTCCTTTCATAGACGATTTCCTGCAAAGCCTGGCCCTAGGAGGCACTACAGGGGAGGGAATGATGTCAGGTTCTGCATCGCGGCGCCTGCCTAGCGTCTAACAAAAACTACACTTCCCATTCACAGGCGGGTCTCGGGGGTAGAGTGGACTACAATTCCCATGATCCTCCTGGTCGGGACGTATTTCACGAACTGACGCACTGCACCCAGTGCGCGTAATTCTGTGCTTCTGGGATTGTTGAAGCATGACGTCGTCTGGTGAGGAGCCTTGTTGTGTGCTACGACGGCTGGTGGTATTCCAGGTTCCAGAGGCTGGTAAGACTGGCGCTGATCTTGTGCACAGCGATCCTTTGTCATCAGAGGAGCGGAACACGGGGGTGGACTCAACCTCGTGTTGCCGTTTCCGATGAGCAGGAAATACTTCTGGGGAAAAGAGCATTTGATATTAGCTCACACTATTGGATGCCGTGACTCTTGAACTGTATAAATACTGGAGCAGGAGTGGTGGTCACAACTACACGCTACCGGTTGTTGTTTGTTGAGTAGCTTTTTTTAGACAATTTCCCCGGAGCGGGAGTGGAGGTCACAACCACAGGCTGCCGGTTTGTTGTCTATTTGGTAACATTTATTTGGAATAATTGCCCCAGAGCGGGAGTGGTGGTCGCAATCACACGCTACCGGTGACAGACTTATTTTGAGCTTACAGATTTCTTAAGGAAGGAGTGGAATATAGAGGTGGTCGCAGCCTCTTGTTACCGTTTGTGTGTCTTTACACACATTGATTCTATTACAGGGGACATGGAGAATGGTGGAGTGAATGAGAGGATGTGTTACGCCTCACAGCTTGCCTAAACTGTATAATCTTCTCAGTTGTTATATGGGAATGAACAGGAGCAAATTATGTTGTGTTGATGAAAACCAGTACAATATCCTATGCAACTTCTATGTGTTTATGGTAGGTTGTTTTCCAACAGCCAGTATATAGCAGAACAGAGCCCTTCCATCCAGATACTCATGAGATGTTTTTTGCTTTACAGGAATAGGATTTATATATATTGTTTAAGGTTGAAGTCAGAAAAGGGGTCCTTCCAATTTTGTACAGATATGCAGGAATAGCGAGAATTCATGAGTATAGATGTGATTGTGCACTTTTCAAGCTCCCGTGAGCCACAAAATTCTGGCCACGTTCGAACTATTGATCCAAAAAGACCTACACACCATCTATCAAGGACCTGTACACCCGCCATTCTAATCTATCCTACCAAGAACGCCAAGCTCTTGCTCAACTGGCAGACAACACGGACATCACTATTTGTAAAGCTGATAAAGGTGGTGCCCTTGTTATCTTAGATACCAGCTTTTACCGTGAAAGTATCACTAACCACTTGAGTGATAACTCATTATATATGGAGGTGCACTCTGACCCTTCACCAGAATTCACAGAAGTGCTACAGAACATCATCAATAGAGCTGTTATAGCAGGAACCATCACAGAACGGGATAACAAATTTCTCATGAAGGATCATCCTCGAGTGCCATATTTATATATGGTTCCAAAGATTCCTAAACATGCCACACGTCCACCGTTCTGGCCCATACTAAGCACATGTAACTCCATTCATGAGCCGATTGGCATTTACATTGATAGACACTTACAACCTAGCGTAAGACGCATTGCAAGCTACATACAAGACACCACGGACTTTCTCACAAAAATCAACAGTACAGTTATTGAACCCAATGAAACTGTCTACTTATGTACTATCAACGCCAACTCATTGTACACGTCTATCCCACATAATCTGGGATTACAAGCGATGGAATCAGCTTTGCTAACCACTGATAAACCTTTGACCCTACAGGTGTTTCTTATGGAACTGATGCAGTTCACCCTCCACCACAGCTATTTTAGCTGCATTGACAAATTCTTCATCCAATTATCAGGTGTGGAGATGGGCAACTGCGCCGCGCCGGCGTATGCGAACCTGTTTATGCACCAATTTGAATCTGATCACATCACATCGAACCAAGAATGGCAGGATCACTTAACAAGTTACTACCGTTACATAGATGACATTTTCCTGATGTGGAAAGGTTCAGAATCTCAACTTGTGACAGCTATCAATAATCTCAACTCAGTTGATACACGGATTCAATTTACACACACCATCAGCCAAACACACATATCATTTTTGGATGTTAACATTAGGATTCGGGATAACAAACTTGAGACTTCCATCTATACCAACCCCACAGACCGCCATACCTATTTACATTTCAGAAGTTTTCAGCAGATGAGTCTCAAGAAACACCTGCAATACTCTCAACTCTTGAGGGCTAAACGCATCGCATCTACAGAAGATCTTTTCAAACCTGATAGCTCCACCATTGTTATTTATTTGCGAGTTTTTATTTACATACCGATTTGCGATTCTCAAAATGTGATCGGCTACAAATCGCAAATTCGATTTTTCATACATATGGCCCATATTGTTTTGTCTGTTATATGTACTCTCTCTTTTTAACCTGTTATGTGTTTTCATATGCCTGTAAAGAAAGTGTTTTTGATGTCTGAATCCATTACAGATGTTCGTGGAACAACTGTTATTGGTTATTCCCACACTATTAGTATTGTGTATTTTATGCGCTTTTTTTTTTTTTGGTTAAAAACTTTTATTGAGCAACAAAATCATGTGTACAGAGATGGGCCCACAACCGCACGGGCTGGCCGCTAAGATCGAAGCATAATGTGGTATAAAACAGTGGTCGCCACTCCGGCGGTCAGGCACAAACGACACAAAATGTCGCCCACAGTATGGAACAGGATAAGACAATTATCTTATTTTAAAACACACCAAAACGACAAACATAAAAAACAAGGCGGAGGAGTAATACACAGAGAGTCAGCCCTGGAGGGGAGGGAAACCCACTAATCAGGAATATGACGTCATAATCAGTAGGACAAGTTAAGGCGGGGGGACAGCGGGGAGGTCAATCAAGCCAAAGGACAGTACATGAAATTTCAGGAACATCAACCTAGGGTGATGCGGGAACATCAGGGGCCTCCACCAGGGGAGGAGCACAAATATCTCCGCGATAGGCGTTCCACTGACACCAGATCTTCGTCCATGCCCTAGGTCTGCCCCTAGCTGTGTAGACGGTCTGTTCGCGGAACATAGACCAGTCCATGTTTTCTTCCCACACAGAGACAGTGGGGGGCCTGTGGGAGCCCCAAAGTTGCGCTATGTCCTGCTTCGCAACCATATACCCCAGGGTCACCCATCTGGTTTGGGCCACCGAACAGTCGGTAGGTTCCCACACGTTCAACAAGCATCTCCGGGCCTCCGGCACCAGTGCAATTCCAGTCACGTCAGCCATCACCGCAAGCACCGCAGTCCAATAGGCGGCCACCCTCGGACACTCCCAAATAATGTGAAGGAACGTAGCACTCATCCCACATCCACGCTTGCATAGGCCATCCGGGGAAAAACCCATCGCAACCAAACGAGGACCAGTAACATACACCCGGTGGAGGATCTTGAGTTGAACCAGACGGAGACGGGCAGGAATGGCAACCTCTTTCGGAGAAGATAACGCCGATTGCCAATCCTCATCATCTAATTCCAGCCCGTCGCCGACCCACGCTTCTCTAAGTCGAACGAGCAAGTCAGCGCGATTGTGAATCAGCTTCTTATAAATCAAGGAGATAGTGCTATCAGGGAGATAGCCATCCAGGATACGATCCTCGAGGGGGGAGGACTCAGGGATGGCGGCACCGGAAGTCAGAACAGAAGTGAGGGCATGACGGATCTGTAAATATCTAAAAAATTCCCTATCACTCAGGTCATAATCATTTCGAAGGGCCTCGAAGGACTTCACCGCCCCATTCGCACACACGTCACCCACTCTACCGATTCCAATCATGTCCCAACGGTCAAACCCTTTCGTTGTCCAAAGACATCCCAGACGCTCAGATGCAAAAAGCGGAGTTGCCAGCGTCACTCGTTCATCCCACCCCAAGCTCACATTCGCAGCGCGCCACACACTAACCGCAATCCTAGTTGGTCCCGTAAGGTGGAGCCCAGCCGACCTAGAGTAAAGCGCTCTATTAAAGTTACCACCCGGCAGTTGAAGTCTGTCCATTTCAAAGGCCGGATCCGGACCCGGGGAGTACATCGAGTGGTTAATGGCAGACAGTTGAGTAGCCCAATAATATCTCTTGATATCAGGAAGTGCTATGCCCCCGTCATACCAAGGGATGGTGAGCTTCGCAAGTGCGATACGTGGGCGCCCGTCCCAAATCAGTTGCCTTTGTAGACTCTCGACCTCTCGGAAATAAGTAGCGGGGATATCATCATAGGAATTCTGGAGTGCGTAAAGGAATCGCGGTAAGGACATCATCTTGAAAAGGGCAGCCCTGCCCAGCGGCGACAATGGTAATTTACGCCAGCGAGCCACGTCCAGCCGCAATCTATGAAGCGGGGGAAGGAGATTACGTTCAAACCGGAGCGACGAATCCAATGTAATAAAAAAAAACTAATATTTGAAACCGGACTGAACAACCTGGATGGGAAATCTATTCGGCAATGGGGGCAGGTCACCCGAAATAACATAGACACAGGATTTAGCCCAGTTTATAATCAAACCAGAATTCTTACCAAACGAGGCGAGAACGTCAAATAAGACATTCAAAGATTTACGCGGAGAAGTAAGATAAAGAAGAATGTCGTCCACATAAAACGAAACACGGTCCTCAAAATCTGGGGACCAACGTATACCCTTGAGGGAAGGCTCCCAGCGAATCCACGCAGCTAGCGGCTCTAATGCGAGAGCAAAAAGTAGTGGAGACAAGGGGCACCCCTGTCTGGTCCCCCTACCAAGGGGAAAGGGAGCCGACACTCGGCCATTAACCACGACCTGTGCCAGGGGGTCGGTATACAGTAGCTTCACCCATCCGATGAACCCCGGGCCAAAACCAAACTTCTCAAGAGCCGCCCAAAGGTAGGGCCACTCTATCGTGTCGAAGGCCATCGAGGCGTCCAACGAGGCCAAAATGGCCGGCTCCGTCAGAAGCCCCGCCCTCGCGATGGCTCCATGGAGGCGACGTAGATTAAGGGCTGTGTTACGGTGCGGGATAAATCCGGATTGGTCCGGATGAATCAAGTCACTAACGACCGTGAGGAGGCGAGTAGCCAAGAGTTTGGCAAGAACCTTAGGCTCGACATTTAACAGGGAGATGGGTCTATAAGACGAACAAAGATCCCGGGGCTTACCATCTTTAGGAATTACCACAATCGTAGCCAGGCGCTGGTCATAAGGGAGAACACCCCGCTCCCGGGACTCCGAAAACATTGTTCGAAGATAGGGCGCAATCTTATCAGGACGCAGTTTGTATAACTCAATTGGCAAACCGTTCGGGCCCAAAGCCTTGCCCGAACGGAGAGAGCGAATTGCAGTCGCGATTTCGTCCGTAGAGAACGGGGCCTCCATAAAGGACCGCTCCAAATCGGAGAGGCATGGCAAAGCTATGTCGCGCAGCAAGAGGCGAGAGTCGTCTTCATCCCTTTCTGACACTGGGGAGTAAACCGCACGAAAATAGTCCGCAAAACATTCCACTATTTCAACCGGGTCTGTCACTCTCACACCATTCAAAGTCTGAATCACAGGCACCACTCGATTCGCCCTCTCCTTCTTGTCCAACCAGGCAAGCAATTTCCCCGCTTTGTCTCCGACATCATACAGAAGACCCTGTTGCTCTCTAAACATCATTTTGGCCGCATCTGTGACCAGAGACTTATAGGCCAATTGCTTCAGACCCAGGGCATGGAGTTTGTCACGAGTGACATTCGATTCCAGGTCAGCCTCCATCGCAAGTATTTCCATCTCAAGCTCCACCACCTCCCGATTCCTTGCCTTTTTGGTTTCAGCAATAAGAGACAGGGCCTGCCCACGAATCACCGTCTTAAAAGCCTCCCATAGGGACACCGCAGAAGAGACAGACCCCTCGTTCTCCAGAAAGTAGTTGTCCAAGGACGTAATCAATCGACCACGGGTCTCAGGGGAGGTCAGGTACCAAGGGTTGATAGGAGCCACCCGGCCCGCCGCCTCCGCCCCTACATCAAACCAGAGCCAGAACGGAGAATGATCTGAGATGCCCCGGGGGAGGTGTCTAATCTCGCGGACAGCCGATGACTGTTCAGCTGGCATGAGGAAGTGATCTAGTCTAGACAAACTCCCGTGGGCCCCAGAGTGGAAAGTATATTGAAGTTGAGTGGGGTGCATAAGTCGCCAACAGTCCACCAAACCAAAAGTAATTAAAAAAACCACCCAGCCATAATTGGGTCGAAGGAGTGTCCCTAGGGGGGTAACGATCACTTAGACCAGAGAGAACAGAATTAAAGTCACCAGCCATGAAGAGAGCACCATCAGGGAGGCCCAACAGAACTCGGCCCAAATCAGAGAAGGTAGAGGCTTGCAAGCCGGGGGGCACATAGACGGAAAACAGGGAGAGGGTTTTGCCCTCATATCGACCCACGAGGACGGCATAGCGCCCCCGATCATCAAGGATCACATCATCTATCGCAAGGGGAAGGGAAGCCCGGACCAGGATGCCCACCCCCCTGGAACCCGTTGTAAACCCTGAGTGCGCAACAAGACGATAGCCCCACCTATTCACCGCGTGACAAGTATTGCCCACCAGGTGCGTCTCCTGCAAAAAGACAATATCGGGCGACAAACGTCGCAGGCAGCGCAACACCACCCCCCGCTTTATACGATCCCCTAGACCATTGACATTCCATGAAATAAACCTCAACCCGCTACCCCCCATCCCACGAAGTAATGCAGGAACCCTCCCCCAATGAGCATGACACTGAAAGTACAATCATCAAAATAGAATCGCCTTGAGAAAACAAAACACAAACTACAAACTCCCCAACAGCCCACCCCCCAACACCCACGGAAACACCCCCCACCCTGCACCCCTGCAGTAGACAAAGAAGCCACCCCAACATGCAGTGTGCCTGTCGCCCAGAAAACCCCGTTCTACAAAAAGACCCCGGAGGAGGAAAGGGCTCAGTCCCACCCGCCACCCCGACAGAAAGTAAGGGAGAAGAGAATACATGGAAAAAAGATGCGTTCAAGTACAGAACCCAGGAAGAGATAACATAATACGGAAACAGGGGCCCAGATTACAAATTCAGCTCTCCACGCCACCCTCAGCACCACCCGGGTGCTCGGTGGGATCAGTCAGATTTGGCCGGTCCGGCAGAGAGTCCAGCCAGTCATTTACCGAATCAGGTCGATCAAAGAAAAGGGTCCGTTCATTGTACTCCACTCGTAGCCTGGTAGGAAAAAGCATGGCGTATCTCAGACCCAGGTCTCGAAGACGCTTCTTAACTCCACGGAAGCCCATGCGCTGTCTCTGCACAAGCTGTGAGAAGTCCGGGTAAAAGTTCACCGTGGCATTTTCGAAAGCCACCGGGCCCTTAACTCTCGAGGCCTGCAGGATGCGTCTCGGTCCCTATAATGAAAAAGTTTTGCGACAATGGGCCTCGGCGGGGCGCCCGGCTTACCCTGGCCACCCGGAACACGATGGGCACGTTCCACCACAAAGAACTTACTCAATCCGGACGGAGAAAGGTAGTTTTGTATCAAGTCCTCAACCAGGAGATCAACAGAATGCGGATCAGGATTTTCCGGGACACCGATCACACGCACGTTACAACGCCGTGCCCTGTTTTCAAAATCCTCCAGGCGCTGAGTCATGAAATCGTTCACCTTTCTGAGGTTGCCGATCTCCGTCTGCATCTCCGAGACGTCGGCCGTGAGGCTAGATGACTTGAGGTCCAATGACTTCACCTTCTCCTTGGTTTTAGATAAGTCGGCCCGAATCAGGTTCACATCAATAGCCACGTTATCGATTTTGTGGGCCAGAGCCTCATACTGTTGGCCGATGGTTTCTCTCATGCCAGAGATGGCGCCCATGATGTCCTGCAGGGACGGCTCCGCCGCCGCATCCAAAGGGTGCCCCACTGCACTCGGGCCAGGCAAGGTAGCACTGGGGGACACCTTCGATTGTGTGTACCGGTCCATGATATTAGACTGGACCGGGCCCCCGCGAAGGGGCGTCTTGGTTTTTCGCCTCTCTTGGTCCCCTCTGCCAGTCATAGTGGAGACCGCGTCCCCAAAAGACCCACGCGACCTGGTGAAAATGGCCGCAGGAAGACAGGGCGCCGGAGCCGATGAAATCAGCAGCGAGGGCAAGTTGAGGTGCGAATCGGCCCAGAAGGACACGAAGTAGGCAAAGAGTGCAACTGTAGCCTCGCGCCGCTGGACCCAGCACCGGCCAGACACTTCCGCTAGAAGACGTAGTCTGAGTCAGAATCAAAACCGAAAGTTAAGAGGGGGGCCCATTGGTCGAGTCCCCCTGCCGCTGTTGTTCAACTCAGACACGGCAACAGAGCCTCACCAAGACCCGGGCGCGCCACCAAGGCGGTCCCCGAAAGTTTGAGTCGACGTAGCTTCGGTGCCCCTGGTCCAATTCGAAATCCAAAAACAATATTAGGATCAGCCCAGGTTCCTCTTTATTAACCCGTGTAAGAAATCAGGATATGTTCAGGATATCATGCCGGGAGTGGCGGGGGTCCGGAGAGCGCTGTGCTCACACGGCCATCATGGATGCCCGCCAAGCTCCTCCTCCTTTTTATGAGCTTTTTAATCAATAAATAGATTTATACTTTTTTATAAAAAGACGTTGTCCAGATTGTCCATCTGGGATATATGGCTATACTTCCCATGTACGTATGATGTGAAGATTAATGAGTGAGACCTTGATGTAATTTAGTATATACAGCCTTTATCTTTCCTATTTCTTTCAACAGACCAAAGGAAACTTCTTTTGTGATACATAAGTAATATTAGTAACATAATTACAGCAATTCCATACATGCACATGTATATGCCACATTAGGAAAAAAATAAAAGTAGAAGCAAATGAGAAACATAGATGTATATTATATTCAAGCGAAAGGGAGAGACAAAAAAAGAGAGAAACAGCATAATTATAATTATGTATTAAGAAATACTATATGCATTTACATCCATGTTTCATGCACTACAATTCGTGCTAACAAACCACTCCATGCTTTTAGTGAAAGATATTGTTTTACAAAATGGGTAGCAAACTGTCATATTCGGTGTCTCAGTGCTTGTGCTATAAGTGACAGAATTTGACCAAAGACATTGTGGGTACACTTGACATCAAATAGGAGGAAGACTACATACTAACCATCACAGATGTGGTAAGCCAACATATCTCGATTCGACATACTGATGGCATTGAAGCAGCACAAAAGGCCCTTAATACCAAAGCAGCACATTTCCTTGAGTCTAATTACATGATCTTAGAAATGTTATCCCTTTGCTTCCTTAACAACATTTCCAGCTTTAATCCGGCATCCTGCAGTCAGATGCGTGATATTACAATGGGAGCCAAATTCGCACTTCCGTACGCCTACATCCTCATGGGAGAAGTAGAGACATTTTGATTCTGGGATGATCAATCTTTGGAATGTACTCCCATAAAATCTTCTGGGGGAGGTATATTGATGATATACTCTGCATCTGGCAAAGACCAATGACTACCTTACAACAGTATCTCCAAAGGATCAATAATTCTTGAAGACACATTTAGACTACTGCTCATTTCACGACTAAAGAAATAGACTTCTTTTACATTGTTCTTTACATAAGTGAGACTGTAACACACTTTTGTTGGAAGAACAAATAAAGAACTCTGCAAAAAGAACTATCATTTCAAACACTGCACAGCTTTACAAGTAAATCTGAAATCTGGAATTACACTACAAACCACATACACTCCATACCACATGGATAAAAAACATTGCCATTTACAACGCCATTTACAACGCCAATATCTCTAACTTAAGCAAATGCAAGACCTATTACATTTCCGATGCTTGTTGCAAAATGCATCTACGATGGACAATGTAAAAGTAATTAGGCATGGCGAATCTATTGGATAAAGGGTGAACCTAATAAAGCAGTTTGTTTCTTGATACACATACACTAAATATGCTCCAGGGAAGATATATATAATATCATAATGTTCTCCCCACCTCTACAATGGGAACCCCCATAACTTGGCTATATTTGACAAAATACAACCAGGCAAATAACCGCAACAGTGATAAAGTAAATGAAGCTAGCCGAGACCAATTCAACTTGGAATCTAAACTATTAGCAGTACGTTTTTACTACAGAAGCTCCATTACAATATGGACGCCATCTTAGTGCATCCACATTCGATCTTTGATCTGCTAATTCACTTCCCCTTTCCTTTCACAGAGACCCTTCATATGAAATCACTCTTTCATACACTTTTGACTGAACTTTTAGCTGGTGAAGAGGCATTTGTTATATATTAGACAACTGATAGCGAGGTTCTCACTGGGAGGAAAGGAGATGGCAGGAAAGGGGGGCGTGGCCAACAGCCGAACATGGTGGACGTGAGCTAGGTTCGCTCCGTCCAAGTTTCCCCTGAAATCCTGGAAATCATCCTGTAACGGTGGGGTCTGGCCCCTACCCCTCGCATGCAGCTTCCTGAATCCTGGTCCGCGCTGCCGGTGTCTGGATACCGGCATTGGGAGCCCTGCGAAGCGTCACACGGAAGAAGAAGGGAGGCCTGCCATTGCCGTGGAGACCGCGGCCCACAGTACACTGACGGGCGGACCGGAAGTGATCCGCGCCCGGCTGAGTGACGGGCGCTGAGCGCAGCGGAGCGGCTCTGGAAGTTTTGGACCCGCCGGAGCACCACTACGAGCTATTCCACTGCTGAGGCACCCTGCGGTGAAAGTAGCGACCATCGGAACTCGCCGGAGAGCGCCGGAAACAAGGGACGACTGGCGTCCAGGAACACGGCGAGGGCTAGGACGTCCAAGTCCGCGGCCAGCGCCTGCCCGTGGCGCTACACACTGCCGAGGAGCACATCTTGTGGATAGAGGGCACGAGCGAGGTGAGGGACGGGATTACTGGTTGGACCTGGCGGGGCTGCGAGACGAGGCATTGACAGAGCCTGACGCACGGAGGCGTCCCACGTGGTCCCTCCTGGTCGGGCTCCTACTACAAAGCCGGGGGACACTTGCATGACCGAGCCCAGCCATTAGCCTGAGGGAAAACTGAATGTACCACTCACCGGCGAGCCAGGCTTCCCTCCCCGACCGGCTTTAGCGACAGCGCCGAGCGGACTGAGACGGTGTGGCCCCCCCCCACCCCGCCTCAGGGGTGCCGAGAGTGTGGCAGGACCGAGAAGGCATAGGGAGAGCTGCACCGTGGTCCGTGACCGGTGGGGGCCGATCGCCGGACAGTCACTGGCGCTGTCCGATCATAACACTGACCTGAATCGGGCCTGTCGCGGTCTGGACGCCCCGACGCAAGAGGCTCATCACCTTGCGCTCTGTGCTACTCACCCGTCGCACAGGGTGCCCATTGCGGGCCCACCCATTGCCTGGGGTCTCGAGGACACAGCAACGCAGCTGGCCTGACCAGAGGAGAGGGCGAGGCGCCGGTCCTGGCCGCGGACGTGCCTGGTACCACTAGCTGAGCTGAATACAGAGACATCGGACCACCCCCCGGGGTGTGCGGTTGCACGGAGCTGGATATATAACTGGCCTGGTCGGCGGTGAGTGACCGGAGGTACCGAGAAAGGGCGGACGGGGCTACAGCTTATCGCCCACGGGGACCGCAGTGGACGAGCAAAATGGGAAGGAATAGACCCCCCGTGGCGGAGCGCAGGCCTCTGGCTCGGACGATCCCCTGGCCTCTTCTAATGAAGACGTGATCCCTCCCACGGGAAATACCTCCAGCGAGGCTAAGCTGGACCTCATACTCTCGGAGATCCGGGCATCCAGGGAGGCACTTGAAATTCGGATGGATACGATGTCGACGGGCCTATCGCTACTTAAAGATGACCATAAGAAACTAGCGGAAAAGGTATCGGAGCAGAAACTTGCGATTGCCGACTTGATACCCCAACAAACGGAACACTCCACGAGACTGGAAAAGCTGGAGAAGCAAATGCGACACCTGAGAGAGAGGGTCGATCATGCGGAAGGGCGCTCAAGACGCAACAATGTACGCATCTTGGGCGTGCCGGAACGCAGTGAGGGGACGAATCCGACTCGCTTTGTGGAGGAATGGCTTAAGACCGTAGCTGACCCAGCAGACCTAACCCAGATGTACAGCGTGGAGAGGGCGCACAGGGTCCCTCCCAGACCACCGAAGCCGGGGGCCCCACCTCGCCCCTTAATAGCACGCCTCCTCCACTTTAAGGACAGAGATGTCATCCTGAAGGCCGCAAGGGAGAAAGGCCCCATACAATATGAGAACCACTCAGTATCCATTTACCCAGACTTCACGCAAGCGGTGCAGAGGGCCAGAGCGTCTTTCTGGGGAGTGAAGAAACTACTAAGGGAGCGCAGCATGAAATACGCCTTGTTCTACCCGGCGCGCCTCAGGGTCATTCACGATCACAGAACTTATTTTTTCGACGCTCCAGAGGAAGCTTCGGAGTGGCTGGAGGTTACACTCACCCCGATGCACTCCACACGAGAAGAGCGGGAGGTGCCGGAGACGCAGAGGTCGGAAGGCCGGACGGAGTCCCGGGGTCGCCCTGGTCATCTGGACGCGGAGGAGCCCCGCACTGATCATCAGGACCGGGAGGAAGAAGTCGGCTCGGCAACGATAGTGCGCTTAACCACCAACGCACTGGCGGAACATGACGCGAACGTCGGGTCGCCATCAGCGAGTCAGACAAGTTCCCATGCTGCGGCTTCAGACACGGAAGGCAGCATACAGTTGTTTCCCCAAATTACGGCCCAGATGGCGGCGGACATGTGATCCTAGCCCCTACAGCGCCGGACTGGTAATGTAGCGGATGTTCTAATCTGTTTCGAGGGGGGGGGTCAGGAACTTGGGACACTTTTGAAAGTGGGGGACGATGGTTACGAGACTTTTTGAAGTACACTGCTGTGAGAGTTTGTCTGGGCTTACACCCCCAAGCCTAGGCACGGTTCCAGAATTCAATTACCCATGTTGGGTGTTACGGTTTGGTCTTCTGAGGTTGTAGAGGGGGACCTACGTGTTGGGGTAATGTTCACAAAGGTAGCACTGAAACTTTCCATTTCGTGGTCAATATTGATACGGACAATGGTTTTGGAATATTTTGAAGGTGTCCGGGGTAATGACATCCCCTAACGATTATGTGGTCTGCACTTGGAATGTACGGGGATTGGGCTCGGTACATAAGAGGCACAGAGTTCTAGCACAACTGCGCAGGCGGCGGGTGCACATAGCGTGCCTCCAGGAGACGCACTTGAATGAGACAGAGGGGGCCAAAATGTTGAGGAAATGGAAGGGCCAGCTATTCGCCACTAAGTACTCTACATTCTCCCGGGGAGCAGCCATTTGGATTAATAACATGGTCCCGTTTAAACTCATTGAATCTAAAATAGACGGAGAAGGCCGCTACGGGCTTGCTAGGGGATTGCTGAACGGTGTGTGTGTAGTGCTTGGATGTTTGTATGCCCCGAATGTAGAACAATCACAGTTTTTTGCAGACCTGGGTAGGGCGCTAGCGGATTGGGTGGAGTATGATTGGGTTATAGGCGGGGACTGTAATGCGGTACTAGATCTCACGCTCGACAGGTCACATCCCCCTCTACATGCAGCCGAGAGTAGACGACAGGCGGAGGCGATGGCACAATGGGCTGAGGGATGGGACCTTGTTGACACATGGCGGGCACTTCATGCATCACACAGGGAATACACGTTCTACTCCCCTCCGCACAAACTCCACACCAGGATAGACCGCAACTTTTGCTCCAAGACACTTACGTCGTCAATCGTGAAGGTGGGACATATGGGGAAGACGCTATCGGATCACAATCCGGTGGAATTGTCCTTGCAATGGGGTAGATTACCCACCCCCATACCGACGTGGCGATTGTCCCCTAGCCTCCTAGACGACTCAATTTTTAAGTCCACCCTCTCAGACGCTACCGCACATTACTTCACCGAGAACACAGGTACGGCAGGCTCCAGGCAGGTCGAGTGGGACGCTTTCAAGGCGACTATTCGTGGGGTGGCCATGGGCACCAAGGTAGGCATCAAACATCAGGTACTGGGGAGACTGCGAGAGGTGGAGGACCGTTTAGCAGCTCTGGAAACCGAGGCTGCAGGCACGGGCGGCGCCCTCACACAACTACAGGAGGCTAATATACAGTATGCAGAACTTCTAGAAGACCTAAGGACCCTAGATTATAGGGAATACACCGCACGACAGCACTCACAGGCGGACAAGGCGGGTGCGCTTTTGGCGCGCCTGACCAGGGACGCACCGGCAACCGCTCCTATCATGGAGATACGGGATCCCTCCGGGGAATTGATCCAGGGACAACGGGAAATTAACACGACGTTCCGACGTTACTACGCTAATTTATATGGCCCTCACACCCCACTCTCGGAACCGGCATTGGAGGAATTTTTCTCCGACGTATGCGTTCCTAAACTGAGTGCGGCACACAGTGAGGAACTGGCAAAACCCATTACGGTTGCGGAAGTTAGAATGGCCATTAGGGCTCTGCCCAAAAACAAGGCGCCCGGGACAGACGGACTCCCGGCGGAGTTTTACCTGACATACATGGACCTATTGGCCCCCCGCCTTCATGAGTTATATAACGAGGCATTGAAGAGCAATGGCCTGCCTGACACGACACTACACGCCCTAATTGTCTCCCTTCAGAAACCGGGACGGGATGCCTTGCGACTAGATAACTACAGACCGCTGTCACTTCTGAATACTGACTCCAAAATTCTCAGTAAGATACTGGCGGCGCGCCTGTCCCAGCACATCCCAGAGATGGTGCATCCCGATCAATGTGGGTTTGTGCCGGGTAGGAGCACGGCGCTAAATTTGCGGAGACTCAGTCAATTAATGGCTCCGACTACAGGGGGAAGCGGCACCGAGGGATGTATCTCACTGGATCTACGTCAGGCTTTCGATACGCTCAGGTGGGACTACATGTTTGCGGTCATGACCAAATTCGGGATACCCGCCGGATTTATAGCCTGGGTGTCCCTATTGTACCGGAAGCCTACGGCACGGGTTCGAACCAACAAATGTATCTCTGATCGGATTGAGATAGCGCGAGGCAGGAGACAGGGGTGCCCTCTCTCGCCCTTACTGTTTATAATCGCCCTGGAGCCCTTAATGCTGAAAGTACGTTCTACGGCGACTGCGGTGGGGATTACTAGGCTTAATGCTCACCATGTCATATCCATCATTATGGAGAGCATAAACATTATGCTCCACTCCCAGACGCACAGCATAACAGGATATTTTATCCACAGTTTTTTTACTCCTTCCTATTTATCAACTTTAGTCCATATTTTACTCGATATTTTTTGCCCTTCTTCATAGTTTCCACATCATATGCCATTTGCCTCTTTGGAAGCTTCACATATTTTCACGTGTCCATCCAGACGTTCGTCAAAAATACGCTCCAAGTGCAACCAAAAGTCTGGATGGACACGTGAAAATATGTGAAGCTTCCAAAGAGGCAAATGGGATATGATGTGGAAACTATGAAGAAGGGCGAAAAATATCGAGTAAAATATGGACTAAAGTTGATAAATAGGAAGGAGTAAAAAAACTGTGGATAAAATATCCTGTTATGCTGTGCGTCTGGGAGTGGAGCATAATGTTTATGCTCCCCATAATGATGTATTTTAATGAGTGCATTAGGGCAAGCACTACCTAGGCTGCACGCAAAAAGCACAAGGTGGAAAAACGAAGATAAAAATTTTGAATATCGGTGTGCAGACCACCCACTTTTGTTACTGAATGTAAAATGCCCCCCGTTGGCTCTTGCACCCTGGACAAATAATTATACAATGAATCAGATAACAAGTAACATACTCCACATTTTGAGTTCCGAACAACGCTCCAGCGTGGATAACATTGCATGCTGAAAAGTTTTTATGATAAAACAATAGAAAGTTGTGAAATGTTGAATGTCACGGTATTTACAATTGAATGCTGGGAGTTGTAGTGCATAGGCAGGTAATCGAGAAGAGTGAGTAGGACGCACCAGGGGGCGGAGCACGCTGGTTTTAAATGAGGGTTGATGGAAAGGGCCTTGACATACGAGATCACTTAGGCTGTTGATGGCGGTAGCCGCGCGGCACACAAAAAACGCAATGAGCAGGTATGATAAAAATTGAACTTTAGAGGATAAGTAAGAGTATTTTCAAATATCTGTTAGTTTGTAGTAATGAGGGAGATCTTCCCGGTTATTTAGAAGGCTGTGAGTACGGGTATCTTTAATAAACGTCTGTTAGCGTGAAACAACTTGGGTAAACGTTGATGTTATCTGGGAGGGTGGTGAGAGTTTAGAGATACGAACGTGATTGAGCAAAGGGATGTTTAAAGAGTAGTGAGCGGGATTCGGTTGATAGAAGGGATCTGTAAAATAATGTAAAGAACTGGCGTGAAGAGAGGAAGTTATCTCACGTAATTTTTGCACTGGACTTCAATTTATTTGTTTATGTTGTTATCTCAACTGTATGTTAACGCGTACTAAATGAGTGATGATATGAATCTGATGTAATACCCATGACTGATAGGTTCTTTTCTATTGGTTATTTTGTAGCGACCCCTGACGAAGGGCTGGTGACGCAGCCCGAAATGCATTGGGCTTTTAATAAAATCATGCTGCTCGGAACTTTTGGTTGCACTTGGAGCGTATTTTTGACGAACGTCTGGATGGACACGTGAAAATATGTGAAGCTTCCAAAGAGGCAAATGGGATATGATGTGGAAACTATGAAGAAGGGCAAAAAATATCGAGTAAAATATGGACTAAAGTTGATAAATAGGAAGGAGTAAAAAAACTGTGGATAAAATATCCTGTTATGCTGTGCGTCTGGGAGTGGAGCATAATGTTTATGCTCCCCATAATGATGTATTTTAATGAGTGCATTAGGGCAAGCACTACCTAGGCTGCACGCAAAAAGCACAAGGTGGAAAAACGAAGATAAAAATGTTGAATATCGGTGTGCAGACCACCCACTTTTGTTACTGAATGTAAAATGCCCCCCGTTGGCTCTTGCACCCTGGACAAATAATTATACAATGAATCAGATAACAAGTAACCTACTCCACATTTTGAGTTCCGAACAACGCTCCAGCGTGGATAACATTGCATGCTGAAAAGTTTTTATGATAAAACAATAGAAAGTTGCGAAATGTTGAATGTCACGGTATTTACAATTGAATGCTGGGAGTTGTAGTGCATAGGCAGGTAATCGAGAAGAGTGAGTAGGACGCACCAGGGGGCGGAGCACGCTGGTTTTAAATGAGGGTTGATGGAAAGGGCCTTGACATACGAGATCACTTAGGCCGTTGATGGCGGTAGCCGCGCGGCACACAGAAAACGCAATGAGCAGTTATGATAAAAATTGAACTTTAGAGGATAAGTAAGAGTATTTTCAAATATCTGTTAGTTTGTAGTAATGAGGGAGATCTTCCCGGTTATTTAGAAGGCTGTGAGTACGGGTATCTTTAATAAACGTCTGTTAGCGTGAAACAACTTGGGTAAACGTTGATGTTATCTGGGAGGGTGGTGAGAGTTTAGAGATACGAACGTGATTGAGCAAAGGGATGTTTAAAGAGTAGTGAGCGGGATTCGGTTGATTGAAGGGATCTGTAAAATAATGTAAAGAACTGGCGTGAAGAGAGGAAGGTAACTCACGTAATTTTTGCACTGGACTTCAATTTATTTGTTTATGTTGTTATCTCAACTGTATGTTAACGCGTACTAAATGAGTGATGATATGAATCTGATGTAATACCCATGACTGATAGGTTCTTTTCTATTGGTTATTTTGTAGCGACCCCTGATGAAGGGCTGGTGACGCAGCCCGAAATGCATTGGGCTTTTAATAAAATCATGCTGCTCGGAACTTTTGGTTGCACTTGGAGCGTATTTTTGACGAACGTCTGGATGGACACGTGAAAATATGTGAAGCTTCCAAAGAGGCAAATGGGATATGATGTGGAAACTATGAAGAAGGGCGAAAAATATCGAGTAAAATATGGACTAAAGTTGATAAATAGGAAGGAGTAAAAAAACTGTGGATAAAATATCCTGTTATGCTGTGCGTCTGGGAGTGGAGCATAATGTTTATGCTCCCCATAATGATGTATTTTAATGAGTGCATTAGGGCAAGCACTACCTAGGCTGCACGCAAAAAGCACAAGGTGGAAAAACGAAGATAAAAATGTTGAATATCGGTGTGCAGACCACCCACTTTTGTTACTGAATGTAAAATGCCCCCCGTTGGCTCTTGCACCCTGGACAAATAATTATACAATGAATCAGATAACAAGTAACATACTCCACATTTTGAGTTCCGAACAACGCTCCAGCGTAGATAACATTGCATGCTGAAAAGTTTTTATGATAAAACAATAGAAAGTTGCGAAATGTTGAATGTCACGGTATTTACAATTGAATGCTGGGAGTTGTAGTGCATAGGCAGGTAATCGAGAAGAGTGAGTAGGACGCACCAGGGGGCGGAGCACGCTGGTTTTAAATGAGGGTTGATGGAAAGGGCCTTGACATACGAGATCACTTAGGCCGTTGATGGCGGTAGCCGCGCGGCACACAGAAAACGCAATGAGCAGTTATGATAAAAATTGAACTTTAGAGGATAAGTAAGAGTATTTTCAAATATCTGTTAGTTTGTAGTAATGAGGGAGATCTTCCCGGTTATTTAGAAGGCTGTGAGTACGGGTATCTTTAATAAACGTCTGTTAGCGTGAAACAACTTGGGTAAACGTTGATGTTATCTGGGAGGGTGGTGAGAGTTTAGAGATACGAACGTGATTGAGCAAAGGGATGTTTAAAGAGTAGTGAGCGGGATTCGGTTGATAGAAGGGATCTGTAAAATAATGTAAAGAACTGGCGTGAAGAGAGGAAGTTAACTCACGTAATTTTTGCACTGGACTTCAATTTATTTGTTTATGTTGTTATCTCAACTGTATGTTAACGCGTACTAAATGAGTGATGATATGAATCTGATGTAATACCCATGACTGATAGGTTCTTTTCTATTGGTTATTTTGTAGCGACCCCTGACGAAGGGCTGGTGACGCAGCCCGAAATGCATTGGGCTTTTAATAAAATCATGCTGCTCGGAACTTTTGGTTGCACTTGGAGCGTATTTTTGACGAACGTCTGGATGGACACGTGAAAATATGTGAAGCTTCCAAAGAGGCAAATGGGATATGATGTGGAAACTATGAAGAAGGGCGAAAAATATTGAGTAAAATATGGACTAAAGTTGATAAATAGGAAGGAGTAAAAAAACTGTGGATAAAATATCCTGTTATGCTGTGCGTCTGGGAGTGGAGCATAATGTTTATGCTCCCCATAATGATGTATTTTAATGAGTGCATTAGGGCAAGCACTACCTAGGCTGCACGCAAAAAGCACAAGGTGGAAAAACGAAGATAAAAATTTTGAATATCGGTGTGCAGACCACCCACTTTTGTTACTGAATGTAAATGGCTCTTGCACCCTGGACAAATAATTATACAATGAATCAGATAACAAGTAACATACTCCACATTTTGAGTTCCGAACAACGCTCCAGCGTGGATAACATTGCATGCTGAAAAGTTTTTATGATAAAACAATAGAAAGTTGCGAAATGTTGAATGTCACGGTATTTACAATTGAATGCTGGGAGTTGTAGTGCATAGGCAGGTAATCGAGAAGAGTGAGTAGGACGCACCAGGGGGCGGAGCACGCTGGTTTTAAATGAGGGTTGATGGAAAGGGCCTTGACATACGAGATCACTTAGGCCGTTGATGGCGGTAGCCGCGCGGCACACAGAAAACGCAATGAGCAGGTATGATAAAAATTGAACTTTAGAGGATAAGTAAGAGTATTTTCAAATATCTGTTAGTTTGTAGTAATGAGGGAGATCTTCCCGGTTATTTAGAAGGCTGTGAGTACGGGTATCTTTAATAAACGTCTGTTAGCGTGAAACAACTTGGGTAAACGTTGATGTTATCTGGGAGGGTGGTGAGAGTTTAGAGATACGAACGTGATTGAGCAAAGGGATGTTTAAAGAGTAGTGAGCGGGATTCGGTTGATAGAAGGGATCTGTAAAATAATGTAAAGAACTGGTGTGAAGAGAGGAAGTTAACTCACGTAATTTTTGCACTGGACTTCAATTTATTTGTTTATGTTGTTATCTCAACTGTATGTTAACGCGTACTAAATGAGTGATGATATGAATCTGATGTAATACCCATGACTGATAGGTTCTTTTCTATTGGTTATTTTGTAGCGACCCCTGACGAAGGGCTGGTGACGCAGCCCGAAATGCATTGGGCTTTTAATAAAATCATGCTGCTCGGAACTTTTGGTTGCACTTGGAGCGTATTTTTGACGAACGTCTGGATGGACACGTGAAAATATGTGAAGCTTCCAAAGAGGCAAATGGGATATGATGTGGAAACTATGAAGAAGGGCGAAAAATATCGAGTAAAATATGGACTAAAGTTGATAAATAGGAAGGAGTAAAAAAAACTGTGGATAAAATATCCTGTTATGCTGTGCGTCTGGGAGTGGAGCATAATGTTTATGCTCCCCATAATGATGTATTTTAATGAGTGCATTAGGGCAAGCACTACCTAGGCTGCACGCAAAAAGCACAAGGTGGAAAAACGAAGATAAAAATTTTGAATATCGGTGTGCAGACCACCCACTTTTGTTACACCATGTCATATCGGCATATGCCGACGACATACTGCTATTCCTAAGAGACATGAATAACCCAGTGACGCCGTTGCCGCGGATTTTTGAGGCCTTCCGCGAGTTGTCCGGCCTCGCCATCAACGAGACAAAGTCGTACGGGTTTGGATTTCGCGGCCCGGTGACGGGACCGCAAATTCAGTTTCCACCGCCCTGTTTCCAGGTGGCACCCGTGACGTTTAAGTACCTGGGTATCCAGGTGTACCGACAACCGCAAGACCTGCTGGATGGGAATCTGGGGCGTGCCCTGACTAACCTAGCTACACGGATACAATTCTGGACTACTCTGCCGCTATCATTGGCAGGAAGGGTGGCTATATCAAAAATGGTGGTATTGCCGCGCTTGTTGTACTTCTTTATGAATTTACCAGTCTCTATCCCTATGCCCTTTTTTAAGAAACTTAACACTCTCCTACTCTAACTAATATGGGGGAAGGGCAGGAGACGCATAAGCATGATCAGACTGCAACTACCCACGGATAAGGGCGGCTTGGTAGTGCCTGATTTGTTCGCTTACGGCTGTGCGTGCCAACTGCAATGGCTAGCTTATTGGTTGGCCGGTCGAAATTTACACGAGCTGAATATGACGGAGGGTGATAGACGACGGGGGGATGTCCACCGACTGTTACTGCCGGGAGTCAAAACGCCGAAGGCGACCCCACCCCTTCTCAAACTGGCTCTTACATACTGGAAGAGGGCGATCAGATATGCGAATGGACGTTCGGTTTATGCGCCCTCGATACCCCTGTTGGGCATTCCACTGGGGACAGGCCCGATGACGGAACGAAGACTACAGGTGTGGCAGGAGGCGGGAATATCGCAAATCGGGGATTTCTTCTCGGATAACAGGCTACTGCCATACGAGGAATTCGCCAGGCTCCATAGGACGCCGAGAGCGCTCTTTCTACAACATGCACAACTGACTCACTACATAGGCACCCACTGGTTGGAGGATGGGGAGGAGCCTCCCACCAACACATTGATCACGATGCAATACCTCATGGGGACGGGTAGTCACTTGACAAAATGGCTGACTGCTGGGATACGGGAAGGCAGGGCTGACCCCCTACAACCCCAGAAATTGCGATGGGAGGTGGATCTAGGGGTGGCCTTGAGCGACAAGGAATGGGACCTGATTTTGAGATTACCGAAGAAAGTGTCTCGGAACCCTAGGTTTAAATTTATACAATTGATGGTAATACACAGGGCATATTTGACTCCCCACAAGATACACATAATGTTCCCGACTGCGGCTGATACCTGTCCCAGATGTCAGCAAGAAGATGCAGGTATGATGCACATGTTCTGGGATTGCTCTAAGCTGGGACACTACTGGGGTGCAATACACCACATATTAAATGACATAGCACCAGGTAGACCCTACACATCCGCCTCGTATTGCATGCTGGGGATAGGACACAAAGAGAAGAAGAGGAGTGTGGGATCCAGATTTGTGGATTTGGCGCTGTGCTTAGCGAAGAGGACAGTGGCGATGAGGTGGAAATTGGCAAGGCCGCCAGACATAGAGACCTGGAGTGGGGAGGTGATCACGTGGGGTAAGGCTGAGGGGCAGGAAAAAGGCAGGGAAGAACGCAGAGGCCTCAGGAAACATCCCATCTCAATGGACTGGAATGCCCTACTTATAGCGTTCGAACAAGGTATGCAGGAACAAGGGGACTAGCACAAGGCTGTCGATCGTCGTAGGGGGACACAATGCCCATGGCCGAATACACGCGGGAACTGAGATGCGGACACACACAACGAACTAACTGCTATACATATATGATGTACAACGGGGACTGGCACCCCTATCGGATGCTGTTTGTAATGCGCTCAATGTCACAAAACCGTCATAGTGTTGCTATATGGAAGAGTAAGTGCTGGGAGGGGGAGGGAATTGGGTGGGAGTTGGGGAGTTGGGAGGTTGATATACACCGAAAATGGAAAATGTTATAATTGAAATGCGTACTGAGATATATGTCAAGATACAGTGATACACTATATGACTGTCTGTACGATATGCAGTGACTTATCTTGCAAATAAAGAAATTTTCAAAAAAAAGGAGATGGCAGGAAATGTGACTCCTGGAAAGATCTGTCTGAACTGCAAGATGTTGATGAAGTATCTTTTCAAGGACTTGAATCTGGGGTCTATTGTGAAGATGTGAACAAGTAGCCAGGTTACCTGCTCCCAGGGTTTTCTAAAATCCTACTGGACACGGAGAACAGGGAATATATCAGATGTGTCAACTTGTGTTTTTATAAATGTATACTAGCATGTGTTCTTACAGTAGGTTGGCATTCACACTCTCTGCACTCTGGATTTTAATACACAAGAGCATTATAGACTCATTTTATTGAGATCCGTACAGTTGCCTCTCTTATGGAGAGATTCCCGTTTCAGTCATTTTACTTTTCAAAAGATGTCTGCTGATTTATAGCTGAGAATACTTTCCAGCTTGAAATGTTCTTTGTTTAAATGCAAAATCTTCATGGTTATACCTTATTTTCTTATTAGAACTATTAATATGGTTTCTTAACTAACACCGATACTCCAGGTTAAATTGCCATTCGAATGCCTAATTAAGACTAGGGAAATTCCTTTTTAGAGCATGCTTGTTATATTATCACTATATTCTTTGTAATCTATTTCTAATTTGGCATTTTCCCTGTTTTGAAATATTGACTAATGGATTATTTGAACTGGAAGAAATGATGACTAATGACTTGCATTTACTGGATAAAACCAATTAAATTTACGAGAACTGTTAATAAGACTCTGTAACTCCCACCAACTCTCTTATATGATTATTGTGGAGCCCCAAATGGACTTCATTGTGACAGGAGTTATTTAACAATTACACCCAAAGCCTGGGATACAAAAATCCCAGTGCTGTCACGTATTTGTTCTGCTCACTATTAAGTGTCACTCTAAGTGTCACACTGACACATAAAGATTTCACTGTCACACATAATGTAGTGTCCCGTGTACTGTAGAGCATGGGGCCCCTAAGGTATTATCTTGCAAGAGTCAAGAATTGTCATTCTATTAAGTCATTGAAGTGCCACATGAGGGCCATCGTGGAATTGCCACCAGAAAGCGAGTCCGCCAGGACCATATTTGGTTCCCTCATCTTAGTGAGTGTGTTGAGAGAGAGCTCCAGGCTTATCCTTTTTGTAACTGTTTATCACCCAAAACAACACAACATACTTTGAACATGTCAGGACTTTCAACTCAAGTCTGAGAGAAAATTGCAGTTTACTTCTTTGGACTCCATGAAAATAGCCACTACCTCTTAGTAATTATAGATGAGTACTCCCCGTTTCCTCTTGTGGAAAACCTTTCGCCAATCACTCATGATTGAATAATTGAAAGACTAAAAGGCATATTTTCAACCTGGGGTGTTCCGTTTTTTCTAACATCTAACAATGGCCCACCATTCAATGGTCAGGAATTCAAAGGCTTTCTTACTCATTTGAATATCAAGCATACGAAAAGCACACCTCTATGACCACATGCTATTGGCATTGTTGAAAGTTTTATGAGCACTCTTAAGAAAGCTGCCCAGCACGCTGCAATAGAAAGACTTGAGCTCAAGTCAGATCTTCATTCTACTCTTCGACCCATTCTACTACCAGTGACAGCCAAAGCACTCAGATGTTTGGACGAATCATGGGTACCAAGCTGCCCCAGTGAACCACTGAGAGAACAATTTATGCTTAGAAAGTTTGACTTACTGATTGATCTCACAAGTCCAGAATGAAGACTTATGCAGACAAGAGTCCGATGTTCTCTGGCAAAATCCATTTCAGGAAGGGGACCGTGTCCTTGTCAAGCCGAGGTGAAAAAGCAAATCTGTGTCTCCTCAGCCTCACTCTACGAGATCTGGAGGAGTGGTTTGAGCACCTCAATGTCTCATTGAGGAACTATGATGTACATATGTTTGTTTGCATCCTTTTATTTAACAAAGCGGAAGATGTAGTGTCTTGTGTACCATAAAGAAAGGGACCCCTATGGTCCCTATCGGACTCCGTAGTCTAGTGATGTAAATAATTGGGTGTGGTTAATTAAATTCATGACACAATACATGCCAGTTAACAGTGACACTCTAGAGAATAAAGACATGTAATACAGAGCTCTGTGTGTGGCATGATTCATTTATATCCTACCGGGCTGGGGAGGACGCTACATATAGGAACGCTAAAACAGGAAAATGTCACTCATAAGCAAACTGAAAACTTGCCAGCAATGTGCTGTGCATGTCTTCATCTTGTTCAGCAATGAAGCAATTGAACAAATTATTTGGTGCCGTATGCCCCTGGAATTTACTGTACGAAAGGCATTAGCTTTACGTTTAAACAACTTCAAGGCTTATAATTAGGGTGACCAGGTGATCCGGTTTTCCTTGGATGGTTCCGGTTTTTGGAGAAGTGTGCCAACACTTTTCTCCAAATTGCATAAATATACCGGTTTTTAGGTGCTTTCTGGGTTGAGCATGTGCACTGGTGTTAAAAAGATGTGCGCATGCTCACTTCTGGACAAGTTACAGCGTGATGTCACTCCAGGTGAGTGACATAACATTCTAAAACTTGTTGGGATGATTGTTTTTTGCATGACTTCTGGTATCTTGGCATTCAGTCATTCAATACAACCATGTTATGCTCTATGGAATGAGATCAGTGTCAATACGGTTCTTTCACAAACACTTGAAACACCTGCAGGTTGCAATATATATCCGGTGTTCAGGAATGAAGGCTCAATCTTGTTTTCCAAAGCACCCTAGTCAGGATGGATGAATGCCCCACTCCCTTATGGACAAATATCTGTGTGAGATAAATGGTTTCCTGTCTGGACACACTAACTAGCGGGAAGGGAAATGCTTTAAAGAGAGATTTTTTCTCTCTGGGTTTCCCTTCTCTTTCTACAAAGCAGCAACAATGTTGTTGTACCAGCCAAAGGGACAACAACTTGTCCGAACCACCAGCACACCCTGTTGTGCTCACTGAAGTCAGAGGTCGCCGCCTGCAGCAAATTCCATCTAGCCTGTTACCTGTGTGACCCTGCTCTGCCCTTTTCAAGAGAGCGTGCAGACTGAGGCAGAATCAGGCAGCAGCCAAAAGCGAAACGGGCTTGGAGGGGAACCAACCTCCATGACCCTTCCACAGCCCCGACAGCACCAGTAAGTTGGAACTTACCACATGAGCAGCCACATGAGACTTGCCCTCACAGACTGCAGGCCAGCACAAGACACCCAACTTGAATATGTAAATGGCTGTGAGACATTTTCTCTTTATTGTTTGGCCTATGTTTGTTGTGTTAAAACCCTTCCCAAAAAAATAGCAGCCATTTCTTTAAACTTTTTCCCTAGGGCTGCCTTCTTTCCCTAATATAAATATTGGTAATTTCTCCACATTTTACATGTACTTAAAAAAAACTATCTGCTGTCATTTTTAACGTTGCCTTTCTGTGTTGATTTACTTTACTTGGCAGTTAGTGATCAAAAAATTACAGTGATACTGAAAAAGAAAAAAAACATAATTACGAACTGGTGCACACCAGGAGGAGTGGATCTCTCTGGGCTAAATTAATAGGGCAGAAAAAACTGTCCTTTTTGCAAAGTATCTTTTTGTTTTTGTTTTTAACAAAGAGGCTGCAGGGGGGTTCACTTGAAGGTTGGATGTATCACTGAGGCTTCTTCAGCTGCCAGTGGTGGTTCTACACTCAGCAAACCACATATGAAGCGGGTGCTAGTCATCCCCAGGTGATGTGGCATTCCACCTGCCACATAATGTAGTGCTCCCCTGCCACATAACTCCAGTAACCCTCTGTGGAGGAGGCTGTCATTGTTGTCCCATTTCTATGTCTATGAAAGCTGTCAGATAGTCCTACTTTTATAACGAGGGTTGATGTAAATAGTATTTCAACTTCTATGTCTATGAGCTGTCCCGGTTTTTAGGTTGAGTTTAGAGGCAACGCACATTCGCTGCTCTGTGAGGCATACTGTAATACCTCTGAAGGCTTTGAAAATGCCCACAGCTTCTCATTGGTTGCATGGACTGCCTTTACAAATTCCATAGTTTTCGTTCATGAATAGTGTACATTTGTCCTGCCTTGTGGCTGTTTTGTTCTCGTCCTGGTGACCGCCCCTGCTACATGAATCCTTTCATTATGGGCCATATGTTTTTGTTTGAGTGCACTACTTTTCCTTTCATCCCTTTCCTCGCTGGCACACGGCATTGCTTGCAGTTCACTCCCTGTGCCATCCCCCAACACCTCCGCCCCTAGCTTGTTACTTTCCAGTGTCATTGTTCTGTAATCGCTCCACGTCACGCCTGCCATTGCTTCTATGGTTTGTGCTACTTTCACTTTTGGATGTAGACCATCAATCTTGTTCCCCTTACCACTAATTAGTGCACAGTGAAATGGCAACAAAGTGATCTTGAGAGTATTTTTATAAAAGTTAGCACAGTGCAGGTACTAAAGTCCATGCAGAGGAAGGACAGGGCGCCCATCAAATAGCTGCAGAACTGTGAACTGCCCCCACTCCTGTTCTATTCGGCAGAAACCAGCTAGCCTGATACTCCTCTAAAAAAGAAACATGCTCACAATGTAAGTCCCTTAGGTATACACTGCTGGAAATTCAAAAGTCAAAATTTTTGTGTGCTGCTGCATCAGTTTCAGTAATGTTTAGTATCTAGTAGTCTCCTTTGAAGGTCGTGCATACGCACTCTGAAAAACATTACAATAGCTTGCACCACATTGAAGAACTCATGCGGTGCTAGACAACTGATACTAATTTCAACAGAATGACTAATATGCATATGTTGCAAGGCATCAATGTTTTTCAAGTGTATTCTTTCTTTTTAAGGAAAGTAGCTTCTAGTGCGCTCTTGAATATGCCATGCATGGTATTTGTCACAAGCTGCCATTTAAAAACCATGGTTTGCCCATGTGGCATAAAATGAACCCGATGTTTAACTTTCATATGACAGGGGTGGGGGGGCCTAAATCAATGAGTGTTTGCATAGGAGGGGGTTTCAAAAAGAGGAGGGAGATATACTTTTCAAGTACCCTAGAGAGGGACTATGCCCTGAATGTGTTCCTTCGATCAAATAATTTGTTTTCGGTATTCGTGGTGAGCACTGTATCCACGTCGAGATAGATTTGATATAACAAGGAGAAGACGAGCAAATCAGAAAAGCTTTGCAAATGTAAAGGCGCTTGTGGAAATGTTGTGCTCGCTGATCTACAGCCGCGGCCCATGCAGGTAAGAGCGGTGGGGCCGACGTGATTTCGACAGACGATGACAAGAGACAATTAAATAAATAAATAATTTTCCCTCGTTATTGTCCATCGAAATCCCCCCCACCCAGCACTACCGCCACCGCTCTTACCTGCACGGGCCGCGGCTGGTGGTCTACTTTCATTCTAGACCGTCACGGAAACCAGTCATGCTTCTGGGGCAGTGTGTCCCGTTTTAAAAAAATATCTATTTTAGAGCTGGGTGTCTAAAATTCAGCCGCGGGCCGTGGAGGGAGTTACGGTGGGGCAGGGAGGCGGGGAGAGGGAGGGGCGGGGTGGAGGGTGCTAAAAGCAGGCATATGGATCATTGCAGGTAGGTACACAATTTAATTAATAAAACGAAATTCGTAGCGCGCACAGCATTGCTTTTTGCAATGCAGTGCGCGCTACGAATTTCGTTTTATTAATTAAATTGTGTACCTACCTGCAATGATCCATATGCCTGCTTTTAGCACCCTCCACCCCGCCCCTCCCCCTCCCCGCCTCCCTGCCCCACCGTAACTCCCTCCGCGGCCCGCGGCTGCTAAAATTGATATATTGAAAACACCACACATTTTATTAAACATATCTGTCCGCTTGGGTAACATAGCTTTAAAACATTGCAAAAGCGAATAGCTCTGGCTAAACCACTTATAAGGTCCCAAAGGCGATACCTATTAGGCTATGCCAGTGCTTGCATTGTTTTGAGAATCAGGCCACCCTATTATTATCCATCGTTCGCACCTAAGATGCTGATGGTCGTCTTGCTGCGAGAGTTATTTAACGTGAGAGCGGTCTAGTGTTTTGGTTCTTCGAAAGGGACGCTTCTTCTAGCTATCGGTTCTCTAGGGCTGGGCTCCCTAATTATAGGTAGAGAAGTAGGACAAACTCCGGAAACGCCTGTGTTTTTCTAGTAAAGCTCAGGGGCCGTAAGTTTGTGGTTATAATCAAGAGAATATTTGTGATGTCAAAAAGTCAAAATAACTATGGGTAATATACATGTAGTTAGGTTAAGCCAATGCTCGACCTCCCTAGCCACGTTTTTTTCTTAAATATGTTTAAGCTTTTCTATAGCATTATGCTACCAGCTGGCGTCTGACTAAATGCGGCTAAATTAGAAATAATTGAGGTGAACGCAGTTAGCCGTCTATGTCCTTGTATCCGACAGCCTTGTTTCAATATGGCGGCGTCTATGTTGAAATGGGTTAGTCCGTCGTCGGTTTTGTGCCGCTCTGCCGCTAGGTGGGGGCTGATCGCACAGACGCTGCAGCCAGAGCCGGTTGCAGGGAGTTCGTCTCCGTCTGTCTGCCGTTTAGTGTCCGGGCCTGTTTGTAGCGCCCGGTTCTCCTCCTGCCCACACCGGTGCCTCACTGCTTTAGGATGGGGCTGCTCTCCCGGCTCTTGGGCTGGCTGCGCTCGCTCTTCTGGCGGGAGGAGATGGAGCTGACTCTGGTCGGGCTGCAGTACAGCGGCAAGACCAGCCTGGTGAACATCTTAGCGGTGAGTGCTGGAGTTGATGGGAAAGGGAGATATAATTTTTTTTTTTGGGGAAGAGGCAGGTGACAGCGATGGGTGGAGGCTGGAAAGGAGCAAGTGGAGGCGTATACGGTGCTTTTTTTTGTTGTTGCAGATTTTATATAGCTTAAGCAGGTGGAGACTGGAGTGCTGCAGTAAACAACCAAAACTTATTTTATGTTGGTTAAGAGTAGTGTTTACATACGTGACACTGTTTCTACTTGGCGTTTATCTAACCAGCGAGTGCGTTCTGGGGGGTGTAGTCATGATTTAGTTTAGTTGGAGCAGCTCTCATGGAAACAATTATATGCCTAAGGAAAACGCTATTGGAAAACGTGTGTCCTTGGCGACTGCCATCTGGTAACCTCAGGGAAGAGTGGCTCATCAGTGCCCGTTCTCTCTATGTTCTTTCTTTGCTTTTTTAGTATTTGGAATCGATGACACGATGAGCCATTCAACCCTGACATCGGGCAAGGTGATCTCACTGTGCATATAGAGCCTGACCCCGGATGTAGAAATAGTGGAAGCAGCCAGCCAAGAACACAATGTTAATATTGGTTGAGGCAGATTGTATTCAGCTCCAAAACATAAATAAACGGATTAGGGATCCGGGGGAAGGACAGCCAACATCATGACAATGTTTGTTTTTTGTTTGGGGGAGGGGGGGGTTGTACGGGGCTATTGCACTGTTATGTGGACCACAAGGTCCAACACGGCAGTAGAAGAACAGCCAGTCTGTCCAGTGTTGTGCCAGACGTTTTGGTGCCTCCCTATAGAGAATGCACAGTGCAACAACAACTAGACAGCCTCCTGTAAACACACGGACTCATAGAGGAAGGAAGATGAAATGGTATAGAAATCCAGAGCCACGTCAAATTTACTGTTGTACAATTGAAGGCAAATACTTTAATCCAAAAGTAGGCAGTGTGTAGTTCACTACATCTGGGATGCACTTAACCATTGCCAATAGGGAGGTTTGTTAAGTTAGCGGAAGCAGATGTATTGGCATTCATGGCCAGAATTCTTAGTCATTTGTTGCAATTGCATACTGGGCAGATGGCAGCAGAACAGGCATGACCCAGCCAACTACAGAAGAGAAGAGCACGTCAAACAAGAGCTGAGGTCCTCAGTAGTCGAGTATGTCTAATAAAAAGTGGGATGTTTAGAGTCTGAAACAAAGTGGGGGCTGCTGAAGGACAGGAACTGTGGTTTTTAGGAGAAGATCGCATCAGCGAAGAACTGGGGTCATTTGTAGCAGAGTTGCATCCGACCAAAACTAGTGTCTGGTGGAGAATAGTACCACGATAAATAACAGAGGCTTGTACATAACAGTGCATCTGAAAACAAAAGCTGGGGGCTGATTGGGAGGGGGGTCATACCAAATACTCACTGTGGGCTTAGAACCCACCTGTCACTCCCCATTGGTTGGCTTTAGGTCACTATCATTTGCTTGCTGGGTATTCAGCGTCTTGCCTTCCTACTTTTGTGTTTCTGCCTCACCTGGAGCATTGCCTCTTTACCATCCTTTTGATTGGCTGACCTCTATCCTTATCTGCTTACGTTTAGGGAACAACTTTTTCGTTTTTATTAAGCACTCCATGAGCGTGCATGTGTTTCCGTCTCTCTCCCACCAAATGCTTGCCCTGTGCTCTGTGTAGCTCTTTCCATCATGTGCTCCCTTTACCTTTTCTCCCCCATTCCCCACCTAGCCTTATTTTAGGTCTAACTTTTGCTGTCTCTCCAGACTTATTTTTCCTATACAAAAAAACAAAAATCATAAATATGTATATGTACGTAGAAGGGCTTCTGGCAAGCAATCTTCATCTATTCTCTGTTAACTTCTCCTTCACATTTTGACTCTGTCCACCACAGCATATAGCATGGGGCAGTGGGTAAGCCCATGTCACCCATTGGCTGTCCTCATTGTGAGTGACAGCATTTTTGCCTACGCAATTTCAAGTGCCGGCAAAAACCTTGTACTTTTAAATGTTTTAATATTTAAGCACACATTTCTCATTTGGTTTACCTGTGCACCAGGAAGTCGGCAACATGGTTCTGAACCTCATGCAGCATTACGTAGTGGAGAAGAAAATGGCACCAGAACTCTTATTTAAGTACTTAATTGCTCTCAATCCAAGTTGGTTGCTGTAATCTTGGTCATTCTGATATAAGACCATTATGCATATAAAAGCTTTCTTTTTATATCCATGAATGATTGTGTGCAACTTGTTGCACAAACTTCGTTCAAATAATAAATAAATGTATACGTTTGAAAATCACCACTAATAGTCAGTCAGACTCTGGGAGTCATCACTCCTTGGATGGAGTGCTTCTTCATCATTGCTGACCCATGGTCCTCTGAAGTACTTTTAAATGCTCTCAAGTAAGCATGGATGTTTTACTCTTGCATCATTGGTACCATTTTATGATTATGTTTTAAAATGTAGTGCTTCATTCTGATATTGCTGCTACTTTAGGAACTTTCTGATCATTGATAAGTTGCGCTTTAGTCTGCCTTCTATTTCCTATGGTGCCTGATGCGATAACAGCGCGAGGCGTCAACACCAAAATTCACATAGACGTAAGCTGCAGGCATTGTAAGAAGACCCTGCTCTTTTGCGCCCCTTTGTTGGGTATCAAAAAAGATCACTTAACTTCCAGAACACCGTACTTAAGTGAAAACCTTCGTGTGTGCTGTTAAACATTTTGCCTCATCACCTTGTTTTTGTTGTTCTCACCATGAAAGGCAGGTACAGAGTTGTGCATGCGATAGATGTCTATGTATTCTGTATGATGGCTCCAGCTTCCCTTTCGAGGAGGCCTTTTTAAACAGGTGATTTCAATAATGCTTTTGTACCTGACGCGGACAGGCCACTGCAATAATGGCTCTGGTAGCAAGAGAATGACCATTTCTGCTCAGCTGATATGTGCAGTAAAACAACAGTAGTACCCTTTCTAGATTGAAGTTTGCATTGCAATTTATCCCAAATAATTTACATGGATTTACTAACGTATATATGTTGCTTTTTATTAATGTTAATCGGAGGTAACCCGAGTAAGTAATGTACATGCTGCAGAAGTCGTTGTGTACCACATGATCGAAAGCTGACAATATTTAAATACTCCAATTCTGACATCTCTGCCGCCCGTTCAAGATTTGAGAGTGATGGCCTTCGGGATGCTTTTAATGGCATGAAGGAAATGAGGCAAGTGGGGATCCATGTCACATCATACTTTGTTCATGCCACTAAGCGCTTGTGAGAAACTCTTTTCAGATATCCAATCTACTCCCTTTTTTAATGTATTTAAATATATAGTTCCTTACTTGTGTGGTATATTCAAAATATGTTCAGTGAATTTTCATCCAACTAATTTGTATGCCCAGACGTTCTTCTGTCGCTTCTTTGACCACCTCGACCCGCCTGCGTGCCCAGTCTAAATATCGGATTGCCAAAATTCTACAATGACTTTCCCGTTGCATTCTGCATATGGAAATTGAGTGGTCTTTAAGGCGTTCAGAGATTTCAGACTTGCTAGTCCACCTCAATCAAATTTGAATCAAATAGTTGACTTTCCTTTTTAAATGACATTCATCACAAAACTCTTACCTTTCCATGTATCCTTTAGAAGGTCCGGCATCGCCTTAGAAACATCCTTTACCACCTTGTCTCATTCCTAGTCTCATGGTGTCTGAGACTGTTTACCTCACTTGTGGGTTTTTTTTTTGTGAGCTTTTTTTTATGTCAACATGCTGTAGCCTGTCACACAGACTTCACAATATCTTCTGCCTTTCCACTTTGGGAAAGGCAGTGTCTCGGGCTTTTGTTAGCGTCTCTTGCAGGTCTGCTATGTGTTAATTTTCCCGTAATGTGTTCATCTCAGAAACTCTGCATGACAATGCTTTATAATTAAGAGTGAATGACAAGTCATTTGGCTGCTGAACCATGCGGCCTGGCAACTTTTGGTACTTTTATATCTGTATCTTCTCCTTAGACTTGAAATAAACTTTGAAGACATTGCATTATCAACTGGTTCAGGCTTTATAAGTTTGTTGGCTTCAATATCTGAAATTGCATTTTCATTGATAACTGAATCGATCAATTATAAAAACAAATTAACATCTTTGTGCTGTCGCCCCCCAAAAAAACCAGACCGTGTCATATATATATATATATATATATATATATATATATTTTTTTTTTACATTTGTTTGAAGGCTCGGGTGGTCCCATTTGCTGTCCCGCCTGCTGAAATGCACCGTAGCTCAGTGGATTTTTTAATTTACAGTGCCAAGTGGCGTCATTCTGTAGGACTGTATGATAAATGCTCACACATCATCATGCAGGCACCAGTACCATCATGACGAGTATGCGCTCTGAATGCATCACAACACTTTTTGGGGGTGCAAATGCTGCACTACTTCATAAAGAAAGTATTTTGCTTTTAACTTTTGGCTTTGTCACTGCTTGTTATACTCTGTGTTCCATCCCTATTACAAATGGAACTTCTCAGTTGCATAGCTGAGCGTGTATGTCCTCTTTCGACCTTGTCGTTGAGAGCTCTTGCCACTGAGTGAAGTGTCACGCGATGCTAAGATTATACTCAACTGAAAATTTTATGTGTGCTTTTGTGCAATATGACACACTTCCTGTGATCATGGAAGATGTCTAAAATTCTTAGTTCTGGCAGTTTGCATTGTGCAAGGATTGCAGCCAGTTATATTGCTCAACCTCATACATAGTTAGGATTCTGTAGTACTCCCCCTGTAAGAGCATCTTTTCAGGAAATGCTCTCTTGCCCTTGTCTGTTACTTCTCCCTCGTTCTCTTCGATCCTAGCAAGCCTCAACAATGGATAATTTTTTACTGGGAAAGAAGCTGTAATACTGTAAACTCATGCTCAGCATTTGTTGCTGTTCCTAGTAGGGCTAAGAGGGGGTTCAAATTGTTCTCCCTAATTGTTCTTGCTTTGTAGAGTGTCCCCTATTTGATAAATTCATATTAGCCTACGATGTTACGACTCCTGACCTTCCAGATGGGTATGAAGGCACCAACTCCATTTACATTTAATAGGGGAAGGGGTTGGGATTGGTGGTGGTGGGGGAGGCCTGAGGCAGAGGCACAGCGTTTGTTATTGGGTGGAGGCAAAGGACACTTGGATTGGGTGGGAAGTGAATGGCAATGAAGACGTGGTTGAGAGAGTGAATGGGAGAAAACACGTTGGCCAGAGGTGTGATAAGGGGTAGCTGATGGCGTTAGGAGAAATGCAAGACAATGGAGGGTGAATGTTACTAGGAATTTTGAGACCAGTCTGAAAGGAAATATAATTAGCTGGCTGAGAAAGATGGACCAGGGATTGGGCAATTTTTCAATAGGTACCAGAGATTGCAGAAAGGTCATTGTTTTGGGCTTCTGAGAGATTCCCCCCATGTCAAAGTGGCTCACAACAATCCCCCTTCTTAGTTTGCCAGAGGAAAAAAAGACATCGCAACTGAGTCATCAAAACCGTACAATAATCTGTTGAAGTTTTAAAAGATTGTTTTATGTAGTAATACATTACCACTGTTTAAGAGAACTCACAAGTCCGAAAAGTAGGGAAAAAGTTAAGTCTGTTAGTCATAGACATGGCCATTAAAACAAGCATTTACAATGCAACGGTTTCGCCTTTGGAGAAGTTAGAGCTATTGGCATTGTAAATGACAAAATTTGTATTTATGTGTTGGTTTTGAAAACAGATAAATAAATGGCATTGCCATTTACATTGCCAATAGCTTAATCTCTCGCAAATGTGAGAACTATTGTACCCTACGGACGAGCTCAGCAGACAGCAATTACCACCACACACACACACACCCAGAGCCACACACACACACCCAGAGCCAGCCCCACACCCAGAGCCAGCCACACACACCCAGTGCCAGCCACACCCAGAGCCACACACACACACCCAGAGCCCCACACACACACACAACCAGAGCAGTCACATACACACACCCACTGGAGCAGTCACACACACACACACACACTGGAGCAGTCACACACACACACACTGGAGCAGTCACATACACACACACACTGGAGCAGTCACATACACACACACACACACTCTGGAGCAGTCACATACACACACACACACACTCTGGAGCAGTCACATACACACACTCTGGAGCAGTCATATACACACACACCCTGGAACAGTCACACACACCCAGGAGCAGTCACACACACTCTGGAGCAGTCACATGCACGCACACACTGCCCAAAAATGATTGCTGGTGCCCACCGCCACAAATTTTGCACTGGAGAAGATGCTTGGTATTTAGTTATGGCAATTGAAAAGGTACTTTCTTATGTTGGGAAAGCACACATCACTTTTAGAAAATGCTCATTTTCCGTTATGCAACTGGCTAGGTCGCACAGAGACTGCTGTTTGACCTGTATGGAAACCGCTCCATGCATCTCTCTGTAGTTAAGCGCCTGAGCTACATAGATCTATCTATCTAATGACACTCATTTGAGCAGCAAGAAACTCCTTAAGAAGATCTTAAAACTGCTGCAAAACACTAACTTGCTCAACCGGCTGCAGACTGCAGACACTGCTGTCCTAGCGATCGATCAGACAGTCAATTTGTAGTCCTGAGGGACGCTAATAAAAGGAGCTCTCAGTTGCAGAAGTCTGCTCTTGAGTCTGTATTTCTCCTGCTGGAGATTTCTACTAGTACTCACTGCAAGTTTCAGAGGCAAGTCAGCTTCCTAATCATAAATTAATAGTCCACAATAGCTGACTCTGATTACCTCGAGCTGCCGCAGACTGCATTGGGCAAGCCTCAAGAGAGTGAGGCTGAGGCACACATGATAGGTAGTTGTTCTATACAATTAAAAGAGAGTGTGTTATCTTGTGTCATAAAGTCTATTACATGTTTATTTTGTTTTATAATAAAAGTGTACTCCGACATGTTGCTGGTGCTGGATTTAGAGACACGGGTGGAGCACTTTGAATGAACGTAATGCTATTTTGCTCGACTTTCTGGAAAAATCAACACTCATTTCATCATGGCTATTGCCAATTAGGTAGGCTCCGAATGCATTTTGCAGATGCACGTGACGACTGACTCCTGCACCGCCGGAGAGGTCGGCTATGGTGTCCGTTAGTAGCTGCAGCACACTAGGTGCTGCATGCATTTTCTCAAGTCGTTTGTGCGTGCAAGCACATTATATGGGACACTTAAGTTAAGCCTTAGCCCGTCAGCAACTGAATGAAGCCCCTCATTCCAAGGCTAGGCACACTTACTTTTTTGCAGCAGCGACCAGCGAGTGCAGCTGCAATTATTATTTTGTACAACCCAGCTTCCTGGCTTGCCTCTATCTCTGTGCCTTATCTCCGCCGGCCATCAGGCTCGCTTGGGCCGGCTCAGCTAGCTGCACAGTAAGGGGTCCCGGCGGTGTTCTGGGCAGGCGAACTGCGAATGAACCACCATGTGACAGCCACTGCAGTGAGTCCAGACCATGTTCAGTCACGGTCTTGCCTGCCGCCCGATGCATTGGTTCGGTGTCGGTCACGGGATTCATTGCAGTGCGAATTCATTGCAGGTGAGGCAGCAGCCAATAAACTAAATTCAACTACCTCCTGCAGCAAGTAAATGGCCCTTTATTAACTCGTAAGTCATCTCTCCAAATGTACACTTTTTGACAACTCTTAAACATGCTACAAACTCCTCCACTGTCAACTATGGCCTCTGCGAACGGGTACAAAACTTGTGTCTGGTTATCGTCACAGTCACTGACTTTACAAATCTAATGTCTGGCCTGTGCTTGGCTACCTTGTAAACATCTGTTATGGAGGACCTCGCAAGTCTACTGCAACTGGCAAGAACTTGAACGTACGCAGCAGCGTCTCTAGCAGTTCTCAATAATGATGCTCAGTCCTTTAACTACACATGCAAGTGCCAGACATAAACTTGAGCAATAGGTGACTTTGCTGTAATTACCTCTACGGCGCTATATGGCATGCATTGCTTCTTTATGCTATGATTTATGTACCTTCTCTCCGTTTAGAGTGTCGACCTCAGTTTCACTCTGGCTTGGACAGCGTTTACTTCCTGGACAGAAACAGAACAAGTTGCGACCGGGTCCCGGCAGAACACCACGTGACATTCCATTTTGACGATACGGAGTGTTCCCCTCGCCCCCTCCGCTCCACCCTCGTCAGGCTCCTCTCCGGTCTCCCTCCAGGCATGGGAGACCGGCAACACCGGCAAAGGCTTCCCCCAGGCAGGGGGAAGCGGCAAACATCAAGGCTTCCCTTTCCCTCCCCCGGGCTGCGGGTGCGGGACTTCCGGCCGGCCGCGAAGGGATTGGCCGGCCGGCCAGGTACTTCCGGGTCGCCGCGGGCAGCGCGGCGGCCCTCGCTAGGCAGGCAGGCGGGCAGAAATCGCGAGGTGGGCACTCGCTGGGGGCGTGAGAGGACACGGACGGCGGGAGGGGGCGGGAGGGGGCGGGAGAGGACACGAACGGCGGGAGGGGGGCGGGAGAGGACACGGACGGCGGGCGGGGCGGGAACCGTGCACAGGACAGCAAGGGGGGCGGAAAGGCACACGGAGGGGGCGGGAATGGACAGCGCATCTGAATTCACTTTCAGTGAAAGGGGAGGGAACGGGAAAAAACGTAACTCCGCCCTGGGAAAAAATCTCCGGAACGCCCCCGAATCTGGTCCAGCCTTGATGGACAGATCCGGCACTCAATGGCTAGCCTCCATTTATGGAGCTAACCAATGAGAGCCGTGGGACGTTCCAGGAGTCCTTATTGACGACATAGGATTTCACCTGCGCTGAAGAGCTGCGCAGAGCGCAGCCTTCGGCAGGCGAAACCCAAAAATGCGGCAAGGAAGGCCAAATTATGTTGCAGAGTTGACGAAATTATGCAGCCAGGTTGACTAAATTATGCGGCAAGAGAAGGCAAATTATGCAGTGTAACGCAGTACATTTTGCAATAGTAGTTCATTATTTTGTAATTTTTACAGATGGTAACACTGTGCAAATACTTCATCTCATTACTGCTAGTTTAACTACTAAATACAGCTGTAAGCAACTGAAAGATCGCCAGTCAATATTTGCGAAGAACCTTCCACTGTGCTGAAACACATCGCCCCGTTTTAAACTTTTGATCCAATTAAGGTAGAAACATTTCTATTTTGTTAAAGTTTTCAGATTATGCAGGAGATGATTGATTATCTGGCAGATCCATGGTCCTATGGAAAATGCTGCAGCCATGGCATGGCATAATTCCAGTGCTCAGAGTCCCCTTTTGCATTAACGTAAATTGACTGCATGAGCAGATAGTGTTGTATCTTTGTCAGAGCTTAAAAAAACTTGTGCTGAAGTCTACATAGAATAAACATAGTCTCTTTTATTTTATTTGTAACTGACAAATGCGACTTATGTTTCGGAATGCTATTTAGTGTATATACTCTAACCATAGATTCCTCACCTTTTAGAATTTCCCTAGGTGCTCGACTCGATCTGGAAATCCTACAGAAATAGCTCCCCTCTGCCAACATTTATGGCCAGGCTGTTTGGTGTAGTAGTTATAGGTTTTAAGTCCACAAAAATACGCGAATAGCTGGCCCTTTTAGTGTGTGATTGAGCAACATTTCCAGATCCAGCATGGTGCCTGGAATGTTCTCAATGTGAGGAATCTGCAGTTAGGAGTGTCCATCAGAATAAACGTTTATCCTGATACTTCTGTGTTTACAACAACTAGCTGCTCTTTTAAGCAACATTTGGCTTAAACTGCTGGGACAGACTATGTTGAAGAAAGAGTGTATTTCATATGTGGATATAAACAATAGGAAAGCCAGTGCGGTATCCAAGATTTGCATACCCTGCTGTAAGCAAAGCAGGCTATAGGCCCTAGAGGTTGAATTATCCTGCAATTAATTCGCAAAGCGTGGTATTTCAATGCCTGATTGGTACACTGTGCGATGATACTATGAACGGCTAGATCTTTCTTGAGCTGTAGGAAGTGTTTACACGGAAGACGAAGTCTTGACAAAATGGTCTAACCAGGATAGTGATGACATTGCTACAGAAATGCAGTGTCCCTGTGAGAGCTGTGAAGATTGCAACCAGTGGTGATTGGGTGTACATAATTTGTAATACACTGGTAGGGTAATATTTGGTGGGACGATATTTACATGCTTCTCTGGTCTCTTGGGGGTTGCTACACCAGGAACATTGAGATACCAATGTGCTGCATTTTTTTATGTCAGTCGTAAGTACAGCTTGTTTTGAGGATGGTGTTCTCCAGTTTCTCGGCAGAACTCAAATTGTTGAGTCACATAGGGTGCTCGTAGCCGAGGACTTTGCTGCTGGGATTACTCTCGCTGAGGGGGAAAGACTCCAGAGATCAGGAGCCCATCTGTTGCCCACACTTGTGCCTGTTTGCTCCGCCCCCACGCGCCATATAGCAGCTCGCGGCCCCCGCTTCGCAGGAGCCGCTCGTAGCCGCGGACTTTGCTGCTGGGATTACTCGCGCTGAGGGGGAAAGACTCCAGAGACCAGGAGCCCATCTGTTGCCCACACCTGTGCCTGTTTGCTCCGCCCCCATGCGCCATCTAGCGGTTCGCGGGCCCCGCTTTGGGACGCGCGTGGCGGGCCTGTCTGAGCCCGCCCGAGCACGACCAAGGATGGGACGGGCCCCCCCCTTTAACTTTCCCTACAAGCTATAAACCAAGGTCAGTACACTTTTGCTTGAAATCTAGGACTGCTTCTTAGTCGTCAAGCTCTTATTGTGTTACAAGTTACTGGAGCTATTGTTTATAACCGACTAAGAAAATGGCTGCAGCCAGTGTGGGAAAGGGGAGAAAGTCGCTTTCTGGAGGAACTATTGTGGGGAAATTTTACCAATTTTTAATAAGGGCATCATCCGTGCTGCAACGCGAAATCGAAATAACCGAAAATAGGCTATCTATGGAGCCGACTTTCGACAAGCGGTCGTCATTGGGCAGACTGGCCCAGGTGTCACCACCAGTGTCCCAAATAATGGCCCAGCTGTTACCACCAGTGTCCCAAACAACGGTCGATATTATGCCCGTTGGTTCCACTGGCGAAGCTAATCAGTCATTAGACACAGTTGGTAGGTCGCTAAGCCCTTCAGCGACCATGGCTATGGCATTAATTGACCCATGCATTCCCCCGCAAAGCTCGGGAACAACCAGATCGGGACTGCCAATTCGGTCGGCATCTAGTGCCAAATCGGGGACCATTTACCAGGTGCCAGACGTTGCAGCCAAAAGAAAACGTGAAGGAACCACATTAAAGAACAGAAAAGCAAAAATACAGAAATATGGCAACTCAGAGAGTAATGCAATCGTAGTTTATTCGGATTTACTACAGTTAACTGCAAACGGGCCAATGACCACCCAGGCTATTGATGATATGATTTCTCTCGAGAGTAGGGGAGATTTCTGGGTTAAATTGGAACACATTTTTACCAAGACTTGCCTTCCTATCTATGATAGACTGAATTCCATAGAACACAGACTCTCCCATCTTGAATCGTTGTGTACTACAGTACAGGGTGGGGAGGGTACGCGGGTTGTGGATTGTGCTAGTAACGGCCAGGGGCTCTCTAGGCCAATAAATGTAGGTTGTCAGCAGGTAACCCCGTTGGCAACAAATGTCATTATGGATTTGCCAGCCCCAATTGTTCCACTGGACGAACACCCTACCACACTTATTGTTTCTGTTGTACCTAATGTCCCAGCAATAGACACGAATAGGGAGGGTGGGGGGACATGGGGGTTCGAAGTTTTGATCGACCATCAAACATGGTAAATATGGCAAAGACCTCTGATGCATGTAAGATTGTGCTACCTCATTTGTATCTCCCTCCCGAATCTATATCCTACGTAGTAGTTTTAGCAGGGGTCCCTACCTTGCGCCAGGGAAAAACGGAGGCCTATAGTGAGCTTAAAAACAAATGTATTCACTGGCTAAACTATAATAGTCCTCTCCCTAACCAGGGTTCTAGTGAAATTCTTTTTGCTAGACGTGTAGACTGGGTGGGGCCCTGGGCGAAAAATATACAGGGTGACTGTGTGGTAATTAATTTCAGGAATAGCTGGGCTGTTAAGCATATCTGCGACTGGGAGGCAGCCAGCCCAGAAACTCAAAAAAAATCCTTTCCCCTAACCTACTTCTACTCTGTTGCGTCTAGTAACTTCTATTCTGATTCCAATAGGAGAAGGCAGGTTTGGGGGGATAAGGAAAGTCGGGGTGGTAATTTCTTCCCAGGCAACGCCAACTGGAAGGGCCATCAAAATTGTTCCCCGGCACTTGCCATGTTTCACCACAATAACAGATTTAGTGCCCTGGATTTAATAGATTGACGGTCGAGGTGTAGATTGCCCTCATCCACCAAAGTTGATAACAAGAGCCTTCTAGAGGTTAGGGATGGCTTTGCAGAGATGAAGCACAATATTCTCCAATACGGATTTCTGGGGGGTGAGGGTACTCCTGTGGCAGAAAGGGGTACTAGCAGGGGGAGTATTTCCAGTGGGTGTTGTGGGCCCCCACCCACAGTAACAAAGGGGATGGGAAGGAGTCCTGGAAAGGGAGGAGGCAGAGCACCTAGGGAGAGGGGGGGCCAGTTGTGGGATGGGGGGGGGAACACACACAAAAGGCTGACCTACTACTTGGGTCAACCAGCTGTAGTACTAACAGGAGGGTTACGGTAGGGGAGGTAATTGGCAACATCAACATTCTTTCCTGGAATGTGGCGGGGATAAAAAACAAACTAATATGCCCAGACTGGGTTCTGTTCATAGACAAACATGACATTTGCCTCATGCAGGAGACGTGGGCCTTGGAAAACAATCAGCTGAGTGGCTTTGCTACCTTTAATATACTAGCCACAACGCGGGGTAGGGGCAGACAATCAGGTGGGTTAAGCATCTGGGTGGGTACGGACCTGGGAGCTAAAGCAGAACAGCTGTCAACAAACTCACTTGATATACAATGTGTTCTCCTAACCCTTCCAGCTAAAAAACACATTGCCCTAATTAATATTTACTCCAGGCCAACGCAGAGTGGGCAAGAGTCTAGTGTTATTGAACAATTGAGAGAATATATACTGACTCTCGAACCAGAGTACATTTTAATAATAGGGGGCGATTTCAATTGCCAGTTTGAGCCCCTTAGTAATATGAATCTAGATGACCCAGACACTGAGAATCAGTACTGGAACATCCCGGAACCCCATATCTCACCAGTTAAAGCATACACGCCGTTGGTTTTACAAATTAACTCATTCACTCTTTCCTTATCCCTGAGGTCTTTCAATGGGGGACTAAAATCGGACAGACCTGGCCTATCGACATTTAACAGAGAAGGGCAAACATCGACCATAGATTATATCATGATTGAATCTAGATCTTGGAATAGGGTTCTGGATTTTCGGATCCAACAGCGGAAAGACAGTGACCACAACGCTCTGGTAATGACACTTAAGCCAGGGAGCTGGGGTTTGTCAAATTACCAAATAGAGCCCAACCCTGCTCAACAACCTCTTGTGCAACACAACAACAGATGGAGAGTAAAATGGCCACACATACTGGGTACTCCAAATAAGTTAGCACACATTTACAAGTAGGTTGTGCCGCATCTTAGTGAAATGGCAAGGGATGCTATATTGGGTTTCCAAGCTGGGTGGGATACAAGGCCTGTTGAAATTCACACCCTGCTGACCTCTAAAATGCTTGAGGCGTTTTACCCGGAAGGGAGCATCAGGGAAAAACTGGTCCTGACCCATCCATGGTATAATGCCATTTGTCGTAAAAAGAAAAGAGATTTAATTGAAGCTATTAAGGCCAAGGATAAGCCAAGGATTAAGGAATTCCGGTTGCAGTATAAGCAGGTGATCCAACAGGAAAGAAAGACCTGGGTGGCTGATAAATGGGAAGATCTGAGAACAGCTTTACAGTATAAGGATTTGAAATCCTTCTGGGCAATAGTTAGTAACGGTGGGAGGGAGGATAGAACAGCAATAACCCCCAACATAGCTCCAGCAGTATGGGAAGCCCATTTCGGAACCCTGTATGCACACTCGCGCAATGACGATTTAGCTCCTTCAACCCTGGGCCCCTTCCATGAGTATCGATTGGGGGAAGGGGGGGGGGGGGGTGCAGGAGATTACCATCACTGAAGTGGAATCTGCTATCGTCAAGCTATTACCCAATAAAGCGCCCGGGCTTGACAAACTTCCAGGGGACCTATTTCGGTCAGAACCGAAAATATGGGCCCCCTATCTCTGTGTCCTGTTTAATTCCATCTTAATGGGGATGGACCCCCGGATACCTGGCGTGGTGCAGAGATAGTTCCCATCCACAAAAAAGGCTGCCCCCTGTTACCTTCAAACTACAGGCCTATCAGCCTGATAGACATAGCTCAGAAGTTGATGGGACAAATAATCTTGGAAAGAATCCAGGTCTGGGTAGAGGAAAATTAGATCTCCAGGCCGGATTCAGAACGAGCACGTCAACTATCGACCAGATTTTCCGACTTCAGGTGCTCTATTGGAAAACAGTGAGTGTGGAGGGTGGCAGCCTCTACCTCATTTTTGTGGACCTGAGGTCTGCATTTGATCTGGTCCCTAGGGATAAACTGTGGAGAGTTCTTCTGGATCTCAGTATCCCATTATACCTCCTGGATGTGCTAATAATGCTCCACACAGATACTTGTGCCCAGGTGAGATGTGGGAAACATGGAGAATTGACAGCCCGTGTACCGGTTAAAAAGGGGGTGCGCCAGGGGTGCGTGCTGGCTCCCACCCTCTTTAGTTTATTTATCAACGGGTTTATAGATTACCTATTAGGTGTCAAGGATATCGATGCCCCAAGATTAGCCTCAGGTAGGGTACCTGCATTGATGTTCGCGGACGACACTTTGCTGCTGTCCAGGACATCAATGGGCATTCAACGTACCCTGGATGGCTTTGCAGACTTATGTGCGTTAAGAGGCCTGGAGATAAATGTATCTAAAACCAAATTTATGATCTTTAATCCTCCAAGGCAGACCCGCCCAAACCCAGTTTTGAATGGCACTCCCCTAGAGAGAGTAAAGACCTTTGAATATCTAGGTATTATTCTCGAGGAACATCTGGGATGGGATGCCCAAGTAGCTAAGTCTGCTTTAAAGCTGACACAAACGGTGGGCGGGCTAACAAAAATGCACAGAGTATTTGTTTACAAGCCTGCCGCTCCAGTTGTAGAAATTTTCAAAGTACATGTGAGAGCGGCTTCTATATATGGGGCGGAACTTTGGGGGCACTATAGGCCTACAAGTCTAACCAGGGCCGAACACTCATTTATGAGGAGTTTGTTAGGACTGCCAGTTAGCACCCCGTTAGTGCCTCTCAGGCTGGATCTAGGGCTACTCCCTATAGAGGAGGAGGTGGCACTAAGGCCACTCACTTACTGGAGAAAACTTTGGTCTGTCCCTGAATTGACTTCCTACCGAAATGAGTTCAGGGATGTGTGGGTTGCAATTAGAATGAAGAAAATCCCGTGGCTAACTCACATTAAGGAACTTTGTGGCAGGATTGGCCTACCAGAGCTTTGGGGATCGTCTGATGTATCGTGCCCGGTATTATCCAGGGTGGATCTGGTATACCAGTATAGGCAGCATAATTTACTGGTACTTCATGTTAGCTCCTCAGTTGGCAGACTGACTTCTCAGTTCCTTCAAATAAAAGAGGAGTATAAAAAGGAGGACTTCCTTGACCGGATTTAGCCAGCATTGGCAAGGAAGTTGTACATGCAATTTAGAATGGGTAGTCTGCTGCTCAGGTAATTTACTAGAAAATGGGACCTGAAAAAAAACACTGAGTGCCCAGCGTGCAAACACCATCTTGAAAACGAAATTCATGTCTTCTTTTTCTGTCCTGAATACCAGTCGGGGCGCAATCGGTGGGTGAAACCAATCTGCAGGAACCTGGGTTTTAGAGAATGTGACCATGCTTTTAGTGTACTAAAATACGACACGCACCCTCCTATCGTTTTTGCCATCTCCCGTTTTTTAAACGGAATGTGGCTAAAACACAGAAACCTTTTAATGAAATAAATTGTGACTCACATATATTATGAAATCAAATGTACACTTCCGATAACTATTGAGAACGGTTTAATCTGATTTTTAAAAGTGATGGTTTTACAAGTGTAAATAGGTGTGTATATATATGATTGTGCTTGTCAGTGATATGCTTTGTTATTTATTATTGAAATGTACTGCTCTGTGTATTTTATCATGTACTTTTATGGCCCACTGTGACCGAAATAAAGTTATTGAAGAAGATGCAAGAGCAGTAAATCAGAGAGTATGGGAGTACAGTTGAGCATTTTTTCTATAAAGTACTTTTTCTGGTGAAGGAAGCTTCACTTCTTGAAAGAATATGTATATGGTCTGTAAAGACGAATCAAGAGACTGAGATGTCACTTCGCATGCTTCGGGTTAATGCTTTTAACAGTGCAGATATCCTTTTTTAGGTTTTGCTTGGCAATGCGTACGAAGTACGCATGCGCTAGCAAAATCCTTATGTTTCTCTGTGGGGTCGGGTATCCGCCCCCTCCTCGCCCCCTCCTCCCATTGGCTAGCTCCATAAATGGAGGCTAGCCATTGGGAGCCGGATCTGTCCGTCAAGGCCGGACCAGATTCGGGGGCGTTCCCGCGATTTTTTCCCTCTCCACCCACTTCGGATCGTCATCGCGGCGGAGGGTGTGTGTTATTTTATTTTTTTTGAGTCGGCTTGTTTTCGTCTTTTTCAAGTGTCTGTTGTTGGAGTTGGCTGCGAGATTCGAGTTCCCACGAGGCGATCAGGTAAGGAGCATTTTGTTTATAAAAGTGCGTGTGCGCCGTGATCCTCCCGCCCCCCCCTGTCCGTGTCTTTCCCGTCCCCCTGCCGCTTCCGTGTCTTTCCCGCCCCGCCCCCCCGCTTCCGTGTCTTTCCTTGCTCTTATGACCGGTCACATGGCTTGGCTTCACATTTGACGGTCTTAAACCCTATTTGCCAAACCACTAAAGTAGGCAGAGTAAAGACACGTTTCCGGAACGCCTGCAGAAATACTTAATCCCTGGTAGCTGGTCCGCCCACAATGATGGGACCGAGCAGAGGAGCAGAATGAGGTGACCGACAATTAAAAGTGATTAATACCCAACTGCATTATGCAACAACACAACAAACACCCGCTACCCGCCCTCAACAAAGACAGGCATGCAAGCAACCTGTGGCTATCTGCAGCATAGGCTTGCTTCGCACTCACGGAGTCTTGTGTGCAGGCAAATAGGAGTTAAATTCAGCAATCCCAGCATTTTGAGTGGCAGGGACAAGCTCTGCATTCCAGACAGGATGCCATTAAGCAATACAGGCCGCAAGAGCAGGCTTAAGCTGCTCATAAATGCACGAATCAAGTTGGAAAATGTTGCAAGGCGCCTGCCTAATTCCCACCTTTTCAAACATTTTATTTTTGGTGTTTACGCAGGTTGGAGAATTGTTTTGTATAAGATTCACTGGTCGCCAGCTTTACTTTGTGATGCATCCCTGACAGACGACGAGCCCCCAACCCTCTCCCCCCCCATACACGCATCCTCGTCGTTATCGCAGGAATGCTGAAACTCAAACACAGCCTTACAAAGAAAACCTTGACGCTGTTGCAAAAAAAATAAAAAAACACATCCCGAGAGGATGCTGGCAAGCAGCACCGCCTGGCCTGAACTGACTGCGAGAGGCCCGTCCGGCACGGCCTGGAGAAAAAATATACCAAGACAGCATCAGCGGCCGATAAGGTGAAAGACGATGGGTAACAAGTCGCATACACAGTTTCAGCACAGAAAACGCTTGTGCGTGGGGCTTTCCACAAGGCTTACCACTGGCATCCTCTCCAGGGAAAGATGACCAATGCAATCAATGCCTGCCCTGCTGCACGTGAAGAGATGGGAGCCCGATGCAGCCGGCACACCGACCCTTCAGCCGCAGGAAGTGCATCTGGCAGCAGCTTGCACACAGGTCTGACGGCCAAACGGAGGGGAGCCGTGCAAACCTCCTATTTGTGTGTTTTATTGCGAAGAAGGGTCACTACTGGCGTGGCATCGCTGCAATAGGTGGGGTAGGTGTGCAAACAATTTCACTTTCAAAAAGGTAGCACCAGAGCAGGCTCCACCTACCGTAAGACTTTGGGAGTTAAGTGTCACTGCTGTGCTCTGAAAGTGCAGATGGGTAATGTAGCAGCCACAAGTCAAGGAGGCAGACGACCAATAGGTACAAGTAGAAAAGTCTACACTCAACTAGCAGGCACGTGGCAAGGTACGCAGGACGGTGGTATCCAGCTGCCCCATCAACTGCAATAACCGGGATAAATTGAGCTCTGCTACTAGTTTTGATGACCCAGGTTAGTAAAGTGCTCAGTAATTGTAATAATGGGCCGTTAAGAAAGCAACAAAAAAATGCCCCTCAGGTCTTTTAGTTGTTGGTAAGATTGTCCCAGAATAAGGCCCTGTGAAATTTGCTGTTACTGCACCTATTATCTCCTCAAATAGTTACAGTAATATGTGCTTTGTGGGGCTCGCAGTGTGGGGGGGCTCTGTGTGGGGGGGCTCGCAGTGTGGGGGGCTCTGTGTGGGTGTGTGGGGGTCCTCTGTGTGGATGTGTGTGGGGGGGCTCTGTGTTGGGGGGGGCTCTGTGTGGGGGGGCTCTGTGTGGGGGAGGGCTCTGTGTGCGTGTGGGGGGGCTCTCTATGGGTGTGTGTGTGGCATTTGCGAGAGATTAAGCTATTGCCATTGAAAATGACAATGCCATTTATTTATCTGTTTTCAAAACCAACACATAAATAAAAAAGTTGTCATTTACAATGCCAATAGCTCTAACTTTTGCAAAGGCAAAACCGTTGCATTGTAAATGCTTGTTTATGTTTGGCTTCTGCTTCATAAGAGGATCTTTCTAAATGTGACTCTGTATGGGTTCCTTCCATGGTAAATGTGAATTTTCAATGACTGTGAAATATATATTTTTGAAGAGTTCATTTCCTAGAAAAGGCCACAAGATGCAGCCTTTGTTATGATGGTTACTTATATAGCCCTTCATGCCGGTGTATCACTGTGCCATGGATAGATATATTTGATTTGTTTTTACTATAAAGAGGACACCAGCAGGATCTGGGTAACCGACATTAAAATGTATTAGGTGCCCTCTGATTGTTTTGCTTGATTAATAATACTTAAGTTCTAATCTCCAATATGTGTATATGGGTATGTATCCTCGTGTTGTGCTTGGAAGCCACTCCCTGGCTTTGCAAAGAAGCATGAGATTCTGCTGTCATAGTTTTTTCTTTCTTCACTGTACAAGCGGGCAGTAGATAATTACAGATAACCTGGACTGTGAGATGTATTGATAGTGGAGCAGTGTCCCAAAGATTTGCTAGGAGCCATAGAGACCCAAAGTTTAAAGCAAGATCTTGTGACGGCCTAATTTTATTGTCTTAAACCAATATCATTAACAGTGTAAAGGACCGCCAGGTCCACGCAGACATGCATTTATAATACTAAACATTCTACAAGAGAAGCTCTGCATGTGTGATGTCTTCACACAATGAAGCCTTCTACAAAAGGAGCTTTAAATTCACACTATAAAATAATGGGGCATTGTACAGTTGGAGCAAAACTCTATAACTGATGGTCCATTAGCCTTCACGGTATTCTTCTGGGTAGACGGATGTTTATGCTTCTAATTGCTGCCAGTGTTTCCTCTAAAAGTCTTTTTTTGAATTCAAATCTTTTTTTATTGAAGAAAAGAACATAAGAAGAACAGAAGGATAAAAAGACAAAAAGCACAATACAAAAATGTCATACAATACGTACTGGTGTAGCTGGCACTGAAGTAGCTTGACAACGGATGTATAAATAGTATTGTAAAGATGTACATTATGGCATTATACCTGTATTGCACAGCCACGGAGTTGTTCCACAAACTGAACCAAATATACTCAAAGTAAATAAAGTATAGAATACACAAACACTTAAAAAGCAATTTTCAAAAAGCGCACAGCACATACGTTGGTACTTTACAGTAAGAGATCAAATCTAGCCCATACTGAGTTCTTGTCAGTGTCGTAATACTACAGTGTAGGAGGAAGCAAGTCAACAATAATGTCTCATAGAGCATATTCGGGTCACATACCTGCAAGTAAGAGAGACTAGTAATCATACTATGGAGGATCGAAAGAGGAAGCATCAAGAGATTTCCAGAGTTTCTTAGTTGATGCACGCCAAGGGGAGGATTGTAGGGCGCTATTGTCAACTCCTCTGATACAAGAGACCCACTCTCGCCACATCCTGAAGGAGACTTCTTCAGCATTCTTCCATTTACATAATATAACCTTACATGCTAAGGTGAGAAGCAGGTCTAGCAGTTGTCGATCATAATCAGTAGCCACAGTTGGGTCTAAAGCACCTAATATGACATAGATAAATTCTCTCCGCGGCTTGATTTTAAAAATATGTTCTATGCAGTTGAAAATGTTATTCCAGTAGTTATTTAGGGAGGGGCAATGAAAGAACATGTGTGACAGGTCACCTTCAGCCTGATTACAGTTCCAACAGTTTGGGGTATCCCTTAGTTTAAGTTTAAACAGTTTTTGGGGTGTCCAGAACACCCTGTTGAGCAACATAAACTTTGTTTGTAATAGGATCGGCGAAACTTTGTTCACAAGAGCAGTTGCGTTAATCCTATCCCAGTCAAGTTCAATTCCCGTATTATTGGGTTCTTCCTCCCATTTGAGTTCATTACGTTTTTGTGCTTTCCCGGCTTTTGGGATAAGTAGTTTGTAGACTTTTGATACGAAATGACCTGCAGTTTGGAGACGAGTTAGTAGTGGTTTAAGCCCTGGTTCAATGGATTTAAGTGAACGTGAAGCCAGGACTGTTTTCAGCTTTAGGAAAGCGTAGAAGTCCATTGGCGTAAGGCAGTGTGTTGCCTGGATCGCCGAGTACGGGAGTGGTGAGCGCCCGTCATATAGATCAGACGCCATGTTTATGCCTTTCGCAGACCAGTGCTCCCAGTGAAGGGATTTCCCATCAATTCGAATAGCCGGGTTATACCATAAGGCAATGGAGGTAGTTTTTTTTATCTTTGGACCGGACGTGTGTATTTGATCTAGTCTTAGAAGAGCTCGCCTAGTGTTCAGCATGATGTATTTAGAATGAGGGATATGCGCTAGATCCATGGTGAGCAGTGCTTGAAGGGGTGCATTGCCAATAATAGATTTCTCTATCTTTATCCAAAGTGGGGTATACCATGGGTCCTCGACAAACCAGGATTCTCTCTGTTTGCACAAGAATGCTGATTGATAGTGTCTAAAATTGGGAAGCCCCAGGCCGCCTTTATCTTTAGGTAGCTGTAGCTTTTTCATAGATACCCTGGGCTTCTTCCCCTGCCATAAAAATGTACCGGACAGTTTATCCACTTTGTGCAGGAAGTCATCCGTGTACGTCATAGGAAGCATGCTCGCCAGATAATTTACCAAGGGTGTTACCATCATCTTCAGGGTCTCAGCTCTCCCCCACCACGACAGAAACTTAGGGGACCAACCATCTAGTAATTTTGTTGTTTTCTTTAAAAGGCGCTCTTCGTTGACTCGTAATGTCGTAATTAGGTCTTTATCAAAATCTAATCCTAGATATTTAAAACAGTCCGGTTGCCAAGTTAAACCGGAATTCCCCAAGATCTCCTTATTGCCTATATTATTTAATAGTTTTACCTCAGTTTTATCTTTATTCAAGGAGTAACCAGAGACCTCTGAGAAATCCTCTATGGTGCACATCAGGGCTGGTATTGCTTAATCTGCTTTCTCAGACATGACTAAAACGTCGTCTGCGTACGCCGTGAGCTTGATAACACAGTCATTAATGGCAATTCCAGGAATGCTATTGTTATTACGGATTTGGTATAGGAAGGGTTCTATGGTGTTGGACAGGCCGCATGTTCGAGCTGTCCCCCCTCCCCGCAATGGGACCAGGACCCTGGCTCTCCCTGCATCCCCAGCCAGAGTCCACAAACGACCACCCGAAGTACCCTGCAATCCCTCCACTACAAGACACCAGCTCCGGACCCAGCTGACCCGGGTCACCATCTACCCCACGACATCGACCCGGCCGCCATCTTGGGGCACTGCAGCACGAGGCCGCGTGGCCTCAACTCGACCCTAACCCCGGGCCCGGCCGGCCCCGACATCGAGGCCCCACCATCCTCCCAGGAGGCAGAGTGACCACTTGGCGAGTCAATGGGAGAAGGAATCGTCAACGGCTCTCCTCCGCCAGGTGTCGATCACCCCAGGCCGCCTGGGCGCTGGCTCCACCCCCCTGCTGGGTGTCTGGACTCCCTCATCCCGGACCTCCCGGCCCCCAGGCGCGAGGGTCCGGACATCAAAGGGGACCAGACCTATAACTGGGGCAGGGCCAGACCAGGAAGGCAGTTGTATCCTGGAGTCGAGAGACCCGAGAAGAACTCATCCGTGACTTGGCCTGCTGGCGCTGCCGCGGCCCTCTGCCTCGTGAAACCATCGTCTTGGCCTGCTGGCGCTGCCGCGGCCCTCTGCTCGTGAAACCATCGTCTTGGCCTGCTGGCGCTGCCGCGGCCCTCTGCCTCGTGAAACCATCGTCTTGGCCTGCTGGCGCTGCCGCGGCCCTCTGCCTCGTGAAACCATCGTCTTGGCCTGCTGGCGCTGCCGCGGCCCTCTGCCTCGTGAAACCATCGTCTTGGCCTGCTGGCGCTGCCGCGGCCCTCTGCCTCGTGAAACCATCGACTTGGCCTGCTGGCGCTGCCGCGGCCCTCTGCTTTATGAGACTATCACCTTGGCCTGCTGGCGCTGCCGCGGCCCGATCCACAGACCCTCCAGCTCGAGGATTGTGAGCTCGCCTTTTACCACTACCTGTACCGATCCGGTACCAAGACTGTCCCGCTACCCCCTTTCCCTACAGAGACTAGAAGTGAGAGGACCCCCAGGTCCAAGTTATCCTGTATCGCTGATATCCTTGCCTTAAGAACCTTATATAAAGCCTTGAACTCGACTTGGTGTGGTGCCTGTTTGTGGGGAGGGAGGGTACTTGTCTGTACGATCGCCGGAGACGGTCCCCCTCGGGGATCTCTCCCTCGGTATCCGGCCGACCCTCAGGGTCCCCGTCTAACATTGGTGGCCAGCGACGGGATCCGAACCTACGCATAATCGTACAGAAAGTCACTCGCCCCACCACACACAACAACCATGTCAATAGAGAGCGGAACAACGGAAAAATTTCAGATGGAAAAATTGGAAGACTACAACCACCGGGAACTGAAGCAATATTGCATAGAACTTGGACTTCCAACCACAGGTCTTAGCACAAAGGAAGACTTCAAACGAGCCCTAGAAGCTTGGGCAGAAACGGGTACGGCCGTACCCCGAACACAAACAACCGAAACGAGCCCCGCACCAACTAAAGAAAGAGCGGATCTCTCCCTGGAAGAGATCCGAGAAAGAGAAAAAACCAGACTCCACGAATTAGAACTTGCCCGACTTCGCTTGGATGGGGAACTCAAGCTGGCAGAACAAAAAATAACCCTGGAACACTTACGGCTCAGGGAAGAGCGGGAAGACAAGCAAAGACAGAGGGAGCTAGAGGAAAAGAGACTAGAGTACGAACATGAGCGCAATCTCAAAGCACTGGAGATTCAGAAACAGAATAAAGACCTCGGGCTCCCCGAACGACCGACCCCGTCTGCCTCGACCGAGCCCAAGGTTCACATCCCCAAAGATGTCATCCGGGAATACCACAAGAACGATGATATCCAGCAGTGGTTTAAAGCCTATGAGGTGGCAATGACCTCCCACCGGATTCCCCGAAGCGATTGGGGAGCCGGATTATGGGGGAGGTTTGTCAACGAAGGGCGGGACGCCCTGCTGCAACTCCCGGACCAGCTAATGACCTCCTACGACCACATGAAGGCCGCCCTCCTCACTCGATACGGGCTCACACCTGAGATGTACCGCCAACGGTTCCGCGACTGCAAACGGATTCCGGGTACAACTTGGGTGGAGTACGTGAACTTTTTTAGCCGAGCCTTCGAGGGGTGGATCAGGGGCAACAAAGTAACCACCTACGAACAACTCTTTGACCTTATCGTATGGGAACACCTGTCGAACAACTGCTTCGTGGAGCTCCGGCAACACCTCCTGGACAGCAAGCTAACCGACCCTCGACAACTCGCCGCCGAAGCCGACCGGTGGGAAAGCACCCGAGTTGGCCGGAGCGCACCCAGCGAAGTATCCAGATCGTATCGCCCCCGAGGGGGAGGAGGAAGTCAGGGTCGGGGGAGAGACCCCGGCCCCTCGTCACCCCCCAGAAACCCCTCGACCCCGGTTGGCCGGGGAAGCCCTGCCGTCCGGGCCGGTTTCCGGGCCAACATTACGTGCCACAGGTGCCAGCGACCCGGCCACTACGCCAGTGATCCCAACTGCCCAAAGAATCCGAACACGACTCCCCGCCAAGTTGCAGCGGCGGCCCTAGGGGAAGAAATAATCCCGGAAGACCAAGAGGAGTACGAGACCGATCCCTCGGAATGGGCACCCGCCGCCATGGCACTGGTCTGCTTAGGGGAGAGAGACATTATTCCGCGGGCCCCCCTTCCCGCCAACACACAGAAGTACGGTCAATGGGTTAACATCAATGGTCGCCGGGCGGAAGCCCTCCGCGACACCGGGGCCAGTGTAACGGCGGTCCGACGCCACCTCGTCACTCCAGACCAAATCTTGCCGAACATTCTTTGCCCTGTTCGATCAGCCGACAACTCCGAAAGCCTATGCCACATGGCCTGCGTCCCCTTCGAGTGGGGAGGAGTAACAGGGATGTTAAAAGTAACTGTCCGCGATGATGCCCCCGTGGACTGCCTCCTAGGAAACGACCTTGAAAGCTCTCCCTGGGCAGCTGTCGAACGGAGGGAGCACCTGGGGATGCTTGGCCTCCCCGAATGGGTCTGCGTCACGACCCGGTCCATGACCGCCCGCGCGGTCCCCAGCCCAGAAGAGCCCGAGTGGCCAGAACCTCCTCCCGCGCTCATCCCAGAGGAGGCCGCCCCAGAAGCCATTCCCTTGACCCAAACCGAAGAAGGACCCGACCAGCTTCGGGACGTCCCTGACCTGGCACAATGGCGGCAGGAGGGAGGCCCCACGCAGGAACAATTCCGGGCCGAGCAAAAAACCTGTCCTTCTCTCGAAGGACTCCGGCAGCAAGCCCTGGCCCAGAGCACCGGGGATACCTCGGGGGCCCACTGGATCTACTGGGACCAAGACCTGCTCTACAGCGAGCAGAAAATTGCAGAACTAGGGGCCAGTCGGGTGCTGGTGGTGCCCCTTCGCTTCCGAGACTTCCTCCTGAACTTAGCCCACGATGTCCCCCTTGCCGGACACCTGGGGCAGGATAAAACCTACGACCGCCTGGTGACCCATTTTTTCTGGCCCCACATGCGGAAGGATGTCACCAACCACTGCAAGGCCTGCCCCACCTGCCAGGCCAGCGGAAAAAGTGGCCGAAAAATCAAAGCACCATTACAACCCTTTCCTGTTGTCACCACCCCGTTTGAACGAGTGGGAATAGACATTGTGGGGCCCCTCGACCCTCGAACAGCCCAAGGACACCGGTTCATCCTGGTCCTTGTAGACCACGCCACCCGCTATCCCGAGGCCATCCCTCTTCGGACTGTGACGGCCCCCGTGGTGGGCCGGGCCCTGATGGGGATCTTCTCCCGGGTGGGGTTCCCCCGGGAGGTCGTCAGTGACAGGGGCACGAACTTTATCTCCAGATATATGAAGTCCCTCTGGCAGCAATGCGGGGTCACCTACAAATTCACGACCCCCTATCACCCGCAAGGAAACGGACTGGTCGAGAGATTCAACCGCACCCTCAAGGGGATGATTATGGGTCTAGAAGAACCCCTTCGACGCCAGTGGGACGTACTGCTTCCATGCCTCCTGTTTGCCTATCGGGAGGTCCCGCAGAAGTCCCTCGGCTTCAGCCCCTTTGAACTACTGTACGGGCACCCCGTCCGGGGCCCCCTCAGCCTAGTCAAGGAAGGTTGGGAGCAGCCTCCCCAGAAAACTCCCCCGGACATCTACCGGTATCTCCTGGCTCTCCGCAACCAGACCCGGCGGTTCCGAGACACCGCCAAAGCCAACCTCGAGGCCAGTCAGGAGGACATGAAGAGGTGGTACGATCAGCACACGTCCTCCATTGAGTTCGAACCTGGACAACAGGTCTGGGTGATGTCCCCGGTTGAGCCCTGTGCCCTCCAAGACAGATGGTCCGGGCCCTTCAAGGTAATCGAACGCAAGGGGCCCGTCACCTATTTAATCGACATGGAGACTGCCCGGAACCCCCTACGGGTCCTCCATGCCAACAGGCTCAAACCCCATTTTGTGCGATCCGAACTCAGCCTCCTGATGGCTACCGATACTGGGACAGAAGAAGACTCCGAACCCCTTCCGGACTTACTGAGGGCCCTCGAGCAGGATGGCTCAGTGGAAGGGGTCCAGCTCTCCGAGGCCCTGTCCCCGGAGCAACGCCAAGACTGCCAAACGCTCCTGAGGCAGTTCGCCTCCCTGTTCTCCCTCACCCCCGGAGTCACCCCCTGGTGCCTCCACGATGTGGACACCGGGGACAGCCCTCCTATTCGACACCGAGCATACCGCGTACCAGACCGGGTACGAGCCTGCATCCAGACCGAGGTGTCCAAGATGCTGACCCTAGGAGTGATCGAACCCTCAGACAGTCCCTGGGCGAGCCCGGTCGTCCTGGTTCCCAAGGCAGCTGCCCCGGGCGTTGCCCCTGAGCTCCGGTTCTGCGTGGACTATCGAGGGCTGAATGCAGTTACCCGGACCGACGCTCATCCCATCCCCCGGGCAGACGAGCTAATTGACCGGATGGGGGCCGCCCGCTACCTGAGCATCCTCGACCTAACAGCGGGTTACTGGCAGATCGGCCTCACCCCTAGGGCCCAAGAACGATCCGCCTTCTCTACCCCAGACGGGCACTACCACTTTAAAGTCATGCCCTTCGGCATGAAAAACGCCCCGGCAACGTTCCAACGGCTGGTAAACCAGGTACTGGCGGGCCTGGAAGACTTCAGCGCCGCCTACCTGGACGACATTGCTGTGTACAGCCACCAGTGGACCGACCACCTCCGCCACCTGCGGGAGGTTCTACACGCCCTCCAGCAAGCCGGGCTCACCATCAAGGCCAGCAAGTGCCAAGTTGGCCAAGGGTCCGTGACCTACCTGGGACACCAAGTGGGAAGCGGGCTGGTGGCCCCTCTCCAACTCAAGATTGCTGCCATCCAGGCCTGGCAACCCCCTACGAGCCAAACGGAGGTCCGGGCCTTCCTGGGGCTCACCGGATACTACCGGCGGTTCGTGAAGGACTATGGCAGCATCGTGGGGCCCCTCACAGAGCTCACCTCCAAAAAGAGCCCCAAAACCGTCAACTGGACCCCGGACTGCCAATCAGCCTTCGAGAAGCTAAAGACCGCCATGTGCACGGCCCCCGTGCTCCAAGCTCCCGACTACAGCCGGGAATTCATTGTGCAGACGGACGCCTCCGATCATGGTGTGGGGGCCGTCCTCTCCCAACTCAACACCGAAGGGGTCGACCATCCGGTGGTCTTCATCAGCAGACGCCTCTTGCCCCGAGAACAGCGCTGGAGCACCATTGAGAGGGAGGCCTTCGCTGTAGTCTGGGCACTCAAGAAGCTCCGGCCATACCTCTTCGGCACCCACTTCCGGGTGCAAACAGACCACCGACCCCTGCAATGGCTGATGCAAATGCGGGGGGAGAACCCGAAGCTGTTGCGCTGGTCCATCTCCCTGCAGGGGATGGACTTCACGGTGGAACATCGTCCAGGCCAGGACCACGCCAACGCCGACGGCCTGTCACGCTTTTTCCGCCTCAGCGAGGAGAGTCCCCAGGAAGATGGCTGACTCTCCCCGCCTTCAGCTGGGGGGGACGCATGTTGGACAGGCCGCATGTTCGAGCTGTCCCCCCTCCCCGCAATGGGACCAGGACCCTGGCTCTCCCTGCATCCCCAGCCAGAGTCCACAAACGACCACCCGAAGTACCCTGCAATCCCTCCACTACAAGACACCAGCTCCGGACCCAGCTGGCCCGGGTCACCATCTACCCCACGACATCGACCCGGCCGCCATCTTGGGGCACTGCAGCACGAGGCCGCGTGGCCTCAACTCGACCCTAACCCCGGGCCCGGCCGGCCCCGACATCGAGGCCCCACCATCCTCCCAGGAGGCAGAGTGACCACTTGGCGAGTCAATGGGAGAAGGAATCGTCATCGGCTCTCCTCCGCCAGGTGTCGATCACCCCAGGCCGCCTGGGCGCTGGCTCCACCCCCCTGCTGGGTGTCTGGACTCCCTCATCCCGGACCTCCCGGCCCCCAGGCGCGAGGGTCCGGACATCAAAGGGGACCAGACCTATAACTGGGGCAGGGCCAGACCAGGAAGGCAGTTGTATCCTGGAGTCGGGGGGCCCGGAGAAGAACTCATCCGTGACTTGGCCTGCTGGCGCTGCCGCGGCCCTCTGCCTCGTGAAACCATCGTCTTGGCCTGCTGGCGCTGCCGCGGCCCTCTGCTCGTGAAACCATCGTCTTGGCCTGCTGGCGTTGCCGCGGCCCTCTGCCTCGTGAAACCATCGTCTTGGCCTGCTGGCGCTGCCGCGGCCCTCTGCCTCGTGAAACCATCGTCTTGGCCTGCTGGCGCTGCCGCGGCCCTCTGCCTCGTGAAACCATCGTCTTGGCCTGCTGGCGCTGCCGCGGCCCTCTGCCTCGTGAAACCATCGACTTGGCCTGCTGGCGCTGCCGCGGCCCTCTGCTTTATGAGACTATCACCTTGGCCTGCTGGCGCTGCCGCGGCCCGATCCACAGACCCTCCAGCTCGAGGATTGTGAGCTCGCCTTTTACCACTACCTGTACCGATCCGGTACCAAGACTGTCCCGCTACCCCCTTTCCCTACAGAGACTAGAAGTGAGAGGACCCCCGGGTCCAAGTTATCCTGTATCGCTGATATCCTTGCCTTAAGAACCTTATATAAAGCCTTGAACTCGACTTGGTGTGGTGCCTGTTTGTGGGGAGGGAGGGTACTTGTCTGTACGATCGCCGGAGACGGTCCCCCTCGGGGATCTCTCCCTCGGTATCCGGCCGACCCTCAGGGTCCCCGTCTAACATATGGCCAACTGGAAAAGCGAAGGTGACAGGGGGCATCCCTGCCTTGTTCCCTGTTGTAATTTGAAAGAAGAGGAGAAAGCACCTCCCGGTCGAACCCTGGCCGAGGGACAGGCCATTTTTATAAATTAGGGGCCTAAGTTAAATTTATTTAAAACAGCCTCCAGAAACGTCCAATCAACCTTGTCGAAGGCTTTTTCTGCGTCCAATGGTATCGCTGCAGTGGGAGTAGAGAGAAGTTTAGCTTTTTCAAGAACGTGAGCCAATATTCTAGTATTGTCACTGGACAGTCTATTTTTCAGAAAGCCAGCTTCTGAGGGGTGGATAAGTTTCGGCATAATTTTCTGAAGTCGGATTGCCAGGATCGAAGCTAAAAGCTTGCAATCTAAATTAATGAGCGAGATGGGTCTATAGTTTTTCGGGAGCTTCGGATCTTTGCCCTCTTTCGGTAAGACTGCTATGACAGCCTCCGCCTGTGCCTCTAACCTCTCCCGTTTCGCTAATTTCATGGAACATATGAAGCAATGGGGAAGCCAATGTCGAGGAAAAACATTTATAAAATTTGGCCGTAAACCCATCCGGTCCTGGGGCTTACCCGCAGCGAAGTGATTTTATAGCTTCAGCCACATCTGTTTGTGTTATCGGGTTGTTAAGCACCTCCTGGTCTTCTAAAGGGAGGGTAGGCAGATCACATTTATCTAAGTAATATTCAACCTTCTCTTTTTCTACACTTTTGTTCCTCTCATATAAACGTTCTTAAAAGTCCTTAAATATATCGGCGATTTTAAGGGGGTCAGCACAGGTCACTCCTTTATCATCTAATAGTGAGCTGATTGTGTTTTTCTGTATCTTAAATTTCAGGTAGGCCGCTAGCCCTTTCCCCGCCTTATTAGATTAACACACTTTATAACGCTTCTTTCTATCTAGCCACACCCCAGCCCGTTCACTTATTATTTTGTTGTAAGCGTATTTTTGGTTAGTGAGTTTGTTTAGAGTCACTTCTGCCCTATTGTGTACATAGCTGGCCTCTAATGTGGTAATGTCAGCTTCTAGCGTCTCCAAGGCCGCGTTGTAGTTTTTATTTATGGCGGATTTAAGTTTAATGATTACGCCTCGTATAGTGCTCTTCAGAGCCTCCCGACGGGTGGAATCTGTAGTTTCCCCGCTCCTGTGTTTCTCGTCCTCAAGTATTTCATCATTTAGACGCCACAAGGATTGGCGGAGAGTCGGCTTTATATTAGAGACCGTGAGTGAGATGCAAGAGTGGTCCGATATAACCCTCGGCTCTATGCTTGTGTCTTCAATTCTGGCTATGGCATTTTTAGTGATGAAAATATAATCAATTCGTGAGAATGAGTCATGTGGAGGGGAGTAGAACGTGTAGTCCCTCCCATCTGGGTTTTGTAGACGCCATGAGTCTATCATATGAAATCTGCTACATAATTTGGTAAAGGCCTTATGTGCCTTATTGCTGCGAAAAGGGCATTTAGAGTCCCTGTCTAGGGTGGGATCAGCCGGTAAATTAAAGTCACCTGCAAGGATGTGTACCGCTGTGTCGGGGATAGTGTCCATCTGTTTTGTAAGTTCTGACCAGAATGATGGATCACATGTGTTTGGGGCATAAACGTTCGTGATATAGAACTCCGTGTCATCCTGAAGTAATTTGGACGTGACCCACCTGCCTTTGGTGTCCGTTGTTGATGAAATGACTTCTACATTAGCCTTCCTAGCGATCAATGTTACCACCCCATTCTTCTTTCTAATTGCTTCGGACCCTGCCACTTCTGTAAAAAAATGTGTTCCTGAGTGTGTGAAATAATTTGGCCTCCAGTTTCGATTCCTGTAACAGGGCAATGTCACCTTTCTGCCTACGTAGGTAGTCTAGGATTTTCTGTCTCTTAACAGGTTGGTTCAAGCCTTTCACATTGAGTGATAGGATTTTTAAGTTACCAATTTTCGGCGTCCCTATGGGCGTATCAATTGTTTGTGTCATTTTGAGTGTGCATCAAACCATCTAAGATCAGAGGACGAATGTGTGTGTCTGAGTACACCAGACCTTGGTGCGCTCTTGTTAAAAGAAGTGACAGGATCCTTATTTAATCTCTTGACCAACCTCCATTGTGACTTCCCCATTTTGAGCAGTCTGTCAGACAGGGCACGGCACGGCCGACATTAACACTAAGAGATAGGGTCTGCGAGCATTCTGGTGATGGCCTATAAACTCTGGGCCTAGTGTGTATCCAATATGAGTTGTGAGCGTAAGTACCAGTGCGAATAAAAACAATAGCTGAGACAAAAAACAACAGAAAAAAACATCCCATTCCCAATCCTTCCTCCCCTCCTCTCCCATCTCCCTCAACCCACCCATCCCACCCCAATTGTTGAAATAGGACATGGCGATTCAGGAACAACAACAACAAACTTCGCCTCCATAGCAACATTCTTTTTTATTTTTATTTTTTTATTTTTTTGCCAGGGTGAAGTTGCCTCCAACAATCAGCCAATCCCAATGTGTCCAAAAAATTCCCCAACCACAACTGCGACGTGGGGAGGGTCCTACGAGGGCTACGATCCTCCTCTCCACTGACGACCGAATTAAAATCGCCACCCACTACCAACAAGCCCGAGGACCACCCCACCCAAATCAGAAAACGTAGTGGACTGTAGACCAGGGGGAACATACACAGACAAAATGGAGATCGTCCGCCCCTCCCATCGACCCACAACAGCGGCATAACGACCCCTATCGTCCAGCACCCTATCATCTATCTCGAGGGGGAGGGAATTTCTAACCAGGACGCCCGCCCCCCTCGATCCAGTAGTGAATCCAGAGTGGGCCACCAAACGGTAGCCCCGTCTATTTAGTGCGTGGCACGTATTACCCACAAGATGTGTTTCCTGTAGTAAAACGATATCCGGGGAGTGCCGCTTCAAATACTGCAACACTATCCCCCGTTTAATCCCATCCCCGAGACCATTAACGTTCCAGCTCAACACTCTCAGCCCCCTACCCCCATCCCAGAAATGAAAAAACAGTCCCCCCCCCCCCACCACGAAACAGGCACAAAGAATAGAATACCAACCAAATCGTAGCCTCGAAACAAACAAACAAGAAAAGACCCCCCACCACCCCCCAAGGAACCCTGAACACACAACCCCCCACCCTGCACCCCTGCGGTAGACCAAAAAGCCACCCCAACTTGCAGTGTGCCTGTCGCCCCATTAAACTAACCTACAAGAAGAGAGAGAAAAAATCCCCCGAGGAGGAAGAGTCCCGAATCCCCCCCACCCCAGGGCATCTACATCGTACAAATAGTGCTATCACAGAGCCACTGCAAAGCGTCCAGAAATTGGCTCGTCGGCATAGACTCACTACTCCTGTTCTTCCAAGCCGCCCTCGGCACCCCTCGAATTCTCCGGACTGGTGTGTTGCGTCGGCAAGTTGTCAAGCCAGTCACTGGCCACCTCGGGCTGATCGAACAAGAAGGCACGGTCATCATGTTCAATTCTGAGGCGAGACGGAAAAAGCATGGCGTATTTCAGTCCCAAGTCCCTAAGACGTCTTTTCACCCCCGTAAAGCCCATACGTTGCTTCTGTACAGCCTGCGTAAAGTCCGGATAGAAGCTGATCGACACATTTTCAAACTTAGTAGGGCCATTAACACGGGAGGCCTGCAGGATAGCGTCTCTGTCTCGAAAATTAAAAATCATGGCTATGATGGGCCTCGGAGCGGCACCAAGCTTGGGCTTCCCACCCGGAATCCTGTGAGCACGCTCAACAGCAAAAAGGTTACTGAGGCCCTTTGGTGCCAAGTGGTTCCGGATAAGGTCTTCCACCAAGAGGTCCGTAGGCACATCAGTAGAATTCTCCGGGACACCCACGATGCGAACGTTGTTACGCCTGGCCCGGCTCTCGAAATCATCCAGTCTATGGGCGAACGAGTCCCTCGCCGTGCGGAGAGTACGGACCTTGGTCTGGAGATCCGAGACATCCGTAGTCAGGCTTGTCGTCTTGATGTCCAGGGTCTTGACCCGCTCATTAGTTCGTCCCAAATCCATCCTGATAAGATTGACCTCAATCGCCACCGTGTCCAACTTAGTGGCTAGTGTTTCATATTGCTGGCCCATCGCGGTCTGGATACTGGTAATGGCGCCCATGACATCCCTTAAAGTTGGCTCTTCAGACGCAGGCGTATCGTCACCAGTCTCCCCAAGGGCCTTGTTCGCTCCACCTGGGGATCCCTTCGGGCGAGTAAAGCGATCAATAGTCTGAGCTTGGGCAGCCCCCCCACGGTTTGGGCCTCTGGTGGTGCGCCGCTCAGAGTCCGCCCTGCCCGCCATGATAGGCGACGAGCTCCGACAGGACCTCAGGGATCGGGCCAAAATAATCCGCTCTAGGGCAAGCCTGTGAAGTCGGAAGGGCAAAGATCGACGGCAAAAGTAGAGTCAACGACCAGACCAGGGCAGCAGTATAGATCAGCACCGAGGGGGCGTCAACAACAGCCAAAATCGAAACCGAAAGTACCACAGGGGCAGCAGAAGTGTCTCTCCAGCCGTTGTTGTTCAATTGCCACCTGGGTATCTCGGGAACTCAACCCCCCGGTTGGCCTACGCTATAGGCCTCAAACTACGAGGTGCAGCAAGTCCCGTTCCCGGCGGCCAAATCGAATTACAGAAAAAGTTTTTGGTATCAGCAGGGCATCAGCAAGAAATACCAGTCGTCCAAATCAGGATTAGCTTCAGGATAGATGAGGGTGGTCCATCTTGGATCCGCGCGTAGCTCCTCCCCCCCTAGCAACATTCTTAAATCGACCTGCATTGGGAATTAAATGAGATTCTTAAACTTCAAAACCTTCAAAAGGAATCATGAATAAGTCGAACAGCCCACTACATTCATAGTTATATGGTGTAATAACTTGTAGTATCCATAGAAATTTCTGGAGATTGGAGTGCTCCTGAGTACCTGAAGGAACATAACTGCAACTCGCAATATGTAAGTAAGGTAACACTAGCATGACTCCCCCAAGGTATCAGCACATCTCAGACTAGCTGTAATGTGATAGGATAACGCATAACGTAGAACATATTCTGCAGTTACATGGCAGAGAGAGATCATCATACTATTGCAATATTGTCTATTGACCATTGTCTGTTGACTTGCGCTACTATTGCAAACGACTCTGATGTCTCTGTTGCGCTACATTATTGTGAGGTGACTTACCGCACCTTCACAAGGTAACTACAGAAACCTAGAACATGTGAGTTCGTAAGGCGTGCCAAACATTATAGCAAGCGTTAGGGCAAAAACATTAGAGCAAAAAGGAGCAACCTGAGGAGAAGAAGCAAGAGTAACCACTTCTAGCCAGTTCCCGATGCTCCCGCTGCTTCTGCTGCCGAGACGTCCATACGTGCTTCTTCTGAGTTATGCAGCAGGCGTTTGAGCTTATGTGGATCTGAAAATATGTGTGATACTCCTTGCATGGTCACTTTGAATTTAGCCGGTCCGACAAACCCATATTGGTGACCTAATGTTCGCAGTTGTGGTCGTAGTGCAAGGAAGGCTTTCCTTATTTCCACAGTCTCTTTACTGTAGTCTTGTGATATGTAGATCTTGTTTCCTTTCCACAGAACATGGTTACTTTTGCGCACAAATCTGCTCTACATGTTGGAACCTCAAGGGACCTCAAGGGTTTGCAGATGATGGCTCTCGGTCCTTTTTGACTTTTTGTAATCCTGCCTGGCACTCTATGTGCTCTGTCAAACTCCAATGGCTGGGTGAAAGTGAGGTTGGTTGCTTGTGCGAACCACGACTCCAAGAAGGCAATGCAAGAACCATGGGATTCTTCTGAATTTTCTGGAATGCCAACGATTCTAAGGTTCCCCCTCCGATTTCTGTCTTCTAACTCGAAGAGTCTCCTCGTGACGTGGTCAGAGGCTATAGTGAGATGTTTGAGAGCCTCACAGGCCTTAACATCTGAGTCTTCAAGCCTACTTATCCGCGTTTCAGCTTCGGTTATTCTGGAGTTAATGTCTTTAATATCTTGCCTGACGGCCACTACCTCTTCTTTTGTAGACCTAGCCAAGTCTCGCACTTCCTCTAGCCTACTCAAGATGGTGTCCATGGCTTCACCAAAGTCCTTTTTGCCTTTGAACGGTGATAACGGGCCTGGTGGCTCAGCCTTAGGACGTTTGAGACCTTTATTATTTTCTTTATCACCCATGTTTCTTCCGTCTTGCTTAGGGCACCAAGTTAGACAGACAGTGGTCAACTGTATGAGTATTCAGTAGCACCGCAATAAATTTGCCACTTGCCTGGCTTGTTCTGTTTGTCGAGACCCGCTGCAGCCTAACAAATAGACTACCACAGCACTCTGTTGAGTTAATGATCCACCTTTGGTACCGAAGTCACAATCTGCATCACAATATTCCACCGCTTCTCATATGCTCACTTATTTTCATCGAGTAGCATACATCAACCTCATCTCGTCGGGCTTCACTCACATTATGCGGCTGCACATGAGATACTGATTTTATATCCGGCGTCCGCCACTTTGTACGTGACCATCAACGGCATGAATTCAGTGCAATTATAGGTCAGATCTTGCCCAGCTACGCTTAGGAATGATCGGGTGTCATTATCGTATGGCCTCGGGCTGTATGATGACCCACTGCACTCGCTTTATATAGTGGAAGTTCAGCTAGCAGCACACGTAAAAGAACCGTTCATGAAACACCTATTGCCTTCAGACAGCGCGTAGCGCACCACTTGTCACACACATCAAAGCATTTTTCAATTCTGCATTTTGCTCCATACCACGATGCTCTTTTATTACACGTTTTTTAGATGAAATGTAATTACATTGCCACTCTGCTCGTATTTGGGCTTGAAAGTTAGTTGGCGCCCGCCATTTTGTGCGCGTAGTGAAGCGCTCGTTAAGAGGCTCTGGTGGGTCTTAGAATCCAAAATATACCGGTGCTGCTTTAGCGTGCGGGTTTTCGTAGCCGTCAGTAAAGTCAGTGTGTTGCTCCAAGATTTTTACTCATCGCCGGTGTTTACTGATGCAACCATTGTGATCCTCATTCAAAGCCTTGTGCTGCGATGCTGCGTCAGTGATACCATTAGCTCACACCCACTCAATTAGAAAGTGTACATTATTGAGAGTTGTTATGCATAGCAGTTGCCAGTTATAGTGACCTTTTCCTGTCATAGCGATCGCCAGTAATGTGGACAACTGTCCGTCACAAACGTTATGCCACCATCTTGAGAGCCATTTCTTCACACCAGTCACCAACGTCAAAAGCTCAGTTTTGCTTAATTTGCGCTCAGAAGTGTACTCACTGGGCTCCGTTTCAGACCCGTTTGTCACCTCCGTCGATCACTGGTGCTGCCTGCGACATGCAGGGCTTCGCCGCTTCAGGCAAGCGCGTTGTTCGGGCCGCCGCTAAATCCGTCTCTTCACCGCACCCTCACGCGGGAGAGACGGATGAGGGTTGCTTTCACCTTTCCCGTGTCCGGAGCCGGCTCAACCTCAAGCCGTGGCCGGAGGAAACCTTCCGATGCCTGAGACGCCTCTCAGGTCAGGAAATGCCTTGTGTCCGCAGCTCCCAGTTTCATTTTTCACTGTCGCTGTGGAAGAGCGAAGGATCACGCCGCCAATCTTCCCGGCGTCCAAGCCACGCCCGTTTCCTCTAAAAGTCTAAAGCATAGACAGTAAGGACACAATGTGTCCTTAAGATGCGGCAGAAGCTCTGCAGTGATTAAGGAGTGGGTTATTTAAGGGCACTTGAGGCTGCTCTGCTCCTTCGCCTGGCCCAGTACTGCACCATTATCTAAACACTTTAGTGCTGGGGTGACAAAACCTGTATGATGCTCCATCTGCACTTTCCCTCTATTGCAAGGGGTGATTCAAAAAATAAGATGAACTCAGTTGCTTGACTTGAATGACTGCATAGGAGCACCGTTCGGAAACTATGCCCCTCACTTCCGAGTACCCAGGGCCCGTCAAGTAACCATGTATTATTTGTAAGTCTTTCGAATAGCTGGCCCTTTTAGTGTGTGATTGAGCAACCTTGACATGCAGAATGCCTCTTAAACATCCACAAGTCAGTGTTCCACATTCAGCCAATTTTCGGTAACTCAAAAACTGAATTTCTGTTGATTTTGGCTTTGGATCCATCCTATATATTTTTAGGTCTCGCCTCTCAATGCGCATGCGCATTGAGCAGAGCGAGACTATAGGGGCTTAAATAAGCTTTACCTAGACTGGCGATTGACTGGCGATTTGATGCTGTGCCTGTGCGCTTTTAGGTCAATGCGCAAGCGCATTGACCTAAAATGCGCGTGCACATCATCAAATCGCCATCTGTTCCCCAGCAGTACTCCTCCCACACCTTTGAAGTGAAGCTTAGCTTCACTTCAAAGGCCCCTGCTGCTTCACACCCTCATCGCCGCTCTCCCCGCTCCGCCCCCTCCCCTGCCCGCCGTGTCGCATTTCTCCTCCCCCTCCCCTTCTCTGCCTTCCCTTCGTCTTGTTTTCCTAGCACCCTCCCACCCCCCACCCCCACCTCCTGTCCCCTACCAGCCTCCACTGAATGTTCCGATTTTTCTGTGAAAGTAACTGGGCTCGTGAGAAGTTACGCTTTTCTCCTTCCAGTCCTAATGTGCATTGAGTGCGGCTCCGGCAGCTTCCAGTTCTGCAGCACTTTGTCTATTGCTTTTGGAAAGCTGCATTTCTGTAATTTTGGCTCTCCCCGCTCCGCCCCCTCCCCTGCCCGCTGTGTCGCTTTTCTCCTCCCCCCTCCCCTTCTCTTCCTTCCCTCCGTCTTGTTTTCCTAGCACCCTCCCACCCCCCACCCCCCTGTCCCCTACCAGCCTCCACTGAATGCTCCGATTTTTTTTATACCAGTCTCAGTTTTCATAACATACGTGGTGGCGGGGAAGAGGGAATGGCAAGCTGGCTTATATTTTTACATATTCTAAAATTTCCAAGTAACGGAAAATGTGTAGTATTGAAGCCCAACTTAAGCACAGATGTTGTGATTTTGTTTTGTAAATATATACGCATCGAGTCCTAAATACATTTTACACACCGAGCATGTGTCCTTTCACTACTGTTTCCCCCTTTAGCGTGCTTCTGATTTCAAGAGAAACTGGAGTTTTTACTTCTGCTTGTCACACCACTTAATGTAGTAGTACTCTGTGCTGCAGGTAAACCGCAGATGTGGTCTAACCACCAGGGCTGCCATCTAAGTCACGTAAATACAAAACATGTTGCATTACAAATGCTATAGGTGTCACATTCGCAAAAGTTATAACTATTGGCATTGTAAATGACAAAGCTATCAATTTAGCTATTTTAAAAACCAACACATAAATAAAAATTTTCATTTACAAGACCAGTAGCTACAACTTTTCTAATGCGAGACCTATTGCATTTTCAGTGCTTGTTTTATTTTACATTCTCTCACCAGAGATGAATGGGCACATACATCAGTCATATGTGCGCACAGTTCCAGTACACATCCAGACCAAATAATATGGTAAGACACAAAAATATCCTTTGATAATGTTCCAGCGGAATAGCATCCTTTTTCCTCTGTTTCAATGTGATGCCAAGGTTTAATCTCCCAGCTAGGCCTGCTACGATGAGACTTGCAGTTCACTGCCAGGTCTTATGGCTGTCCTTCACCTTTTAACAAGTTGCCGCCATATTACCAGTTTTTAATAATAATCCCTTTACCCTGTACTATCCTCTATTTATGGCTAATATGCAGTATGACAGGTCTGTTAAATCTTTTCGACTATTAATGATTAATTAAAATGCTATTCACTGACAGTCCTCCTCTTTCTTTGCCTTCTGCTATACGGTACAATGTAAATTTCGGGTAGATATGTTTTAGTACCCGTCCCACAAAACTCCAGCTCTGTCGGCTCCAAATTGGATAATACACTTGTAAGATGTTACAAGGCAGCTCCAATACTAACCTATGGGAAAGATGGGCCTAGCTTTAGTGAAAAACGAATGTAGCAGTTTTTCATTTCCAGGACATGTAAGACACAACTGTACACGTCCTACCTTTTATTTAAGTACACTGCACGCTGTCCATGGGGTGCCTTGGGTCTACCTTAGGGGAGACTTAGTTGTAATAAAACTGAAGGTATGGGCCTAGCAAGTAGGTACACGTGCCTGATCGACATGGCAGTTTAAAACTGCTTGCACAGGTTCTGCAGTGGTGGCCTGAGAGAGGTTTACAGGGTTACTCATGTGGGTGGCACAATCAGTGCTGCAGGCCCACTAATAGCATATGATTTACAGGCCCTGGATACACCGGACGCGCTGTAGTAGGGACTTAATAGTAAATCAAATAGGCAAATTATGGAGAAACCAAATACCATCACATTTTTGATATAGAGCATGTGCACTTTAGTACTAGTCAGCAGTGGTAAAGTGCCCAGAGTCCTTACGCCAACAAAAACGAAATGCAGCAACCAGTCAAAAACAGGCATATGTGGCAAAAAGACAGGGTAAACCACACCAAAAGGTACCATGTCTAACACAGCCCATTATACTCATTGCTGTAGAAGATGTAATTGGTAAGTGACACCAGGAAGTTGTGACTTGAGTGTTGGGTGGGGCAGATGGACGTGAAGGGGCCCCCACATTTGGTTGGAGGGTTGAAGGTAGATCCACAAACTGGGAGATTAGTTTTAATAATCAGCCACCTTGTAATTGTTGCGAGAGAGGCACTCACTAAGCTGCTGTCCGGGATACATCTGCATATCAGTTTTGCCCCACAGTTCTTTAAAACAGCAGAAGGGCGCACACGATGCAGAGATTCAGGATAAGACAACATTGCTGATTAGTTCCAGAAAACATTTTCTCTGATGATGTTGCCAGAGGCAAAATGGTATATGATTTTATCGGGGACTGTTTTCATACCATCATCCTCTCTTCTGTAGGTGGGCTATACTGTCCGAGATGGAAGGTTAAACCATGTAATTTACAACACCATGAAAACGCACTCAGGCTGGACTTGTACCTATATTGGGTCGATGAACTATTTACTTTTAAAGGATCCTCACAATTGCTGTACACTGTATATAAGCCAATAACTAGTTGCCAGCTAACATGAGTGAAGAAGTTCCTTAAGAACCTGGTTTGCATACTTTCTTTGTTATAAGAAGCGCTACTCTGGGGTATTGGCAACATATGCTGCAATTCAGGTCCAGAATTCCACCTCAGGATGGTGTGTTGTGGATGGAGACATCTTCTTTAGCATATAAATGCCTTATCCTATGTCGGGCAGTGCTTTGTCTTGAAAGCCCGGCATGGTTTTTGACATTTGCAATTAAAAGATTTCTTATTGGCCTCCTCATGGTTGCAGTTAGTTTCTTAATTAGCTTTCCTCCATTCTATCCAGTTTTTTTCTGACTTATGCTGAAAGTAATTTACCAATGAAAATTCTAGAGTTTCTTCAAATATTTTTTGTCTTTATACCTGCTGAAACTGGCTGCATATGTTTTGAGTAAATTTGAGAACATATATGGGAGCAGCGGGTATTTGAAATTGAAAGTAAGGTGCATGCATTGTCCTGTGCTGGACACTTGAAGGAAGAGGTAGAATTTGTATATTACAAAGCACATATAAGAAAAATTGTTTACTTAAAAAGAATGTATTATTCACATAAAATCATATAAGTACCTCCCTGGAGGTTACAATCTAAAAAATATTATTCACATGTCCCTAGTTAGAGACAGTCATTAAAAACAGTCACCGCGGCGTTTCGGTGTACAGTAGATAATTTCCACCTTCATCAGGACCAAAGTATTTCTTTATTAAACATCTACATGTTAAAAATGAAAAAACAATACATTTAGACGCCTCGCATATATTGTGAACCCAATTCCTCATTTATCAACATTGCCTCTTTACATAACTATCATTGACAAACATTTTATGTTTTATACATACAATTATAGTTCTCACTGTCTGCCTCATAATGCTATCATTCCATGGACAAATATCTGTATCCTGGTATCTCTAGGGTACGGGTAGCAGTTTATTCTACTTCACTCTATATGAAGTGTTGTGCGTTGTATAAAAACAGTCTCACGGACATTATTATTGATTATTACCTTAAATTTATTGATTGGAATTAGGTTTAATCAATTCCGTAATTCCTGGGATGTTCACGATGTCCCCTGGCTTTTTAGATGGCGCCTTCAAAAAATAAATATTCGAGGTATTATTACATTGACCCTATAATAAGGGTGCTTGTGTATTGTTTTAGTAATAACTTTTTTTACCTTGATATTAAAGATTACTTGCACCTCCTTGTTTCTGGATGTATGTTGGAAACACCTTCTAATGTGGTGAAGTTGACAGAATACGAAATGGTATCAAAATAGAAGCTGCCACACATGCTGGTTATTGTGATGCCATGAAGCTTAGTTTGAAAATGAAATAAAATGGGATCAAATGGCCTGGGACTCATTCACAATATCAAAGGGCAAGACGCCTTGGAAGGCCGGTGGCTAAGAGACTTGTGAGGCATGTGCTTAAGAATGGAGATCAATGGGCCATACGTGTTGGGAAACATTAGGGAGACACATTTTCTACATGTTAAGTTGCCAGTGGCGGTTTCCCCATTTGGGCGGAGGAGCGTCCCTCTCCACCACTCCCACCTCCCTCGCACTTGCTACAGGAAGAGCAAAATTGAAAAATAAAATGATAATAAAATGATTTTATTACCATTTTATTTATTTCCTCTGCCAGCTTGAGTTGACTGTTAGGGTAGATTGGGGCAATTGCTGCTGATTTGCAGGAGGGAGGTGTGGTTGTTGGCTACAGCAGTTTAAAGTGTGCATGTCACTTTGTCTGACTGTCTTGAGATGGCCAGCCTGACATGCACACTTAAACCTCTCTAACACAAGCTGTCGTAGACTGCCGGGCGAGAGAAGGCTCAGACCCCAGTGTCTGAAAGAGCTCCGAGCCAGCCACACCCACCAATCCAGGTGCTTCTTTAATGCTTATTAACAGCATGAGAGCAGCGTCTGAATTCGTTAGGGAAGTTGGCTCTGGTGCCCCGCTCTCGGACGACTGGAGAAGGAAACCAGGACCGGAGGGTGTGCGGCCTCTAGGTAAGTGAATATTTCATTTTTCTTTTTATTTATTTAATCAATATAAACAGTAACTGAATCACTGGCATACATTACATGAACGTTTTAAAGTTAAGCATTTTAACTTTAAAATGTTAATGTAATGCATGTTAGTGGGCAGTTACTGTTTACTGCATGCAAGCATTCTAATTTTGCTTGAGTCAGCATCTTTTTGACCCACAGGGAGAAACTCGCACTGGCTTTTACCTCCACTCCAGAGCTCTGTTGCGGCTCATCATAACACTGTTTATAACGAACCATGAGTGAGAGCTTGGCACCGAGCTTAAAGGCATTGCTGGTGTCTGTCAGTGCCAGTAATTTTGCTGTGCCTCACCATTTTTAATTTGTCACAACGGGCAGTTGCTTTAACTGAGCTATAATACACAAGGGTGCATGAAAGCAAATCACTACTATTGGCCTTAAATTTTGTGATGCATAAAGGAGATATGTACACTATAAATTTTGGATGCAATAAGGGTACCCTGGAGACTAGTAGGTTTGCCCATGTGATAGGTTTGTTGAGAATAAATTAATTTCGAAAACGTAAATTTGTGTAGTGGGCGAAGAAAAATGTTGTAGAGACATAGATTTTGTTTTTCTTATCTCTCCCTTTGAAGAAAGAAGAAAAACAAGCATTTACAATGCAACGGTTTTGCCTTTGCAGCCAGCATGCGATCCTACACGCAGAACCCCCAACAGCACAATTTACAAACTACAAGCATTGGCATTGAATTTAAAGCATATTTAATTATATATGATGACAAAAAAATAATTATAAAAAAGCGTTGGCTAATCCTACGAGTCGAAATGCACATGACATCTCTTATGACCAAGTAAATTCCAGCAGCAAAAGTCCCATAAACCAACACATACCATAAACACAGCACCTCAACACACAAGTAGCGTTTCAAGGCACTGCTGCCCCTCTCTAATCACATGCTGATGGATGTACCCAGTCCTAAAATTAAAAGTGAAAGGGGAGGGGGGGGCGGGAACGGACACACGGACAGGGGGGGGGGGGGGGAACGGCGGACAAAATACATAAACTTACCTGATTGCCTCGTGGGAGCCAGCTGCCCCTTCCACCATTGCCCCTCCAACTCCATGGCATGGGAGAGGCGCAGCTCCGGGACACCCGTGCACCGCTCCGACCTGTGGTTTCAAGAAAGACAACGGAGAGTGAAAGGGGAGGGGGGGCGGTAACGGGCACGCCCTGACAACAAAAAAAAAAACTCCTGACGGATAGAGGAGTGACGAGTGCATACAGCGGGACCTGGCCACGGGCAGCGGAAGCATTTACGGCCGGAAACACGAGGGGGGGGGAGGGGCGGGAACGGGGCACACACGGGCAGCGGGAGGGGGGCGGGATATCAAATAAAAATGCAGAGCACTGACCACAAATGAAGCAGGGATTACCCACCTACCACCCTCACACTGAGGTGGATGCCAGATCACCAAGCCCATCAACCTGTGTAACTGGCCCAGAGGGATAAATATCTGGCCGTTCCCACACTACTTTGCTTTACTAGTCCGGAGCAGGCCCAACAGTATCCCTCCACAGAGCTCGTAGACAAGCACTGCACCAAAACACGAAGAGAGCAAGTAATTGGCGAAGCACGACTTTACTGGAGCTGCCTTACATTACAACACATTGCCAAGGAATCCTTGCCAGGATCCGAGAAATATTTCAAACTTTTCTCCTCTCCTGCCAAACATCTCTACTGCTAATCATGACCAGTCGATCCCTTTGTTCTAACGAAACCATTTGCTGTTTCCAACTGTAGTAAATGCTTTGGCACCAGGCTTGTCAATGCTTTCTTGGCTTCGGGGCGCGTCCTCCATCAAAAGGAAAACCAGCCAAAGCAAGGAGCGGGACCGGGACGAAGAAGGACTGCGGGCGGAGGGAGGGGGGAAGAGCAGGACGGAAGGAGCTGCGGAGGGGAGGGGGGGGGGAGCGGGACCGGGACGAAGAAGGACTGCGGGCGGAGGGAGGGGGGAAGAGCAGGACAGAAGGAGCTGCGGGCGGAGGGGAGGGGGGGGAGCGGGACCGGGACGAAGAACACTCACCTGGGCTTCCTCCAGCAGCTGTGGTCGCCATAGAATGACAAACAAACACAGAAGAAAAAACCAAAACGAAACTCCGCCCACCGCCGCGATGACGACATCGCAGAGGCGGAGAGGGAAAAAATAGCGGGAACGCCCCCGAATCTGGTCCGGCCTTTGACGGACAGATCCGGCTCCCAATGGCTAGCCTCCATTTATGGAGCTAGCCAATGGGAGGAGGGGGCGAGGAGGGGGCGGGATACCCGACCCAAACAGAGAAACATAAGGATTTTGCTAGCGCATGCGTACTTCGTACGCATTGCCAGCAAAACCTAAAAATGGGGTGGGGCAGTATTCCTGCCACTACTCTACGATTGCCACCTCCTTGGCCCTGTCACTATTAGGAAGAGGTGTGGCGCCGCGGCCAGGGCGACTGACTCCGGAATCTGGGGATCACGGTTCGATCCCCGGCACCGGCGGCAGATTAGCCCAGCACCATGTGACTCTGGGCAATAGCTTGCTTAATCTTCCCGACGGCCCCCAGCGCCTAGAGACCCTAACGGGTGATTGTGCGCTTTACAAATGTGGATATTATTATTATTATTACTATCCCTCATTTCCCCAATTGGGTTTTTGATTGAAGAGGAGGTAAAAGCACAACGTTAAGGAGGACGAGTAGGATGTGAATATTGGAAGGATGACTTTCCATAAAGCAAGTGGAAAATGGAGTTGGACTGCTTGGTGTCTGTTGGTATTCTGGGATGGTCCAGCAGGATAGGATGCAAGTTACAAAATAAAGTAGGTTTTTAGTTGTTGCAAAGAATTCTGTGGGGGTGGAGGGGTTTTCACAAAGGCTGTTGTGTATTTCTGCTTGCATATAACTTAAGCATTATTCACGTTTCTTGCACTGGAAGGCGTTGTTGGGTGAAATTAGGTGGGTTTTGTGAATGTTGTAAAAGGCAGAGGATGTCGTCCAGCAGATAAAGGTAGTGCGTTTCATTTTGCTTTCTAAAGAAACCACAAGATTGTGTCAAAGATAATTAAGCTGTCAAATAGAGGTGGAGTATTGTGAGGTGCAAGTATAGAGCGAGAACTAAAGCATTGCCGTCTTTCCACTGTTCATCATTAAGCAGCATGTTGTCCTCTGATGTCTGGTTGTAGGTATGATTGACCGCGATGCACACTCTGAGTGATTTAAAAAAAAAAAAAAGGAATATTTTGGGTACAACGCCAAAGAGAAACCTTTTCTGAGAGGTTTTGTGGAGAAGTGTTTGCACGGAGCTCAAGGAGTAGTATCACAAATAAGGTTTGATCAGTGAGGTAAGAGTTTGAGGTCATCATTGTTGAAGTTAGTTCCATATTCAATAAAGATCGGAAAGGTAAAAACTGTTACTTTTTAGACTTGTGTTAGGGAACCAGTCTCTTGTCTGATTGCCTCAAAGAACTTTGGAAGCACAGCAGGTCCCAGAAGCACATCAATCCCTTGCACTAGGCTAAGTTGCCTGACCGTCCCAAGGTGCACTGGTCAATTGTCTCAAGGCCACTTGCTTAAATGTGTCACTTTCCTCGCTGCATCTACAAATGGATCGGCATCATCAGTAAATGGGTCATCTAACTTATTGCCTTGAGCAGGTGCCACTTCTCCAACCGTGATAAATTAATCCATCCCCTACCCAACTAGTACAGGCCAGTCACGCAAACAAGACCTATTAGACGATCGTTCCTCTGTTTTACTATCATTGGTTATCTTCCAAGCCGCCACTGCTATATACCATGGGTAGATCCACAGTCTCACCATCAGGTGTCAATGCTAAGTTCCACAAGAAAATTCTTCACTCTGCCGACTGTCGAAGGCAAATGACTCACCTGATTGGCCCCTTGAGTTAACTAGTCGTCAGCCTCACCACTATTGTTGTCTGCTGTTGTATTATATCTGCAGCCCATTTTTGGGAACAGCACCAGTCTATTTGAATGTATATTATGTAAACCTACAGTCTCCTACAATTTGCCAATTGTTTATTCTAGCTCCTTCTCTTCTCAGAAGCAGTAGGGCAGAGCTACTGCTCACAGCTGTTAGTTGTCTGGCCTCGCAATGCGGAGGATGGAAGCTGCAGCAGAGACGAAGAAGCAAGGAGGAAAAGTCTTGAGTGGCTATTATCCAGAGACCAATTAACTTGTTCTGAGCTTTTCAGCTCCTTCTTGTAACTGTAGCAACTAGAGCGTGTTGAGCCGACAGTGGATGAAACTGGTAACACTGCTCTTTAGGTTCAGCCTGATGCCTTTGATAACACCATGTGTGCTTTGTAGGCTGCTCATGTTCAGCGATACCAAGTCCTCTGCTCTCCATTTTAGGCAGAATTGTGTTTTCAATTTTCTTTTTTTTGGGGGGGGGGGGGGGGGGTGAGGGGTGCTATAGAGGCATTAAATATATCTTCTTCCCTTCTGAAGACAACGAGCTTAAAATTGAGAGATTTTAACTTATTTAGATCTTTAACATTCTCTGTTTTTATCTGTAATCTGGTATCTCTGCCCTCAATTAGCGAAGAAATGCAGGTTCATACTTTGGCATTTCCTCTCTATAAAGACACTACGCATTTCTTAGATGCTGTGTTGTCTGTACTTTGAAGGAAGTTAAGTAAATGTCCCTAGCTACCCTCCAAAAAGCCAAATTTTGATTAGATTTCCTATCCCACAAGAAACCACAGCGGACGCTGGAGAGAAAGGGACACAGATCAGGATTTGAAAGTGACCAGCGAAAGTCCGGCAGGGTCCTTACCTAGGAAGGAAGCTCGGCTTGTCGTTCAACAACTTGGCCATATCCCACCAGAGATTAGAGTCTGTGCATCCTCTGGGAGAGGAGGGAGATGAAGTTATGAAGTGTTCTTCTACAGGCAGGCTCTATTCTTCATCTAGCAACCATAATTTGTATTAACATTAAAGTTCACGAATGAGCGTGAGTAGCCAGAACCACAGGTGTAACTTTGGTGTTCTTGGGAGTACTTACTGTGTGCACAGTCTGATGGTGAGCATTATTGCAAAAAATATTTTTCTGATGTTCTTGAACATGCCCAACACACAGAAAGTAAGGTGCTTGAAGAGGTAGCTAGGGGTTTAGAGCAGTAGCAGTCTGTACTTTTATAGTGTGCCAAATTGTCTGATACTATAAAACCGTGCACATATTTAAAATCATTGGCATTGTAGTGCTACCGTGCACAACAGCAGCTATTTCAGTTGTAATGAGAAGAGTGGTTCTTCCTTAAACACCTAATGCTATCAGTAAGTGCAACTGCATGCCATAATTGGCATGAAGAGACAATCAACAGCCATCACACTATGAATCTTTCCTATTTTTAAAATGTAATAGATAGCTGGAGACAGATAGTGTTCTATCTCTATTTGTGTACAAACCAATAAAACACTTTAATTAGGAGTCATAGCCTACTTAATGTATAGATTGAAACGAACGTAGGGGATTTTGAGCTTCGGTTATCAAAAATCAATTAAAGCTTCCTACATGTCATGAACATAAGTGTACACAAAAGGAAAGCACTACATGGTGCCTTGCATTTAAAGATGAAGCAGGAGTTCATAGATCTACGTGGCTCAGGCTACAAGTAAGATAACCTGGAGGGTAGGAGTTTGCTTTCCATGAGATCACTCGATCCATGTAAAAACGTAATTTTCATGTTTTTGTCAGTGGCATGGAAGTAACTTGTTGCTTTGTTTCTATAGCTTTTAACACTTCGCTCTGTTGGACACCTTCTTTTCCCCATTCCCTACCTTGGCATCACTTGTTTTTTTGTCTGTACCTTTTACACATCCAAACCAGTTTTTTTGTTGTACTCGGAATTGCGTCAAAAGTACATAACACACTAAAAATGTGCTCTCTGTATTCTGGTTGTCATTTTCTTATTCACCTTACTGGAAAGGAACATTTTTCTGATTAAAAACACCAGAAACGTCTTCTCTTCTTGAATCAAAATCTGGGCATGAGAGAAGAGCTTCCATCACGTGCTGGGTTTGGTTTCCTTGTTTAGGTGTGGCAAGCAGTGCACATAGTGCACAGCAAAGCAAAAAAGCAAACCGTCCTAATGACGTGTCCAACTTTCACTGTATGCTGGGGTCTCATAACTCTGGCTCCCTGAGCACCCATCAACGCTGGAGAGCCAGCCTTGGAAAGGGCACAGTGTCCCCGTTCCAGCTTTATCTCCGGTAGTGGATCCCTGCCTGGGCATTCCCTGACCATGCGCTCCCCAAGCAGTGATCCACTCCACTCTGGGGGAGTGGTCGCCTGGGGCAGGGGCCTGTGCTTCGCTGCACTACCAGACACAACAGTCTTCCTGTCCCTCGGGCGCTAGGCCCAGCCACACACGCGGGGTACTATTTTAGAGGGAGAAGTGTGGGAATGCTGTGTGGTATGGATTTTGCAGATCCCTGCAGATTCTGAAACACTCCCTAACAGAAACGTTTGAAATAGGTGTGATTTTAGCCAAAGTTGAAGGTTTGCAGGGCATTCTGGATAAGCAGATGAAATGGGATCCAGGCAGGTCACACTGCCCGGACTCAGCTGGGTGTCTAGTTTTCAGAAATGTCTTTGTTTGGAATGTTTTCCTGGGTGGTAAACAAGCCCCAGAGAATCTGAGAACAATGAATAATTGACAGTAGAACATTTGTTACTACCAATTATACTTCTTTTTATTTTTGGCTTTCAAATGTAAGCCATTGTGTAATAAAGCAACATTTTTCAAATGCCCTCTGTCATGTGATAATATGGGTAACCCTAAATTCAGAGGTGTACAAATACCCACCATTCCTAAACTCCGGATTGTGTGCACATTTAATGAATACATAGGTTTCCTTTATACCCATTTTTAATTCCTTGGATTTTACCATATGAATTGCCTGATGGTCGGTACACAATGAAAAACAATTAGAGACATGGATACATTGATCAATAAACAACTCTCGGGATATTTGAAGCAGAATAATCTACTTGATCCCTCCCAGTCGGGCTTCCGGGCAGGTCATAGCACCGAAGCTGCCTTGTCGGAATTAACCGATACAATAAGGATGTCATTGGATAAGGGGATCCCTACAATGTTGGTACTTCTTGACCTGTCGGCGGCCTTCAACACCATCTCTCATAGAATCCTTTTGGATAGGCTACAAGAGATTGGTGTCCGAGAAATGGCCTTAACCTGGCTACAAAGCTTTCTGACCGACAGAACACAATTTGTCCAATTGGATGAATTTGTGTCACAGACCACGCCAGTGAACAAGGTGGCCCCCTAGGGGTCCATCTTAATTCCTACCTTGTTCAACATCTATGTGGCCCCTCTGGCTACCATTATTAGATCTTGCGGTTTTGAGACGATCTCGTATGCGGACGACACCCAGGTGATAGTCTCCATTGAGACGGATCCCTTGGTAACCAGAGCAAAGTTTAAGACCTGTATGTTGAAAATAGCCACATGGATGAGTAAGAACTTTATTCAGCTCAACTCCAACAAAACAGAGATCCTCTTGTTTGGGAAAGCGGAGGAATTGTGGTCTGCTGACTGGTGGCCTATAGAACTCAGGGAAGCACCTAGCCCAAAAAAGCAGGCAAGGAACCTGGGCATTATAATCGATGACAAACTCTTCATGGAGTAGCATGTAAAGACTGTCTCAGGCACATGCTTCGATTTAATGTGGATGTTGAGGAAGATCTTTCCGTGGATTCCCCTTGCAACCAGAAAGACCCTAATATAGGCGCTTCTAGTCAGTAGACTAGATTACGGAAATTCATTATTAGTAGGAATTAGGGAAGATCTATCATTATGGTTCAAGTAGTTCAAAATACAGCAGCGCGTCTGGCTCTCAACAAACCGGTACGCACCTCGCCACTACCTCTCTTGCGACAACTGCACCTGCTTCCCATCAGTAAGAGAGCAGTCATTAAGCTCTTGTGTATAGTGTTTAAAGTACTTCAAGGGACTGGCCCCTGCGTACCTAATGGAGAAGCTAATACCCTATGTCCCCCTGCGCCAATTGAGATTGAGTAATCGGAAAGTACTCTGCACCCGGAAAATCTGTAAAACTAAAATGGGTGGTCATGCGTTCTCTCACTTAGCCCCCTTCCACTGGAACAGACTGCCAGACGAGATACGAGCCTGTTCTACCTAGCACGGTTTAAGAAACAGCTTAAAACTAGGATACTCTAACTATCACTTGCAACCTGCAGTGTGCCACCAAGGCGCCGAGAGATCCCCTTGGGGATGATTTGTCACGCACTACAAGTCATAATGATAATATTAATAATAAATAATAAGCTGAGAGCTTCAGCTTATAATTATTTTTCATTTTGTACCCACCATCAGTTGGCTGTGGTTTCATCTTTTTATAAAACTCAAAAACATTTAAATCTCTGCATTACGATCAGAAGGGCTTGACCGCATTGAGGCACTAAATTACTGATGAAAATGTTAACACAGATTGCTATTTTTTTGCTACTTATTTTCATTATTTTTTTGATTTCAACTATTATTTTAATTTGGATAACCATGAGTAATCTACACAAATGACCACTTGCTGAATTCAAAATCTTGTCTAGTTTTCTGAAAATTATAGCTTTCCAGGTTCTCCCACATATTTTTCACCTTTTTCTATCACAAACTGCTAGTAGGTTGAAACTGCAAAAAAAAAAGGAAAATGGTCTGCCAGTTAAAACATTTTTTTTGGTTAATAAAAGGTTTTCTTTTTACAAGTCTGCTCGATCCTGAAAGCTTGGAAGATGATGATTTGGCGCAACAAACTTTTTGGAAAAAACGAGCTCTCTTGCAAAGCACTTTTCCCCCCATTATTCCAACACAACAACATTGTGCTATATTTTTGCTATTTTCTCTGTTGGCTTCAGGGTAATCCACCAACCCTGGATACCTGTAGAGCCCCAAAGATGGTGTGGGGAAAAATGACACCTAGCCTGGATAATTTGTGTAGAGAAAAGTTATGAAGGACTTACTGCGAACAAACATCAAAACAGGGCTCAGCCCTGTGGGTAGAAAAGCTTCAGCAGCGGATGGTTTTAAAAAGAGGTGGGGATTTATTCCGGTATTTGCTGGACAGGCCCACCATAAATGCTGCTTAGCGGTTTCAACATGATGAAATACAAACAAAACTACAAGTTGATGTTTTTTTTGGAGTGTGTGTGATAATTGAGTTCTCACAAGGCAATGAAATCAGCGTTCTAGACCACCATGCATTGCAACCCAGTGAGCGATTAGGAGGCGATTGGCCATATTTAGCAAATCAAGGGTGTTTCCCCCTGTTATAAAGGTTCAAATATTCAGTCAACAGAACCTCTAACTTTCTTTCTGTTTCTAACCCCCATTTATTCACTTTATTGGGACAGTTCATCCTTTGAAACCACCATCTTCAAGAGAAATGCCAACGTATGTCCCAGAATAATTAGTGTCTGCTCTGATCATCCATTTGTATTTTTGGACCATGTCTGATGATGATCAGTTTTGTTGAAGCACCATTAGTCTCTGAAAATGTAGGTGGAACCCTTTCTTTCCCCTTGCTCAAAGTTTGAAACATGCAGATTTCTATCCATTTCAGTGAGTACCTGGAGCGCTGCATAGTCTCATTTTCTCAGATGACGTACATCATTCTGGAATGGTCGTTTTTCACCTCTGTGGGGGACCTGATCATTTGGTTGAAAGTTACTAGTGGAATTAACTTTAAGTGCCAATTGCTAAGCAGGTGTCTTTCGAGTAGGGGACAAGACTAACACTTGGGCTTGTAGATCGACCACAGTCTGTTTTAGAACCATAAAGCCAGACAGGTCCTAGAGAAAAAAAAAAATAATTATATGGAGGCAATCATAGGACAGTGGTTACAAACACTCTCTTCAGAGAATCGTCTGGTAAAAAAACGTCAACCACATTGAATGTCATCCAAAACATTGGCTGCTTAAGAACGTTTTTAGGGCTCGGACTCCTCCCCACTGTAAGTGGGGGAGGAGTTTCGAGATCCTAATGTTATAAGAAAAAAAAGAAGAAGTATCCTTAGGGCCTTGGAGAGAGGAATTCCACACATTCCTTAGCGTTTTCTGTCATCTGGCCAGTGATTCGTCTTCCTTGTGTTTTCGTTTTAATAGGCTTGAAGTGATAGGGTAAATGTAGTTTTGTTCCGCCATTTTGGGCATATTTCGTTCGTGCTCGCGCAAAGAAGTACATTAATTATAATTAGGAGCTGTCAGGGTGCCTCCTTAAGTGAATCCAGATGGCCGGGCGCGTTCACCATTCAGCAGCGCTCAGCGCGCAGCTGCTCCATGCCAGGCCGGGAAAGGGCTTCATTAGTTAAAGAACAAGAGTGTCTCGTAGGTACGCCAGCCTACAGATTTAGTTGCCATTCATTCGGAGCGGCTTGCATAAACCCGCATGCATTTGCGGTTGAATGTAGTATTCGATGAAATCCTCAAAGTACGCGTGTACACTCACCGCAACAGAAAGGACGTGTCTCAAAGTAGAACGCTATTTATTTTCCGAGGAGACCCTGGTGACAATATGGTAAACACACCGTGACGTGCAAAGGAAGGTTTCGCACAGTTGGTAGCTAGGGATGCGGCAGCCAAGGTGTGATATTTGAGTGCTTGGAGACTTGCGTTCATTTAATCGAAGTGCCCGAATGCTTTTTTTTTATTTTTTTTATTTCACATCCGACAATCCAGGTTACTTTTTGCGTTATTTTTGTCAGGCCATACACAGATCTTGTCAGTTCCGTCAAGTTTGCAATGTCCGCTTGTATCCGGGTTGGACTTCAAAGGCCCGTCGCCGCATGGGTGCTGCCAGTTAAGCTGTACCACCTATTCACGGAATAAGTCTGTGTGGGTGTCGGACCGCCGGCGAGTGTCTGCTCTGGGTTCTAATCTCGGCTTCTCGACGTTTTGTCCATGTTCGCATTGCACCCTCGGTCCCGTATTGCAAGTGTTGAGAAACCTGTGTAATTTTTGTATTCGAACTCTGCATATTTACTTGTCAATATTTTTGGCAGGGGGTGTGAATTGCCCTTCGTAAAATGATGAGTGGCGATGTTTCATAATCTCCAGTGATACCTTTCGCTTCTCGACACGGCCCCCCTAATGAGTTTCGGGGATTAATATACCCGTCCCTATTGTTCCAGTACAACCCCCTTCTGTGCCCACGGGATTGGGATCCTTGGTAAAATCACCTTGAATCGGCGAGATAAAAAAAAAATGTCGGTCACCTGGCAACCTCCCCCTATGCTTATTGGCTGTTGCGGTCTCCACCCTCTAGCAGATGGATTTGTCTATTTTTATGCACGGCAAGTATTCATGAGGAACCTTTGCACTTCACTGACCCTCTCTCCATAGAGGGATATGAGCCTCGAGGTCTGCCCCCCCCCCCTCCTCCTCTTCGAGGCTCCTCCAGGGCTTCTTAAAACATTGTCTGCGTGGGAAGCGCTAACCATCCCGGGTACAGAGGGGATCCTGCCGCTCGGGAGATCTGATGCAGCTCCTTTATCCGTCCTGTTTCAAAAGTTAGATTAGCGGGTGCACAACCCATTAACATTAGGCTATTTGCCCACGCGGCTTCCCCGTAGAAACCATTTTTGAAATGCCCCCTTATATTGTAATAAGTGCCTGTCCAACTAAATGTGTAAGGCTTTTATTTAGCAAAGCACTGTGAAGCGAGGTACAACCTGCCCGAGCACGCTGCTATACAATGGAAGTTCATGTCCGTTCAATCCGATCGGCTTGTGTATCGGAATCTCAAATATTCCCTCAAGTGTCTTTGCCTTTGCCTTTATTATTGGTATATGCACACACCAACGTGCCATAAGGACTCTTGGGGTGGATGGGGGGTGCGTGGGTTACAATATGGCAGTTCATTACTTAGACAATGTATTGGGAAGGAGGGCCTAAAAACAGCTGCATAAGTAACTCATCAAATGTATGGTAGTGTGACTAGTGTCGTTCACCCCGCCCCTCACCACTATTTTTGAATATGATAAACTGTCAAATTTGATGGAAGTGTTTTGAACAGTCTTATCGTGATTATGACGATTCTCCGACCCTGCAAGCGTCAGCGTGATTTCTCTTCGGCTGAGTGGAAGCCCAGCAGAATGTGCCCGATCTAGCACCAAGCCTGAGAATACTGCTGCTGATTGTAGTGACTCGCATTGCCATGTTGCCAGTTTCAAAGCATTGCACATGTCTGCCCGAGGAATGGCGGCACATGGGCCTAGTGATTTGAACAGCCTTGTGCCCAAGGTAGGCACCTCGGGATTGCATTTGAGCCAGCTGGTTTGACAGTAAGCCCCTAAACCACGAGGGGTTGTGCTCTTCGCCTGTGGCGATTGGACACGGGCCCAGACAGCACAGCTACCCATCTTTTTACCCACGTCCCCGTAGGGGTGTCTATGCTCCTCCCCATGAACAAGTTCAAGTGTATGCTGCTCAGTTGCTAAGGTGAAGGGGTCTGGCCTTTGCCTTGGTCTGCAGGGGCGAGAGCGAGCTTGTTTTCCTTACTTCCAGAGAAGCACTTGAAGTACACACCATCATCTACATTTTGCTGTTTTTTTTCCTTGTTTCCCACCCTGTTTACGTGGACCATCGTTCCTTCGTTTTTGGGGGGGAGTTCCACCCTACAATTTCCATGGTATTTAAGATATCCGGAAAAGGGGTAATGCCAGTTTACTCCACGAATGACTGCAAAAATCCACCGAGGTCCTATTACTTGCCCCCCCCCCGTACCCGAAGGCTCCAATTCACCTTTTTAGTTTGCCAGAGGATGTGCAGAGTGGCAGTGCGGCGGCGCAGAGTGGCGGTGCAGAGTGGCAGTGCGGCGGTGCAGAGTGGCGGTGCAGAGTGGCAGTGCGGCGGTGCAGATTGGCGGTGCAGATTGGCGGTGCAGATTGGCGGTGCAGAGTGGCGGTGCAGACACACACATACACCACACACACATAACGCACACACAAACCACACACCTCAGTCTCTCAACACCACACACTTGTCACCACTCAACACAACACACTCACCACCACACTCACTCCCCAGGCTCACCCCCACAGACTCACCACCACACACTCACCAGTACACAGAAAACAACACACACAACAACACACCCCCAGCCGTCAATGAATGCTTTCACCATGCACAAACACCAACAACCATCATCCATCTGTGCACGCTTTTACCAAGCACACACCCACCAGCCGTCAGTGCACCCTTCCACCAGGCACACACACCTCCAGCCGGCAGTGCACTTTTCCACCAAGCAATTGCAGTATGGTACACTTTACTTTTAAACATATTCATATAAAGCACAGCCTGCCACCATTGGTAAAATTACAATTCAACCAACATACTTCCACTAGACACCACATGCACACACTCCATAACACATGGCAAAAAGACATTGGCATTTACAATGCCATTAGCTCAAACTCAAATAAATCCGAGCCCGATTGCATTTCTAATGCTTGTTCTTTTTTTGTTTTGTCCTTGAATTCCTATTTTGTTACTGCTTACTTTGTATTTTTCATTCTTACTTGCCAACTCTCTGAAGTGCCCTTTAGGTTGCAGTTTAGCTCATTGTTAATCACTGGAATACAATTTCAGAGGGATAGTCTCTACCTTGTGACCAAGACCAAAGAGCTATTCTAACTCACTATTCGACTGGAGGACAGTAAAGTCAATTTTAATGCTGGCTACATTTGAAGCTCACTCTAATGGGTATGCTGCTTTTGCACCATTTTGTCTTTTGTTGACGTTCGCCATTTTAATGGAGAGGTTCTGCTGCCATTCTCTCTATGTAGCCAAGTCTCAGTCTGTGACTGCTGGTTCTCTGTGGCTGCCAAAATCTCCAGTGCCACTTCCCCTAAAAGTCTGACATCTAATTGGTCCTTGAATGATGTCAAAAAGTTAACTATTCCCTGTGTCTAACCATGTTCCTCTGCTTTTTAGTTTGCCTTTTTTAGTGCTTAAGTTGAGCCTGTGGTTTTCGGTGCTCGGCACTGGCACGTAATTGTCAACATCTGCACTTATGACAATCGACCACATGGTGGCGCTGTTTAGTCAAATTTAGAGATGAACATAGCAACAGTTGTTCTTAATTCCAATAAATAAAAAAATTACCACCCAAGCCATTCCAATAGCTTTGGAGGCCTGAAATAGCCTGAATTGTTACTCTTGTAGGAGCGTGATGATTAATAGCTGGGTTGGTGCTGCCATTGGCAGAGCTGGCAGGAGCAATGGGTGGTGCAAGTAGTAGTGGTCTCCTGACGAGGGCCCTGGTACTTATTATTATTTCTTTTTTTTATTCAGCACAGGCCGTTCTTATTTTACCCAGAAATAACCTCCTCGACATCCTTCTCATAGAATGCATTATGAGACTAATTGTCTGATGTTTCAAATGGAAAATTAAATGTGAGTGCAACAATTTTCTCTTGCGCCATCATTGATAGAGAAGAATGGATAACTTCTCTAAAGTCTGTGACCTATTTAGATGCTGAAGGTTACTAGTTAAATACGGATTGGCACGTGGAGTATCTGGAATAGATGTTGCATTGATACCAATGACCAAGACTTCATTTTTCCACTGAGTGACCTCCCTTCTTCATGGTCAATTCGCCTGCAGAATGCTTCAAATTATTTTACATGGTTTGGCCAATTATAGATCCATAGGGTGCTTTTATTTTCTGAAGGATATTGAGGCTGAGATTGTGGACTTTGGACAAAGAGATGCCTTATTAATGTGTGCAACAGAGATTATGGCTCATTAAATAGATACAGTGTGATGGATGGAGATGTCTCCTTACAAGATGCTCCAGCTTCCAATGGCAGCATCAAAACAGTGTCTCTATTTTTGTGGGAGAACAGAGCATCTGCTTACATGATAACACTTCACTGTGAATTCAGGAGAAGCCCCCATACCATATAAATTTGAAGCTGGTTTTTAGGATGCCGACTTACTGTTGGCTGTGGTAGCATCAGACCCTGGGGTTGCAGATTAATGTGGGAGGATTTATTAGTATAAGCAAAGGGTGGTCTTTTGGTTGCTCACCTTGCCATTTTGTGGAGTCCTCAGCCAATGATTTACAAAGCATTGTTACATCATGCGAGAAGAAGATTTGGTACTGTTTGCCGTTGTGATGTCTGGTTATAGGAATTTGGCCATGAAGATATCTCAATTCTTGCATGGAACTGCAGGTGATGAAGAAACTTGCCCTTGAGATACCTTATTGTATGTTAAGTGAACAAGCCTTATTCCTATTGGCGAAGGAAGTTTCAGTCCTCTGAATCGTCTACCATAACGGTTTAGAACACAATTAACTTTTTAGGAAGTCACATTTTTACGATCCACCCAGCTCTAATGGACTTAATAAAAGGCAATTTTTGAGTGCAGCTAAAGCATTGTGTGGTAGTGCACTGTCATTTATAGACATCACGTTTCCCATTGAAATGGCCACAAATTTTGCACGGACATACAGTTTTACTCATAAAACTGTATAGCACACAAATGATAGAGTGCGGAAATCGGGTTTCTGTGACTCTCATTTGTGCACCACCAAGTAAAGTGTCCTAATTTGTTTTGATCCTATTTCCAGCAAACTTCAGAATTACAAAAAATATGCTTGCTAACCAGACCTCGAATAATCCTAAATATTTCACTAGACCTGAAGGTCTAGTGACTTAAATCTACTCAACCTAATTATAATGCTCTTGACCACTAAACTGGTTTCAAATTGTGATCCTGGGCAAATATTTGACTTCACTGAGCTGCCATTTTTTTCTTTATTACTTTCAAATATGCGAGTTCAGCATGTCTGCTGTACCCAGAACACTTTTGTTGGATTTAATAGACTAAACTTTTGCTTCACGTGATCAACACCTAGCAGCATATAGCATACCCATGACCACTGACTTGCCTCTTAGTTCATTAACAGCATTATCATCAGGGCGGGGGCAGTTATGTTTCTCAAATCATGTTTAAAGATAAAGACTATCACTTTATACATACCTAAAGCATGAAGTGGTAGCACACTCAGCAGATTTTCCATTGAAACGGCCACATCATCTCCCACTGACATGCTACCTACTGATAAAACTGTATAGTGTCTGGTGTTTAGAGTTCCAGTTTCTGCAAATGTTTGTCATTTCCACATCACCAAATAAAGTGTTCTGATTTGTTTTGATCCGTTTTGATCCTGTTTAAATCTTTGTGTGCATCACACTTCTGAATTACAAAAACAGTTGCTTTTGTACTTTTTGCTATATTTTGAAATATTTGTACTATTAATTTACAAGCTGTTTTTAAATGTAATGTGCTAGAAAAACTGACAGCCTTAACTTTCACACAATTGTCAGTTTGATCACTTGGGGGAAAAAACGAATAGAGAGAATATTAAACTCCATTTTACAAGATAATTATGAATTAGTGAAAGATAAACTGACATTTGACCGGTGTCCTTGAACAGACCCAAATGTGTCAAGATAAAAACTAGATTCAAAGGAGTCTTTAGTGCTCATTCATTTTCTGAGCCTTTCCTGTTTAAGTTCACTTGCCAGAATGGACGAAATTGCTCGACCGGATAAAATCTAAACGGGCAGCGAGTAGATTTTCAGGGCCTGCTAACTATATTTACATTTTTTTTGTGTGTTGCAAAAAACATAGTATCCTACAGCCTTTCCTTTCCCTCTCCCTGTACTCCAGCAAGATTGTCACATAATGCACTTTAGAAACACCTCTCACTTCGCAATCAGAGAAGGAAAAGTAAACCCCAATCCCCAGGCTGAAAGAATAAGCAGCAATTTATCAGAAATGAAAGCCTAACATTTTACCCCCGTCTTCGAATCAATGGCAAATGTGACAAGATAAACATAGAATTTAAAGGTATCTTTATTTATTGCACGGATTTTCCAACCCACAAAAAATTGACTGGTTCATGACCCACAGTTTGGGAAACTTTGCTCTACACACTACTTGTTACCTCCCAGACCCAATTCCTTGCTGCCCGCAGCTGCTGCATAGTACAGATCAGAATCCTCTGCAATTAGCCAGAGTTGGAGGAAAAAGATGGCATTTTTGGTGTTTTAAAGCTTAACATGGAGCAGGTATCTCATTTGGCACTCAATTTTGTACGTTTTCCAAGAGGAGTCACTTTTGCATGTTATGTGAATAAGTGGCACACTACGCACTGAAGAGGTAATTTTCCTCTCTCCTTCCTTATTTAGCCCTAGTTCTTTTTCAGTGGAAGATGTGAAATAATAGTTGCTTGAACCTTAAGACATACGAAAATAGTGGCAGGAGCAGAAAACCAGTAGATGGCTCTAGCCATAGAGAATTATTCTTAAAAAAAAAGCCTTTCTAAACCGCTGTTACTTTCAGAAATTTGGCATGGTCAGTATACTGTGATGTGCTCAGACAAACCAGCAATGTCTTCTGGTGTTTTTATGGGCATCCTAAGATGTAAGCTTTAGTTAGTAGGCATAGGTGATCATGCCTTGACGGTAGCGATTGGCAAGTTCATCATAATTCAACTTTGGACTGTTGTGATCCATTTTAAAATTTAGTATTTTATTGATACATTTTTAAGTCTTCAAAGTCTGCTGTTAATCATCAAGTGTGCCAAGATGCATACAGTGGAGGTGAAGAATATTGCTTTATCAAAAAAGTTACATTCCTGGGGAATTCAATCTTCTCTGCTTGCCCGAAATATTGTTGTATACCGAAGAGCCTTGCGCCAGCAGATAGTGCAGGTGTGGCCACAGAGAAAGGGCTGTCGGGTTGTAACTAAAAAAGCATTTGTATGACCTGTATATGTAGTTTAGGATGTCCAATGGAAGCCAAATTCCCCCCAACCTTTAGTCTTTACGTTTGTGGGCGGAGAGATTAGGGGCACGTGGATTGGGTGTTTCCTTGAATTCTTTCACATGGATCCCATGATCCTCTGTGACCACTCTTCCGTCGGATGCACACTCCATAGACCAACAGATAATGTACTCCCTTTGCTTTGGTTATGGAGGAGTTTGCTCTTAGACATGGAGATGCTTCCTATGCTTTAATGGCCTGGTTTGGAGGTTGTTAAAACTTGTTAAGCACGTGGCTTTTATTATAGGTCCACACTTACTAGATAGCATTTATCTTTTGGTACAAGAAATATGGCTTGAAATATTAAAAGGTGAAATGTTAGGCCTACGAATTTTAAAGGACAAAAGTACAAGTATGGTTGGTTCACTGGAGCTGATAAAACCAGATTAACCTCCAAATCTTTTCGGGACATGTGGCCTGTGCCGTAGGCGTTTGAGACTATATAGAGGTGTTTGGGTGATCTGCAAGACTTTGAAGTTAGGGCTCTGTTCATGACGCTTAATCTCGGGCAAATGGCTTCCTTATATGCTGAAAAAGTACAATCAACTTGCCAAAAAAGGAGGTTGGGGGAGGGTCGGTTGTTTAAGCACAAGCTTTTTGATCCTACTGCTGATGTACTTTGTGCCCTGAGCTAAGTCATTTATAGCATTTCCATTTTGCAATGAATATTTCTCTTTCTATTGCTCTTTTACATTGTTTCTGAATGTGAAAAGTCGGTGAAAACCGGAAATAAGGTTTTTTTGTATGAAGCTGAATACGTTTTGAACATTGAAATGACTTATGGTTTAATTATGTAAGATTCTAATTGTATCTCAATTTTCAATGTGTAATGCCTAGTTTTTCAATCTAGAAATAAATGTTATAAATAAAACAAAGTAAAATGCTTCTAATTGCTGATATCTGCATTCGCATAGTGGGATGGTTAGGACAGCCCATGTGCCCTCATTGGAGTTCAGCTGTGATTACCTTTGGACTCTGCCCCATTGTTCCGCGCACAAACTACCGCAGATCACAATTGCTCCATGAAGTATCCCAGCCCCAGAGAGATGGACTCACTGATGTCTTCCTGCTGAGGTCAGAGACCAATGACAGGCAAGCCTGCAGTTGCTTAGTCTTAGCCTGGTGACAGCTCATCATGTGATACTGAGACGATGACCAGGTTTTGCCTTTCTGTAGCATTTATCAACGTGCTGTTTGAGGGAAGCTGAGGGAAGCGTGATTATTATGGGTGAAGCAGGACTGCTTTGCTGGACACAATCATACTTTGGCTCCATAGTGTACATTGCATTGCCCATGAGTGTGGAGGAGACCTGGCCTATTATTTCTTCATCACTAAATCAGGGTTAGTTGAGTGAAGCAATGTTCCTGTTTATTTCCTCAGGTAAAGCGATTCTGCTCTTTTTAATGGAGCGGAACCTGTACCAACCCATGGTAGAGTGATGAATGTGGAGCCAATTCTCCCTTTTGATCCAGTGTAGTGAGGACGACTGTCCTATTTTCCTTCACTTCTTCTTTTGGATGTTAAAGACACTTGCCCTTGTCTCCCATGTAGCTTTGGGAACTGGTCACATATCTCCTCTTACAAGAAGGAATGCTCGGTCCATTGTCCTCTCTGCTGCTGGGAGATGAGAAGGAATATCCAGTCTCTCCTGTTTGTTTTTCCATGAATATAGACGACTGATGGGAACATGTCTCTTTGGTACACAGCAGTGGGTTGAATATGTGCTGCTCCTTGTTCTTTACTGGGCAGGAAAGAGATGGGCACAGTTATTAGCTATGGCAGAGAGAATTAGAACGGGCAGGCTCCAAGTTTTTCCTCTTGTAAAAGGGAGTACAGGGGATAAGCTCTGAATCTTCCTCTACTAGAAAAGACTGAAGGGAATGTGTTTTGTGTTTTCCTTTAATATGTCAATAGAGTGAATGGGCCCCACCATTCGGTCTGGTACAAGGGAGTTAACCTGTTCCGTGCTCGCGTTGGCAAACGGCCGTCGCGAGCACTACCTCGCTAGTATTCAGTTTCATACATTTTGAAAGGAATAGGGGGGGGAATGCATGGATGAATCTCTGGCAATGGAATTCATTCCAGTCCATTGTTATCTTTTTGTCCACTCTAAACAGGCTTCCGTCATATGCTAATTGTTCTTGGTTCATTTCAGTGTTTAATTTGTGAAAGAAGTGTCAGTGCCCAAAGCTCTGCTCAGAAGCCTGAGGCTGGTGTAAATAAATGTCAGTGTGCCCATTGCCAAGGCTGCGTGGTCTTGAATACACCTCAGGCATCCTTAATCCACTACCAGACTCTCCCTGACCCATTTTTTTTTTTTTAATTTTTTTTTTTTTTTTAATTTAAATCTGTTTTATTGGTACACGTGGCATACAGTTACAATTCTTGTGTGCATAATCAAAGGGGAAACAACAGTTGGAGTAGCACGTACATCATCAATGCGAATGTTGGCGACGGTTGAAAGTCAATAAATGCACTCGTTGTTAAAGAACTCCATTCGTTGTCATGGGGCGGTCACTGCATTCAACAAACCATTCGCTTCACTGCTACTGTATAATGCAATGCGCCCTGCCCGCCCTACTAAGGTGCCTGACCTCACCCGTCAAGGCGGGTAGCCTGATGTCCAGCCTCATCCCCGTTGTTCTCCACTCACTGGTTAGTGATATAGCATGATGTCCCCCAGTAGTGTGAATAACCAACCGGGCCTGGCTCCAGGCATCTTGTATGTGTGCTGTGGTCGGCTAGGAGGTGCAGTGGGACGCCTCCGCGAGGTAATAGGCTGCGGCAGTGGCTTGCATGTGCGCTGCACTCCTGTGTCTCGTCGCCGTGTGTCAAAAGTGAAAGGTGTGTGTGGGAAAGGCGGACCCAGCGTGGACAACTTGGGGGTGTCCTTGCCGTAGTTACCACCAATGCAAACTGGGGAAAAACAGGAGAGCAGGAGAGTAGGTGAGGGTGTAAAGATTCCGATCTCGGGGTAAGTGGGGGGGGGGTGTTGCAGTATGGGCCCTGTCTAGTCAGTTTCGGGTGTAATAGTCTTGCAGGGTGCTGGCTTCGAGTGTGCTTGGGTAGGAGGTACTAGTGGTGTGTGGTAGCTCTAGGTCTCGGGTGGGGGCGTATCGGTGGGGCCGACTGCGTATGCGGGCTCCGCTGACAGGTGGGGGGGGGAGGGGGGGGGGGGCAGGGCAAGGCGGGATGGGCGGAGGAGTTGAGGGGGGGGGGAGTGGAGAGGGGAGAAGAGGCATGTCCGTATGCGTGTGACTCCCGTTTCTCCCCTTTCTCATTACGCAGCCTGTGGCCCGGTCATGTCCCCTCCGTTCCACTGTGGAGGAGCCATCTCCTTACAACACCCTTTATCGTGGCAGGCCCTGGTGAACGCTCTCAGGAAGCCCTCCCATGTCTGGGCTATCGGTATGGCCCTCCGTCCCGCCGTCTCTTCCCTACGGAGCACCGTTCCCTCTGCGGTTGCCCAGTAGATGAGGGAGGCACTCCAATGTTTCGTCAGGGGTGGTTCCGCGGCATTCCAGTGACGGGTTATGAGTCTTTTGGCGGTTATCAGCCCCAGGTCCCAGAACCTCATGTGTGCTTTGTTATGCTTTGTCCTGGTGAGGAGGCCCAGCACACAGGTGTCCCAGCCGTGACGTTGGCCCAGTGCCGTCCCTTTCGTCAACAGCGTGTTAACATCATACCAGTACGTCCGCAGCTTGGGACATGCCCACAGCATATGCAGGAGATCCGCATTCAGTAGCGCGCATCGCGGGCATTTGGAGGTATCCAAACCAAAGTAGCGGTTAATCTTGTCCGGGGACAGATATGCCCTGTGCATGATATAGAACTGTATGATTCTGAACCTCGAATTGCGGGGAACGTGTTGCGGGCCCTCTAGGATCCTTTCCCACTCTTTATCCGACCAGTCCCTCCCCCTGTCTGTGGCCCACCTGTCCCTGAGCGACTGAAGGGGGGCTGTTGTGTGGGTTCTCAGCGCCTGTGTTAACCAGTGCACAACATGCGACCCTGCCCCCATAACGTGCAGGTATTGTATTAAGAGGTGTGTCTCGGGTTCCACGGACATATCGCCCCAGTGTTCCGTTAGGACCCGTATCATTGATGCATGCATCAGGAAGTGTCCCGCTGGCAGTCCTGGGTTCTCCACTAGCCCCTCGAACCGTACCATGGCCCCGTCGTCATATAAATCCGCCAGTGTCTCAAGCCCCACCTGCACCCAGTCATGTAGGCGCGCTGCAGTCACCACTCCCCCAGGCCTTGGCAGTCCCTCCAGCGGCAGGGCTGGAGCGTAGGGGGTAGTTTCCTTGGTCAATCGCAGTGCACGCCTGTAGCATCTCAGTGCTACTGCTAGGTGTAGTTGCGTCTCGCGCCCCTGAGGGGGTGGAACAGTGCGAGAGCTTCCGCGTGAGTCAAGGCTGGGACCGTTGAGGCCGTGTCATTTAGGTTCCTACCCGCAAGCCAGGCCACCACCCATTGGAGCTGCGCGGCAAGGTAGTAGTGCTCCTGGTTCGGGACCGCTAGCCCCCCCGAGGACGCCGGGGCATACAATTTCTTCAGGGCCACCCTTGGTCTCCCCGCATTCCAGATTAGTGTTCGCGTTAGGGTCTCCAAGTCTCTAAAGACCCGAGCTGGGACATACACCGGTATGTTCGAAAAATAGTACAGGAGTCTAGGTAGGACTATCATTTTGGTCAGGGTGATTCTGGCCGGGACATTGAGCGGGAGTGTGCCCCAGAATTGGATCTGGGCCCGCAAGGAATTTATGGCTCGAATCAGGTTGCCATCCAGTATATCTGCTGCATTCCTATATATGTGGATTCCCAGGTATTTGAAGGTACCGGCATACCATGTCAGGGTTGTGTCTCCTAGCTGTACTGCGTATTCCTGCATATCCGGGTGGAAGGGGAAGACCCCGGACTTACCCCAGTTGACCCTCAGTCCCGAGTGTGTTGTGAATTCACGGAGAGCGTCGGTGAGTCCCGGGGGTATCAGTGTTAGGTCTCTGACGTAGAGGAGTAGGTCATCGGCATATAGGGAAACCGCGTGTACCCCATCAATCAACGGGATGCCCCACTCGGCGCCCTGCATCCTCAGTATCTCCGCCAGCGGTTCCATGGCCAACGAGAAGAGTAGAGGCGATAACGGGCAGCCTTGTCGTGTGCCCCGCCTCACCTTTATGGCCTCCGATATCAGGCCCCCTATCCGGACCCGAACGGTTGGCTTTTGGTATAGGAGTCCCACCATGTCCAGATATGCGTCTCCCAGTCCAAACTTTTGCATAACCGCCCCAAGGAACGGCCACTCCACCGAGTCAAATGCCTTTTCCAGGTCTAACACTATGCAACCCGATAGTGGCCAAGGGCCTCTCGCATACTCCTGCACTCTGAACAGCCGGCGGATGTTGTGCGACGTGCTGCGTGTGGGTACGAACCCGTTCTGGTCAGGGTGGACCAGGGTAGGTGTGTATTGGGCCAATCTCCTCGCTAGTGTAGAGGCTAGTATTTTGTAGTCCGTGTTTAAGAGGGCAAGGGGCCTATATGAGCCCATGAGTGTCTCATCTTTACCCGGTTTCAGGAGGGAGACCAGGGTAGCTTCACTCAGAGATGGGGGCAGGGAGGAGTCTTCCAGAGCCGTCTCGTACAGTTTGACGAGTTCAGGAATCAGGAGGTCTTGGTATGCTTTATAGAACTCCGCTGGGAGTCCGTCTGGGCCAGGGGACTTTCCGTTGGAGAGCGCCGCTATGACTTCCCGGAGCTCCTCGGGGGCAATGGGTGCCGCTAGGACGGTACGTTGGGCATCGGTAAGGGACGGCAGCAGTACCTGGTTAAGGTATTCCTCCGTGTCCGGGGCGGGTGTGGGCAAGCTAGAGCGATACAGTATTTTGTAGTGTGTGGTGAATGCTCCGTGAATCTCTGACTGCGTATGTAAGGGCACCCCATTCGCGTCTAGTACTTTTGTGACTGGCTTCGACCGGTCTTCCCTAGCGATGAGCCACGACAGCAACTTACCAGGTTTGTCCCCCCTATCGTGTGTGCGCGCCGCATGAGCCGCGAAATTCAGACATCTGAGCCTCTCTAGCAGTTTTTCGTGGGTCGCCTGCGTTTTTTGAAGCCCAGTGATGTGTCCTCCCACCGAGTCCCGTTCGTGTCGACTCAATTCCTCCTCCACCCTATGTAAGTCTCTCTCCACCTGCCGTTTGAGGTTCCCCTGAGTGCCCAAGCACTGTCCCCTAATGACCACTTTGAACGCCTCCCATTCCATCTGTAGGGAGGTGGCTGAACCTGCATTATCCTCAAAGTAATGTACAATATGCGCGAACAGTGAGCCCCGGAAGGGTGCGTCTAGCAGGAGGTCCGGCTGCAGCCTCCAGTTGGGGACAGGGGGGCGGGTGTTCGCCCATGAGACCGTTAACATGTGTGGGTTATGGTCAGAATGTGTCCTACCCATGTAAAGCGCTTCCGTCACTAGCGGGAGTAGATCATCTGTGAGCATGAATCTGTCTAATCGGGTGTGCAGGGTGTGGGCTCCTGAGTAGTACGAATATATCTTGGCCGTTGGATTTCGGTGACGCCACACATCATGTAAGTTCCAGTGCGAGGCCCAGGCTATAAGAGCTTTCATGGCACCCACCACTGGTGCGCTGGGTAGAGGTGGGAATGAGCGGTCCAGTGTGGTATCCAATACACTATTGTAGTCCCCCCCCAATATCCAGGGGATCCCGTGCCAGCGCGCCAGGGTTGTGGACACCTTTTCGAGGAAGCTCTGTTGGTCTGTATTAGGGGCATAGATCGACACCACCACCAGCGGTCGTCCATCTAGGCGTCCCTTCACTGCCACCAACCTCCCCTCCTTGTCTATGTGTGAGTCCTCAACTTCAAACGGGAGCCCTGGTCTCACCCATATCAGCGCCCCCCTGGCATAAGAGGAGAACCCAGTCGCATAAATCTGACCTCGCCACCGCCTGCGCAGGGTGTGTACCTCTGGGGCCGTCAGGTGTGTCTCCTGTAGGAGTGCTATCTGCACCTTGTGTCTCTTCAAGTATGAATAAATCATGTACCTGCGTGCGGGTGTGTGTATTCCGCGTACATTCCAGGTACACATTATGACTTCAGCCATCAGCGTTCAACAAGGCAGTCGCTCCCGCTCTCCCCCTCGCTTCAAGCACCCTCTCAATGGGCCCTCCAACATCCCGGTTCAGAGCCTCCCCACCCTTGTCCGAGCCACCTCTTGAATAGTCTAGCAAGCACTCCTGTGGGCCATACATGCAGCGATTCACAATAGGGAAAAGGGGGGTAAACATTAACTGGGGATAACACCATCGGGTCGGTTGCCAAACGGGCAGCCGTCCAAACATTCTGCAAAAAATGCGAACAATCCGTTCTGGGGGGTTGCTGTCCATCACGCAGTCCAAGCAGCCAGTGAGTGTCTGTTGAGCGTGAAGACGTGAGTGCCCTCCCAGGGGGGTGTGATTATAGGTCTGAGCGGCCAACAGGTTGGCCCATCGTTTATGGAGCAGTGTATTCGTAACGACACGGGGGCACCACCCTGGTCAAGTTTGTAGCTGATAACCATCGCCCACCCTTAGGGACCCTGCAATGCGGTGGTCCATTCGGTGTGAGCACCAAGGGGCGTCCGCTCCGCAGTTGATCATTGCAAGCGTGACGATATCTTAACTCACTGCGTGTTCATCGTCCGTCACCACCAGGCAGTACCGTGTTAATGTTTCCATCGCTAAGAGCCCCTCAGTGCGGCACTTCTTCAGCCGTACAGGTCCGACGTTTGTGGGGTGACGTCTGGTAGCCCACCTGAGAGTTGCGAATCCAGGAGACCATATATCGCCTCGTCGTCGCTCGGTAATACCCCAGGGCTGGCGGCGGGCGGGGAACGTTGTGACGGGGAGCCGCTGAGCTCCGAGACCATCCGTAGGGCTTCCCGCTGTTCCCTGCGTATTTCCTCTTCCGGAGGGCTTGCGCCGTGCTGGATGCTGCTGGCCGCTGGGGAGGGTGACCTGGCGCCACGTCTCCTCCTGGACATCCTGCGTCTCCTAGGCCTGTCCTGGTTTCCTGATCTTCCCGTACTCTTGTCCGTCCCATTGTCCAGCCAGGCTTCCACGTCGTCCGAGGAGTCAAAGAAGTGTGTTTTCTCATTCGCTATCACTCTGAGTTTCGCTGGGAAGAGGAGGGAGTATGTAAGTCCCAGTTGGCGCAGCCTCCGCTTTACCAGTAGGAATGAGTGTCTCTGGCGCTGCACCTGGATTGTATAGTCCGGGAAAAACATTGTTTGCATTTTCAACTTGAATGGTACCTAGTTTACGCGTTTCTCGTAGTACAGTGTCTCGGTCCCTATAGTTCAGGATTCGGATCAGAAAAGGGCGTGGGTTAGAGCCGGTGTGGAGTGGCCTGGTCGGGACTCTGTGCGCCCGTTCCACCACGAAATATGGCGAGAGGGTGCCTTCGGGTAACAGGGTGCGTAGCCAGTCCTCTACGCGGGCGGTCGGATCTTTGCCTTCCCATTTTTCCGGTAAACCTACTATACGGACGTTGTTGCGTCTCGCCCGCCCTTCTGCATCCTCTGCCCTGTCCTCCAGGAACTCCACCCTGTTGAGGAGATCTTTAATATGTTTGTCTGACTGGGCGACACGAGGTTCCATGCCCGTCACTGTGGTTTCCAGGGTTTTGGTGCGCTCAGCTAGTTTCTTATGGTCCTCCTTCAAGTGCGTGAGGTCTATGGCGACTCCGTCTATTTTCGCCTCCAGGGATGTCCGGGTGGACTGGATGGAATTTTCCAGGCGTTCCATGGCCGCAAGTACCGAGTCCAGTCTGGCCGTTACCGGATCCGGGTCCGTTTGCTTCTGCGGCTTATCCATTTTGCCCTTTTGGGACGTGCTCCCCGTTCCTGTGCGCTTCCCGGCACCTCCAGACATGAGAGGGAACTGATTCTCGGAGGATCCGGATGGGGGGGTGGTCCGTGGTCTCGTCGATCACCAGAGCCACTGACTGGTGCTTCGGTGGCGTTTCCAAAGCGGGTTACGGTCGTCTTAGAGCCTCTTGTGTGGTCGAGCCGTCTAAAGCGCAGCGTGATTCGGCGGTGGCCGTTAGTCCGCTCAATACGGTTACAGGCTCTGGCAATGGGCCATGCTGTGCCCCTCCTGCAGTTGGATGTGTTCTGGGCTTCGTGCTTACTCCCCACCGCGTCGGGCGTCCAGGTACGCCGTGATCACAAGGGCACCTGAGTGGTGTGCAGCACGTGGCAGGCAGTGTCTCCCCACGGCGCTCACCACACCCAGCAGCCCCCACAGTTCTGTGCGTGTGGTCAGCAGTAGTGCCCTCCGGTCGTCCGTGGCTGTGGCGGATGACAGTCGGACCCCGAGCCCTGCAATTGGTCAGCGGCTCCCTCTGGCGCTACCCTGCGATCGTCCTGCGCTGTGGATCGCGTGCACGGCCCACCGGGCGCCCCAGTAGGTGTCTCTTGGGTGCCTGCGTGCCAGGCCTGGTTTTTGCTGCCGCGCGAGTCCGGGCCGGTAAGCTCCGCTGTGTTGGGCGCAGTGTGCCTATGCTCTGTGTCCGTCGGGCAGGCGCTGCTAAGGCTCCGCTATTTGTGGCGCGGTGAGCCCACGCTCTGTGTCCGTCAGGCAGTTGCTGCTGCTGGTATGCTTCGCGCCGCGGCACTCACCACCCAAGGTCACAGCAGGCGGCGGCAGGAATCCGATCTCCGATCCGAGGGGCACTCGGGTCCTCCGGGCTCTGCTCCGCCGGAACCTAGTGGGCGGCCAGCCCAGCAGGCGACCCAACCGTTCCCGGGTCCGTTGATCACAGTGCTGGGCCGAGTGGGGGATGGGCTCCTCCTCGTGTCCAGGTCCGCCGCAGCAGTCCGGATGGCGGCCCCAGTTGTCCGGTGATGCGCCCCTCCTCTGCCCTCCGTGCGTTGCCTGTCGGGTCGCCTCCGCCTCCGATGACCTGCCGGTGGTCGGTCCAGACTCTCCCTGACCCATATGGTTATTCTTGCAGGTTCCAACTTTCTCCTTTTTTCTGTCATTCTCTCCGTCTTCCTTTCTGCTTGTTTTCCTTTCCTTACTCTCTGTGAATGTCTAATGCAGAAAAATAAGTGCCGGTCTCCAAAATTGAGGGCCGGTGTCTATCACAGGCAAACACCTGCTCAAAGTAAGCACTGTGTGATCCTGTTCCAGTAGGAAGTTTAGCCCTAACTGCGAGTCCAGGTCCTCTGTTTGGCACAGGCAAGTTGGAATGGCCAGACCCTATTCTGACTTTTGTATCAAGAGTAGAGTAGGTCATGGCCATAGTTATTCCGTCCAGTACAGGTCAACAAAGAGGACAAGATGCTATATTTTTGCACTAATAGAGCAAGAGTTCTATGCACCATTATTGCCACTATTCCTCCTGCTAGTATAGAGGAGTGAGTTGATCTGGCATTGTTCCTGCCTCTACAACAGTATAGACGTCTAAATGCCCTTTCGTCCACTTGTATGTGCTGTGCACACTTGGTCAGCTGCCACAGAGACCTAGAGTGGAGAGATGCCATCTTCTTTTCTCTAGTAAGAGAGAGCTGTCTCATGAAGGTCTCTCGTCCATCAAAGTGTGCTTGGATCTTCTTTGGAAGTATGGTTAGCCAAAGGGGGTGCAACTTAGTTGAGGCGGTATTGGAACATTTTCCAAGGTATAAATCATGCCTTGTTGTAAAGTTAACCAAGCAGATGTGGATGATCCCTCGCCAGGTCATAATACATTGAATAATACAGTTAATAAAGTTTTTATAAATGTCCGATCACGTTCTTTGTAGATGTGCTGCCAGGCTGCGCTCTCCTCTACCACCTCCACCCCATGATTAATAAAGTAAGGGCACATGCTTAGACTTGGAGGTAGTGTTCTGGACCACCTAAAAGAGACCCCTGTTGGGAAGTGTCAGAAGAGCACTTTTATGTCCTGCACACTGCTGATTATAAAACAGTCATTAAGCTGTGCGGTTCACATTAGAACCTGGAAGTTACTTTCCGTTGTTCCTTTGCTTCACGGACTGTGGGAGCAAGATTGTTTCATCAGGACATGAAGAAAAGAAGGCCTACAGAGGGAGGAGCTCGTGTCTCGGTTGCAGATAAATGACAGCACTCCCTGGCATTTATAAGATAACGTTGCAGATTGGCCCCATGTTATGAGCAACATTTTCAGCCAGGCCTGACTTTTTAGCCTGCAGTATTTTGTATTCTGGTGTTTTTTGAGCCCATGCTTGTAATATTAAAAGTGAAACTACAATTCCCAGGATGTATCTTTCATTTTTGTATAAAAGCCAGAACTGGCTAAAAGTGGCCTTGATTGTACCCCCTGGGAACCGTGGATATTGTGATACCTTTGGAGGGCAGAAGAGGAGCTGATCTCAAGAGTGGGCTGATGCTACCTTAGTAGATTCACATGATGTACTGACCCACATTGTGGTGCCTAGTAATGTAATTTAATGTAAATTAATATTTCTTAAGCGCAAGCTGTCACTCCGCAAGGAGTATCCTGGCGCTGAGGAATAAACGGTGAACGCGGGTCCTATAACATACCAGCTTATGTTCTGACTAGATAAGTGCAAGGCAGGGGACATCAGAAATGTTGTATATCCAGGTCTTCAATGCCTTCCTAAATTGAGATCCAGTTTCCTGTAGTCTTAAGTTGGTTGGAAGGGGATTCCGTGCTTTAGACCCCAGGACGGCGACAGTTTTTCCTCCTTTAGTTATCCGTCTGAAAGAGGAAGGTTTCAGGAGGTTGGCTGTGGATGACCTAAGAGTCCTAGTAGTGGTATATGGGTAAAACCATGGTGAGAGATACTTAGGACCCAGTTTAAGCATGGCTCTATAAGTAATTAAAAGAATTTTAAAAAGAATTCTTTTATGAATCGGAAGCCAATGCAGAACTTTAAGCGGCGCTGAAGTGGACGCTCTGCATGGAAGCCTCAGAACAAGGCGTGCTGCAACGTTTTGGACCACTTGTAGTTTTTTTATCGTGGATTTATTTGCTCCTGCAAGGAGGCTGTTGCAGTAGTCCAAACGCGAGAGAATCAGGGCCACTGCTATTGATTTCCTTGCAGGAAGCAGAATCAGATCAAAGAATTTCTTTAATGATCTTATTAGGCTAAAGCAGGTCCCTGCTGTAGCTGACGCATGCGGCAAAAAGGACAATGCAGTATCAAACAGTACCCCTACATTGTTAGCTACTTTAACCATGTCTGGTGGGGGCGTAGTTCCCTCTGGCCACCACACATCCGGAAGGAAAGTTACATTCCTCCCAATGGGCAAAATTTCTGTTTTATCGGTATTGCATTTCAAATGATTATCCCTCATCCACTGTATGACTTGTGATAGACAGCATTTAAAGTTCACTTCGGCATCTGTAGTGTCGTTATCAAGGGATACGATCATTTGAGTATCTTCTGCATATGACTTTACTTCGATTCCGAAGGAGCTTATAAGAGATATGAGTGGGGCCATATAAATATTGAACAACTAAGGGCTCAAAGAAGAGCCTTGCGCAACTCCTGTTAAAGGTTTCTCTTTTGAGAGGAAGGTACCTAAGGTCACAGCTTGTGTCCGATTGGAAAGGAATGATTTGATCCATTCTAGAACAGAACCTGAGATGCCGCTGCGTCCGAGTCTCTTTAAAAGGATGTCATGCGAGATAGTGTCGAACGCAGCAGACTAATCTAGTAGGATCAAACTGCTTTCTTACCCTTGTCTGCTAAGATTTTTAGCGCCTCAATATCTTCCAAAAGGGCTGATTCAGTTGAATGTTTCGGACGAAAGCCCGATTGTTGTTGATGGAAAATATTAGCTACTTAAATAAATCTCGTGAGTTCCTTATGTACAAATGTCTCTGTTATTTTACCACTGGGAGCAATGAGATGGGCCAGAGATTAGAAAGCACCGAAGGGTCAATATTCTGTTTCTTTTTGAGAGGTTTTACCAATGCCAGTTTCCCCTCATCTGGTACAATGCCCGTACTTAGTGAAGAATTAACTATTGAATTTACAACACGGCTGATTATGTCAATTTGATGAAGGATCATGGGAGAACATGCATCTAATGGAGAGCCTGATTTGCAAGCCCTGATGGCCTAAATGTCGATTTTAGTGCTACCAGTTTAAAGGTTTTAATGCAATGAGCACTAGGGCTGAGAGCTGGTTCAATGGGGTCATCCCTATTTTTACTGGGGCCAATAGGGAAATTATTTTGAATATTAAGAATCTTTTCTTCGAAGTAAGTTGCAATCTCATTACACAGAGTTTGTGAAGGAGGCAAATCCTTCTGCAACACATTGGGGTTAGTAAAAGTTTTACGATCGTGAAGCTCGCCTTTTGATCTAAATTGGCCTCCATTATTTTCTTTGAATAGTACTCTTTTTTGCAATTTTAATGTGGTGGTGATAGTTTCCTGCTCATTTTGTAAGCTATTCTGTCTGCACTATTGTACGATCTTCTCCATTTTAGTTCCTGTTGCTTACAATTGGAATGATTTGAGGCTAAATCGGGTGTGAACCAGGGGGCCTTTTGAGTTTTTGATTTCTTGATCTCATCATGTTTCTCTTGTGGCAATAACTCATTACAAACTGTCGTTAGCCAGGTGTGGAAACAACAAGCTTCCTCCCCTGGTTTTCCTGTCTTCCTGTCATAGGGGGTATAAGTGCTTGTGCATGTGTGATCAGCTTTGGGTTGTCGGCTAGTTGAACCCATTTACGTCTGAGTTGGGGGTCAGAGGCTGGTAAATCAGAGCCCCATTTCTGTGGCATCCCAATTGTCAGTGGGATCAAAAAATGGTCTGACCAAATCAGCGGAATGGGAGTGTCCACTGATAAGGCTGTGAAGTAGGAACAGACCCCATCAAGGATATGCCCTGCATGATGGGTTGGATGCTCCACTAATTGGATTAGTGTGAGGAGCTCTATACTTTGGAGGAAATTATCCGCACCTGGGGCAAGTCTCGATTCCAAGTGGAGATTAAAGTCACCAAGCTGCGTGAAGTTAGCAGATCTAAGAAGTAGCTGACTTAGGGAGTCTCCAAGTGAATCTGTGAAGGTGGAGCTATGCCCTGGAGGCCGATAAATCAGTGCGCCTGAAAGGGACATGGAGGCATTTAGGGAGATGCAGAAGCCTAAGCTTTCCGCCTCCTTGATAGCCTCAAGATCAAAGGTAGAGCAATGCAATGAATCGTGTAAGATAATGGCCAGCCCACCACCTCTGCCATCTGATCTATCCTTCCTGCAAATTTTGTAACTGGGTGGGAGTGCTATTGCTACATCCGGGTTGCACCAATCCTTCAGCCAAGATTCAGTGATAAATAAAAAATCAAGTTGCTGATCTAGGATTAAATCCCTAACATCCTGGCAGTGTTTGCTGAGTGATCTAGTGTGTTGGGCTAATGACCGGTCTAAAATGGGAATGGAAGATGGTTCATGTTCATGGCAACTGTGTGATGGCAACTGTGTTGTCTCTTTCCTTGTTCAAATATGAATCCTCTCCTCTCATTCTCTCTCTTCAGTCAGGTCAGTTCAGTGAGGACATGATACCAACCGTCGGCTTCAACATGAGAAAAGTCACCAAAGGCAATGTAACAATAAAGGTAGGTGAAGAGAATACTGTGTGTAAGGTCGTTCTACATGCTTGTGTGATGTAGAATGACAGCTAACTTCCATTAACTATGTGCGAGAACTTTGCTGATGAGCTTGTTTATGAATAATGTTTAACTCGACTAGCCAGTTACATTTACAGGCTTGGCACTTAAACTTTGTCGGATGACTTGCTGAAATCCAAAATAAATCCTGGCATTAGATCAGCTATGGGATTTTGGAAATGTCATGAAAAATAGGCGCATACAGGGGGATTGAGTGTTGCATAACTCCTTTAGAGAGTATGATGTAATCTGATTACATGAAACTTGGCCAGTATTGTCAATAAAATTAGATGAATTCAAGCCTTTGAAGAATTAGCCACTCTCGCTGTCCACTGTTGCCCTAAAGTGGGTTTGTTGGATTTTAGTTTAGATAGTCTGTTCCTATTCATATCTGGTGCTGAGGTTGGAGGGCTAAAAGTAGTATTATATTCCAAGACCTGAAATTGATCATAAATCATTCCTGATGCGTAATCTGTATTTCACCACTGCGATTTGGTGCAGGCAGGGTTTGGTAGAAGAATTCTTGGGAGATAATCAAACCCTTAAATATGAATATTGAATGTTGCAAGGTGTTTACTATAACGGGTTATATTAAAGGGTAGCTACTCTCAAAACAATTGGAGGGCAATAGCTCAACTGAGGTTAATTTACCCTGGGGTATTAATCAGATTACAGGAATTAATTGGGTAAATTGTAAGCGAGGGAACTCTATTCTGAAGGCCTGCATGGTTTGTTATTTAGAGGCTGAAAGGCAGATTTCTGGCAGATACACCATCACATTACTATCACTTTTTTAATCAAGGATAAAATAATGTTTCACATTATAAACTTGTGGATGGTGTCCCCTATGATAATGGAATTGATTTTTACATAGCTGCAGGCATACTGATATTCCATAATGCTCCAATAATGTCAGGTGTTGTTTAGGTCCAAGAGAGACCAGGGGCCTCATAGAGGTTAGGAAATGCTGTGGAATCAACAAGCTCTCGAAATCAACGGAGAGGATTGGTATTTGAAACTGTTGGAACAGTGACTAAGGTTTTGTTACTCAGAAGTTTTCCTTCAATTTAAGGCCTTGGATTTAATTTTGCCTGAGTTTGGCGACTCTCTAAAACAACCAGGTTGTTTAAAAGCTAAAGTGTCAAACTAATGTTTTGGTAACTGTTTATGTAAACTGGTCTACTTGTGAATTACAGGACGATTGACTTGATTGTTAGAGGAAATTATTTACTAAGCTCGTACTCGGAAGTGTAACAAACCAAATAGATTCCAATAGAAGTCTACGAATAGAGTAAACTGGCCTGCAGTTTGAGCTTGTACTACGACAATATAATGGCTCTTTGTTGTTTAGCTTTAAAAATCTTATCGACCAGGAATTATATTTGATTGGTGGATCATTCAGAGATGTTTATGGGGAATATGTGGGGATTAAACGTGATGCAAGTGATATTGATGCTGGCCTTTTGAAAATTATTCAAGCCTTCCAAAAAAACAACATGGTTGAATGTAGATTTGGGAGGAATGGTCATGTTTTAGTTGCATTTGAACTTGTTTATTGACAAAAGGAACCAGCATTGGCAAATCCAATAGCCCACGTCTTTGCGAGATCTATTGACTGTGCCATTGTATTTCGGCCATGTTGTACACCAGCGTGGCTGCTGTTCAGCATAGATAAAAGTTAGTGGAAAGTAACGTCTACCAAGTGAAGTGTCCTCGAGTGGTTAAAAGTGTTGTAGAGTGGAGTATTCATAGTATGATAGCGCGCTGCCATTACAGCAAACGCATTTTAAATTGAATTACAATTTCATTTGCACAGACATACAGTTTTACTTATAAAACTATACCGCGCAAAAATGATAATGCATGGAAGTCTGCATCATCTAGTGTATTTATATATGATCCTATTAAAAATTTTGTTTCCACCACACTTCAGATTTACAAAAAGTGCTTCATTTGTGCTTTCCTAATTCTGAAATAATTGTACCGTTTATTTACAGGCATTTACAGTTAGTTGTGTGCTGGAAAAAATAACACCGTACAGCTTTTCTACATTCCCATAACCAGCAAGATTGTCGCATAAATCCTTTCACTTTGCAGGCGGGTAAAGAAAAGTAAACACCAAGCTCACAGCAAGACGGAGTGGAGTAAAGTGTTGTGAAGTGGTCCAGAATGGAGGAGAGTGTCATAGTCAAGTGGTGTAGAGTGGCCTATGGTTTAGTACAGTGGAGTATAATATAGTGTCATAGAGTGGATTATCCATAGTGGGGTAGTGCACTACCATTACACAAGCACATTTTCAATTTAAATGACCCGTACATTTGCACAGACATACAGTTTTATTGCTAAAACTATGCAGTTCAAAATCGATAATGTGTGGAAGTTGGCCTCACATAGTGTGTTCATTCCATTAAAATGTCTGTTTCCACCACACTTTATAATTACAAAAAAGTTGCTTCATTTGTCTTTTTCTAAATCTGATATATTCGGAATTGTTTGTATAGTTTATTTACAGGCATTTCATCTTGTTGTGTGCTAGAAAAATAATATCCTGAAGCCATTTTACATTCCCTTGGCTAGGAAGATTGTCACATAATTCTTCTCACTTGGCAGGCTGCGAAATAAAAGTAAACAGCAGGCTCCCTGGCAGACAGAGCTTAACATTTTACCCCTGTGTTTGAGTGCACAGCAAATGTGGCAGAATAAAAACAAACTTTAAAGGCATGTTTACTGCTCATTCATTTCTGAAATCCAACATGGTTATTTTGGTGGTGTTTCTGCACCCACCCTCCCCTACTTCCAGTGCTTATGGCATGGGCGTGAAATTGGGGAAGAAGATTGTTACGTTATGTTTTTAGTAAAGAGCACTGACCAAAATAATCAAGTCCAGAACATTGTTCCCCACAGTCATGCAAGATTGAGGAACTGTTACAGGCAATAAGTAGAATCGGTCAAGCAGAAAGATAGGGGGCAGGAAAACTTTTTTTTTTTTTTAAATACAGCAAGTGTACTGCTTCCTCGACTAGCATGCAAGGGAAATAACTGAAAACATATCTTCTCTTGTGGAGTGCCTCACAAAACAAAAGAAAAAAGTTCCCAAAAAGGGGACTTGTAGAAGAATATGAGGAGCCATTCACAGCGGCGTTAAACAGGGTATGCTCCACAGTAGGGACAAAGACCTGCTGAATGGTCTAAATCAAATAAAATCAGCTAATAGAAAGCAAGCAAATATGAATCACAAATCACAAAGCCAATGGTAAGCGATGGACGCATTACATTCCCAGGGATGCTTCAAGAACTCTTTTGTAAACCAACATCTGTGCTGTCTGGTGGGCTTCGACCTAAAAATCACTGGTCAGTGTCAACTGACTAGAGGATACAGCAGTGGAGACCATGTTTCTGAGCAAAAGCAAAACCCAAGTTCACTTTCTAATTTGCACAGATTTCTAGTATTGATCACATGACCGAATTCTCGCCAAGAATAGTTGGGAGCTCTATCATGATGCTGCTTTCTGTACAAGCACAGAAGGCATAGGCATGATGTCTTGAATGCATACATTAACTCTAAATATCTTAGAGTTAATTAAATTACTGCCTTGTGTTGTTTCTGTGCTCTGCTGTCAGTATAACATGCTTTACGAAATGAGATGTAGAGCTTGGAGAGGTTTTGAGTTAATCTATGCGCATAAGATGCCAAAAAGAAGTACATGGACTCCTTCTACTCTGGATCACTGCAGAAAACAGCATCACAATACAGTCCAAGGTACCCTAGCTGAGTTCATGGGAAGTAGAAAATAGTTTCACAAGTAGCAAAAAAATAAACAGTATTTGGCTGAGCAAGTTAACTCGCAAATTCACTTCTCAAGTGCCAAAACATAGCACACCTGAATATGAGACTGGCACATCGTGTGGTCAATGTTACTATGAGCAAGATAACATGGTGGCATCCAGTTACGGTTATGCTAAAACAGGCCAGACCTGTTTAAAATGTTCACAACAGACAAGATAATAAGACAGGCGGAAACAATGTGGTCTACTTGCATCAACCCTCCTTAATTGGCTGGTCTTCCCTTGAACGAGGCAACATTGAAGAGCTTTCAGTTCAAAACTTGTGGGTTATGGCCTTACTCTGTTGATGTATGCAGATGACTTTGTTCTCCTTATTAGGACCTACCTACTGGCCTGTTAATGGCTTGTGAACAGTGTGGAAAATCTGTATATTAACCCCCATTTTTTTTGTATTTTACTGGACCTTAATTTATTGCCGGTTTTAGACTCTTCACACTGGGGCCCTGCTGTCTAGGGCCCCAGTGGATGTGCTCTGACCCCTAAAGCATGGCCAAATTAGCTAATCCATGAATGATGCATTTAACTTTTCTACAAGCTATTTTCACAGTGGCAGGCCTAGTTGACAGAGGTAGAAAAGAAACTAGAGTACAGATTAAAATAATAATACTGATAACTAAAGAAAGATACAAGTTAGAAAACGAATCAAACCAAAATTGAATTAATATTAGGGAGGAGTAACTTCTCGAAAGTTACCTTTTACTTCCCTGACTCCTTTGAACTCCATGGAATATTTAGAATGGGACCTGTGAGCATGCTTGACAGGTCTGTTGAGCTATGTGTAACACTTGGGGCATGCTTGGAAGGGAGAGAACAGGATGCCAAGACAATGCTTGGCATCCTTTGATCTCAAGTCTGGTTGCTGAAGGACTCTATTGTCCTATTAGCCTTTTGTCTCTGGCTTTGTTGCGAGTACAGTAACGGTTTCAAACTGGATTTGAATGTAAGATGTGAAGAAAGTGGTGACTTGTGATATATAGTTTAGAATTGTGTGGCAGAAAACTTTTACTATCTTGAAAATGCCCTAACACGTGGATAGGGTTGGTCCAAGACCTTTTTGTGCCATTGGTCGGAGAGTGCCTAGGAGTCTCCTCCACCCAGTAGCTGTGCCAGGCTTAAATGTGGAACATCCAGGCACCCACTTTCTGACCCGTGGAAAGTCAGAAGAGAACTGGACCTGCTGCCTGTGACCCGAGAAGACCCACAAGGGACTTAACCTTCTCACTCTTGTGTCTGGGGTGAAGAACAGGACTCCAATGGTTAGCTGGCTGACCTCCTGTTCAGTAGACTTTGAGACGACAAGGTACTAGAGGCTTTTCCTGAAAGTACCTAGCTGACTAGAGGCAACTGGATATGGACTGGACTTTGCTGTTACTCTCTGTCTGATGCCCTTAAGTAGTCTCTAAGTGCCCTCCTCAAATACTAGAGGGTTGAGGTCCGGTTAATTTAGTGACTTTTGGGGTTCAGATTGAGCAGATTTGTCATTATTTCTTGATTTGGGGCAGTCACCTATCCTAAATAATTAAATCTCTTAATGACAGGCCACCAAAATATAATAAGTATCTGATAAGTTATATAAGCTGGGTTGAAGGAAACTTGTGCATGGTGGCATATTGTTATTGCTAGGGTTGAACAAGTACAAGCATGCAATTATGTGGTTATTCAGGTGACATCTATTTTTTTTTTTTTTTTTTTTTTTGGTGTAAGAAGTTTATTGCACTTTTCAGAGAAAATATTACATGTTACCTCGCCTACAACCTCAACAGGCCGGCTACATTAACTTGCATTATACAAAGGACATTTCAGTTGTACACGGCCCATCAGCCGACATCCAATGGACCGGCGGCGTTGCTAATGGTAATCCAAGATGTATAGAACAGTGCCATACTCGCATACATGCATGTTAGTGATCTTACTCTTTTCATTTTTTTGTGTCCAGAAGATAACAAAACATAAGAGTTGATAACTTAAAGAAAAAGTAACCTCTAGTGTCACGCACTCTGTGTCACAGCATCCTCCCTCCTCATCACCACATTACAGTTTAGTGCTTTATGTCGTGCATTCATCCTTAGACCCCACCATTAACCATCCTCTGGCTCTGTCGTGCCATGTTCCAACAAATAGGTACGCAAAAACGACCAGTAGTCTCTGGGCCGGGACCTAATCGGCAACTCTTCCTCGTACGTGTTCAATGTGTCTTGACAATAAGTCAGGTCTTCTAGCCAGTTTTTGACCTCCGGGCCCTTCTTACTATTCCAATGCAGTGACACTCTCCGTTTGGCCAACAACAGCGCAACAACACAGAATTTGCGCTTCTGAGCTTTCAGTTGCGGGACAATACCCAACAGACAGATCTTTGCATCACACATCATGGAGGCCCCAAGCATTTCATTTAGCACTTGTATTACCTGCTCCCAGTATCCCGCCACCTTACGACAGTGCCATGCTAAATGCATGAAGTCCGCACTCTCTTGTTTACACCTGCTGCACATGGAATCCTCCCTCAGGCCATATTTGTGTAGCCTCTGAGGTGTATAATACACCTGATGTAGGTACTTATAATGAATGATTCTTAAGTTTCCGTTCGGCGTCAACATGCTAGTGACCATACAAGTTGTAGCCCATTCATCATCAGTCAGAGGTGTTTCTAGTACAGCACTCCATTTGCCCTTAGCCTTGTCAGTGTTACCACCCACGGCACATTGTATGCTTGTGTATAATTTTGATACCAGGTGAGAGGCCGTTGGCGTGGTGAGGATCAATTGTAGAGGTGCAAGTGCCTTTGGCTCTGCTGGGTATGTAGGATAGTGTTCTCTAATTGCCCTCTGCAGCCTGTAGTAATTAAAAATGAAAAGTAGGGATGGGTTGCTAATGTACTGCAGCTTGTCTAGTGACTGAAATACACCGTCGACGTATAGGTCTCCTAGTCTGTCTATTCCCGCCCACCTTAACATATCCATGCCGACCTGCTCTTGTGTGACCGAAATTGCTGGGTGGTGAGCTAGTGGGAGTGCAGGTGCGTAAAGTGGTAGGGTGTCCGCCGCTTTCCCCATCAGTCTCCACGCCTCCGTGGTAGTGTTAACGGGATTGATGTCATGGTCGTGTAATCTAGGGCGTTTATGCGGCAGTATGCTAGCCAGTGGAATCGGGTCCGTATCCCCCGCCTCCACTGCCACATGTGTCAAGAAGGGTACTTCGTGGTACCAGTAATGCGCAAACTGCGCCTGAGCGCATAAGTAGTAAAGATAGAAGTCAGGGACCTTGAAACCCCCCTGAACATATGGCAGTGTCATGGTGTGTAGGTCCATCCTCGCCTGTTTTCCTGCCCAGAGCAAGTTGAGCACCAATGCTTTGATATTTCGGAATACTTCAGCTGGGGGTTTTATCGGGATATTGTTGAACAAATATAGGAACTTGGGCAAAAGTACCATTTTAACTATAGCCGCTCTGTCCGCCAGGGAGAGGGGTAGTTTATTCCATCTCCTAATTTTATCTTCAAGGGACGCTATGGCTCTTCCATAATTAGTGCGGATAACCAATTCAGGATCCCTATGAAACCATATCCCTAAATACTTCGTCGGCTCATCTTGCCACTCCAGTGGATAGTCTAGGGGTGTCGGACGTGTGCTATCTATTAGTGACAGAATAAGGGATTTAGCCCAGTTGATTTGTAATCCGGACTGTTGACCAAATTTTATGTATTCCCTTAAGAGCGGATTTAAGTGTTGTTCTGGGTTCTTAACATATAGTACCATGTCGTCCGCATATAGTGAGATGTGTATGGGACGTGTGGGCATTTGTATGGCTGAGTAGTGATGATGCTGTCTGATTTTGCAAGCTAGCGGTTCTAATATCAGGGCAAAGAGCATCGGCGAGAGTGGACAACCCTGCCTCGTGCCTCGGCATATCGAAATGGGCTCTGAGATATACTTGTTTATTCTAATTCGCGCTGTTAAGTTGGTGTACAACATTGAGATCCATCCCATGAAGATAGGGGGGAATCCCATTCGTATCAAAACCGCTTGTATAAAAGACCAGCTGATGGTATCGAATGCCTTGGCAGCATCTAGTAACACTGCCACAGCCTTCGTTTCAGGAACCAGATAGTGCGCCAAAGCAAACAGCGTGCGCGTGTTATGTGCGGTGGACTTATCCGGGATGAAGCCAGATTGATCAGGTCGTATTAACAGGGGCATAATCGGCTTCATGCCTATCCGCTAGCAAGCTTGCTATTATCTTTGTGTCTACATTTAATAATGAAAGGGGGCGATATGAGTCACATTTATCCCCTTCCTTGCCCGGCTTTAATAGCGCAATGAGTAAGGCCTCCCTCATAGACCCTGGCAAGATCTGGGCCTCGTGTGCTGCCCCATACAGGCTCACTAAGTGCGGGGCAAGCAGATCCGCGTACATTTTATAGAATTCCGTCACGAAGCCATCAGGCCCCGGTGCTTTGCCGTTGGGTAATCATTTAATTGTATCCTTGACCTCTTCCACAGTTATAGGACGCGCCAGGTATTCCCTGTGGCCATCCGCCAGCCATGCTATTTCCACGTCTGCCATATAAGTCAGTAAGTCCTCCTGTGAGGGAGACGGACGTGCTTCATAAAGTGCGCTATAGGCTGCCATAAATTCTTTTGTTATCCCTTTAATGTCTCTAACCACTTCTCCTGCCTGAGTACAGATGGATGTTACATGTTGAGGCACTATTCCCGAGCAAATTTTTTCGGCCAGTGTCCTGCCCGGTCTGCCTCCCTCTCCGTATCTCCGAGCAGTCGTACGCTTGGACACATAGTTAAGCTCGTCAGAGGCAAACTGTCTATGTTCCACCAACAGGGTCTGAATTTCTCCCAATACCTTAGTGTCACCCGTCTGTGTGTAGACCTGCTCCAGTGCTCTTATGGACCTCTCCCGTGTGTGCAGCTGATGTCTGATATCCTTTAGGATACCTGTGGTCGTACTGATACACACCCCCCGTATCGTGGCTTTAAAGGCCTCCCAAAGTAGACATGGGTCTTCAGTCGTGGGGCCGTTCAGGTCAAAATAATCTACTACTGCTTTTTGGACGGTGTCCGCATATACTGGGTCTCGCAACGCAGTTGCATTGAAACGCCAAGTGAAATCAATCAATCAATCAATCAGAGCATTTATATAGCGCACTACTCACCCGGAGGGTCTCAAGGCGCTGGGGGGAGGGGGTCCGCTACTGCTCGAACAGCCAGGTCTTGAGCTGCTTCCTGAAGGCGAGGTGGTCCTGGGTCAGGCGGAGGTGGGTCGGAAGGGAGTTCCAAGTCTTGGCGGCCAGGTAGGAGAAGGACCTTCCTCCTGTGGTGGCTCTTCGGATGCGGGGGACGGCGGCGAGGGCGTGGCTGGTCGATCGAAGCTGGCGTTTGGGAGCGTAGAAGTTGAGGCGGCTGTTGAGGTATCCTGGTCCTTGGTTGTGTAGGGCTTTGTGTGCGTGGGTGAGGAGCCGGAAGGTGATTCTCTTGTTGACCGGGAGCCAGTGCAGGTCTCTCAGGTGTCCGGAGATGTGGCTGCGGCGGGGGATGTCCAGGATGAGTCGTGCTGAGGTGTTCTGGATCCGCTGGAGTCTCTTCTGGAGTTTGGCGGTGGTTCCGGCGTAGAGGGAGTTGCCGTAGTCCAGACGGCTGGTGACGAGGGCCTGGGTGACCGTCTTCCTGGTCTCGGTGGGGATCCATCGGAAGATCTTACGTAGCATGCGCAGGATGTTGAAGCACGACGAGGAGACGGCGTTGACTTGTCTGGTCATGGAGAGGGAGGAGTCCAGGATGAAGCCCAGGTTGCGTGCGTGGTCTGTTGGTTTGGGTGCGCTGCCCAGGGCGGGGGGCCACCAGGAGTCGTCCCAGGCGGAGGGTGAGGATCCCAGGATGAGGACTTCCGTCTTGTCCGAGTTCAGTTTCAGGCGGCTGTTCGACATCCATTTGGCTACGTCTGTCATCCCTTCGTGCAGGTTGGCTCTGGCGGGGTCGTTAGTTAGGGAGAGGATCAGCTGGGTGTCGTCGGCGTAGGAGATGATGTTCAGGTTGTGCTGGCGTGCGATGGCTGCGAGGGGGCTCATGTAGACGTTGAAGAGTGTTGGGCTGAGCGAGGAGCCTTGAGGAACGCCGCAGATGACTTCGGTGGCCTCCGATCTGAACGGGGGGAGGCGGACTCTCTGTGTCCTTCCGGCGAGGAAGGAGGTGATCCACTCCAGTGTCTTCTCCTGGATTCCGACGTTGCTGAGGCGCTGTACTAGGGTACGGTGGCAGACAGTGTCGAAGGCCGCGGAGAGGTCCAGGAGGATGAGGGCCGCTGTTTCTCCGTTGTCGAGCAGGGCTCGGACGTCATCGGTAGCTGCGATCAGGGCGGTCTCGGTGCTGTGGTTGGCCCGGAAGCCAGACTGCGAGAGGTCGAGGGAACCGTTCGTCTCGAGGAAGGCGGCCAGTTGCTTGTTGACGGTCTTCTCGATGACTTTGGCCGGAAACGGGAGCAGCGAGATGGGGCGGTAGTTCTTGAGGTCGGTTGGGTCTGCTGATGGTTTCTTGAGTAGAGCGCTGAGTTCGGCGTGCTTCCAGCTCTCCGGGAAGGTGGCGATGTCGAAGGAGGTGTTGATGATGTCCCGCAGGTGGGGTGCGATGACAGCGTCGGCCTTGTTGAAGACGTGGTGAGGGCAGGGGTCTGTCGGAGATCCGGAGTGGATGGAGTTCATCGTGCGGATGGTGTCTTCGGTGCTGATCGGGGTCCAGGCGCGGAGGGTGGTGGTGGGGGGCGGTGGTTCGGTCGTGGCGTGCGTCGGTTGAGTGCTGAAGCTGTTGTGTATCTCCGCGATGTTCTTGTGGAAGTAGGAGGCGAGGGAGTTGCAGAGGTCTTGCGAAGGGGTGATGTCGTTGTTTCCGGCGTTGGGGTTGGAGAGCTCTTTCACGATGATGAAGAGTTCCTTGCTGTTGTGTGCGTTGTTGTCCAGTCGTTCCTTGAATGCGGTTTTCTTGGTGGCGTGGATCAGCTGGTGGTGTTTTCGGGTGGCGAGCTTGAGGGCAGTCATGTTGTCCGGTGTTGGGTCTCTGCGCCAGGTTTTCTCGAGTGCTCTGCAGTTCTTCTTGGAGCTCTTGAGTTCGTCGTTAAACCATGGGGCTTTCTTGCTGCCGGGTCTGCTCGGCGGGGTCTTCAGCGGGGCGAGGTCGTCTGCGCAGTCGCTGATCCATTTCGTGAGGTTGGTGGCTGCTTGGCTGGGGTTTGTTGTGCTGGTGGGAGGGTTCTTGCTCAGGGAAGTAGCGAGCTGTTCTGCAGTGATCTTGTTCCAGCTTCTGCGGGGAGCCTGTTGCTGGTGATGGTGGAGCGTGGTCCTTCTGAAGCTGAAGTGGACGCAGCTGTGGTCCGTCCAGTGGAGTCCCGTGGCGTGGCTGAAGGCGATGTCCTTGCTGGAAGAGAAGATCGGGTCGAGTGTGTGTCCGGCGTAGTGGGTGGGGGTGGTCACCAGTTGCTTGAGTCCGAGGTTGTCCAGCAGGGTGGTGGTGTTGCGGTCGTTGTTGTTCTCCAGGTGGAAGTTGAGGTCCCCGAGGAGGATGTAGTCGGCGGAGGGGAAGGCGTGTGGGCTGATGAAGTCGGCGATGTCCTCGCTGAATTGTGTGCGTGGTCCCGGGGGTCTGTAGATGAGGTGGTGGCTCGTTGAGGTGGTGGCTCGTAGTTTGGGATGCTAACCTCCAGCAGCACCAGATTTTGGTCAGACAGCGTTCGAGGCAGGTGTTTGATATGTGTAACCCAAGTCAGTGCTTCCTGCGTGCCCAGCCAGTAGTCCAGTGTGGACCAGCTATTATTTGCCGCATTAATGTGTGTCGCTACTATCTCCCCCGGGTGACGAACCCTACACACATCCACCATCTGCAGGTCATACATGGCATCCCTGAGCATTGCTCTCGCATTTCCATGTTGTTCCGACGTGTGTTTCGCCCTGTCTAGGTTGTCCTGCAACGTTACATTAAAATCGCCACCCCATATTATGTGGTCAGCCTGAATGTCAGCTATGTGTTGCCACATACTCCGGAAGAACCCAGGATCATCAATATTGGGGCCATATGTATTCACTAACATTATCCGCCTCTGTCTGACCGTACCTGTCATGATAACGCTTCTACCCTCTGTATCCCTGTGTGTGTGTGTGATCTCAAAGTGTACCCCCTTCCGTACTAAAATGCTAACCCCCCTAGAGTAAGAGGAGTAGTTCGAGCTGGTAACAGATTCCGCCCACTTAGCGCCCAAGGTGGATGTGCCAGTGCTCGCCAGGTGTGTTTCCTGCAGGAAAACTATGTCAATGTGTAATCGGTCCAAGTATGAAAACATCTGTCTGATTTTCTTCGGGTTGCCTAGGCCTCGTACATTCCATGTGAGGAGTTTAAGAGTGCCAGACTGTGACATGACTAACGGTGTTTAGTTCGTCGATTCTTGCCAGATGCGTTCGCAGCATCAGGTATGCTAGGTCTACAGGACAGTGTAATAAACACTTAAAGAGCAATAGCTGGTGTTGAAACAAATCAGTTTTTGCATGGTAGTGCATGAATACGGAGGTCGCCATGCATCTCAGACACAGAGGTAGTAACTCAAACAAACCCAGATCCCCTGCCCGCCCACCACCCACTTCAGCACCCAAACATTGCCAAAGCCATCCCCCTACAACATTCAAATTCAGTAGAGAACTTGTTTTGGGGCGCACCCTCCTGGGGGTGTCGCCAGGTTCACACATCTCCATCCACATAGTGGACGTGGACAGACGCATGAGCTGTCGTCAAAACATTGCGATACTAATCCTTCTCCCCTCCTTCAACCGCCAACCCTAAGCATTCGAGCTATGACACACAAACAGAGCCATCTAAGTCAACAGCGGCGCAGTCATACAGCTCAGCAATGCACTATTCCTTCTCGTACTCTACCAAACCATTTGCATTGCCCAGGTAGACAATTGTTTTTGGAGCCTATACCGTGTCCGGGGAACTCAGAAACCGTCGTCCCCTACATTCCGGCCCAGCAAGTGCGACAGAGGTGTCCATCAAGAGGTATCAACCCACTCCCCCAGCCATGAGGGCCGCCCAGCACCCCCTGCCCACAATATGTCCCCTGGTTACTCACTGCGTCAGATACCCTCTGGTGGGAGATCAGCATTAACATCAGTGTGCACAATACGTTCGCAGTCTCCCCACCCTGTATTTGTTCATTCCAAACGCAGTCCATACACCCTTCAGCAGTGCCTGCACCAGTACATTGTGACAACAGGCCGGTGTCGTTCCCGCTGGCCCGTAGAGTAAGCAGGAATTGTCATTTACATGTCTGTTCAGTCTACATCACTCGTCGGTTCATCTCGATCTTGAGCCTTTCTCCGTTTCCCCAGTTTTTTTTAGATATTCCTGTGCAGCTTGCACTGTCGGTAGGATAACTGGCTTTCCCGCATTAGTGATTTTGAGTTTTGCCGGGTAGAGCATGGCATACTCCAATCCGAGATCGCATAGTTTCTTTTTTACTGGGGCAAATTCTTTTCGCGCTAGTTGCACCGGTGTGATCAGGATAGAATTCCAGGGTGCTCCCCTGATACGTGATTTTGCCCATTTCCCTGGCAAGCCGGAGGATTGTGTCTCTATCCCTATAGTTCAGGACACGGGCAATGATCATGCGCGGGGCAGCCCCGGGCTTTGGCACTGGCGCCAGGGAGCGGTGCGCACGTTCCACCAGGAACACCGATGATAGTTTGTCAGTGCCAAAGATTTCCTTTAGCAAGGTTTCGATGTAGGTTTCCATTTTTCCTGTGTTGGTGGTCTCCGGCAGACCCGAAATGCGGATATTATTGCGCCGAGAAATGGCTTCCTGATCCTCCACCTTGGCGCGTAGGCTCTCCACCGTTTTTTCCTGGCCTCCGCAGACTTTCGTCGTGGATCGACTTTCGTCCTCCACCTTGGAAATCCGCTGCTCCGCTTCGACAATCCGCTCGTCATGTTTTACTATCTTCGCCGCCATGTTGTCCACCCTCAGCATAACGTTGTCCAATTTGCCATTCATCTCCTGCAGACTTTGCTCGATTGCACGGAGGACTGACTCCATTCCTGACCCCTCCGCCGTCTCCCGCTCACCCTCCACTTCCGATGTGGTAGCGTTATTTTTGCCCTGTTTCCTGGTTTCGAAAGGGAGCTTCGTCTGCTGTTTTTCTGGCTTCCCCATGTCTCTGGGTTGCGAGGGCGGACTGCGCCCTGCTGCCTTCGGGCTTATGGCCGTTGGAGTGCCTGTGGCGGATGCGGTGTGACGCGCCGGTGTTTTGGCTCCCCACTGTGAGGCACTTCTACTCATCAGCTGGTGTATGTGCGTGCTGGTACTGGCGGGCCTGTGCGATGCCCGCAAGGAGTCCGGCTGTTTTACCGGTCGCTTTACCTGGGGCCCCCCATGTTGCTCACATGCCACATAGTGCGTTTATGCAGTCCTTAACTGGTGTTTGATGCTCACCTTGGAGCTAACAGCTTGGCGTATAGACGTGTAGGAGCACCAACCTGGGTAGCAGTGCCCTCCTGCGTGTCTTTCTGTTCAGGCTCTCATCGTGTCCCGTGTCGGCTGCTTCGCGCCTCCCACCGTTACCGTCGGTGTGCACTGGGGGTCGCAAGCCGACACTCTCTGTTGTGGCGCTGATACTAGCGTTGCCTGCGGTGCTCTTTAGATCGCTTGCTCCAACTGCCTGCCGCGCCGCTGTGACATCGCCGCACTCACAGCTCCATTTGTCTGGTGTACGGGCAGCCACCGTTGCAAGTCACTTGCGTTCCAGCGCCGCCGCCATCTTGTGGCCGCTGGAACGCATCACGGTCTGTGGCGTTCCCCCTCTCCGCTGCGGTCCCCGGCCACCTCGTAACCCCGCACAGCTCACAGTACCTCCTGGCTGCCCGTACTTAGCCCGGAAGACGCCCGCATCTCTCTGACCCGCAGTCCTCCTCACTTGCTCCGGACGTCGGGCGCGGCCATTTTGTATCTACGCTGGCTCCGCTGCAATTTTCGCCGCTATGTCCGTCCGTGGCTCCTACAGTGCCATAAGGTTGCCATGGGTGCGTCGGTCATCCATTCCGACGTCCGATGTTAGCTTTTCCAGGGCAGTAGCAGCGGTTTGGAAGGGGCAAAGGCCGCTAGGATCGCGCCCGTCCAGCGGAGCTGACACACTAGCCAGCCATTCCGCAGTGCGCCCTCTAGCGCCCCAAAATTCAGGTGACATCTTTATGTTGGTGTCCGCAGCTTGAAGCAGTTGCAGTAAAAGTTCAGACTGCTGCATGTGAAATTGCTGCAATGATTTTATGCACTTTTCGCAGCATGTTTAACACAGCCATGACGTACATGGCCGGAGCAGACTTGTGAGTAGCAGACAGTAAAATGGAGTTCATTGATACCAATCAGCTTAGACTTATTTTATTTGTGGAAATCCACTCCAAAACCACTATTTAGGCTGGGCCTGGGTACAGGAAGGGATATTGTTTGCACATTTATAAGAATCCAGTGAGCCAACGCTAACTACATAGCCAGGTTGATCTGGTCAAAAATCAAGTCAGTATTTTAATCTAATTTAACCGTCCTTATGAAGGTGGAGTAATCCACTCCATTGTAGTACTTGAGAAACTGTTTGAATTTTTGATACAGAGAATTTGTGGTCTAACAAACTATTGAAAAATCAATTTAGAGTGAAAGCCCAGGAGCAGAGTTGAATCCAGGATGAATTAATGTCCAGGGTAGAACCCCAACCAATAGAACAGAAATCATTAAAAAAAATATCCGATGCATTCCAAGTAATTTTTCTTTTATGTGAGCATAAGGTAGCGTGCTCAACAGAATCGATCAGTGGTCTAGTTATTGGTCTACCGAGCAACGCTGTACCTTTTATTGGCCCGCAAGAGAGCTCCATAACTATATTATTGAGATGTTATCACTGAACTTCAATCCAATCCACAACACCTTGCAAAGCCCATTGACCGATTGTAGCAAGTTATCTCCAAGAGTGATTGATCCCCATCTGCCATTGTCCGTCACAACCCCACATTTCCCTAAGGGACCCAATATCACAGAACTTCAGGAAATGTATATTCTAAGAACTTATGGATAGTATAATGGCATACATTTATGGGTTATATTAATGAATATGCAGTGCTTAAGGAGTGGATCATGTGAACTTGTCATCGGAATCTCCTTTTAAATTGCAGTGATAAAATCTCGCATAATGCTGCTGATTCCACCCCATAGTCCATCTAGTGTCAAAACTCAACACTGCTTCTGCCCATCTCACCAAATCAAATCTCCAAATTGAAGTTTGAGGGTTTCATAGATTTACATTATGTTGATGTTTGTGATTAATTGTTGTTATTTGTTCTGTTTGGGCCCGCTGCAGTAGCATTTATGGTTCTAGCAAAGCTAAATGAAAGGTCAGGGGCTTGTCTGCCTTGGATAATTAACTTTTGCCTTTGCTGCTGTCTAAAGCTGTGGTTCTTAACCTGTGGTCCGTGGACCCCTGAGAGTCTGTGACGCCAGCTCTAGGTCCACAACCGTCTAGAAAATTTAATAGCATTCAGATTAACAAAGTATTTATAAATAAATGGTGAAATTGAAAATTGGTAGCTAAAAATTAAGTTGGTATCCTTGGCTTAATTCATTGGCACAGCACAAGTACAACAAAGATGATTGGTGGCCTCAATTTGTGCTTCCAGACAAAAAGAGCACCCAATGGGAGCAATAAAGAGTGATATGAAAGGGTTTAACATCTCTCTTAATTTTTTAGAATAAAAAATCAAATTTAAAAGCTTTAACCCTTCCTTTAAAATTAATATATCCATTTTATTTCGTAATAGTGAAATTTGTTTGTATTGTTTTAAGGCTCAAATTTTACAAATTGCTTGGGTTGAAGGTCCCCGGCTTCCAATAATGACTCAGTGGGTGTCCACGGATTCCACAGAGGTCAAAGGTTAGGAACCGCTGTTCTGAAGGGTCCATTGACAGTAGCAGCCTAAATTCCCAGATTGATTGAGTGAAAAAGTCAGCATATGTACTATGGTCTAGCATGCAGTGACATTTTCTATTAAACTGGTGGTGGTTCAATACTTTTCGGTCTGGCTTGATATCACAGCTGTCTCTTGACCTTATGAACACCAGAAAACTAGCTCCTGCCACATTTTGATCTTCTTTTCGACAAGCTTTTGATTGGGCCATAGCTGTATGTTTCCACTGGAAAAAAGTACTTGTATTATACTTTGTTAATTGTGTTAAAACACATGCTCAATACGGTGCGCCTGAGGTGTTTATGGCATTGTAAAAGCTTGTAGATGGTATTTGTTATATGGAATCTCAAAGAATACCTAATTAGGCAAGGATTTTGGTGTTGGTTACCCCCTCTGACAAACTTTGGAGGTAGATTGTGAAAATCTTTAATAAAGTGGTATATAATTGTTTTTATTTGTACTTTGACTATATGTTTGATGGTTGTATTGTGGGAAAGCTTGCGCTCAGTACAGTTTAGTTATGGTGACAAGCCTACTATAAAGGCGATACAGCCCCATTCTACTGTTATTTTCTCAGGTAGAGAAGAAAACTTTAGGGCTGGCAGCAAAATCTCCACTTTTGTTCATTTGCGGAATGTATTGATTAGGATTTTCTTACCCTCCCCCCATCCCATCCACACTTTCTCTCTCTCTTAGCTCTCAAGGTATGAGACACAACAGTGTGGACATAGGCAGGAACCACTGCAACAGGCACAAAAACATGAAGCAAGAACGCCTTGCGAGTTTCTCATTCACCGTTCCACCACAGGATTTTCTGAAGTTATTTAACTTTTTTTCTTTTTGAATTTGGTCTAGATAAAGATACTTTCTCTGGAGGAAAAAAATCTAATAATGAAATATGGAGAAAGTCTTATTCACTCATGTTTCCCATTGACAAATGGCACCTAAACAAATCCTCCGGAAGCTAAAGCGATTTATTTATTTAACACCCAACTATAGCTCACCAGCACCAGCTTTGTAGGTTGAACATTAGCACAGCTGCACCTCTCCATAACACACCAGCACCAGCTTTGCAGGTTAAACATTAGCACAGCTGCACCGTCTCCATAATACATTTCAACTCTCTCAAAATGCATGTTCAAGCTACATGCATTCTATAGGTCCATAAACACTGCACTCATTTCAAAGACATGCAGTGCCTACATAGGTATCCCCACAGTGCGATCAATTCAAAGTCCTGTGAACTCGGTCAGTTGCACAGCTGCCATTAACCCAAGTCATGTGTGACCTCTTCAAGCAGTTACCCTAGTCAAAGGGCAAAGCTTAGGATTCTGGGATTGTGGTTGCACTGTTCCTGTAGGTGTATGTATGGCTGTATGGGGTCTCAGGTGGCAGCCAGTGCATTGCTACTGGCTATAAAGCCAGAAATTAATGATGTTGTTCTACGTGACATACTTAGGCTCTGCATTTCACACAGATCTGAACAGCAAGCGTGTAGCTCTCTAAGCCGTCTGATCTTGGCCAGCTCTCACTGACATGTGTGTTCTGGATTTGTGTTTGGTTGTGGCCTCCCTCTTGATCTGCAGATACACTCAACAATCCGTACTACGTTCAGGGAGTTCATTCACACTGGTATATGTGGCTCAGTTGTTCTCTCTTCACAGAACCCTCCCAGGGATACATTTTCTGTTTTTCTTTCTCAGATCTGGGACATTGGAGGACAGCCTCGATTTCGGAGCATGTGGGAGAGGTACTGCAGAGGAGTTAATGCTATAGTGTAAGTCAAAACTATGCAATTTTGGGCCAGGCACGGAGGTGTGTGGGCTTCCATTAGGTTTTTTTAAATGGGGCTTCTGCACTCCTTTCCGTCAGCATGCACAGGAGGAGGGATTAGCATTTATGAAAATGTAAAATGCAAAGCATAACTGCCCCCCTTACGTCTGCATGAACATAGTTCTCCCCCAAATGTCTTGTTGTAAAGATCCGGAAATGAACACTTTTACAATGTCCATCTGAGAAGTCCGCTTCTTCCCAGGAGTTCTCAATTACAAAGTGAGCTTTTAATAAAGAACCATTTAGAGCTGTTCACCAAGTAAGACAGATATATTCACAGGACTCGAATACTTTTCTAGCTCGTGCAGCTGTAGAAAGATTTTGCATCGGCTTGAATGAGGGGTCGAAGTGAGCAGGAACTGACAAACAGAGCTCCACTTATTTCATTATTGTTGATAAATAGTGCTCCTTCTGTTTAGGTCTAAATAGACCAATTTCCAGTATACTCCCAGAGGACTTAGGTCCCACCACTTTCAACCAGTTACTTTGTGTGGTTTTTTTTTTGGGAGGGGGGGGGGGGGGGCAGCCCAGCCTTCTAGCCATTGCCTGAAGTCTTCACCTAACACATTTTGGTTCTCCCCAGAAAAGTATCTCTCTAACCTATTGCATATTTAGGACTATCTTTCAGCCTCCAATTGAGTACATGTTTAATGTATATGGGACTGTTTTACATCTCCCTGCCACTCTCTCTTTTGCCTCCATATTGCTGCCACTCCCTCTTTTGCCTCTGCATTGCTAACACATGCACAACTGCACATATAAATAATTTTGCCCCGTCAGTTTTCTCCCACATAATTTTTGTGTAATTAGTCAGAGAAGCGCCCCCAGGCCTGGTCTTGCCTTGATGATGAACATGCTTCGTATTTAGGAGCTGATAGTGGTCTCAGGAGTGTAAAACGTCCCTTATTCTGTGCTTTCATTAGACTTTCTTTCGGTGGTGTTTTAAGTGTACTCTGAACTTTACATTATAGTAATGTGGTGTTGTTCCCCCCTTGTGAACAGGTATATGGTTGATGCCGCAGACCGTGAAAAGATAGAAGCGTCTCGGAACGAGTTGCACAATCTTCTGGACAAGCCCCAGCTCCAAGGCATTCCTGTGAGTATGGACTGCTTTCTTGCTTCCTGTGCATCCTTTTCTAAGCATCTCTCTACCTTTCTGGTGTATAAAGGCTTTAAGTATATACTTATCACGATGCTGCACTGTCAAGCCACCACAAAGAGAATGGCAATCTAGAAACTGCACCCAGAGATGGGAAAACATTGGTGACCTCACCCTGACGACGCCTCCACTGGCTTTCTGCTCACTGCAGTACAGAGTTCTAACGATGTGATGGCTAGTGTATTAGATTTCATTATAGTTTGCATTTTGTAGCATATTTCTAGGACTTGGGTTACTCTTAGGTGCTCTGGTCCTTTTCCGGTTTATTTTTAGCCATGGCTAATGTGCATGGTTTGTAGAGAAAATGCATGTTCTGTGGTCACTGTGGGAAGTGGTCACTGTGGGAAGCCGTCACTGTGGGAAGCCATCACTGTTCTAATCCTTTGGTGTTGTGGGCGAAGACCTAAGGAGTGCTTTGGTTTTGTCACTGAGACGTTTGCAATTAAGCACCGAAATCCATTAGCTAAAAACAAATTGTTGGCTGAGGGTCTCACCTGTGTGTATGGATGAGCCAGGAATACTGCATCAAACTCGGGATTTGATGGAGGTCAGGCATCCACCACACAAAGTGAAAACCCCTTTTTTATTGTTAAAATAAATCTCTCCAGTTGATAGCATTGAAGTTAAAACTAGTTGAGCTCCTTCAGAGTGACAGAAACATAACATTGCTATTATTGAACTTAAAACTGGTTGTTATCCTGACTAGGGCTGTGGCCAACACCCCGGTTTTCTTGCACAGTTAGGGGACTGTGTACCGGTTGCAGGAAATTGGCACTTTAGGAAGGTTTACACGTTGCATACTAAGCTCTGCAGGAAAAAGTATTGAACTGCCTCAGAAACTCTGCTCGCTCTGAGGGATTTTCATTCTTATGATGAGGCAGTCTTAACAAAGATCTTTTGCAGTCTTTGGAGCTCTGCTTGCTCATGCAGTTCATGCTTCATAGAAAGAACTTGAGCAGTTCATTTGACTTCGTCTTTTCCTTTCGGCCCAGTGATGCTGTTTCTATAGTACTCCTTCAGCCACCCTATGAAATCCCTTGCGCTGGTCTCTTCTCTGATGTTTAAAGGAGGAGCGGGGCCTCTCCGGTAGGCAGCAGTATGCTTTACAACATGGTTCCATCCGAGGAGCATGGAGTACAGCTTCTTGCAGCTACCCTTCCTCTCTTGCATTCCTCCATGTTGGGGAGGAAGGCTGCATCTTGCTAATCCCTGCACTTCAAGTGGGTTTTAGGAATGGAGTAAACATGTGGTGATCTATGCTGAGATATCAATTTTTATCTGTGTGATCATTTGAAGTGAAGTCCATTTTTGGAGATTAATGAATTTTATCTTTCATCAGTAGTTGCATATTATTTGGTTTCTTAACAACAAATGTCTTTTGATGCATGTTTCTCCAAGATTATTAGGTATTTGTCTTCCATCGATACGTCTAAAATTCAGCAGGTCCTCCCTTAGTTATTTCTTTAAACCAATTGTGCCATTAAGGTGATTTTGATCCTTTTGTCTAACACTTTTCTTGTGGAATTTGTAGAGATCACCCCCTCCATACTGAAGCTAGAATTATTGGCTCCATTATAATCCTGTACTTTGAACTGGCAAAAAAGATATATTTTTTCTTCATTTAGGCTTTGCAGTAGCATTGCAGTGTATATAATATGTGTGGCAGCTATAGGAGCAGTGAAGTAAGTGCCTGCAGCATTTTGTACTCACGATGTTAAGAGTCGGAGGGTTACACAGTAAATCCCTGAAATCTTGTCTCTATTTTGAGTGTGTATGTGAAAATAATAAGTTGTATTCACCTAAAAACGATTGCTTGTATATCGACTATGGCCTGTCGTTAGTCAAGAGCTTATTATTTTACCAAAATTATAGATCTATTAACTCATATGGGATTTCAGCTAGCTCTCCTGATGTGTTGGCCTATTGTCATTCACATTGTTCTCCCACCCACTGCAGCATACAGCATGGGGCAACCTACTTAAGCCATTGGCTAACTTTGCTGTCAATGACCACATTCTGTCCTTTCACAGGGAGCACATCCACACACAGAGTAGTTCCATTCAGTGCCAGTGACTACTTGCGTTTGACAATGTGTGCGCTTTTGATTTTCGAATTTATTATATTGGTGAGCAGCCCCCCAAAAATAACATTTTACAAAATAACAGAACAAGAATTGACAAACCCAGACGGGCAGCATCCAATTCTAGACCTGTTGGCTTTGCTTTTTGCAAATGATTTCCGTCATTTGCATTTGTTTTAATCATTAAAATGTATACGGTTCATTTTAAACTTCAGTAAACATTATTAATATTATACACCAGACGGCTAGCCTCAATAAGGGTTTCCCAAAAAGTTCAGAAGATTTGTCCCTTTTTTTTATTGTTTTGTGATTTTATTTATAACTATTACACCTATCAGGGTCTTTGACAGATAACTCTGTTGCTAGTTAGAATATCGCTTCTGTTCAATACTGACCCTTGGTGCAATCGTAGAATGGTGCCTGGCTTGAAGCCAAAACACAAGCTGAGCCAGAAAGAGTCCAGTAAACCTCATGTACACATATTATAAATTGGCCAAATTGTTATTATGTGTAAAGCAAGATTAGCTTTTAGATCATACAAAGTAAGTTTTTCATATTGCATACAACCGGATTTTAATTACTTCAGTGGAATCTCAAATGTGACAATCAAAATGTGTCATAGAAACATAAAGTAATTAGCCAAGAATTACACAGTTTGGTCAGGTGGGGAGCTAGGGTTTGGCCCAGGTTACCTAGCTGATAGACTGATTTGCATATGGCCATGTCTGAACTGGGGTGGCTTGGTGAGCAAAATAATGATGGATTAAACCCAGATCTGTGACTGGGGTGAATGTTTTGCAATTGTGCAACATTCCGTCCATCATCTTGTGTGTTTTGCCGTTTACCCTATGTGGGCAGGGTATGCCCAGACGCGGGTCCCTTGCTCACTAGGCCACTGGAATCAAGCTATCCTGGCTGAAGACGGCTGATAGCCAGAAACCGGTCCTAGGATGCTTGATTCCGGTCCAGGGAAGACATGGCTTGGCAGTTCGGGCTGGACTGTTCCCATGAGGCACAGGGTCAAGACTGATTTGCATATGGCCATGTCTGAACTGGGGTCGCTTGGTGAGCAAAATAACGATGGATTAAACCCAGATCTGTGACTGGGGGTGAATGTTTTGCCATTGTGCAATATTCCGTCCATCTTGTGTGTTTTACCTAGCTGATCTAGTCATCTAGTTGCTGTTTTGAATATGCTTCGCCTCTCCTCCCATATATCACAAGAGAGCAAAGCTTTGAGGGTCATTATTTGTTTTATGTCCTAAATTAGTAAAATGGGTTCACGTGCAAGGCCGGCCATAGGCATGTGCAAGCTGTGCACCTGCACAGGGCCGCCAAACCCCAGGGGCCGCCACGCCAATATATATCCTTTAATATAATATTCCTCTGAGGATGGATACATATTTGTGTGGCGGCCCCAGTGGCAGGGATTTGGGGCCCTCCGGCTCTGTTCCACTTCCAAATACCCTGACCCCCTTCCTGAGCTCTGGGGGCTCCGCCCCGCCTGGATCCCCTCTTCCGGGGCCCCCTACCCACGCTCCCTGCCCAGGGCCGCCATGAGTCGCCGCCGTCACATGGTAATTCGCCATTGTGCAACATTCCGTCCATCATCTTGCGTGTTTTGCTATTCACCCTATGTGGGAAGGGTATGCCCAGACGTGGGTCCCTTGCTCACTAGGCCACTGGAGGCAAGCTATCCTGGCTGAAGATGGCTGATAGCCAGAAACCGGTCCTAGGATGCTTGATTCCGGTCCAGGGAAGACATGGCTTGGCAGTTCGGGCTGGACTGTTCCCATGAGGCACAGGGTCAAGACTGATTTGCATATGGCCATGTCTGAACTGGGGTGGCTTGATGAGCAAAATAACGATGGATTAAACCCAGATCTGTGACTGGGGGTGAATGTTTTGCCATTGTGCAACATTCCGTCCATCTTGTGTGTTTTACGTAGCTGATATAGTCATCTAGTTGCTGAATTGAACATGCTTCGCCTCTCCTCCCATATATCGCAAGAGAGCAAAGCTTTGAGGGTCATTATTTGTTTTATGTCCTAAATTAGTAAAAATGGGTTCACGTGCAAGGCCGGCCATAGGCATGTGCAAGCTGTGCACCTGCACAGGGCCGCCAAACCCCAGGGGCCGCCACGCCAATATATATCCTTTAATATAATATTCCTCTGAGGATGGATACATATTTGTGTGGCGGCCCCAGTGGCAGGGATTTGGGGCCCTCCGGCTCTGTTCCACTTCCAAATACCCTGACCCCCTTCCTGAGCTCTGGGGGCTCCGCCCCGCCTGGACCCCCTCTTCCGGGGCCCCCTACCTACGCTCCCTGCCCAGGGCCGCCATGAGTCGCCGCCGTCACGTGATAATTCACCCCGACACTGTAGATTCATAAAATGTGTTTCCAGAAAAAGGTAAGTAATGTGTAACGAAAGGCAGGAAACAAACCCTCTCCAACTAATTTAACAATAACGGTAGGATTTCAAGAAGCCCCCTCGGTGACCGTAATTACATTGATGAGTGGTCTTGGACATGACCCAGAGAGTGTTCTCTCCAAGCTGGCTATTGCACACTCGCTGCAGACAGATTACTCTTGGATTTAAGGTTCTTTCTGTCCAAAATGTAGCAGTTTTTGCTGATAAAAAAACCTGCATTAGGCCGTGAAAAGGGCAGTGGCTGTGATATTTGGCTCTCCTCTGATGGCCTCCAGGGGTGCCAGTACACCGCAATCTAAACAAATGTGTATTCATCTTCACACTTACCAACAAGCACAACGTCCCGTAACACGAAAACCGCACTTCGGTGGTCGTCACAAACGTCCTTTAAGCACTTCCCTTATAGGCGCACAGAAAAGACAACACCCTTCAGCCGCTATATGGTGTTGAGTGGATTACCGCGTCAGCCTCGCTCCACCATCCACTCGAAAATGGGGGTAGCACTTGGCAAATATTACGATATAATACTTGAACCATGTCTCGAATTGCCATGTCCTGATAGACTTAGCTTTTAGTTGTTCTTAGACTCCTAGGGTTCTCTTTTGATTTAAACCGGTTTACATAGTTTCCAGCAGGGGCAGTGTAGCCTTACAGTGATGTACGATTATGCAGGTTTTTATTAGGTCTCGCGTCCGAGAAAGACCTTATGTCGCCGGCTTGCGGGAATGTTGGACAGGGGATGTGCACGCGCTTTCCCTCGGCGGATGTGACTTCGTGGGCGCGCACGTGCACATCTCCTGTTCAACATTCATCAGCCTCTCGCCTCTCATTCGCGCGCGCACACACAGCCACACTCACGCATGCGCACACACATTCCCGCGCGCACACACTCACCCCCCTCCCCCCACACGCGGGACTTACATACACACACCAACGCGCACACACACACCCTCCCAACCCCACTCACCGGGCACACGCAGGGCTTCCATCACTGGGGGGGTGGGGGGGGGCGGGCACCGTCAATGTGCCCCGACGCCCCCCCTCACCGGGTCTGTTATACTCCTCTCGTCCTGTCCCGCGGTAGTGGCGGCTGTCTCAAAGCAGAGCGTTGGTCTGACGTAATAGGCTCTCAACCAATTGTCACTCTGGGTTTGTTGCCTACGTCATTCCCGGCATGCCTTGCTCGTTTCTGACAAACTACGATGTCGCCTGTACGGTATTCCTCTCAAGATTTAATTGTACTTTTCACTTACTTTTCCTTCGCTTTTCCTTTTGAAAACGTCGCTTTGCTGTATCAGTTATTTCTTTGTTTTTAGACCGTTGATTAATTGTTATTTCCTTGAGTGCCTTCCACACGGGAACACCGCAACTATCCTCACTTGGGAATCGGATGCACCTGCAGTTCTTTCCCTTAACAGCACAAATTAACCTTTATGGGGTTTATTTCGAACTGGTTCCCATTCATACTGTAAATAGTGAGTTAGAGAACACCTCTGTTTTGTTCCGAAAAAGGATTCGCTCGAGCAAGTTAGAAATCTGTCAGCCGTCAGTGATTAGGTTTCTCTTCATATATGTGCTTTCAATTTTGAAACCTAATATGTGCAATGGGCTCATTATTCACCGTTCCTTATGACCTCAGTAATGTCACTTTTAATCCTGTCAAGAAATCAGTACCAACTTTGTTTGCATAGGGACTGGTGCTTTAGTGTTGCCATTTCTGGCAAAGAACCGATTCTCTGTCACCCTATATCCGCGGTGCTCATTTTAATAAACACAGAAGGGTGAAATACTGCATCTTTCCTGGGTTTCAAACCTGTGACCTGCAAATTACAAGCCTTAAACAACCATGTTTAAGCTTTATTACAAATTTCACACAAAAAATGTTAATATTTCACTTCTGTTCTTGTATTTTCATCACAATAAAATACCCTAAACATAATCTTCACAAAAGTTATTTACAAAACTTTAAGCTATTGCTATTATAAATTACAATAACTTTTAAGTATTAATTATTTAAAAAAAATAAAAGCCATTGTTATTTGTAATATCAAAACATCAAAGTCACGTAAATACAACACATATTGCATTACAAATGCTATAGGTGTCACATTTGCGAAAGTTAAAACTATTGGCATTGTAAATGACAAATCTATTAATTTTCCTATTCTCAAAACCAACACATAAATAAAAAAATTGTCATTTACAATACCAATAGCTCTAACTGTCCTAATACGAGACCTATTGCATTGCAAATGCTTGTTTAACAGAATGGTTGGGCTGCGTTGTGTCAAAAGCGACAATAAAAAGAGAAGGAAACAATACTTTTTTTTTGTTGCTCATTTTGGGATGAGCTCCAACGGCGTGGCTGATAAAGCGTCACTTCGGGGCTTCCTTCAGGTCTTTTATTGTATTGTAATTGCATTTATGTAGCGCTTACTAGCCCTGACGAGGCGTCGAATCGCTTTTCTAAGAGTTAAACGCTACTCCAGAACCTCTAAGGTGTTGAATTAGTATGGTGAAATATGATCGTTATTTGAGTGGTGAATTGGTTAGTCAGTTATTTGGATTCAGAAGGATAGCAGAGGGATAGAAGAGGGCAAAGGTTTGCATTTATACAGCGCTTGTTATTCCTGATGGGGTGTTGAAGCGCATTTTGAGTGAGTTGCACGCTACTCCGGAACCCATAAAGGATTAGTGGTGAATTAGTATAGTGAAATATGGAATTTGAGCGGTGGACATGTTAGTCTGTTGTTTTGATTGAAAAGGATAGTGGAGGGATAGAATACTGCGGAAAGGTGCTTTTCTAATACTTCTAGGCACTTGACGAACAATATTGCGTCGTGGTGTTTTTGGGGAAGATGAAATTCATAGGAAAGGGTGATGCTTAGCTCGAAAGCAAATTTGCGAGACGCATGATAAAAGGAAATACTGAATGAGTAAAATCAAAGTATTTTAAACATGGGGAATTATTACTGAAAGAAACTGGCGTTGCCATGTATCGAGGTGCAGCTGTATTTTTGTTTGATATATCCTGGACATGGCCTGCTTTCAGCGACTCTGGAGCACTTGGTTGACCTAATGAGTTTGCATGTGAAATTAAAGTAGATTATAAGATCACATATGTTAGTGCACTGTGACATGTTACTTCAGCTTATTGATTTAGGTCTGGAGGTGGGAAGGTGCCAGGAGGTGGGCACTCAGTCTGTGCCATGTTAAATGAAAACAAAAAGCCAGAGGGTGATGTAAAGACTAAGTGGTTGTAGATTTTCAATTTCACTCAGAGTAAAAAAGGCCAGAGAAAGACGAGCAGGGCTATTGCCTGCACTGCCAGCGGTTTTATACCTACCAATGCCATCCAAGCAATCGAAGCTAGGATGCGGTCAACAGACGGTGGGAGCACTGATCATGCATAACTTGGTGGAAGCACTAATCATGCATGACCTGGTGGGAGCACTGATCATGCATGACCTGTTGGGAGCACAGATCATAACTTCTTCTCAATAGTAGAATGCACAAAATGCCATGGCTTGGCATCTAAGTACTCCAAGAGTTCCCAACAAATGCAAAAAGCAGTAGTGTGATGTGATGACTCTTCATGCTTTCCTCCCCTTTCAGTAATGTCAATTGCAAAAATGGAAGATGTACCATGGTGGAATGATGCTCATGGCTATGACTTGTACCAGGCGAACCTTACATTAATATTTTTGTTGCCATATTAAAGTACATTTTGTTCGGATCCTAACAACAAATGTAATCTTGTTTTCCCCTTCTGTGTGCTCATTCTGGTAAGAACCAATGGGGGACTGGAGTTACAGGCCTTCCGGTAGTGGTACATCTTGTGACCCCAATCGTAATGGGGAGGGGTTCTCCAAAGACCATCTATGGGAATTTGTCCTCCACTGGTACCTTCTCTTACCCCTCTCTAACAGCTTGAGTGCAGAAAGCTGTCACCACTTTTCAGTTTATACCATATTTTAGGCGTGCTTCTCCCCCACTGCCTCTTGTCAGCTGGAGCTACATGCAACTCTTCCATCTGCTGGTCTCGCCTCTTGTCATCTTTCTGATGCTTAGTCTAAGAAGGTGAAACTATGTCTTCTGTTATCTCCCAGACCTTTGTCTTCTCACTCGAAGACGGGGTTTGTGAAGTAGGGCACTCTTTTCTCCATGCAGCTCATGTCTGGAGCCTCTGCACGTATGGATCCCTGGGTGAGAGTGAGGAACTGAGGCTGGGAGTTTAGTGGCTTGCTTGAGCCCCGAAAGGCTCTTCCGCTACCTTGTTTATTACTGGGAAACTCAGTAGAGCTTTAATGACAGGAGCATAGGTTTGCTGTGTCCAACCAACACTAGCAGGACAGGTCGGTGCTGTTCAGCCTCATTGCGCCCCAACAAGTCATTACACTATTTAGGTGTTGCATCAGACAGATGACTGTTGTCGAAAGATCCTCTTTTGGATCATACAAAAAGTTACTGTTGCTTAGAGCCTGCCCACTGTTTACTGTTGGTTGACTTTAATGTCACTCACATGCTTGCTTCTTTATCAATGGCTTTCTTTCCGCTTGTGCTGTCCTTCCCCTAAAGCATAGCTTTCTTGTCCTTTGGATGGAATGACTTGTATCCTCCACTGCTCACATTCAAGAAGTTACTTTTTTCTTTTTCCTTCAGCACTACATGACCGTACATGTGTTTTCTTTCCCTCTTGCTCCCTCTGCTCGCTCCACCCCTACCTCGTGCATTGTTTCCCCCACTTACTCTTGCCCTGGTGTCCTGCTTCTCCCTCACCCTACATGCTCCGTGCTGATTCCTTCCCCACCTCTGCATTTTTATTTTTTCTATATTATTTTACAATTTACATAAACACCTACTCTACTGCCATCTGGTTTAGACCGGTCAAGCAACTGCTCTGCGACATACGTGGTCTTCACTGCTCTTTTGGGCCTTCTTGTACTACTCTACAAACCGATGACTCTGTTAAGTCACCATGTGGTCAGCACCTCCTCAACAGTTCTCCTGAGTGGCAGACTGCGTGACCACCTCCACAACTATCTGGCTTCGACATACGATGCCTCAATCTCCTTCCTCAACCAGGTCAAATTCTCTTTGGTCATGCCAAGCTCTTCTGAGAATGAATTCTGGTAGGGGGTGTTGGAATGCACACTTTCTCAATTCTGCCCAGGGTGCAATGCAAATAGCGCTGGACATACATCAAGATGCAGCAACAGTGTTCTTCAGAGACCTCTGACATTTTCGGAGAGCAGGACCCTTTCAACATTGAGGAGGATGGTGTGGCCCAATCTACGATTTCTGCAGGCCCATCAACATCCATGCCTCAGAAGCTGTCCTCCAGCACAACTGAGGGAGCAGATCAAGATGGGGCATCCTCAGCACTGAAACCACCAGGGCTCTGAACGAAGAAGACTCCAGGTGGGGTGATGAGGAATTGGGGGGCGGGGGGGGGGCTAGTTGGGGAGTGAGTATCACTCCAATGCAGCACAGCCAGGGCACAAAACCTTGTTTGGCTAAATTCCTCCTATGATCTGGCAAAGCACTGCACCTGGAGGAGTCTGTGTTGAGCCCCTAGCAGGGAAGAAAGAATTGCCCAACTGGTGGTCTGCTATGACCATCTGGCTCCGGGCAAAGGCTTTAGAACCATGGAGGCCCCAAATAGAATGTTGACTTGCAACAGCCGTCGCCTCTCTCTCGACCGACTGGCACCCATCACCTGCCTTTGGCCCCTTCGATGCAGAGATCAGAGGCTCCATCTTAGAAAGGCTGGCAGAAGAGCTCAAGGCCAGGGAGAAGCTACTATTTGATTTTACAAGTCTCTGGGTGGATACAGTCAAGCTGGCTCTGGAACAGTCTGCCATATTGTCCCCAACTCTGGCACTAAACCTCGAGGCTAACCTTTGAGTAGGAGTTCACCTTCAACTCACTGTGACGCCCGGTGCCTGACAAGGCTACAAGCCCTCCACCCCAATCACCCACACCCAGTTCTTCTTCCTCCTCCACCACCACTATGGCTGTATCCACCACCCCGTCCTCCACCGATCCGTATTCACCTCCCCCACCCTCCACTGAAGTGACTTTCATGCCTTCCCATACCTCGACCACTGACTAATCAAGACCAGAAGCAAAAAACAATGCTTAGTGCATTCTCGGACAGCCGTGCCCGACTCCACAGCCCAGGGTTCAACATAAACCCAAAGAGATATTAACTTAACAGATCCAGTCCTTCTTGGACTCAGTTGTTGAGCTCTGACACAAGGAAAGCATATGCCAACCAACTGAGGGTGATGGTATTTCAGCATCTGCTACCTCTTTTTCAGTCCATTTGTCCACTCTCTGTATGAACTGTAATGAAGCTTCTAGGTGTACTGACTTACTGTATAGGAATTGTCCCATATTTCACATTACATATGTGCCCGCTCTAAACGTGTCTCATGAGGGAAATAGTCATTGAGAAGATCTAGTGTTGATCATGGCCAGCACGGATGCTCTGTAGAATGGGGGAAGAGCCATAGCCTTTTCGCTTGGCAGGCATTCTTGGACCCACTTCTGTGGGTGACCATCACTGCTGACATGCCCAGTGCAATCTCGGCGGCGGTGGCGCGGTGTGAGTGACGACGCTGCTTGGTCCATTACAAGCGCAGACACACACATCCACCGGGGCATTCAGCAGAGACCCCCGCCACCTTGGGGCCACTACCCATAAGCCCAGAAGAAGGGAGAGACTCGGGGACCCTTGCCCTGCCCCACAATCGGCCCCTTGGGAGCACATACCTCAGTTGGAGCAAGCTGGAGTCCTGGGAACTCCGAAGACGGCACCATTGAACACACTGCAAAAACGGATGACATCATCATGACTACTCCTCATTAATCTCTCAAGGTACTGTTCCTGCTCCTTTTTTTTCTCTCTCTATTTCTGTATTTTTGTATTTCTTTTGCCCATTCAACCGGAAAACAATGGCCCAAAATGGCCGGGGCCATAAAATACAAACATAAACTGCCTTCATCTTCTACCAGGCACACACAAGCCTGAATAACAATCCTACTGACTATAGCTACATCAAAATAGAAAGAGGACTTGTACTCCCCACTCAGTCACTCAGAAAGCTAGAAACTGGACTATCCTAACCGGCCCAGGATCAGGAAACAAACAGAGGACTACCTTATTCTTCTCCCCTACTATCTACAATCATAGAAACAAACAGAGGACTATCTGAGATGCCTTTGTTTTTATTCAATAATCACCGTTGTTTATTCCCCATCACCTTAAATTAAATTATTTTATTTTTTCTATGACCTCCACTATCACTCTTACTCCGCTTTACATCTTATTACTCCCTGTCACTCTTTTCTATTTCAATTCTCTCCTATCTATATTCTTCACACTCAGTGAACTAACTTCTATTTTTATCCTATTTATTAATCATTTCTACCTATCATATATCTATCGCATTTTATCTATATTGTCTTATACCTATTTTGCTCTCATTTTGTTATCTTGTTAGATTTGCTATTGTACTGTGACGCCTCCTAATTCTTTTCATTGCTATTTGGAATGTTCATTGTGTTATTTATTATTTTACGTCATTATGTATAACTTCTATTTTTATCCGATTTATTAATCTACTCTACCTATCATATTCTATCACATCTATATTGTTTTATACTTATCTTGCTCTCATTTTGATATCATGTCAGATATGCTATTTTATTGTGACGCTGAGTTTAAAAATTGTCATTTTCTCTGTGCTTGATTTTAAAAAGCATTGAACATATCAGCACTGAAGCGCTGACTCTCACGCGCTAAAGCAGCAAACTGATTTTAAAAACTGCCATCTTTCTCTGTGTTTGATCTAAAAGCATTGAGTATACCTGCACTGAAGCGCTGACTTCTCACGCGCTAAAGCAGCAAATTGATTTTAAAAACCGTCCTTTTCTCTGTGTTGATCTAAAAAGCATTGAGCTTACCTACACTGAAGCGCCGACTTGTACGCGCTAAAGCAACCCTCCCAGACCCCCCCTGACACAGCGACTTCCAGCGCTGACACAGGGACAACGCCCACACCGCCAACGCGGGCCCAAGGCGGAGCCACACCCACTGCGAGGCCACGCCCATAACACTCACTACAAATGTGCCGGCCATACCAGCGCAGCGGACGAGCGCAGCGGGAGCGCCGTTTGCGCGCCGAAGGCGCGCCTAAGGCAAGCCCGTCTGCGCCCGTCTGCGCACGGCCGAGCCTAGGGCCAGAACCCCTGTCTGATAAAAATGCCCCTAAGATAACCTACTCACGTCGCGACCTCCTAAGTCTCAGACCCACCATCGCCTCCTCTTGTGAGTTTGTTCACGATCTAGAGGGACCATTCATCAGCTGCACTTACTGCCACCCAGTCCTACTCAAACTCCCTATCCAACCCTACAAACCCTCAGCCCTCAAACTTGCTTCTCTGAACTGTCGTTCTCTCCCTAAACATGCGACGCTTATTAACCATCTTATAGAAGACCATGAGATCGACGTTCTATTTTTGACGGAAACGTGGCTTTCCCCACACTCGGCATCAGACATGGTTCTAGCTACCCCTCCGGGCTTCCTCATTCAGTCCCTACCTCGCCCTTTAGGCAGAGGTGGTGGGGTCGCCATTATTCACCGGGACTATCTCCCCTGCAAATACAACGACGCGCAGGTTCCCGACTCTGAAAGCCTACAGTTCACAATTAAGTTAGACCCGACTAACTCTCTCACAGGCATCCTACTGTACCGCCCCCCCGGTCACCCTGGTTCTTTTTCTAGCGCTCTCCTGGACACGGTAGCAACACAAGCCCACTCCATCACCAACTTCATGATACTAGGAGACCTGAACATTCATTTCGATGACCCTTTAGATACTGGGGCAGCCGACTTGATCACCGATCTAGCGGCTCTCGACCTCCACCTCCTAAACTCCGGAGCTACACACAACAAAGGTCACTTGCTGGACCCGGTGTTTACAAGCACCCCCACCATGCAATTCAACGAGTCCCTCCCCCTCCCCTGGACGGACCACTTTTTAGTCTCTTTCCAACTATTAGGACCTTTCAGGAAATCTCAAAAACCTCCCACTTACACCAGGGACAGGGCCTGGTCCAAGCTCCCCACCGAAGACTGGGCCAGGACCCTAGAGTCAACTACCCCTGCCCATGCAGAAGACCCGGCTATCGCCGATAGTAAATTCAGAGAATGGATTACTACCTCCCTGGATTCAGTACTCCCATTTAGAACCCGGGAGGACAAAAACGGGAAACCAGGTTCCGCCCCGTGGTATACCCCGGAACTTCGATTACTACGTAAAAAATGCAAGAAAGCCGAACGGCTATGGAGGAAAGACTGGCAGCACGCCAGCAAGGAAGCCTACCAGAACTCAGTTAGATTTTACAAAGCCTCCATTAAGCGCTCTAAAGCCTCCCACTACGACACTCGGATAAGAGAATCTACCAACTTAGCTAGGGAATCCTTCCTAATCGTAAAAGAGCTACTGAAAGTACCAACCACTCCTTCCTCCAACGCCCCCCCTGTTGACCGAAGCAACGAATTAGCCACCTATTTTAATGACAAAATTGCCCGAATCTTAACATCCCTCCCCCCCCTGTCCCTCTAGTCACACGGACAATGAATCACCCTCCAGCCAAGCAGGAAGCAGCATGCGCCCCCAACTAGCTACATTTAGGGCAGTAACCTGCAACGAGGTAGATGCAACCTTGGCCAAAATGAAAAGCGGATCACCTCTGGATCCAGCACCAATTAGATTCCTCAAAACCGTAGCCCCTGTCATAGTTCCCACGATCACAGAGCTTATTAACAGCTCGCTTGCACAAGGATCTGTCCCCGATAGCTGGAAGAGCGCAGTCGTGAAAGCACTCCTTAAAAAACCCCAGCTAGACCCAGCAGACATGGCAAACTACCGGCCAATCTCACTCCTCCCTGGCATCAGCAAGGTAGCCGAGAAATTGGTCAACGGACAATTGTCTCAGTTTCTCGAGGCAAATAACATCTTACGGCAATCCCAAACTGGGTTTCGCCCGGGTCATGGCACTGATACCGCCCTTCTGGCCGTTATCGAGGAGGCAAGGCGCATTTTGGATTCAGGAGGGTCAGTGGCAGTGATCCTCCTGGATCTTAGTGCAGCCTTCGACACAGTCAACCATCGTGTCCTCCTCCAACGGCTGGCGGCAGCAGGGCTCACCGGGATGGCGCTCAGGTGGATAGAGTCCTTCCTTGCCGGGCGCACGTTCCAGGTATGGGACAGCAATCACCACTCGTCCATCCTCCCCCTCACGAGCGGGGTCCCCCAGGGATCATCTCTAAGCCCTACGCTTTTTAATGCTTATATGGCCCCCCTTGAAGACGTGGTGACACCCTTCGGCATCAAAATTGTGAGTTACGCGGATGACACACAGCTGGTCGTCTCCCTATCCCAACTAGACGACCACCCAGACAATTTGGCAAAATGCCTTACGAAAACCTATGGCTGGATGTGTGAATCTTCACTCAAATTAAACGGGTCGAAGACCGAAGTGATGATCATGGGAAAACAATGGGTGACCATCCCCCCATCAGCCTGGCCAGACGTGTTCGGGGAAATTCCCACCCCGAAAAAAGAAATCAAGACCCTAGGAGTCTGGCTAGAACCCGAGCTATCAATGAAAACACAAGCGGCCAAAACTGCAGGAACCTGTTTTGGGCTTATGCGCACCACCCGCAAGATTCTTCCCCTACTCCCGCCCACCTCCAGAAAACTCCTAGTCCAAGGGCTAATACTGTCACGGCTGGACTACAGTAACATGGTTTACCTGGGTGCCCCTGAGGCCACCTTGGCTAAAATACAACGAACACAGAACGCTGCAGCCCGACTACTCATGAACCTTCCCTCCAGAGTGTCAGCTAAACCTGCCATCAAAGCCCTGCACTGGCTCCCGGTGCGTCGAAGGGTGGAATTCAAAGCCATGTGCATGGCCTACAAACTGATTAATGGAGCTGGCCCTCCGATTCTCAGCGACCTGGTAACTCCTTATATAGCTCCCAGATCCCTGCGGTCCGAGAATGATCATCTAGCCAACATCCCCAAATTCAAAAAGACACGCACTGGAGGCCGACGCTTCTCTGTGAAAGCTTCCACCGGATGGAACTCACTCCCCCGTACCCTCAGACTGGAACCCAGCTATCTTATTTTTAGAAAAAAATTGAAAACACTTCTATTTCCGAAATAACGTCCCCCCTTTCTCTTCTTCTCTTCTTTTTTCTCCTCCATCTCATCTGGATATCAAAATCATTACAGCGCGGGGATGCCTTCGGGTCAACAGGCGCTCTACAAGTCGTTAAAATAAATAAATAAACATGTCACTCGCTAGGTGAGGGGGCAGACATATCTTGACAATATCACTGTCCAAGGTACCTGGACCCCACAGCATCAGGGTCAACACAGCAGTTACCTAGAACTGCTAACTATCTGCTTGGACTTGAAAATCTTTTTCAGGCTTATCCAGACTGATCTTGTGAGTCATATCTCAACAATATCACTTTTCAAGGTACCTGGACGTCTCCGCATCAGGGTCAACACAGCTGCTGCTCAGACCTGAAAGTTTTTGTCAGGCTTATCCAGGTAAAAGTGGTCCTCATAAAGACTGACAACGTAACAGCCATGTACTATATACAGAAGCAGGTGGGTACCTACAACCCCCATCTGTCATCACTAGCACAGCACATTTGCCACTAGGCAATCCGCAACAAGATCCACTTGTTATCAGAGCACCCATGGGGAAGGGGATGAGAACTTTGTGGACGTGCTAAGCTGCACACGTCAAGTCCCCGAGTGGCAACTCTATCCGCAAGTCCTACTCAGATACTTCTGCAGTGAGGGGTCCCACCCATTGTCCTCTTCACCACCCCAGATAACTCAAAATGCCCAAGGTTTGCCTCCAGGTACCCACATTCACAGTTCGTGGGCAATGCACTATAGATGAACTGGTACAGGATTTTTGTCTGTTTTTCTTCCTCTCTGTCCATGCGGCCAGACATTCCTGTTAATCAGTGTTCCTATTTGTCTTTCATTCCCCATCAAGAAGCTACCGATCAGTCCTGGCCTTCTCATGCAGTAGTGCAGCCAAATTAGGCAGCTATAACCCAGCCCACAATCTGATGCCTGAGGTTTTAGAATATGGCTAACTAAACATCCCTGATTTGTATGTCCATAATACGTGAGGTTTGTAGACCTGCTACACTCAATTTTTATGCAAGCAAGTGAAAGAGATTGGACTTCTACTGTATCTCAAACCTTCTAGAAAACCTTCAGCGTCAGAGTTCAAGACCTAGTCTGCTACATTTTACATCTACAAAAGGCAGGTCTTCAATATACTTCTGTACATCTTCATCTAGCTATAAATTCCACAATGGCAACAGTTCAAAGGAGCGCACAGCAAATTTAGGAAAAGTAAGTCCACTAAGTATGGTTGGTGCTCAAGGTAGACTAGAGTCTGTTACCCCGACTCCAATTGAAACCACCAAGGTGGTTCGACCACAATTACAAATGTTCCACCAAGCACTCCAATGGTAAATTACAGTCCACAATTGATATTCTCTGTTGTTCTTCAAATTTCTTTTCTTTATTCTTTGTTCATCTTCTTCCAAAATAACGCTTTCAAACAGCCAACACGTTTTTCGTCTTAGTCAGTCTTAGACATATAGACTTCTTCAGGGCTGTAAGTAATTACAATAATCTTAATTTTAGCCTTAATTTGTTTAACAATATTTACAACAGGCTCTTGCAATGGTCAAGTCATAGCTTTTAAGAAAACCACCGAATTACTGTGGAGTAAAGTATAGACATAACAGGCAGACCCTAGTGCCAAGAAAGAAACGAGAATCACCATAGTGCATTGTAGCAAAGTTGCCAAGTGGGCAGGACCCAATTAAAATCCCAAGATTTAAGTAATAGCCAGTAATCCTTACAAACAAATTAAGGCTAAAATTAAGATTATTGTAATTACTTACAGCCCGGAAGAAGTCTATGGTGGAACTTTTGTAATCTTCATCTAGCTGCTGTTGCTGCCTACGTGCAAAACAGGAACACTTATCCCTCTTCGAAATCCCTGTGTTTAAAGTATTTATACCCTCAAGAACACCTCTAACCCTTGGGTGGAACCTTAACGTAGTTCTCAAAAGGGTAATGGGTCTTCACTTTGAACCCCTCAGCTCTTGCAACCTATAGTTTCTTTCAGCGTGTCTCTTCCTTAGTAGACATACCTTTACACAATGCATCTTTGAGTTACCAGCACTCACTATTCAAGAACCATTCATTCAGCTGTACAACGACAGGGTGGCTCACAGAACTAATACAAAGTTCTTGCCCAAGGTAGTTTCACCTTTTCACACCAATCAGACTATTGAGCTGCCCTTATTCGTTCATCAGCCAGATTCTGTACTGGGAGGGCATTGCGCATTCTAAACTTCAAGCAGGAGCTCATGTACTACTACTGACATGACTGAACCCTTCTGCAACACTGAGCTACTTTTTATAGGTTTTACTAAACCTCTTAAGGTCCACCCCATTTCCAAAGCAGGCATTGCAGGAAGGGTTGTCAAATTAATTCAGACTTGCTATGCTGAAGCTAAACACGTATGAACTGTACTTCCCAGGGCACACTACATACAAAGAAGGAGCAACCATACCTTTCCTTGGTAACATCCCATTATCAGACATCTGCAAGAAAGCTGCTTCCCCCCCAACTCCCAATTCACACCCTTTTATGGATATTTTGGCCCATCAGCAGGCTAGTGGTAGCCAAACTGTCTTAATACCATTGTTCCATGTGTCTGCATTGCCTGCGAGCTAGCCATCACTTGGGAGGAAACTGCTTTACAGTCAATGCAGAACATGTGCACATACAACCACAAATGCAATGGACAGAAAATATTACTTTCTCTGTAACACCTGTTCATAGCATGTAGTGCTGTAGATTCATCTGCCCCCCCCTTTCTCCACGAAAGCCGGCAGTGAAGGCACATGTTCATTTTCTTCACACAGGTCTCTTTAACCTCTTCTATGCTAATGACAAGGTCAGCTCGTCATGCAGTACACTGGACCTGTGCTTTTGACGAGCTGACCTTGTCATGAACAATGGGAAATATTGATCTTCAGCGCAGGAGAAAAATCTCCATAGCATTGAAGGTGCTAGATACTTTACGGTTCACTCCGCATAGTGATTTCACTGTGTACTCCACTTTCACCTGCCACCCACTGAGCGTAACACAATGTAGGGTTGAGATGGAGCCCAGGTGTGTTGACTTGAAACTTCTTCAAAGAAAACCAAGTTGGAATGTCTATAAATAGATGGTTACAGGGCAATAAACATTTCCCTTATTCCATAGAAAAAAGGAACATAGTTTGTAAGGGTCAGAAAAAGTCTTAAGATTTACTGATGTGCAGCTGCTTAATTTGTGGTATTGCGCTTCATCAACTTTTTATTCTTTCTTAGGTCCTGGTACTTGGAAACAAGAGGGACCTTCCGAACACTTTGGATGAGAAGCAACTCATAGAGAAAATGTATGTATACATTATGTCCTAGATTGTGTAATATGGTTGCTGATCTTTTGGCAAACAAAATTGATTTATGGCTGTAGGTGTCATAGGGAAAAGGAAAGAATTCTCCTGTTACCGTTAATGTGGCTTGCTTCTCTATATAACCCGTTCATCAATACCAGATGCCCGTTACTAAGAGCTGCAGTTAGGCTACAGCCATTTGCTAGTAATCTTATAAGTGATTGGGAAAAGAACTGCAGGTTTACAAATTAATGGTCTTGGGTGCCATCTTTAAAAGACTGTGTCGATGATTGCTAGTTGCCCAGTTCTGGTGGAGTGCAAATTGCACCCGTAAACATCGTTAACATGTGAAACTCCTCATCAGTATTATTACTAGGAACTGTTTTTGGGGGGGGGGGGGGGTAAATTATACAAGAATTCCCAATTCCATGGGGATTAACGATCTTATTTACCTCCTGCTCTGTGCAGGTGCTAAATCGGTGTGGGTGGGGATCTTGTCATCAACTGTTGCCCAATTCAGACTATTTTGCTGGAAGAAGTTCATGGCTGCAAAAACCAAGCTTGGTTTTTCCGCACTCAATAAACCAAGAGCATAAAACACAGAGCCTCTTGTGAGTGGATAGAGTGGTATCCAACTGGCTCTTATTCAGAGCCTACGAGTATAAAAGTGATCCGAATGAGTATGTGTATTCTTGAGTGAAAATGTAAATAATTTTGTTTCCCTTCATCCTAAATCTGTGATTGTAGAGTGAAATTATCTTTATGCAAGATAACATCTGTTCACATCTTTATATGGCTCCTTGATTTTCACCAAAAGAAAATACAGCCATATTGTTGGAAGAAAAGTAGAGTGCTGCACATGTATGTTGCTCATGTCCAGCATCACTTCAAAATGAGCAGCTGGCCTGTGGCCTCTTTGCACTAATCTTGCATCACCTGAACTGTGTCTTTGTCACAGGTGCAGCTGCCTGCCCCCTTTCTCTAATGCCAAACACCAAGCTTGAAGGGATAGACATTAACTTCCCAGTCTGATTCCCAGTGTGATGTATAAGCTCCTGGAAGCAGGCCTGAATACATTTGATTGGACATAGTGGTTTAATTAGGGTTGCAAGGCAAAGAGTGTATTGCTACTGTTGAAGTCTTCTGCACATCACTGTATGACCCCTCAAACTGGTGTACACGAGCAACATCTTTATTTAATAGCAGACCAGATAGTACATCAGAAGTTGTGCTGGTCTTGTCACTTTTACCGCCCACCTAGCTCAACACACTTTATGTTCCAGTGTCCTGTTCTCTCACTACTTGCTCTGTTTTCTAGCTTAGATCCCCCAGTATGTATGTGTTCTATTGTATGGTAGGGCCTACTTTAACATCTGTAGATTTCAGATTTCAGATTCAAAATGCTTTATTCGGTATATAGAAGTATATGACCATATAGCAACAAAACATCAAAACATAAAATAGTACATATACGAAATATATTCAGCCCATTAATATGAATATCAACAGCAATTCCTAAATCTTCAATTGCAAGTACATTATAAAGTGCAATTTTATCTTAATAAAGCATGTGCAAAATTTGCAATAAAGTGACACATGCTAGCAATTAATAGAAATATGTGCAAAATTAGCATTCGGAAAGTGCAATAGTCATCTTTTAGTTTGTATGCAAAAACTAGCAATGACAAAATACATAGGAATTGGAACACAGGTTAAAAAGGATTAAAATGCAAAATCACTGTTGCAATAATGCGCCCAGAATGAAATAAACTTAATGCACAGATCTAAGATTCATAGTGTCACTAGTGCAAGTACATAATAAAGTGCAATGTTTATCTTTATAAAGCATTTGCAAAATTTGCAATAAAGTGCCACATGCTATTGATTAATAGAAATATGTGCAAAATTAGCATTCGAAAGGTGCAATAGCCATCTTTTAGTTTATGTGCAAAAACTAGCAATGATAAAATGCATAAGGATTAAAACACGTTAAAAAGATTAAAATAGAGGGGCGTGGCCAAGATGGCGTCGGAGTAGGACGCTTCTTCAGGTCTCTCCGGCGCCGATCCGAAAAAAGCTACTAACAGCGCGGTCCTGGTGTAGCTGCCCGGGTCCAGAGGGGTGGCGGAAGGGCCCCCAGCGCAGCGGAGTGCAGCGGTGCCGTCTGAGGAGCGGAGTGACCCTTGAACGTCCGCAGGGATACCTCGCCTCTGGGGCCTGTGAAGCACCGGCCTCGCGTAGTCGGGGAGCCGACGTGGTGACTTGCTGCGCTCGCGGCACTTGGGGAAGTGCCGCCTGTGTTTATTCAGCGCCTGCCGGAGGTGGGGGCAGGGGTCCTGCCGGCAGGGACACGAGCCTGGGCTTCAGAGCCCTGTTGCGGAGGACGGCGGGGACAGCAAGAAGGTGGAGGTGCCTCCGGCGGCCGGACAGTAGAGGTGCGGTGAGCACGCCACGGAGCGTCCAGAACCGGCAGACTACCGGCGGGCTGCGCAGACCGGGGCCACTGGAGGAGCGTGGTATCACGCGGGGCCCAGTGCTGATGTGAACAGGCGGTGCAGGGTCGGAGTAAGGGCCCGGCTGCGGTGCCGACCCGAGCGAGGGCTGTCGGCAGGGTGAGTGCCTCCCCAGGAGGGGGCGTGAGCGGCCGTGACACCTGGGGCAGCGGGACCTGGAGCTCTCTACAACTGCTTTGGCTTATAGGCGGGGGCTGGCTGGACGATTGCAGTTGCCACGTGGTGCCAGGGCGACCGGCGTCGTGATCCACGGCCTCGAGTGAGCAGTGCAGAACCGTTTGGATCACAGACCCCGTTAGGGGACCGGATTGCTGGGGCCGGCCTGCTGCACCCTTGCCCCCTGGGTCCGCATCTCATCTGCATCTGACGCAGTTCCGGTTCAGTTACTTCCCGGAGGCCACGGCGTGGACAGCGCTACCCTTGGAGTGGACTGTGACTGCCTTGCCCTGAAGAGCCCTGCCTCCTGCTCGCACCTAGTTGGTGGTAGGGTCCCCTGACCCCCAGCATGTGGCTCGCCTGCTTCAGATCTGCCTTCCGGTGATCCCTGGATAGTGAGGGGGTTCCATTTGAGCTGCCTGGTAAGAAGCGTTGCGATCCTCGGGCTCCACGAGCTCCCATAGCGCCTGTATCCTGTCTGACTGGGGGGGTCTGTTCCCCCGGTCTGCGTGTCACCAGCCAAGATGACCACCGTGTCACGCAAGGGGGGTCGACAGGGTAAGGATGGAGCTTCCAAGTCCTCTCAGCAGCCGGCGTCCCCGGGGGCCAGTGGCTCGCAGAAGGTGTCGGATGACGAGGCGCCTGCTACTAAGGCCTTCATGTCTGAACTATTTGCATCCATTAAGGAGGATATTTCTGAGCTCAAGGCTCAGTTGGCCTCTGACCTGAGGGAAGTGCGCAGAGACGTGGACGGCATTGGCGAGAGAGTGGCGACCCTGGAGGACCATGATTTGAGCATGGCTAACGATGTGCACTTGCTGCAACAAGATATCATCCGCCTCACCGAACAGAATCTGGACCTACAGTTGCACACGGAGGACCTGGAAAACCGTTCCAGGAGGAACAACATCCGCATTCGGGCGGTGCCGTGGGATGGTGAGGCGGGAGACCTGCGTGGTTACGTCCGGGACTTGTTTTTACAGATCTTGGACGAGGAGGAGGTGAGGGAAATCGAGATGGATAGAGTACACAGAGTGGGTCTGCCTAGGCGAGGAAGGGGTCCCCCTCCTGACATCCTCGTCTGTGTTCATGATTTCCAAATCAAAGAACGCATTCTCCGCAAAGCCAGGGCCATCACGTCACTGCAATTCAGGGGCCATGCCCCTCAGCTGTTCCAGGACTTGGCAGCCTCCACGCTGCGGAAGAGAAGGGAGTTTCGCCCGGTGACTACCTTCTTGAGAGAACGTAACATCTCCTACTCATGGGGCCACCCCTTCAGGATCATCTTCCGATGGCAGAATCGGCTGGCACAGATTAATTCTCTTCAAGCAGCAAAAGACCTCTTGGGTCTACAGGATGTCCCTTCTTCACAGGAGGCGAGTGCTTCGCCATCTAGGAGACGCCACCGCTCGTCCTCATGGCATAGGGTTGGGGCTTCCCCAGACCGGCGGCGGCCGGATCGTGCCTCTGGTTTGCAGGAAAGGGCCGAAGCAGTGGCTTCGGTGGCCTCAGCCACTCTGGCGGATACGCAAGAAAGCTCTGGAGCGGCATGACCACCACGGATTTGATCTGACCAGGATCGGCGCTGGGGGGGCTTCGTTGCCTTGGTCTGGGTATGGATGTACTTTTTGGGAAGACACCTCAGACCATGGCCGCGGGGGTTGACCAACTGGCACCCCTGCTCCACTTCCAGTTAGGAAGGCCCCTCACGAACTTTGGACTACTGGACCTGATGAGTATTCTCTTTATCCTTTATGATTTCCACTTCTTTTGTTTGTTGTTTCTTTCTCTACGGGTAGGGTTGGGTGTTGGGGAGTTTGGGGGCTCGGGGTTGGGGGGGCTCTGTGACTTGTGCTATGCTTGGATTGCTTATCTACTGGGGTGGGGTGGGGATGGGGGTTGTTGGGGACGGTGGGGAGGGACCCGTGACGGAGGGCCGAAGGGGATGTTTGTTGTGTGTCTGCTGCTGAGTACGTACTTTACTGCTGGCACCTTAGTGCCACGTACGTTCTGGAAGCTACTGGTTGTCTGCTGCCTGATGGCGGGGCTGAATGCGGGGTGGGTGGCACTTGGCATGCTGAGAGCGCTTTTTGGGTTTTCTTTCCGCTATGCCGCTTAGTGTAGGGACGTGGAATGTTAAGGGCTTGAATTCGCCACAGAAGCGGCAGAGAGTACTGAAGTATGTGATGGATCATCAACTTGATGTAGTTGGATTGCAAGAAACCCACTTGGCACGAAAGGATGAGGCGAGGCTTCGCCATAGGGCATACCCCATTGTTTACAGGTCCTCTGCTGTTACGAAGCATCGGGGGGTGGCGCTTCTGTTCAGGGCTACGTTGCATTTTCAGCCGGTGGAGGTCCGACATGACAAGGAGGGTCGATGGCTGATGGTTAAGGGGCACATTCAGGGCAGGTTGTGTACGTTTGTGGTAGTATATTTGCCCACTGCGGGTCAGAACAAGTATTTGCAAGAATTGCTGGAGAAGATTGGGGACTTTGCGGAGGGGCTCTTGCTCCTGTTGGGAGATTTTAACTTGGTGTGGGACAGGGACTTGGACAGCTCGGGGGGGCGTAGGGCGGACACAGGGGTCTTTTCGGATTCCACGCAGCAAGGGGTGGGGGAGTTGGGTCTAGTAGACGGATGGCGAATTTTCCACCCTGCCATGAAAGACTACACATTCTTTTCACATGTGCACCACTCCTACTCTCGCTTGGATCACATTTTTCTTAGCCGGTCCCTCAGAGGGAACATTTTAGATGCCGCCATTCTTCCGATTTCGGTATCGGACCACAGTCTCTTGGTGCTCACTCTCCGTTGGGCGCCACCCGACTCCGCGAGCCGGAAGTGGTACTTCCCGGCGTCAGTGGTCAGGGATGAGGTTTCCAATCAAGCCTTACGCCTGGCCATCCGTGAATTTTTCGAGTGCAATCCACCGTCGGATACTTCTCTGACGACTACATGGGACGCCTTTAAGGCGACGATCAGAGGGACGTGCTTGGGCCTCAACTCGCAACTTAACACCCTGCGTAGAAAGGAGCGGGACGCACTGGAAGCCGAGGTGCTTGAACTCGAGAGGGCTCATAAGCTCAATCCCTCGAGGGTGACCCTGCGTCCGCTTACGGCGGTTAGGGGCAAATTGAAGGCTCACTATGCAAATAGAGCCGAGCTTACTCTCTTGCGATTGGGGCGACATTCATACTCTAGTGGCAATAAGATTGGCAGACACTTGGCCCGGCAATTGCGGGACAAGAGGGAACGAGAATATATAGGAGGGATCAGAGACCCCGCAGGAGTTCTCCATCATCGAGACGGGGCGAAGGCGGACATATTTGGCCGCTTTTATGCCGATTTGTATACGGGCGAGGAGTTGGATGCGACGGCGCAGCGGGAGTTCCTGCAGCGCTTACCGCTCCCACAGGTCTCCAAGGCGTGGAACGATCTGTTAGAGGCTCCGATCTCGAGGGAGGAAGTCCTCTCCGCCATTAAAAACTTGAAATTACATAAAGCCCCCGGCCCGGATGGGTACACTGCTGTCTTCTATAAAACCTACGCAACTGAGGTGTGCGACTTTCTAGTTGCCCTCTTTAATGACATGGCTACGTCCGGAGTGAATACCGGGACTCTGGCGGAAGCGGTGATTACGGTCCTGCCGAAACCGGGGAAGGATCCTGAGCTCTGTCCCTCCTTCCGCCCCATAGCCTTGCTTAATATTGACGCGAAGCTGTATTCGGCGATACTAGCGAGCCGCCTCCAGGACTTGTTACCGGCGATTGTACATCCGGATCAATCCGGTTTTATCAAAGGCCGCCAAACGCACGACAATACGCGCAGGGTGATTCATCTCATTGAGAAGGCGAACAGGTTCCACATTCCGGCGGTATTGGTAGGCCTAGATGCGGAGAAGGCCTTCGACCGCGTGGACTGGAGCTTTCTATTCCACACGTTGCAGGCGTTTGGGTTCTCCGACCGGTTCATCACCATGGTGAGGGCTAATTTCTGTAGCCCGCGCTCGAGGGTGGTGGTGAACGGCCACCTATCGGCCTTCTTCCAGCACTCGCGAGGTACCAGACAAGGATGCCCCCTCTCTCCCTTATTGTTTGCGCTTAGCATTGAACCCTTGGCGATGGCGGTCCGGGAGCATGAGGGGGTGAAGGGCATTCCATTCACAGGGGAGCAGCACAAAATCTCTCTCTTTGCGGATGATGTTCTGCTATCAGTGGCTGACCCCGCTAACTCTCTCCCATGCGTGCGGGATCTTTTGCTGGAATTCGAGGGAGTGGCTGGCTTCAAGGTAAACTACGGCAAGTCTTATGTCCTGAATTTAACCTTATCACAAGCCGACGTTGCTCGGGTAGGCACTTCGACGCCGCTACCCTGGGCTTCGGGCTCGATACTTTACTTAGGAGTCCACCTCACCCCTACGGTGGGTGGCTTATTTGCAGCCAACTTCCCGCCCTTGGTGGCTAAGACGCGGGCCGAACTGGAGAAGTGGAAGCCCAAATTCCTGTCATGGTTGGGTAGGGTGCATGCCATTAAAATGGTCCTTCTCCCTAAATACTTGTATCTCTTTCAGGCCCTACCGATTCCACTGAGCACTTCATTTTTTGGACAGCTCAGAACATTGATCTTAAAATTTGTCTGGCAGGGAGGTAGGGCTCGGCTTTCGTTTGCACTCTTGCGACGGTTGCGGGCTGACGGAGGGGTCGGCCTCCCGGACCTACACCTCTATTATAAAGCTGCCCAACTAAGAGTCATGGTGGAATGGTCACAGCAATTTTCCGACAAACACTGGTTGCATATGGACCGGAGCGTGACTGGCCGGTCCATCTGGGATTTGGCCTGGAAGCCCAAGCGTGATCGACCGTTGAACGCGTACATTAGTACGCCCACAGGGACTACACTGAAAGTGTGGGACACCCTGGCGGGGGATGAGCGATGGACGACCTTCCCGTCTCCATTCACTCCATTGCATTTCAACCCGGCGTTCCAGCCGGCACTCGCCGAGGGTCCCTTTGATACTTGGAGGGAGGGAGGATGCCGCGCATTGCTCCATCTGTTCCATGGCTCTGATCCCCTGACTTTTGAGAATTGCATGCGGGATTACCATGTGCAGCCAACTGAAAAATACAGGCATATGCAACTGCTCCACTGGGCCACGTCACCAGGAGTTCGGGAGGCTGCCACGAGGCCTCTCTCCGAATTTGAGGCCTTTCTGCTGAAAACATCTGCCATGAAGGGGGCCATCTCCTTTCTATACCAACTGTTGCTTCGTTCTGCCCTTTCTCCTAGACCGCGTTACATGGAACAGTGGGAGGAGATGGTGGGGAGGGACATCGCCGATGGAGAATGGTCGGCGTTGTGGAGGGACATGACGCAATTTAACCACTCAATTCTACTGAGGGAGGCTCATTTGAAGACTCTCACACAATGGTACATGGTCCCCGCCCGACTTCACCGTATTTACCCGGTAGTTTCGGATAGATGTTGGAGGGGCTGTGGCCTACTGGGGGACTTCCGCCACATCTGGTGGGATTGCCCGGTCATCAGACCCTTCTGGGACGAGATTCTATCCCATATTAAAGATATTTTGCAGTATCCCATTGATGACTCTTTGGCATCCGTGGTCCTGGGCCTGCGGGATCCTGGCCTTGAGCACCAGACGCGCGCAGACAAGAAGATTCTATGGCTCTGCCTCGGCGCTGCCAAGCTCACGCTGGCGGCCGCATGGAAGCGGAAAGAGGCACCGGCGATCTCACTTTGGCACGCTAGGCTATGGAGGCTTCTGAGTCTTGAGAGAATGGCGGACATCTTCCTAGGCAACTACAAAAACTTTAAGCACACATGGGGCCCCCTGGTGTCCTTTCTCTCTACTGGTTTACCCTCGGCAGTTTGCCCGGCATCGCTGAGGACCCTACATCTGTTTCAGTTCTAAGTGTGTGTGATGGATGAATGAGGAATGGATGAGGCGCCGTCACGGGAGGGGGGGGGGTTGGGATGGGGGAAGTTAAGTTTGTGTTCCGCTATTGGGGCATATGTGCCGCTGGGACGAGGCTTAGTTTGATGGCTTTGTGACTCTGAACTTCTACCGGCTGGACTAGACGTATTCCCCAACTGGGGTTACATTCGAGACTACATCTTTTCTGCGGATGTTGGAGCCTGGCATCTACTCGCTTCTCTTGCACTGCATTATTGCCTCGTCTTGCATTATTGCTTTCCCACTGTATGGGACCATCTATGCACCCGATGCGGTGACTTTTGTTTACTGTTTTATCTCTGTGTTTTGCAAAATAAAAAAATTTTACAAAAAAAAAAAAAAAGATTAAAATACAAAATCACTGTTACAGTGATGCGCCCAGAATAAGTAAACTTAAAACACAGATCTAGAATTCTAGAATTCATGGTGTCGCTAGTGCACTAGACACATAGTGTAGCAGGGAGGGTTATTATCTTTCCCTGTTATAATGATATAAGACATTCAGTTCAGTTTATTCATCAAATCATCGATTTCCGTAAAGATATACATTTTAAAATATATGTTGCTATGCAAAAACATATATCTGGGCTCTGCAGATTAAACAATACCTGCATAGCTGTCTTAGTGCATCGTAATTTGTTGGATAAAAAGATGGGTTTTAGATAATATTGCCTCATGGAAGTGTAAAATTTACAGAACAACATAAAATGACAGCTACTCTGTTTAGATACCCCGTCACAAGGGCAGGGAGAGGTGCTGTGCTGGTTAATCAGGGGGAATGCCCATGCGGAAGCGAGTTAATACAAAACGGTGTGAGCTTTTTGTAACTGATGTTAAGTATGGTTTAAAGCCTTCGCTAACGCTATACTCCTGGTAAAAGATAAAGGTTTTTTGTTTCACGCATTCAATAGATCTAATATTTTCCATATGTTTTAAAAAGGATACTGCAAGCTCTTTTTTGGATACACAGGCCACCAACTCAGGTTCATGAAAGGCATCGATTTCATAAAGTGTTTTATACCAGTATTTAATATGGCCTAGCCATGGTATACGTGAGCAATGATCGAGCCTTAAACAGTCAGTTATCATGTCCTGGGTAAATTTGGTTTCGGTCTTTGACCAAATTGATCGCCATAGGGCCAATGGGCGCAAAGCTGTTAGATCCTTGACATGTCTTAAGCCCACTACCCTATGGATTATCACAGTAGAAGCCGAGGCCGGGGCACATAGCAAGCGTTTCAGAAATGAGTTCTCCTCATTCTGGATTAGCTTGCCACTTTGAGTATTGTAGCCCCAGACTCCAGCCCCATACAAGGCTGATGACAGACACCTTGAGTTGTAGATCGACACCATCTCCTTTATTCTCCGACCCCCTAATTTAGCAGCAAATCTAAAAACACTACTGGTATTCCTAACCATTTTAAAACGTACGCTTTCTTGTTCGCTGGCCCACCTTCCATCCCCGGAAAATGTAATGCCGAGGTAACAGAACTTATTGACAGTTTCTAACTTATCCCCATCTAAATATAAAGTCCTGTTTTTCCTAGTCTTCTTCCCGCATGACATTACAAATGTGTTGCCTTTATTAATTATCAATTTCCTGCTATTTATGAAAGTCTGAAATTTATTAATAAGACATTGCAGGCCATTTTGGGTACGGGACAGGAGGACCGCGTCATCCGCGTACAACAATATTGGGATGGGGTTGCCATTAATAGTAGGGGCATCGGCTGGAATTAATCTGAGGGTTTGGTCAATTTGACTTATAAATAGAGAAAATAAAAGGGGTGCCAAAACACATCCTTGCCGAATGCCTCTATTAATCTTAAAAAGTGGGGTACATTCACCAGCTGGACCAAATCTGACTTTACTAGACAAATTTTCGTAGAGTCTCGCCAAGAAGTGGATGATCTCGGCTGGTGCCCCCATATCTAATAAAACTGGCCATAAAAAAGAATGTTCAACTAAATCAAAAGCAGAACTCAAATCTGCAAAACATAAAAATAGGTTACCTTCTTTAGCTTTTGTATATTTGCTAACAATAAGCTCGAGGTTTACGCACTGCTCCATCGTTCCCAGCCCCCTTCTGAATCCTTACTGCACTGGGGATAAAATAGCATTTTCTTCAACCCAAGTTTCTAATCTCTCTAAGGGAACTCTGCTGAGAACCTTAATTGACGAGTCCAGAAGGAAGATGGGACGGTAATTGCATGCCTCTGACCTCGAGCCTTTCTTAAATAGAGGAATAATGATCGACTGACCCCATGTCTGTGGTAACCCGTTTTCAACAGCAGCGTTGAACAGACGTGTCTGTATGGGTGCCCATAGGTCCATTTCATGCTTATAGAGGTCCACTGGTACCCCATCGGGGCCCGGGGCTTTACCTCCCTTGCTTTTTCTGAGTCCCTAGTGTACCTCGTTCAAGCTAATGTTTAACTGCATTTTCTGCCAATTTGATTTATTTTCTTTAATTGTATCTAAAATTAACCCATCTGAATTAAAAATCCTAGAAAAATGAGCTATCCAGGCGCTACAACTTACATGGGAGGTTATTTCGGGAATATTTTCATTTTTTTAAAAAGGGCAATTGATTGTTCCCCAAAATAACTTGTGATTTTTAGTAGATTCCGCCATATCCAGATTGGACCATGCCTCGTCTTGTAGCTCCTTTTTCCGCCTAGCTAACGAGGTCTTATAGTTTTGACGCTCTTCCCTGATTTTTACTATATCTCTGGGCTTGACCTCTAGGGCGGATTTTAGTTTAGTTAATGCCAAGGCACAGTTTTTATCAAACCAGACCTTATTTTTTCTTGGCCTCTGGCTCCTAGCGGTCAAGAGACCCTCGATTACCACATTTATTTTTACGAAGTTAGCAAGGAGACTAGCAGGGATCACCTCAATGCCTAAACAGTAGCTTATTTCTGCAGCACATTTATAGTGAACATCCATCATAAGTTGGTCGGGATTAGTGTTGGCCCATTTTATTCTCATGCCGTTCGATCTTTCGGCTGAGATCCCTTGAATATGTCTCCCATCGGTATAGGTTTTACGCCCCCAACCGTGTAGTGTGAGTGAGATGCTGTTATGGTCACTCAGTTTGCTCAACCACCCATAAATTAGAGTAGGCCGAGCCACAGGGCACGAGGACATGATCAATATTAGAATGGGCATCCCTTCCTTTAAATGATTGACATTCACTATTTTTTGTGCAATCCAGCAACTCCAAGTCCATTTTCGCAACTAGATTATTTAATGCATTTCCAAAAACGGTATGAGGTAAATGATTGTATGGAGTGCCGTCTCTACTATCCTGATCGCCTAGATGACCGCAAATTCCCTTTTGTGCATGTTTACAGGCTGGTATGTTAAAATCACCTGCCCAGACGATAACTGGTGGGTCTCTGGATTGCGATAAGGTTCTTTCTATTTCCCTCCTTATGTCTTGTATTATCGGTTCCTGGTTAACTCCCAGAAAGTTATTATAAAAATTTGTTATAACCAGGTCCCTACCTTTTCCATGTTCTAGACGCAATATCTGTGCGTACGGGACAACCTCGGAGCAACTCCCAAATTTAAACTCAGTGAGCTTGGTTGATACTAAGGTTAAAAGCCCACCCTTTGCCCTACCCGCTACGGGTGTTACTGCAGCTACATGATATGATGTATACCCCTACACATGAATGTGTTCTCTAATCCGTGTCTCCTGGAGACAAATTATATTGTATCCTCGATTAATGAAGCTCTTCCAGAATGGGGTAGTAAGTTTTCCAGTAATTCCCGCAATATTCCATGTGGTGATGTTAAGACCTTCATCGTTCGTATTATATGGAATAATGTGGGGTTGGACTATTGCTAGGCTGTCTATTAAACTGGCATCTGTGGCTGGAGTTGTCACATTGGACTGTCATTACAGATGCATGCATGCCACCTCTCACTACTCCTTCATCAATATCCACGTCCTCTTTATTTAATCCGGCCACCTCAAGGTCAGTTTCAGATCTAAACAGAGTCTCCTTAGAGGGGGCTATGTGTCCCTGAAGGGCCTTTCCCATACTATCAGTTTTTTCAATATCTATATGCAAGAATTCAGGTTGATCGCTAAGTCAATCTATCTCGTCTATCGGGTTGAATACCTGAAATCTGTTATAGGTGGGAATTAGAAAGTTATCTCTGGACGTGAGTGTGGTAGTAAAGTTATGGGCTATGTTATGGTAGTTAACTCTGGGATGATCAATCATTCGTACTTTATGTTGCTTGCCTGACTGGCCCTATAAAAATAATCTAGAGGGAGTAGAGTAGTATTATATTCCCAGTTAGAGGGTAATGGCGCATTCAAGATTGAGTCCCTGGCCCATTCTGGTGTTCTGAAATTGATAACGATACAATCGCCGTCAATTTCCTTTTTGCTGGGTCCCAACCAGCCCACTCTCTGAACCATTACTATCTGATTCGCCCCGTGCATGGGGAAACCACAATTTCTAGAAAGCCAGTGTAATGTCTTGTTTTTGAGCGTTACTTGATTTTCGAATTGAGTGGGCTTTAATTTTGGAACATTAGCAAGAATCGCAACGTAAGCACTGCTTTCAGGGGGTAAATTTATAACCGCGGGAATTATGTTATATGTGTTTTGCATAGGGACTGCCTTGCTTAAATTAGTAAGTTCTGGGCTAACTTTCTTAGGCTTTTCTGCATTGACTATGTGCCCTGTATTTGCAGTACGGCCATTAGGTGCTGCATTTTCCGGGGTATTGACTGGGCCAGTTGGTATGGTGCGATTGTTTACTCTCAATCCACCATTAGCCGGTTTGTTCAGGGGTTTTTCTTTGGGGACAATTTCCTGAGCTGGCTTGACAGGTATATTCATGTTTTCAAGCATGTCTGAGTGGGCTATGCCTAGCCTTTCTAGGTTTCCTAACTTGTCTACTAGAACCTTTAATCGTTCCACTATCGGTAGAGTGAGTGACTTTACTAACTGCTCAATTTGGGTCATAAGGTCTGCTACAATTAGGGATGGTGTTTCCTGTTGGGTGGTGCACCTATCTTCATTGGGCTGCAAGTCAGAACTATTTTGTGTCTTGCTCCTATCACTCTTTTGTTTAAAAAAAAAAAAAAGGGGGGGGTACTATTTTCTTCTGTCTACCCCTTGGTTTCAAAGCGATACAAAAGGGGATGATGGACGGAGCGTTTGAGCAAATCAAACACTCACCCCCAGTCAACTGATCTGGGTTTAATCCATCACCATTCTTAAGCCCACTCAGCCACCCCATTTCAGACATGGCTATATGCAAATCAGTCTGACCCTGTGCCTCATGGGAACAGTCCAGCCCGAACTGCCCTTGGTTTCCCCCGGAATTTGTGTGCAATCAGCAATTTTCTACTGGGTGCTGGTTTACCTTTAGAACTACTGCCACCTATATTTTGAGGGATATTCACATTATCTATCTTATCTGTTAAGTTAGTGTTGACATTACTGCATTCATTCAACCTCTCCAGATCATCGGATACATTAATTAAAATAGGGGACTCCTCATCTGTTCGCATATTGGGAGTTACTGATAATCTGCTTTCTCGCCGTGGAAAGTCAATGGGGGGTTATTGTTGCGGTATACTAACACAGTTGTGATCTTTCCCTGGAAAGTCTGCATATGATTCCATAAGAATGGAGTCCTGAGAATACACTGTATTTGCAGATGTATTTACAAGAATATCCCTATTTTGGGTGGGTAGATTTGATAGGCACAAGCTTGGCGGTAATGACATTCTTCTCTCAGTACTTTCTATTGCTGTAACAATGACCCCAATAGTTTTTTAGGTCTCGCCTGTCGATGCGCATGCGCATCGAGCTTGCGAGCCTATTGCGGCTTATACAAGCTTTAACTAAGAAGCAAGGAATCGTGGCGATTCCTTGCAGTGCCCGTGACTTTTAAGCTCAATGCGCATGTGCATTGAGCTTAAAAGCGCGTGCACAGCCGCCCGCATTCCTCCGACACCTTTGAAGTGAAGCTTAGCTTCACTTCAAAGGCCCGGCTTCTTCACACCCACATGCCGCTCTGCCCCGCTCAGCCCCCTCCCCTGAGTCATCCTGCCTGCCCAGACTTCTCCTCCCCCCTAATTACATCCCGCTTTCACTTGTTTGTATTTACATCATGTTGATTTATGTGCAACATAAGTTTTATCACATTACTCGAGGCTTCGTGACGCTAAATGCGCTGACCAGCATTGCAATATTAGACCTTTCTTTTCTTTTTAGCTCCGGCCGACATATGCTGCGTGTTTTTTACAGCTACTTTACACGGCAGGGATGCACCTTCTTGTCGATGGCCCTCGGTCTGCCAACAGTTTGCCTCTTGCTTTGTTCGTACCGCACAAGTGGAAGGTTCAGTCTGATGAGTTTTTGCCCACTTGGCACAGCCACGAGTACAGTCTTTCTTATCGACGGCGCCACCATTTACAACTCATCAATAGCGCCTCAAGCTGCTCACTCTCCTTCTCCCCCACCCCCCACCCCATCCGACTTGTTTTTCTTTTAACTGTACCCCAACCGAAACGGACTCAGAAGGATGAAAGGCTTTTGCATGCGACTACCCAACTCATGCGAGCACCCCCCCAGTTCTTCCTGCGCCCCGCCGATTACCACCCCCCCCCCCCGCATTCCTTCACTTCCATTGAACCACGCAGCCCGGGACACAATCCCCCTGCACCCATCCCCCTTTAGCCTCCTCCCGAGCCATGCGATCCTCCCCACGTCCCTCACTCATCCAAATTTGAACCCAACCCCGCTTACTGAAACTTCAGCTTCTCTCCCCACTCTCCACCACAAGCCCCCGCTAGCACATCGATCACGGGGGTGAAATATTCAGTTCACACTATTTATTTTGCTGATATCTTCGTTTTCTTAGGTGCAAACCGCGTGCGCATTATAAACACTTTTTATTTGTCCTCTCTTTTGTGTGTTCTGTTACATTATATCTTTCCTTCCACTGTTATCTCCCTCGACTTACATGCGAAGCAAGCGCCCGTCACAAACAGGCTGTCTAGTCTCTCTTTAGTTTGCTGGCGCCATTCAATTCACACTATTTGTTTTTCTGCCATCTCCTTCTACTTACATGCAAAGCGAGTGCGTACTTCAAACACTTTGTATGGCCTCTGTTTAGTCTGCTGTCTACATTAAAATCACACTTGAATTTTAGGTTACCTTCATTTGCTAGTATACACATCGGGCGTGTATTACAAACAGTTGTATATTATATGTAGCTTTTGCAAGCACAAGTGATGTTGTTTACCTATATCTTAATGTCAATTAGAGCTGCTTATCATTAAAATATATAAAACCATTGATAGTATAAGGCATTTATTTTTTATATTTTTCTATGAATCGTCATGTGTAATATAAAACAAACTGATGTGTATAAACACATGCGCTCAGTGTTACAGTAGCGGACCATATTAATGCGATCTTCCTTGGTCTAATTTTTGCTGAGGCGGTTAAATAGGGTACTCTGTGGCAAAGGACCTTTGTTTTATATATCTTCCGCTTTTATTGTATCAGCATGGGGTCTGGCTTGTTAAAAGAACCATAACAAGAGCTGAGCCATACAAAGATGTTGCGCGTAAATCGGGGAACACTTGTCATGTAAACATACGAGAAAGATCATTCAAAATTAAAAAAGTTATTTATTTTTTAGCATTAGATTTTTATTTTGATGGACATTTATTGAAAGAAATTGTTTCAAATATGAAGCCTTCAAGAAAACCCCTGTACTCTAAAAACATTGCCACGCAACGCCACTCACCCACGCAACGCCACTCACCCACGCAACGCCACTCACCCACGCAACGCCACTCACCCACGCAACGCCACTCACCCACGCAACGCCACTCACCCACGCAACGCCACTCACCCACGCAACGCCACTCACCCACGCAACGCCACTCACCCACGCAACGCCACTCACCCACGCAACGCCACTCACCCACGCAACGCCACTCACCCACGCAACGCCACTCACCCACGCAACGCCACTCACCCACGCAACGCCACTCACCCACGCAACGCCACTCACCCACGCAACGCCACTCACCCACGCAACGCCACTCACCCACGCAACGCCACTCACCCACGCAACGCCACTCACCCACGCAACGCCACTCACCCACGCAACGCCACTCACCCACGCAACGCCACTCACCCACGCAACGCCACTCACCCACGCAACGCCACTCACCCACGCAACGCCACTCACCCACGCAACGCCACTCACCCACGCAACGCCACTCACCCACGCAACGCCACTCACCCACGCAACGCCACTCACCCACGCAACGCCACTCACCCACGCAACGCCACTCAGCCACGCAACGCCACTCAGCCACGCAACGCCACTCAGCCACGCAACGCCACTCAGCCACGCAACGCCACTCAGCCACGCAACGCCACTCAGCCACGCAACGCCACTCAGCCACGCAACGCCACTCAGCCACGCAACGCCACTCAGCCACGCAACGCCACTCAGCCACGCAACGCCACTCAGCCACGCAACGCCACTCATCCATTTGCAAAACGAAAAATGTCAAACTCTTCTATTGCGAGACCTATTGCATTTTCAATGCTTGTTGTAGCATTCTATCTATCGCCGTCAGGCTTGGTAGTGGAGTGGTAGCTAGGTCTTTTTTCCTCGACGTTGAGCGTGTTGACATAGGGGTGTTTAAGCCCATTTTAGACTTCGTCGCCATTGATATACGTATAGTGCTGTCAACTAGGTACAATTTAGTATTTTTCGTCACAGTTTACCTGATGCAGAGAGTCCCGAGTGATGGAACCAAGAGTGGTGGCCCAGCTCATTCTCCTCCTGCCCCGGACGGCCACAGACGGCCCGCCCTTTGCCCAGGCTTCACCCGGCGCGTCCCGCGCGGGAACGAGGTAACAAACGGTGCTTTATGCGCCTCCTGGTGCAGGATGATGAGGGTGGCGGCGTCCTGAGTTCGAGGCTGCTGGGTGATGTAGTCCTGACCGGCGGAGCCTAGCCCGGCCAGTCAGGAAGCAGTAGAAGCAGGTCGCTCGACGGAGCAAAGCCCGGCCGCTGCACAGGAACAGGAAGCTGTTTTAACGCCTCAGCGGTGCTAGGTGAGCTCGGCCGGCGCCGACACATCTGTAAGTCAGAAGGTACTAGGACGTCTCAAGGACGTCTCAATGGACTGAGCTGTAGATGTCAGTCTTTTGAAATTAGCTTGTCACGATAAAGCTAACCTTTTCATTTGGCTGGTCTGACACCCATTAGACAGTCCCCAGTTAGAACCCAAGTGGAGACTATCTGCTTCTTAATAACCACCCGAAAGGCCATCAAACCTCAACTTTAACCATTCTAAAATAGCAAAATATGTGAGGCCACCTGATCTACTGCTCACTGGGGTATAGATATTCCAAGGATTAAACCTCGGCTACTGTAAAAAATGGACAAGAGGACAGACTTTTCAAGGCAAGCTTGTGACACAGTAGCTTCCTCTGTGGCACAACTGCCCCATTAACTGGTTCCACAAAAAACGTGGGCAAGTACCCTTGAAAAGTACATAGGAGACCCAAACTCTTCCACATACGATAACATTGATGTAAGTGCTGGAATTCTTTTAAAAATTTTTTTTAGCTTGGCAGCAGATTGTGCTAAAACTTTCTAGTTTAGTGTGTTGCTAACTGTCTTATTTAAAAAAAAAAAAAGAAAAAACAAGCTAAAGCTCTCACTGAACATTAAGTGTAGATGCAAATCTTCTTGCTAAGCCTTGTCTGCTTGCCCTTTCAGGACTCAAGTGAACAAAGTAAGTAATGTGCTTTTCCCATTAAATTGCATTTGTTGCCAAGAACAAGGGACTCAAGCTGCAAATGACAACACCCACAAAGGATACTACCACTCAACCAGTGATGGTCTTCTTTACAATGCATGGAACTACAGCAGAGCTGCCCTAACCAATTGTTTAACATTTTCTCCTCCGATTCCACTCTAGTATGGTTTTGCCTTGTGATCAGATTTTGTATTAACTCTACCTAGTTAATTTCCTTAATCTTCCTTATTGAATAAGGGCTATTAGTCTGCCAATGTCAGTTCAAAAAAGGTTCCCAAAGGGGACCAATCTCTTTATATTTAAAGGCTAAAATATAGTCAATAGGTAGGAAGTCTCGTATGAACTTTAAGCCAACTTGTAATTCTAGTCATGTCACAGCAGATTGCAGGTCCCCTTCAAAACTAGCAAACACAAGGAGATGATGGACTCTTCGCTGAAACTTTTCAGACACTCACCCCCAGTCACAGATCCTCTGGGTGTGTTTGCTTACCCTTTTAAAACTAGCCAGAAAACATTCCTTCACCCACATCTGTCTAACTCTAATTAATATCTTGCGAGCGAAATCAAAAAGTGACGTCACTGTTTCCCTAGTGCAGAACAGTATGTTCTGTCGATGTCTTTTGTAAAATAGGTGGATCAGAACTCAGTAAAACTTCCATGAAGGTTGATCGGAGTTGGATCAAGATTTTAACTATAACGATATATTTTGGAGTATATGCTGCTGCAGGCCACATGCTTTACACACTCCTGCCATCTAGTGTTGGACACACAGGTTGCCAATTTTTTCTTTTTCCAAAGAAGAGGTTTAAGTTCCAACATGACTCGTTATACCTCCCTTTAAGCCTATAATGTTCCAGGAATAGACTCCATTTTGTCACAGTGGTTCATGCCAATCTAAACAGATGTCCACTGGGCCAGCGAACATCTTTAAATTCAATGCACATTTACTCCATCAGGGTGACGCCGTATTATACTCTGTCGCGCTAACAAGTAATTACAGTTCTCTGATCCATAAATCCGGCCCTTAGAAGGATAGTAAAAATAGTGGTGCCACTGGTACTGCAGAGCGGAGTTCCAAATATGTGGGGTCCAATGACTTCATCATTGGAGAACAGTTTTTTCAGGGTCCTTACTGAAACCCATACCCAGGACAAAAGCTGCATCCGGCGTTTTGCATGTGTGACATTTAGAGGATCTTCCCTCCAGGTTTGTGCCTCATGTGGAGAGACTGCCCCAGACACAGCCAAGCCTCAAACCGCCTCTGAAGAGGCCTCGGTAGGTGGTCATTGCTCTTGTTCTTAAGCCATTTGGGCCCTAAAAGTCTACCTTTGGGACTGAATTGTCTCAAGATTCTGGTCTTGAAGCACTTTGCCAAGGCACTCCTTCTCAGCCCTGAGAATCTATACTGCCCACCTCAGAACTAAGGTCCACTGCAATGGTAAACTTAAAACTAGTATCGGCCTCGATGCCCAGCAAACCAGCACCAGAAAAGATGCAGGCGAGCCGGATAGAAGTCCGCAAAAGCTCTGTATAGACCTGGTCTCGGGTCAAATTTTAGCAGGACCACCTCCAACTGGCCAGCTCCATCTGGTCAGCCCCACGCCAAACCAACACTGCTTCAGACTCGAGGAGCCGATCTCCGTCTTTAGTAACACTTTTCTCTACAAAGCCCTGTGTAGCTTTTGGAATCGATCTTGGTGATAAACCCTCCTTCTACACTCATTAAAGCCATCTTGGCCATAGGTAGATTTGAGGGTCTGGTGTTTCCCTTTTGTACCCTCACAGCTCATCTTTCAGGAGAGCAGACTGTTTAATCAGAAAAATATTTATTAGATGTCATCATGTTGGCGTGCCAGTATTTCCTCAGGTGCTTCACAACCCTGATACTGTCCTATTACTATTGTTATGCATACAAATGTACACTGAATCCCACATTGAACCCTGAATAGCCAAGTCTTGGAATCTGCTCGTGTCTAAATAAGACTCGAAGTAACAATCCAGGCCAACATGACTGTTATCCATATTCTGTCTTCCCAGCCAAAGCTACTGGTGCACTGGCCCGCTTACAGGGTAAGTTCCACCCACCACGTTGTTTGAGCATTGAATCGACCACAATACAAAATCCTCGATTCATCCAGTCATTATTTTTTTCCCAATGTACCATCTCTCACTTTTTTCCAACTTTAAGAGGTGAATGTTCACACTCATCAGCTGAGATCTTTGCCTCTCCTAGTTCATGAAGAGTGTCCTGTCAGTTCAGAGACTTTTCACTTGCTTCCCTTGTAATCAGAGAACTGTCTTGCAGTATGCCCGAATGTCATCTGAGTAAGTCTTTCTTTACCATACGTGTGAAGCGTTCTGTACTTTCAGTGCATTGACTATTTATATAAGGAAGGTTCATTCTATTGGGCGTCCGTCTGTCGTCAAGATGCCTAGGCTCGCATTGCACTTTTAGTTTATTTCCTTCAGTTTCTAACTTCAGCCCCTTCCATAAACTCATGGAAACTTGGATCTTCTCTTTGTAATTCTAATGTCGGTACATAGGTTGTTGAGTAGAAAGAACCCAAATCTTGGGTCGGTGTACCCTATACAAGCAACCTATTTTCCGTGATAAGAGATTTCGGCAGGTGGATCATGATTTTTTTTTTTGAGTGAGTGGGAGAGGTTGCTCTTATTAAGCATCATGTTCCATCTTTTACCTTAACACATTGCTGTGCTGTAAACTCTTTACCCTGCAGAACATCCGATGAGTCCAGTAGTGTGTGTGTCATCTGACATACCATTGTCTAGTGGTGAAAAGTTTTGTCTTTCAGAGAGACAATGTTGCCTGGCATACGGTTGTATGACCCAAGCATGCTTTCCTTTCGCATGCGTTCCTTAATGTGGGCGGAACAACAAAAGCGTCTGAACCACGAATTAAATTTACAACGCAGGTTGTTACAACAACCTGCCTTAGCGGGCGCTAGACTTTGGAATAGTATAATTTACTTTTTCAACTCCAGTCCCCGCAACAGTAGGGAAAGCGTTAGAATTTAAAGTCCAATACCGCTTTACCTAGCGTATGTCGTAATGACTGCGTTGTCAAGGGAATGCGTGGTTCAGATGCATTTGTTCCGCCCGCGTTGCAAAGGAAATGCGTTGTTTGGTGGGCGTGGTATTTGCTGTTTTCCATAAGGGAAGGCTTTACAATGATGCAAGTAATATTGCTTGATATCAGTTGCTGGATCAATGCATTGGTAAGGGCAGTGGTGCTTAAGTATTTTTACTGGAGAGGCATTCCCCGGTGACAATCTTAATTTATTTGTTTTAACTGGGAAGCCTTTCAAATCTGTTCAGGTTATTCCATTCTTGTTGATCCACTGGCAAACAATTTGTACTCATCAGTTGGGATAGTGATGAGCCAAATAAAAGTAAATTAAAAAATACTGTTTTAGTAACTCTTGTATTTTAATACATTGGTTCTCTCTTTCTGATTCCATCTCTTTATCCGATGCGTTGCTTAAATATTTGTGACTGGTTTATTTAAGGCTTGAAATAGTGGAAAAAAAGGATTGGAAAGACTCGGACAGCAGTCTATGGTGGTCCTTGCCTTTCTGGCCACTGTTCTTTTTCTGGTGCATTTAAACTTGTGCAAGTGATTTAATTGCAGCAGTGTCTCCAGTCCCAGTTAAGCTTTCACTGCTAGTACATTATCTGTCAGAAACCAAAGTTTCAAGCGCAGAGATGATGTACAAAGAGGTAGGCTGTCCGGTGGTCCAGAGATGATGTACAAAGAGGTATGCTGGCCGGTAACCATTTTGGACATTTTTGCATAATCCCACCCCCACAATCCCCTTGAAGGTGCAGAGCAATTGCTAGTCCTCCCAGGTTGTTATTTGCAATTGATAATGAAGGTGAACCAATGGACTAAGTACAAAATTAAAGTAAGTATGCAAATACTCTCTCCTTGCACATTCTAAATTGAATCTCAAAGCACCCCACTGATTTAGGAAGAGAAACACACCTGTTTGTTCTTAGAGATGAAGTCAGCCATGTGTTACGCAACTGTATGCAATGAAACTTCCATGGCCTCAATCTGTTGCTACGGTGAGAAAATGATTTCTAACAATGTCTTTTCTTTAATGCAGGAACCTGGCTGCTATCCAAGATCGAGAAATCTGTTGCTACTCCATTTCTTGCAAAGAAAAAGATAATATAGGTGAGACCGGAATGGGAATTAGCTACCCTATTGTTTGTTTGTAGCCTGTTCAATGGGCCAGGCTTCTGAAAGCGGGTGAACTTGGGCGCAGTCGAGTGCAGCTATTGATTTGTTTCCGGAGCTAAAAGGTCTGTGCAGAAAAATAAGTGGCCTCGTCAGCTGAATGAGCAAGGGCATCAGCCCTTGTCGGTGTTTGCATGTTGTGTTCTTGCTGGGAGAGGCTGAGTGTCATAGCTTTCTTGTGTACTGCTTTGCCTTTCATACTATGAAGTATGACGGTTTTGGGGTTGCTCAATGTGCACCTAAGGGGTAAGTCTCACACTAATGTATCAACGCTTTAAACAGTATCCAGTGCACACTCTACCTTTCAAGGTACACCGTCTAAAACCTCACACTAATACAAAAAATACTAAAGAAAAGAAGGGAGTGTGCTGAATCAAATCATTGAAAGAGTCAAATGCTATAATAACATTAAAATGGTTTCACAAAATGGTTCTTAAAACCACCACTATTTGACATTGATATTTCTTTTATTCCTTGAACAAATATTCAGGTCAGTCAGCTTTCAGAAAATACAATTATGCACGTGAGAAACATCCGAAATTTGAACACATATGACAGCCAAACACATTTAACAGCCAACGCGTTTCGTCCCCATCCGGGACATCATCAGGGCTTCTCCTCTATGATTGTTATTAGTATTAAAAAAAGCACGCTATAAACCTACTCCTCCTGAGCGCATCAAGTAATTCAACAGATTCCTTGCCCAATCAAAATTTTCCAGACTAAATCAAAATCTACGCATTTCCATGGTATAACTCCAACAACCTTGTCCCTTGTCTCCGGTGACGCTACCAATTGTGCCTAAGTCAAAAATTCTTCATTTCATAACACAAATGAGTTCATTCAAAATTCCGTTAATAGTCCCTCTCCTATTCCAATTCTGTTTGCTAAGTTGATACACCAATGGAAAGGTCCCGCATCATCCTTGATGTAGACTGGAAAGTTATACAGTGCCATATGTTGGATTAGTGAATTCATGCCAGAAGTCCAAGAATTCAGTGGCGTTGGAGAGCTGTGTGTGACGTCCCATTGGTCAAGTGTTTGGTGTTTGTGCTAATCGGACTGGACAACCCTTGGGGATGTAGAATAGCACATGGTTGTTTGGAGTGCAGTGGGTTGTTTCAGGGCTGGCTGGACTAAGATACTTTGTGCCGATGCTGCCATGAAAAGGAGCATCGCCGTATTCTTTATTTATAGCCAGGTACATGATGCTTCTGGGTATTGTACCAGACCTTTAATTAGTGAAAGATTTCAGCAGTCTTCCTACAGAACTCATTGCAAAGCCTATACCATTTTAGCCAACACAGCTGATTTATTCCATTTATAACCTGCTTCGTGCTGTTAGCCGCCACCTCAGAGAGCTTCGCTGCTTGATAGAAGATGCAAAAGATGCTGTTAAGTAGGATCAGGGAAGCCCCTGTGCTCCGAAATTACTGCTTGTGTTAGATGTGATGGTAACATCTTATTTAAGAGCAAAGTGGTCATGCACCAGCCATTGTGACTGAGTAATGGACCGTGCTCCATCTGAATGGACTGAGTTGCACAAGGGTTCCAGCCTTATAGTCTTAGAGTCTGAGGAAAAAAATTAAAACTAATATTTTTGTCAAAGGCTGAACAGAAGTGGTGGTATCCCACCTCTTTCGAAGTGCTCATGAAAATGATTTGGAGGGGCATGAGAACTCTCCAAACTCCCCTATAAAGAGCCAGGTAAAAAACTGATCCACTAACCCAATGCATTATGGGATTATTATTATTATTATTATTATTATTGATTTTAGCTTCTCGCACAGCCCGTGCAGCTGAACAGGATGGATGTTGTATTATGGGTTTTTCGTAGTACAATTACTTTTATGAGCTTGTTTCTGTAATGAGAGTTACAAAGTGTTGAGGTAATGCATTGAAAATTATTCTTTCGCTTTTGGGTCGTTGGGATTGAGTTTTACATGGGGTGGTGTGGCAGGGTGTCATCTGCGGTCCCCAAGGAAGCAGGCCAGGGTGTCATAGTATTTTGTCTAAGGTAAATATAATACAACAACAATTATAACATTGGTGCTTGCAATATCATATTTTCTCTTCTACACACTAATTTTCCCAAACCATATCTGCCTCTGCGTTCTTTGTTGTTTGCAAGGCTACTAACTGGACAATTGCCAGTATATTAACTGATCAAGCATGGGTGTCCTTTTCAGTTGGCAACTTTTGTACTTTCATCATTTTGATATTGTTTACACCTTGAATAGGTTAGTGGTTACAAATTGCCAGTCTATGCATGTTTATTTTTATGTACAATGACCAAAAAGTGTAATTGAATTAAATCTATATGCACTTTTGAACAGACTAATAAGCAAAAGTAAGGCTTCCCCAAACTACTACTTGTTTTCTCGAAGAGTTTTTGTGTACGCCTCCGTTTTTCACAAGCGCGCACGCTTTCAGCTTCATTTATTTTCTGAGTTCACAAAGGATTAGCAATGGATGTCTGAGTTTTGTTTACAGACATCCTTTGCATTCTAACTGCGATCAGACGGCTGCTTTACCTTCATCTCAGTCTAATCTCTTTAACAAATGTTTTTCTTGTTCTCTGGAAGGTCTTTATCGTTGTGCTTTTTCTCGTGTGGTCAGTTCTTTTAGTTCCCCTCTTTGTCTCCATTTTTTAAATTAAATGCCAGGATTGTTTTCTATTGTGAAAGTGTTGTAGATTTCTGCATTGTTTTATTTTACCATCTAATGTTTGAGCTTGGAATTGCATTTTTTACTAAAAAATCAAGGTGCTGTGGATTTACTGAGTCCATGGTTAGACTGACATGTTGACATCCGCCCACAGTTGTGTTTTGGACCACAGACTGTACACAAATCACACGAGAAATAATCCAGCATTTGTTAAATATGTGGATTTTTTGCCCATCTTTTTGAGCCCCTTAAATATTGTCTCAAATGTTACTTTTTAAACCTTGGGTTAGAGCTACAAAAGCAATTGATTTTTGTTTGTCCCGGGACTATGGTGGCTTTCATTGTTGGGTTAGTGCATAATGTGGCCTTAGGACCACATAAATGCAGTTGGAATTAGAAAAATACTGGGTGTATTTCAAAAGGGCACCGTCATTCCGTCCTAGTCCATTCTTTGACTCTACGCTGCTAGATCTGGCTATCATCAGTGAAGCAGAGACCTCTAACATGAAAGAAGTGGAGGCTGGTTGAACTCCAAAAACATAGGGGATGAAGGGGTGACTTTCCATTTTACCTCTATAAAAGTTTGATGTTATTTAAGTTTAAGAAGTCTGCACTCCAGGCTATCCAAACAAAAAAAACGGATTGGGAAAAGTCCTTGCACACTGACTCCATTCCAAATGCTGAAGTAAGATTGCCGACTCTGATCCTTCTACACTACAGCATCTAAGAGCTGGGACTTACTCTGTTGTTCCCATCTGTTGGATCTTGAAGCTCAAGAAGCCTTTGCATTGTTGCATGTAACAAACACAATATATATGCTATGGTAAAATTACTTCTTGACCCAGGGTTGAAAAGTCTACCATACACCATTAAAAGCTGACTTGGAGTTCAAAGGATGCCGTCTTGGATGCCAGATACTGTGGATGGTCTAACCATAGGTTTCAAGAAGGTTTATGCTCTTCCCATATTTTTAAGAAACCAGATTAGAAAAAAGTCCTTGTTGGTAGTACCTTCTACTGAGGGCTCAGATGTTGCAGCTAATGCATGACTTATGATGTGCATTAATGTGGGCACAGATCGTCCTCCGTTGCTTACACCAGTTGGAATATGCACATAATGTACCAAGTGCTGAAAAGGAGAGGTTTGCAATATGTTTCAGGTAGACATCTAGCAAAATTGACTCCAACCTGGTATGGTCCTCTCTACCTGATAAGATTGGGTCCTTCTACTCTCATGCACTGGGTAGACTGACTGGGTTACAGCTCAAAGAGGAAGATGAATGTTTCAGTTGACGTAGGGTACCTCTAAGGAAGGAACTGGTTCTTGCCAGTGTTGTCACTCATCTAGCAAATGGTGCAGGCATTTTGAAGGACCTTGCCTCAGCAAGGTCGCTGATGCCCAGGATACAGCAAAACCATTGACTGCTTCACAAGATCCTTCCTGTACCAGGTCTCGTGTGGTGTCAGGTTCTGGCATTCTTACTGTGACTTGTGCGAACCAACCCAAGGTCTCTTTCAGACCAAGCTTGTTTAAATGGTGGCAATATGGGAAAGAAGCTTAAGGGTCACGGAGCCTTAGCAAGGTGCATCACAAATACCATGGTGCCCACACAGTTAAATATAGGTGCGCATTAGGAATGTGAAGTCACTGAAGAACTCTTACATTGTGTGGCTGTCGCTTCTGATTTCCAGGTAACTGTTGCACATGTTTTCTATAGTAAGTTTCAATCAGTTCATCTTCCTGCACATGCCCCAAAGAATCCTTCACGTAATAGTATTGACTTTGAGCAAATGCAAAAGCCCTCATGCATTTCAAAGTTATGTTCTTAATTACAATCACTTCATTGCATGTTAGTGAAGTTCAGACTATGACCGTTCAAAGCCCCATCTACAGATGTAGTCGGACAGGTTGGTCTTATGAGTGTATCGAACTAATTCATAGACTTTCAAGTCAATAAGGCCATTGATTTGCCTAGTTTTTCCTAATCCGAAATAATCTCTAAAATCACATTGCACACAGCTGATGTCAGCAGAACTCCATTGTTATATTGAAAGGACTTAGGGATGCATGAACGTTTTTTTTTAGTTTTTTATTTAGTTTTTTTTAAATCTTTTGCACCAAAGGTCATAAGCTTTCTTAGACTTAGGCACATACTGGATTGCGCAATGCATAACATTTCCTTTTTATACTAGCTCACAAGTCATGAACCAAATAAAATGTGCATAGTCTAAGAGTAAGAAGCAAACACTTGCTTTTGTCGGTGGTCAGACACATGGCGGCTCCATGGTTTTGGAGCCATACTTTCAAAAGACATTGCTGGTATTAGTGCTGTACAGGAGGCAATGATGAGACAGATGATTTTGAGGAATTGGCTTGCCACTGCTTTCCGTTCACCTCAGCTGCTGGGGGGGGTTAGTGCTTTCCAGTCGATGCACAGCATGTTAATTTAGAAGTACGTCATACTTCAAAAGGTTAAGTCTCTTAAGAGTAATACTTTTGCAGCTTGCAACTGTCCAGTGTTTTGTCCTTCGCTTCTCCTAAAACCAGGAGGACTGGCAAATTTGATTTGAAGGACATTCTGTGGGTTCCCACATTACTTATCTTAATTACGGCACCATTTGTTTGGAAAACTTACCAACTCACAATGGTTTCTCTAGTGTGTATCTTTGTAGGTTTCGGGTCAACATCCCAAGTCTTTTCTTTATTTTAAAAATGAATTTGAGGCTATTCTGAGACTACTCTTAGGTGGTGAGCTAAGGGCCAGCCTATGAATCTAGAAGAGTATCAAGCTGCAAACCTTACAGGGAAGCACTGGTATTGATTAATGTTAAATCGCCAAGTTATACCCTCATTTGCGTCTTCTTTTTAGCCACAGTGCAACACAAAATGTGATAAGATATATTTTTTTCCTTCCTAGATATCACACTGCAGTGGCTGATCCAGCATTCAAAATCCAGAAGAACCTGAAAGTGATCTTGAAGTACTCCCTACTCTAAGAGGCCAAGACTGCAGCCGACATTGTGTCCTGCACAGAGAATATTCTCACATTCACTCACCCTCACTTTCTTTCTTCCTGGCCAGGATTTGCCTCCAACATATCTTTCAACAACATGAACTTTCCCTTCTCTGTTGACATTTTGCTGGAGTGACCTTCAGAGAAACCAGCTCGAGGAAAAGTCAGGAGCCACTTACTTAATGAGTCAACTTGTTCTTTGTGTCAGTTCAATTTGGTAGACTTTTGTGTGAAAAGTGCCTCACACTAAGTCGAGCCATCTGAAATGTGCAGCTTTTGCTCATAGTGCATTGCCCCTTGGTAGTGCTTAGCATGGCTGGCATTCAGTAACACATATTTACACCCTGAGAATTATTTAAGATGGAATGAAGCCTAGATAGCCTGTGTGCTACTGAGTTGTTGTGATAAATAATAAAAGTGATACAATTAGTTGTGAATAGCCAGGGATCACATGAAAGTATGAAGTTTTTGTGTGAACTTTGCTACGCCTGCATTTGAATGTACAGTCACTCATCACGGTCAGTCACAGCGAATAGATATAGACTGTTGTCAGCCAATCGGCAAAATAAGTAATGATTTAATCAGTGCCTGCTTTCCCCCCGCTGCGTTTCTTGATTCTGAAAATAGTCCTGTCTGGATTCTGGATTGCGGTTGTGTCTGTGTGTTGCCCTACCTCTCTGGTGATGGTTACAGATCTCAGTAATTGGCACAGATTTAATTCACAGGAAAGGACAAGGCCAAAACTTTGATGGCTGTTTACTTGTGTAAAATAACTGGCAGCAATACTAAAGGCATGTAATACATCTATTTAAAAACCATAGTTAGCACATTATAGTTTCCACAGCTCGGCTGTTCTTCCTCTTCGTTCTTGCTTGACTTACATCTCGAGCTAGTGCACTTCTCGCTGTGGTTTTATGCTGTTAATGGTTGTACGCTTGTCATTTAATCAGACCAGAGAAAGGTCTCTGGTACTTTCATAGCCATCATAGTCATAATGGTAGTAGGTATGTTTTAGTCCACGTATTCTCTTACTTGAAATAATACACTGATTTCACATCCATCACTAACAAAACGTGTTCAGTGTCCTCGTTTGCCGTATTATTTAACTGATAAATGATGGTGTGTACTACAGTAAGCGGTTGTAGTGGCAGAGAGGTTTGCCTCTGTCACAATGGGGTCATTTGCTGTATTATTTGATGGGATCTTCACTTTGCTGGTGGTTTCTTTAGGATTGTAAAGGAAATGCTGCAATCCACTGGGCCCTTCCTTTAAGGTGTCCGGCTAAGAAGCTTCCAAGGTTCTCGGCTGCATGATGCACTTTGTTCCAGAGATTTGTCTTCTCCAAAGAAGCCAGTTTACAATACATGGGATTGTTAGTTGCCTATTTTGCCACTGCCGTTCCTTCCTCCTTTTTTCTTGCTGCTACTAAGTGTAAAGGTACGATTACTTGGGAAGATGATCAAGCAGTGCAGTGAAGAGTTCTGAAATACCATGGCAATTGAACAAAATGCTTTTAGAATGATTGCATTGTATAGTCTGCAAATCTCACTTGAATATTTAATTATCCTGCAACATGGACTGCTGAAGTTGCCCCACTTCTTCCATAGATGGAGGGAATGCATTAGAAGCAGGGTCTCAGAAATGTGTCCTATTCTGTCCTCTGGTCCTATGCTGTGGATGCTTTTTCCGGGCCATGCATTTAAATAGGTGCCTCTTTTGTCTGAACTGTGGTTCTCTCTGAGGTATGTATGGCACTCCCTAGCATGTCGTCTTTGATAGCTCTACAGTTCTTATCTGGGTTAGGTACAGATTTGAAAGAAGAGTCCAGAACAGTACTTTTTTGCCTCGTATCAGAGTTTGTTTGCTGGAACAAACACTCGGTTATATGCGATGTGGCGTGCTCTGGGCTTGGGCTCAGAAGCTCCAGTAATGCCCTCTTGATCCTTTTTGAGCTGGAGATAATGTTGGTAGAGGCTATAGATGCAGACCAAGTGATCTCACCTATGGACCTTTCTAGGAAGGAGTTGCTCTTGGCACCTGGTGCTCCAGTATGCTATCTACTTCCCCTTTGCTGGCTTTCACCGTTATTTCACGATCCCAAGCTTTTTTTTTTCTCTCGCAGAAAAGCCAAATGATAGGTTTTGTATTCTCTCCAAAGTTGCTGGTCTGGAACAGTCCTACTGTTCTCTAGAGATGTCAACTATTTTCTTTCGTATACAACTACTTGCTTGTGCCTAAAATGGAAACAAAACCTAGAATGTGTGTTGGTCTTACCAAGTGGCGAAAGAGGGGGCATCATATTCTAGCCACTTTTTCTGATAATGGAGTGGGTGTTGGGGGTCTGTGTCCTGCTTTTCCCCATTTTCTAGTAACCAAGTGCATTTATTGACCATCTCTTTCTATGAACTAACCTCTGCATGTATAAAATATAATATTCACAGAATGTTGTAAATAAGATGTAATTTTTTTTATTTTGGTACTTGCATTTGTCTGTTTATGCACTTCTCGGCTTTTAACAATAAACTTTGTGTTTGGAAGTCTTCTATTGTTTTTAGCATGTGATTGTAACAAGAAGAAGCATAATCTAATATCTATGCCATTAGTATGCAAATGTATTTCTGTAGAACCTACAGCAAATAGTAGCCTACAGAACTTTGCACAGTGGAAGTCATGTCCAACATGCATAAATGTCTTTTTCGAAAGACTAAGGTGGCAAAGAAAATGAAAAAGCAAAAAAGACCATAATATCAAATTTGATATGAGGCAATGCAAGATTATTGGGTATCTGATATAGATTTTGTTGGTAAAAACTGAAACTGTGACATGCCCTTGGTACAGTAATAGGTGCTGCGCTAAAAGTGAATGGTTCTATCCTCGAGTCACATTTACACCCTTTTCCCATCAAGAAGCTATTAAATTAATACTGTTGCATAAATGTATTAACGAATTGTATTTGTTTTTAACAAAGATTTTCCTTACTAGCTATCTTCTGAATTTTTTGTTCATTTGTTCCAGTATTTGTTTTAGTATTTCAAACTAGCATGAGTACTTGTAAGATGACATCGTAGATATCAGTTGAACTATACAGTAGACTCCGCTTGATGACCTTTTAAATTAGAACACAAGGCATACAAAGCTAAATATTTGTTAGAATACAATTCTCGTCATCGAGGACAATAGATAATTACATAGATTCGTAGAATGAAGTTTGTCACTTGGAAGCCATGAAGAAAAAGAACAGAAGAGCTAAAGAACTAGGAAGAATGGAGTAAGATGTTTGGATATAATATATAATATATAGTCACTTAAAATAAAACAATTACAGTACAGTTACTGTTGCATATTAAAACTAAAAAAACACTGGAATTCAAAAGTTAGGGTTAGGAGCATAACAGTTTGGGGGGGGGAGGCAGTCCTCTGAAAGAAGTGGAAGCCAATGGACTGTGCTCTCCAAGAGAACACCAGCTCCACATCACCCTGTTACTGGGAGTTATCCAGCTGCCCCTTAAAGCCTTCCTACCGACCATCAAAGGGAGGCTGTTAGAGGTTCTTATGGACAACATGATGGCCATGTGGTACAGCAACGAGCGAGCGCAGTAGGATGGATCTTGGATTCTGTGCTCAGAGGCCCTGTGCCTTTACAGATTGCTCGATAAGCAAGAAATGTTTTATGTTGGCCAACCCCCTGGCTGGGTTTTAGTTCCAGAACAGGCAAACTGAGCATGCGTTTTGGTGGTTCATGAGTGGTGGGAGAAATATTCTAGCTGCAATGGACTGTATGCCTCCTGTTCATATTCCCATTAATACCTATTCTGCCTCAAATACTTAAGACAGAATGGGCCCACGTCAACTTGATATCCGTTGATTAGATTAGAAGAGTGGGGTACCATGAAGTCTTGAGCCTTTGCCCTCTGATTCAGCAACCCCTCTGAGAATGTTCCGGTCTCAGCTACAAGACAGTATCCTGCTTCCAAATATCCACATTCTACACCTCAATGTGTAAAGATTTAGCAGTGACAACTGAGCAGTTTTGATTTGCCGTCTAAAGTGGCAGATGCAATCCTCACAGCTAGACGCCCCTCTACGAAATCTATTTATTTGATGCGCAGGCCTTGTGTAAAGACCAACACATTGATACCTTCCATGTTATCAGATGTGTTAAAATTTGTGATGTTTGCCCAGCAAGGCTTTCTACTGTGCACGTTTAAAGGTTACATGTCCAGCCTTGAGGCCTTTTTGTATTTGCCAGACCAGCCTTCCCTCTTCACATTACCTGTTGTGATGTGGTTTGTGAAAGACTTGATGCAACGTTTTCACTCGAAGCCATTCATCATGGCTCAAAGAGATCTGGATTTCATCCTCCTGCTTCTCATGTGCATGACTTTCAAACCCATGCACAGCTGTTTCTTGTGGCTCCTGATCTTCCATATTATTTTCTTAATCCCCTTACTTCTGCACACCATATCAGCAAACTGCAGGTGCTGTCCCTGCAAACTCCATACACTACCTTTTTTCCTGACATATTGGGGCTTAAGACCTGGGTTACCTTTCTGCTTAAAGTGGTATCGCCCTTTCATGTTAGAAAATCCATCGCCATACCAGCGTTTTCTGTCCACCGCATCCAACAAAAGAGAAGGAGAGACTACATTGGATTGACCACAAGAGCATTTTTAACTTCTACATTGAAGTAGTATTGTGGGTTGATATTCAGCTTTGTGGGGTCTTGTCAGTACTAAAAAAGGATATGTGGTACAGAAGAGGACTCTGAGGTGGATTGTCCTATGCATAAAGACATGCTACACTCTAACTAAAAAGGAGCCTCCTGAAGGCCCATGGGCCGGTTTCATCAGAGCTAAGGCTGGCATGACGGCATTTACAAGGGGAGTTCCTGTCTTGGACATCTGTAAAGTTTCAACATGAGTGTCTTTACACGTATTGACCAAGGACTTCTGCCTTGACTGGTAGGCCTGCAAAGAGGGTTGTTTTGCCTACTCTATTTTGCAGGACTTTATGGTTTATGTCATTTCTTAAGACTCTCCACCTGTGGGAGGTACTGCATGAGTATCTATTCTAATTGTGAGGAACCTACAGTTAGATGTATACTAGAGAAGGACAAGTTACTTACACTCTGTAATGCTCTTTCTGGGGGCTATTCTATCCAAAGATTCCTCAGCGCCCTCCCGCCGCCCTGTTTTGTGGAAAAGATGTGTGCATTTTGAAAAGGTCCCAAACGTTTGAAAGTCTCCTGCAATTTGTCAGAGTTTATCCGCATTTGGGGTCGCAGAAGAAGACGACGACTAATGCAGAAACTGATATCAGCATGCAGAGGGGTTTCCTTTATGCAGCGTTACTTCCATTGCGAGGCCTGTGCAGAGTCAGACTGCTCCACCTGTCAGTGAATGGAAGCTATCAGGGAACATTCTAAAGGTGAGGAATCTATGGCTAGAATATCCATCAGAAAGAGCATTACCAAAGGTAAATAACTTGTTCAACTAAGCACAGATTGTACGCTATCTACAGACATAAAATGTTTTATTGTGAAAATAACTTCCAGAAACTGACCCTATTTAAATCTCATATGTAGCCTAGACCATAGTGGATGATAAACCCTCAGCTCTCCATTTTAACACTACACCGAAGTCATAAGCTGAGAAATCTAATCTGATGTAATTCATTTTCCTCAAAAGCGTGTGCTTGTTTTGTATAGCCCATGCTATCTTGGTTCATTTTTTAAAATACTCGACTAGTTTACATAAATTGTCTAAAATAATTAAAGCTATTTATTATAACAATACTGATTAGAACTGAGAGCGGTAGTCATAGTAAACTTTAGATGTCATGAAATCCTTGCTGTGGGTCTTTGCAGGTCTTAAATAAGTGGAAAAGACACACCATTACCTGGAGAACTGTAGGAAATCTCAATTGGCTTTTTCAATAACAAACTTGGTCCAGGCTTTTTTGAGAGTTATGGGGCAATAGCTGTTTTAAGTAAACTATTAACACAACTAGTAAGCACTGGGGCAACATCATTGATTGTAGAATTGTCTCATGGCTGTCAATAGAAAAACAGGCAGTTGTGGTTAGCCAATTATCCAATATGATCATATTTAACTTAGAAACTGACTTTCTAAAACTCTTAAATGTTGACAACTGTAAATCAGGTGTGTCACACTACATCAAGGCTGTCCAGAAATGTGTGTGTACAAGTGACTCTTAGATTAAGCTCCAAAAAGGAATAGAGCATATATATTCATTGATAAGAGAGTAAGTTGGAGCATTACGCATGTCTGATGTCAGTGGTTCCTGTACCGTAAATTATTATTAAAGTGTAGCAAGCTGCTTTAGTTGCATATTTATGATCCTAATGGGGGCCGTAATAGATCTGTAATGATCTATTAGGGTCCACATTAGGAAAATAACATGCCAAATAATAAACAATGAGCCTAAATTATATTTTAACAAAACTATATCTTACATCATCATAGAAAGCACCAGGTTCTCTGAAAATGAAAGAAAAGAAAATTATAAATGAGCTACATGTCATAGTAAATGCTTTTGAATAAATATAGTTGATAAAGTCTATGCAGATGAAAGGTGCTGTTCTAAACACTATATTATTATATAGCAATAGGTTATCATACAGAAATAAAAACGTTTCTCTTATCTTTGATAAACTAAAGACGAGGTAGAAGATTTATTTGGAGAACAACCACTACCTTTGAGTACACCTGTGATCCATGCCCACCAGGAATGCGCAGTTATTTAGCTTCTTTTCAGATGTTTCCAACTGTATTGATTGGACACAAGACCATATGATTTACAAATATTTTATCTGAAATAGTATTAGTAATATTTAACATTTTTTATAATATTTCCCATATTTTAATCCAGAGTTTGAAGACAATTAGTTATATAACTGGTGCCAGTCTCTGATTTGCAGTGCCAACAAACAGCTGTCCGAGATATTAGTCTTAATAATTTGTGATGCATCCAAAGGCAATTCAATAACTCACAATAATTACTTTGCTATAAAGCCATAGTTAATAAGCCTGAAGAAAATACAGGACCAAACCATTTTCCTGTGGTTGAGGGTAAAAGCTAACTTTCTCATTCTAAAAATTACACGTACCATTTAAGTTATTATTGCCACAACTCTCATTCATATAAGCTTTGCAGGCTAAATGACCTGACTTGTTTATTTAAATGTGATCTTGGATCTTGTACATTAAAAAGACTATCCTTTGAAGTGCCCCTACTTCAAAGGCGGAAATTGGTAGAAGTACTAGACCTGTGGCACCATATCTTCAGTACACTTCTGGGGGGGAGGACATTCTGCCAGGAATAAGAGCTTGATAGCTGTCAGGAGGGACTGCCACTTTGCTGTGTTGGGTTGCTGCTTTGCTGCTTTTATCCTAGGAGGGAAAAGACGTGACTTTGCTTTTTTACATCCTGCTTGCAAGGTTCTCCAAGGGCTTGAGTCTAGCCTACCTCCTGTTATGAAGTCTCAAGGCCATCAAAGACTTCACCTGTTTTTGCTAATAGCACTTGGGCTCTTGTGCTGTGGGCCCAGTCTTGCGAATGGTGCTAAATCCAGTTTCTGTTACAAAAAAGGTGGTCGGTTACATAACATATTCTAGTGTAAATTTCATCATTAGTTTATAAAGGTACACACACGAATCAAGTAACATTGAAACTGAATTTAATTCAGCTGTGGGCAATGATATCCAGTAGTTTCACAGGTATTATATTTCATTTCATACAATACAATGCAATTTCTAAAGTCTTCAAACAAAACAGTGCTCGGTGATTGTCAGAAGAAGGGGGGGGTTTCAGTAGGATAGGGTGTGGTTGGAATAGATTGAGGGACAAAGAAAAGGAATTATGTCCTGTAAACAATTCTATCTCAATCTGAGAACATTTCTAGTCAATAATAGATCAAAATGGTTCCCTATATACACTATACACGGGGGCCATATATGGCAAATTTTGCTGCGGCGTGTATGTATAGAGGTGGTGTTGTCGACGTTTCGACCCCTATGGTAAGGGCGGGTGATTCCTCAGTTTAGGGTCTTCATCAGGACAATAAAAACAGTGACAGTGAGCACATATATATACAGGCGTTTCGATGATGTCCCACCTCAGTTGAGACTTACGCCTTTGGGGTATTTAGGTTCTTCAATCGACAGGAGCCATAAGTCAATAAGTAGAGTCCCAGATGACGGGGTATGTAAAATTTGAAAAACCTTCCGATTAAGTCAATGCGTGGGTGTGGCAAAAGTCCTACATCCACTAGAAGAATCAATCAAGGGTGGGGTGTAGGTTTAAGAAACTTTAATAGGAGATTTAAGAAACCTACACCCCACCCTTGATTGATTCTTCTAGTGGATGTAGGACTTTTGCCACACCCACGCATTGACTTAATCGGAAGGTTTTTCAAATTTTACATACCCCGTCATCTGGGACTCTACTTATTGACTTATGGCTCCTGTCGATTGAAGAACCTAAATACCCCAAAGGCGCAAGTCTCAACTGAGGTGGGACATCATCGAAACGCATGTATATATATGTGCTCACTGTCACTGTTTTTATTGTCCTGATGAAGACCCTAAACTGAGGAATCACCCGCCCTTACCATAGGGGTCGAAACGTCGACAACACCACCTCTATACATACACGCCGCAGCAAAATTTGCCATATATGGCCCCCGTGTATAGTGTATATAGGGAACCATTTTGATCTATTATTGACTAGAAATGTTCTCAGATTGAGATAGAATTGTTTACAGGACACAATTCCTTTTCTTTGTCCCTCAATCTATTCCAACCACACCCTATCCTACTGAAACCCCCCCCCTTCTGACAATCACCGAGCACTGTTTTGTTTGAAGACTTTAGAAATTGCATTGTATTGTATGAAATGAAATATAATACCTGTGAAACTACTGGATATCATTGCCCACAGCTGAATTAAATTCAGTTTCAATGTTACCTTTATAAACTAATGATGAAATTTACACTAGAATATGTTATGTAACCGACCACCTTTTTTGTAACTATATGTTGACCCAGGTCGGTGAGGAAAGGGTTTACCCCGTTATTACCTACCACAAATTCAGTTTCTGGGCCCGTACAGTCAATTTGTTTGTGCTGCAACTCAAGGAAAGCAACCCTTACGCAGTCATCGATGCTGCTGCCTACACTGTTGCCGACGGCACCACTTGTGAAGAGCAAGGCGCACCACCCAGACTTACACCACCGTCCCGATTGCCGATGACAGCAACCTACCGACTCCAACATTGAGGTCATTGCCTGCCACTGGAGCCAGGGGCACTGATTGTGGAGAGGACGACTCACTGCCCCAACTTACACCACAGCCCCGACTTTACCAACGACAGCACCATACCGCTGCCTGCACTGGAGCCAAGGGCACCGCTTGTGACTAGCATGACGCACCGCCCTGAATTACACTGCTGCCCCGGCCCAGCCAATGCCAGCGCTTCTGCATCGACAGTGCAGAGCCGAGGCCTTGCGGCTTGACCTGCGACATCTGCTCAGAGCCACTCCACAGAAAGGTACCTGGGTACCATACCTGCCACTGCAGCATCACCTCCCCTGCATCAGTAAGGACCTGACGCATCACCTGCCCTGCTGGCAGTAAGGAACCAACGCCTCCCCTCCCCTGCAACAGTAAGGAACCAACGCCGCACCGGCCTCCGCAATGTATCACATGTCTTTGTGCAGTCATCAGCGACCAAATAGCCCCAGTTAGAACTATTTTTGATTTCGAAAAAGCTATAGATATCTTGATTTGTGTATGATGGATTTTCGAAGTTTTGGTCTTGTTTTATTCAGATAAATATTGGGTATTTTTCTAAATTGATGTGGAGTACTTGTGTGTGTCTGTCATTTACACATTACCTCTCGGATAAGCCTTACTGCTCTTTGCCAAGCTACCAAGGGGGTGAGCAGTGGGTATCTTAGCTGTGTAACTTACGTACCCGGACTAGAGTGGGAGGTTCTTCCTGGGTAGGTGCATATCCTAGCCAACCAGAACCGCCATTTCTAGGGACTGAATATTTGGTTGGTCTTAAGATTAGGGGAAAGATCTATAAATGTAATGTTGGACATAGTTAATATAGTTGACAGCATAAAAGGTTTGACCACATTTTGCTCCATTAGAATCCATTTAAGAGCTATTGAAGGATTGAAACAGCAAAGATCCTAGTTAGATTAAAATAGAAAATTGGTGTTTCTGAAAACTGGGTAAACCCACTCCTCCATTGTGCCCGAGTTTATTATAACTTATCCTAGGAAGTTTATTATTGATAATAAACTTGAATAATACATATTTCTAACCAGAGATTCACAAGGATTTGTACAGTAAGCATAGATAGTAAATGTAATATTTGTAGAACAACTATTTTAACTTTCTATTTTTACCCCACAGGGTTAAAGACAAAATTGACAAATGGTCTTTGTTACATATAACTTTAGCAAGAGCAATTTCACAGTTTATATCAATTGTTCTATTAATACACTTGTTGAAAGTAATATCAAGGTATTTCAGAGTATTATATCTTCATATCCTGTAGCATATCAGATGTGCTATAAAAGGTAAAGGGAAGAAAATCTGTTTTCTTAATATTTAGTATTGATCCAGACACTTTGCGACACCTATTGATTATTTGGAGGATGCTAGGGATTGATGCATAGGGCCGTCATCAAATAAAACATCACCTGCATAGGGCATTGTTTTATAATAATATATTCTCCACTTTATGCCTTTTATATTTTTCGAATATCAAATACAACAAAATAAGGGTTCAATTACTAATAAAAAAGGATGGGACAAGAAGGACATTTTCTAGTGCCAGTAAATAGATCAGAAACCAACATTTTGGCTTTAGAGTTCACATATAATCCTTGGTCATATTTGTAAAATTAGGGCACCCTGGAAATGTTTCCTAACTTAAAACAAAAATTGCTAGTTCATTTTAACAAATGCTTTCTCACGTATACCTTTCATATTAAAGAGGATAACTTCTCTTTCATGGAACATGTTTGATCATAATGAATAATTGATCATAGAACCTTAGATCTATTTAGCCAAGACCTCTGCAAACATTTTAAAACCCTCCTTTCTTAAAGATACATCTGTATCTGGGCACAAACGTATGACCTTTATCTGGTTCATGCAATCCAATAATTAAAGCTTCATTAAAGCTGCCAGAGATTGAGATTCTGTTTTGAAATTCACTAACTAGGGATTTGAATAATGGAGTTGATTATAATGCAAATGTTTTATAGACGTCAGCTGGAATGCCACCTGGCCAAGGAAATTTTACCAGGATTGGGTAGTTAAAAAACTGCAGCTACTTTATTTAAATTAATGAGCAGATCCTCAGATTTGTTGACTTGAATACAAATCGTATGTTACAAGAATATAAAGGTTATTAATTGCAGTATATTTGAACAGTAACGTCTTTCCATGTAATTTGTAATTCATGTGCCATATGTATAGTAGATTGATTACTAGCATCTCATCTTATCTCTTAATTCATAAATAGTTAGCCACTGTGTTCCCAGATTTATTAACACTAAAATATTTAGCTTTTTCAATGATGTTTCATACCACTGCTTTTATATAATATTTAGACCTGGAGTTTTTTTTCTATTAATAAAAAAATGACTGGATGGCGACCCCTTTCTTACTTCACATAGAATGTGATGAAACAGTCATCAACCCAATCTTTGACAATAGTAGATATCTAATCTCCAATGAGTCCTTTGGGACACTTTCATTTCATTTTATTTATCGTTTCAGATTTACAATAAAGCCATACAATAACTGGATGTACAATTTGCAAAATACAGATTGCCTAAAACATGTTGTACAATAAAACCATCAATACCCCAAGTAATACATCATTTTAAAATGCATTCACATATGCGTGAACCCTCATTAATACAATGCCTTCCTCCTTCGTCCTTGGATATGAATTTCAGCTGGGATGGATTGTACACCACGATAAATGTGTATATATAATCCACATAATATTTTGGATTACATAGAGGACTAATCCACGGATTTAATGCAACTGTTGTCCTCCCCTGCAATGCAGTTAAGTTGCTTTTTTTTCTAGGCAGGAGGCTTGCATTATTAAGAAGCAGCATATACGAGTTAAATCAGAGGTGCATCTCCAGTGCAGTAAGGAGCCAGAATAAAAGTGTATCTAATAAGATAATAAGGGCTTATTGTGCAAATGTTTTGCTGTATAAAAGCAGGGAGGTGATATTACAGCTGTGCAAAGTGCAGGTAAAGTGCCCAGTATAATTGCAGCGGTCTTGGATAAGCACCAATTCTCCACAGCTGTAGGTCAGACACCTTGCCCATTTTGTGATGACTCATTGGACCCCGTCCTCTTATGATACACTGCGGAATCATTGATTGGATCAGGCACCCAGGTGGCATGGTGCAGGATTGTGTCCTTGACTACCCTGCCCATTGAGAGATGTATGGGAGCCTGCCCCGTTGTGGAATGAGGCGTTTGACGATAATCTCTCAGGAACAAGCAGACGGCAAGCTCTAAGGGTTAATGACTGGAAGAGGCGATTCGGATCACCTTATTTAGAGTTTGCATGAATCGTTTGGCCTCCCGATTAGCCTGAGGCCATCTGGGGCTAATCCGTAGCGAAGTCAACTAGAAAGCCACCTCTTGTCCTTGAAAAGACGGGACATTATCAGTCTGCAGTTCCTTTACTAACCCATGGTTAGCCATAATCTTCCCCAACTTGGGTAATACCTCACAGGCACTTGGAGAGGATGTCCACCTCTGGATATTTGGAGTAATCATCAATCATTACCAGGGGGTTGTGTCCGTCCTGGAGACTTCCAAAACCCAGGCTGGCATATACCCATGGCCGGTGAGGTCCTTTTTCAGTTGCGACTACTGGGGGAGGGGAGGGGGGTTTAGCGGCGCCATCTGACACCATGAGCGTGACCGGACTACCTCCTCTGCCTGTTTATCCATTAGACGGAACCACTCCATGGTCCGCAGTCGACTCTTGGTCTTAACCATGCCCTGATGTCCTGCATGAACTAAGTAGATGACTATCAGCAAGGCTGGCAGGTATGACGAGACAATGTCCTCGTAGGGGACATCCATTTATATCTGCGCTCAACTCGGATATAAAACAGGCTCTCCATGACCCTGTGTGCCCTTAGGGGTGAGGAAAGAACCGGTCTTTTTGAGCTGTTGCCATTGGTTGCTCTACACTGCTTCTTGCGCCTTTTGAAGACCTTCATCTAGGCGAGTCACCTGACTGAGGTCCTTCATGGACAGGGGAATGTGTCGAGACCGTTCTGCTACATATCGCACGTACTCCTCTGTTTTCTCCGCGTCGGCCTCCTCCTCTGGCATGGCTGCTCGTGCATGGCATGAAAGATAGCCCGAAAGATTGAGGGATCCTGGCCAGTACTCCACCGGACAGTGGTATTCCTAGAGTTGTAACATCCACTTCTCAATCCTTGGAGGGGAGCTTGGCAGCAGTGCCCTGAATATGGGGATACGCGGTTTGTGGTCTGTTGTCACAGTGAATGAGTTTCCATATAAGTACAAGTGAAACTGAGGCCAGCCCCAATGGATGGCGATCGCCTCCTTTTCAATTTGAGCGTATCTCTGTTTGGTGGTTGTCAATGACCAACTTGCAAATGCTACCGGTTCCCATTCATCTTCGGTGGATCGTTGCATCAAGACTGCCCCCAGTTCCTTTGGGACCAACATCTACAGCAATTGTGGTGTCTGTGGGGGTCAAAATAAGCCAACGTAGGGCGTCCTTTGTATTCTGGAAGGCCGCTTCCTGCGCAGTGCCCCATGACCACAGGATTGACACCTTGGTCAGTTCTCAAAGAAGTTCAGTCAGAGTGGTGAGGTCTTCTATGAAACGACTACAATAATTGACCATCCCTAAGAAACTTCTCAGTTCAGTCACCGTTGCAGGGGGCGGTGCTTCTTTGATGTCACGAACCTTGTCAGGGTCCGGCGTCACTCCCTCTATTAAAAAAAAATAATAATAATCTGAAGTGTAGCTTTTGCTGCAAGAATTCGCACTTGTTGCGATGGGGGGTTAAACTTGATTCTTGAATCCTTCGTAGTACCATTCGCAAACGGTTGTTGTGTTCGAGCACTGTTCTGGCACAGATCAATATGTCATCGCTGATATTTATGACACCCTGGAGACTAATCAATAGTTCCTGAATGACATTCTGAAATACTTTAGCAACACTGGAGAGGCCGAACCTCAGACGCTTGTATCGTCTAAAACCCATGTGTGGAGTGAAAGTCGTGATGTACCGGGATTCCTCATCTAGTATTAGTTGATGGTAGCCTGATCGTAGATCCAATTTTGAGAACCAGCTGGCTCCACTGAGTTCATCAATCGTGGGTGTCAAATGTTGTTCTCTCTTTATTGCGATGTTAGGCATGCGCATGTCCATACATATCTTCACCTCTCCGGGCTCTTTGGACTTTCTTGTAACCACAATGGGTGACGCCCACTGAGTTGGTCCCGTCACCTCAGTGATTCCGGACACCTCAAGCTTGTCTGATTCCTTCTCACCAAAAGGCCTTAGGTGAAATGTAATTTGCCTTTGGCGGAGAGCGATGGGCTGTATGAAGGCATCGATATGTAGGCAAATCTCCTTACCCTTCAGGCACCCAATACCTTTAAATACTGTTGGTAAATCGCTCAGGATGTCAGCAATGGCCTCTTGATATATCCCAACTGCAAATGTCACGATCCCCAGAACTTCAGTTGCTCGGAAACCCAGAAGCATTCCATGAGCTTCTTTTGCTACATATACATAAGTCTACACTGTGTGATCCAAATGCTATGGTGGTCCTGAATTTTACTTTCATTATTAAAGGTTTGTCTTGGCCATATGCATATACTTTGATCCCAGCTGGGCTTAGCTTTGGAGCAGGTCTCAGGGTGTCACAAACCTCTGTGGACTTGATATTGATTCACTCCTGTGTCCTCCACTACCGTGGTGACGTGACCTTTGACTTGGATTTGGCATTTCAGGAGATGACTGGCTGTGGAGGGGGCAGTGCCAATGGTAGAAAATTAGTGGATGGTATATTCTTCAGTTTCATCATCATCCATCTTGCTACTTCTCTCTCTTGCCTCAGGAATGGCATTGACAGTAGTGCGCTGCCCTTTTTCCTTTCCTGAGCGGCAGACCCTTACGAAATGGTTACGTTTGCCACTACCTGCGCATTTCTTTTTCTTGCAGGAGATTCTGACAGACGATTACTGCTCCTGCGATGGTATCCACAGGTGCATTGTTTGGCACCATCCCTCCGACTTTGTTTGCCGCTGCCGTTTGTGCACACCATGTTGTCGGGCTCTGTCTTCACCAGGGTCTGTAGGGCAGCTTCCATGTGCACAGCACGAGCCCTGGAAGGTTTTTTGGTTCTACCTAGTGTTAGTATATTGTACTGCATTCGCCATTTTACACATGCTAAATTGCATGTTGACCTCGATTCCATGCGATGCTCTGATCCTCCATTTTGTTGCATCGCACTTCCATTTTGTGCTGCTTTGCCCTGTAGTTACACTTCAGCAGTAACATAAACATGTTTTGCACGTAAACCAGTACGAGCTGGTGCGAGACATCTCGTGAGGTTATTTTGTACCTTCAGCTTGTTTTTGTGCATTCTATGCTTATCTCTAGGACCGAGGGAGGATGCGCTGTGCAAGGCTCTCCAAGGCCGGAGATCGGGAAAGGAATGTCTTTTGCCTCTGCGCACCCAAGCAGAATCTGGCCAGGTCTGTATGGATGGATCTCACGCAGCGATGCGGCCAGCACCTCAGTCTTGGAGTGGACGCACTCGCGGAACGACTGTTGCTCGGAGAGTTTTCTTCCTGTGCCCCAGTCTCTACAGGGTTCCCGACTTGGTGTGTTCGGTGCTTGGCCAGGGATGTGGAAGACTCCGGTGTGGACGCATCTGGTGAGGTGCTTTGTACATTAACTGTTTATATACATGTATTCACAGTATCATATTTATATACATAGTGTGGTGTATTCATTGTTTATTGCCTTTCACTCGGTGCCTAAGAATTTACTAGCATCAGTGACTTATTGCCCTTGTCTACAATATTAATAAAGCTCATTTTACCTCCAGAGGAGTGTTGGAGTTTCTGTGTGAGTAAGTGGTGTGCGTAAATTCAGATTACGCAAGTGGGCGAGGCAATACAGTATATCCGCTAGGGATTTTCCAGATTACTCCAATATGCGTTCCATGAGTTTGGCTGACGCATAACCGTGAATGATCTGCCTGCTGATGTCTTCATTTTCACCGGTGAATCCACAGGTGTTGACCAACTCTTTTAGGCGGGCATAGAAGGCATCTGTTGATTTTCCATGTGCTGCCTCGCCAGGCGAAATACGAACCGCTCATATTCCTTGTTCTCCATTGGTCAAAATGTGCTGTGAGGGCCGCTATGAGGGTGAGGTGTGTTTTAGGGGCTGACTCATTGAGGGATTTAGATATTTTGTGAATGTCTCTTCCACCCAAGTGTAAAAGCATTGCTCGCTTTCGAGCGTTGTCAACTTTCGTCGCTTAGAAAAAAAAGTAACCCTCTCTCCACCCATTCCTTTAATTTGGGAACCTGTTCTGACGGGCACCTTTAACTGTGAATGGTTCCACTGCTGGTATGTTGGCCATGGCAATGCAGTATTTCCTCGCTCCGGCACCCTCCACTGGCTCACCACCTTCCAGCACACCACCCAGCAGGGGTTGACTTCGCACTCTCAACCCAAACTTGCAACTGGTTCTGTAGTACTTGCAGCAAAGGTGGGACTGTAGCAGTGCAGTTTAGGCAGTGCAGTACACAATCTTCATCAGAAGGGCATCAATAGCTACAGCTACAAGCTCTGGGCCAGGTTGCCAGCAGTCAATGGAATCTCAGTGAACCTTATGCGTTTCACTGCCTGTGCTTGTAGCTGAGCAGGCCTTCCTTTGTACCTCAATCAGGCTCAGTCATACAACAATGTTTAGTCTCTGTTGGGAGGCCCCGCCTCCACAGCACTCAATCGGGTGGCCTTCCCACCAGAGCTCAAGACACACTGAGTCAACCGGGTGATGCCCAAACACTCGGCACGAGCACCGTGCCCGCCTCGATACTAGCGGTACAAAAGGGGGTGGTGAGGAACGGAGCATCTGAACCAATCAAACACTCACAACCAGTCAACAGATCTGGGTTTAATCCATCACTGTTCTTTAGCCCACTCTGCCACCCCAGTTCAGACATGGCCATATGCAAATCAGTCTGACAGACTGATTTGCATATGGCCATGTCTGAACTGGGGTGGCAGAGTGGGCTAAAGAACGGTGATGGATTAAACCCAGATCTGTTGACTGAGTGTTTTGATTAGTTCAGATGCTCCGTCCATCACCACCCCTTTTTTGTACTGCCTCGATACTTGGGCGTGGCCCCCACACAGCACTTGGGACAGTAGGAAACGAGCCACCCTTGTCGCCAATGTTATGTTGCTGCGTCTGTCAAGTGCCTCATCAGTTGTGACCATGACCACGCAGTGTCTTGGGCCTATTTAAATAAATATGCAGAGACAAGGATTGGTGTTGTTGCATCCCCAGCCTCGGATCACATAACCTCTGCCGGGGAGGATTTATTCCTCTGGCACAGGTGACCACAGACCGTACCAATGCTAACATTCCCAGCAGGGGTGGGCTTTCCCGACCCCTGCTCAAACGCGGCATGTCAAGCATTTCTTTGTCAATTCAGTTACATCACTGGAGCAACATAACAATACCTACTTAAATAATGAAAAATGTTTCTCCTTTTAACAGGCTACCTTAAACCTTTCACATTAAGAGAAAATTATTTTAATATTTCCTGCGCTATTCATAACGAGGAAAGGGAAACCTGGTTAAAAAAAAGGGAAAAAGATTCCTGAAGAGATACTTGAGGAAGGTAACATGTAGCTCCTACAAAAAGACAGTACAAGAGACACTCCAGAAACCTTAACAGAATCCAAACATTTACAATCACAAGCGAGCTATAGAGTAGCAAACCAAGAAGACACAATGCATTAGCTTCCGCATTCTTAGTAAGACAATCAATGAAAGTGGTATGCTACTTATATACACAGGCACTAAAGTTGTCTGTATAGTAATAAATCAACTTCATCTTGGAGGTCCATTATAATAATAGGATGGTGTTGTTAAAGATTTGCAGGAGGATCATAGGGAGAAATAATGAGCATGGATATATCAGTTTTCCAAGTCCTCATTGAGATCAAAAAGCCTATATTTGTGGCCCACATCTTTCAACCAAAATTGTGCTGAAAACTCTCTTCGAATTGCAAACGTTTCCTTCATGAGATCTTGATGAATGTGTATTTTGTTCCCTACTAACATTAATGATGGTATATCTCAGGACGCCTTCATTATAGCTAGGTATTCTGACCAAGAACTTTAAAGACGATTTGTCTAGGTTTAGAGAGACTGGTTTTGCGATGATATAATCTGTGATGGGCTGTATCCATTTCAAACTACACTGCAAATTTTATATTCATATGTTTAGAAATAAAATTATCTATTGTCTGCAACATTGACCTTCTTCAGTCTCAGGCAAATTAAAAATATGCAGGTTGTATTGTCTATTCCTGGCTTTGAGGTTTAGAGGATACTACTTCATTGGAGCAACTTGGGAAATAACTGATGTAATTTACTAATTATAGTCTAATTCTTTTATTACATTGTCTGACACTCTAATGGTGAGAACAACCAATTCAATTTGTGTGTGTGCTGGTAGTCCATGTTAGAACGCATGGCATCTATTTATTTTCATATTTTGCTCATTGGCGGATCCTGCAAATCCATCCATTTTAGATTCACTGGAGGTGGTGAAGCATCCTGCTTCCTCTGCCAGACACAACTAGCTCCTTTTTACAAGCACAGCAGCAGGAAACAAAATGTTAATCAGTCACAGCAGGCTAATAAAAGCACTTTAATATATGGAAAGTTATAACCACTGGATGATAATTTACGACAGAGAATATTGTAATGCACTGTTGAACAGAAATATAACATCTTGGTGTTAAAATTGGCCAACAGGTAAGAAATTTCACAAATGTTGTATTGCCCCTATAGGAAATATGGAGGTAAAACGAAAGTAGAACCATGCAGCCGCTAAATTAAACAGCGGGTGTTACTTGAAAGCTTTGCCCCATGTGCATCATCTGCTCTCCTGAGGCAAAGCCAATGCTACAATTTGACATTACAAGTGGTATATGTAAAGCGCATGTTCACCCATAGGCCTCTTGGCGCTGAATAACACGTTTGTTACCCAAATCAATGGTGCTCATTTTCTCAACCTCAGAAGGATGAAAGGCTGAGTCGACCCGCTGCGATTTGAACCTGTGACCATGAGGTCGAACACAGGCCCCAACAGTGGATGCATTAGTCCACTAAACCACCAGACCTGGCATAAGGGCTCTTATGCCCACATTAAAATCCTACCAGAGTAGAAGGTGAGGCTTGGAGTCAGGAAGAATGACCCCACTTCCTCTTAGTTCATTATTATGCAGGGCAGACTGGAGCTCATCCAGCTGTGGCTTTCTTGGTTCACACATACTCTTCTCCACCAACCGGTTGAACAAACTCAATGCTAGTGAAATGGCTTTGCATGGAAATCCCATAACAAGGTGACCCTATTTCCAAATAAAGCGTCACAAGCTAAGTTTTAAACAAAAGTAGCATTGCTGTTAAGATAAAGATTGAAGCCACAGCAGTACGAGACATTTGGAAGCAGGTACTCTGATAGAATACAGCTTACAGTTAATGTGGTGAATACTTAGTGTTTTTTATTAGAAGTGCCAATCTCTTACAGTCCCCAGCTTCTTTGGTAGAAGTTTGCATTCGTATGAGAAAGCAGTGAGGCTGCAGGTACTGAAATAATATAACACCAGGTTTGAGTGACATCAATTACTCGTTGACTGACAGTCAATCAGGTTAGCAGTGCAATACCGGAGGAAAAAACTTTAACATAGCACACGTGTAAATATACACTTCATTCAGGCCCGAGGTATATATCATTGTAATGTTTGTGCAAACATGGAGAAAGTCAACAGTTGCAGGCTCTTATGGAGACTACGAGTGCTGTGCGTAACCATATTGCAATAAAACTATGTAAAGTGGTTTAAGTATTGACTTCTAAAGAAAGAAAGGGTGAATTGACCTTGCTCCGGTTCGAAATTGTGACCTGCATGTCAAACACAGGTGTCTGTAGTGAGCACTTAACACAAAGAGCCATCTTATGCTAGGTTCGGTTTTCTAGTCGTGATTCTAGCCAGGTGCTCCCCATTCACCTATATCGGCTTCTGCCCAAACCTCTGACTGCTACGACTCTTCTGTGAAGTTTAACAATCTGAGTACACTGGAGTCTGAAGTCCATATTGCCTGTAAAATAGTAAGGGAGAAACACCCCCATCTGAAAAAGGCCACAAACACATTTGTTCACAAGGCATCTGGTCAAAACTTCCCTAAAAAAAATCCCTAGATACTATTATCTTTGCACAACTGGTTGGTCGTGTATGTTCTAGAAGCACCAAGGCTGTAGTTCCCTCTCCTGCACCACCCTGTCTTGGCCACACAACTGTAAGAGACTGAAAAAGTAACTGCAGAACAGTCTTACTACTGAAGGCTGAATCTCTGGGCCATCGGCCGCAGTCAGAATGCAGTGTGAGGAACAGGAATCGGAGATTTAAATCCAGAGCATGGCATTAAAAAAATCTTTAAGAGGATTCCTAGCACTTTCTTATCCTGGTAACTAGCCTTGCGTTTTTTTTTAGTTTTTTTTTTAACAAAGGAAGGAACTTCGGATGGACAATTTTTATTGGGGTCCAGTGTACACGTCCAAGACAACAGTAGCAAATAATAGCACAAAGTTCCCCAGCAGGACTAAAAAGGAAGAGTATGTGAGTATAGGGAAAGAGAAGAAAAGAGAAAAGAAGAAGAGGGAAAATTCCCTCTTGGGAACTAGAACCCTCACACACCCAGCAAGCTAGGTGTCATGCTTCATCATATGGGTCCTGCTCCTCGTCAGACTGGCGCTGCAATGTCTGACGGGCACCCGCGAAGGGGCTCTTTAGCGGAGATCTTTTGTTCCAGCCATATGGTGCATGTGTGTGAGAGGGCAGAGAATATGTGTAGTCGTGATTGAGTGGTGGTGATTTAAAAAAAGGTAACCTAGTCCACAAGGATTTTTATTAACGTGGCTGACTCCCTTGGTTAAAATAGTGGGAGGGGAGATAGACGCTATAGAGGTCGGTGGCGTGGGTATCTGCAACCCTCTGTTTAGGTCGACATGTTTCTTGCTTAATCTAGCAATTCCTCAGGACCTTAGTGTTATCGTACTACACAGTGAAATTAAAAACTTAGATACAACCTCAAGTGATGTAGGTCTGTAATCAGCAGGCCAACTGGTCCTGCTTCAATGGGTGCTACCTAGAAAGGGGGGAAAAACCATATAGGAGAGACAGTAAACATGAACCTCCTTTCCAAGCTAGGTAGGTTTCCCTATATGTTAACAACACATACACTGATGTAAAGACTCAATGGAGTCAAAGACAATAGAAGATTGGACTTAAAAACGCTTACCCTAAGTGTGTCCCTAAGGTACCCCGCAGTCTGCTCCTGTGGGACCTGCACAGTAGAGTCAGGGACCTAGAGTGACAGGGGCGGGGGTTGGTTGAGAAGGGAGAGGGGAAAAGATTTCCTTCAATAATGGACGAAAAATGAATAATGAAGAACTGGGACAGAACAGTTATATTCGGGCTAAACTGGCCAGCTCCGCCACTAGCCTTGCGTACCAGCCACTTGAGCCCCAGTTCCTAAAACAATGGCAAAGTATTATGTACTATGTACAGTAATTGACAGACCATAACAAGGTTCTGTACCCCTTATTACTGGCAATTTGGCCATCCCTTGTTGCAGAGCCTAGAAATTGTGATCAGTGACATTTTGAAGTTTCTTGGCAATGGGGGTTCTGCAGCATCATTGCCATCAAAATTGGCTATCAATTCTTACATCAGCATTTGATTTTGGTGGCCAGGCCTCACTGATAAATGTCATAGCTTTGTTGAGTTTAGATGCTTTAAGTCAGATGATCTATTACTCCAAATGAAATGGCTTTTGGGGTGCCAAGCAGTGTTATCCTTTTGCTGGTATACTCCAGTGTATACCGTCAATGCGTAGGATCTTCTATAAACATGCAATGAAGATTCTTCTGTCAAGGTGGTTGTACGGAATCATTCCCAAGCTCAGACTTCCAAACCAAGTGTGGTTTATCCCAGGCCAATTGCTAGCTTCCAGTACTCCTCTTTTGTTTGTCATCTATTTTTATAAGTACTAGTTCTTTATTGGAGATTGTGTTTATATTTGCAGAAAAAAAAACTTCGACCTAGTGAACTGGGAATACCTGAAAGCGGTAATGAAAGAAATTAACATGTTGTGCCTTATATCCGTTTGGTTTCCTTTTTATATACACAATCAATGTGATTTTGAATGGGGCAGATTAAATAAATAAGTGTTGAAAGTGTAACTCTATAGTGTTACTCACTGTTGCCCTCGTATTTGCTATATGTTGGGAATACCTTGGCCAGATGTATTTGGAATGGCACAGAAATTCTTGTCAGCCCAAGTATTTCATGGGGTGCTAAAATCTGTTTACATGCTTCTGTATGACATTAGGCCTTTCTTGGACTCAACTACATAATATTGAAGCTCTTTCTTTTTAGGTCTCACCTGCCAACAGTGCATACGCTGTCTGCTGGAAGGGGTATTGTTTACTATAAAGGGCTTGGAGTCCAGCTATTGCTTAGTATGCTTTTGGCATCATTGTCACTCTTCTTTGCTGCCTCATAATTGGCCAGCATGTGCCAGACATTCCTTCATTTTCTTTCTGTGCAGCATGAAACAAGGACAGATTGATTTATTGTATTTAGTGTCTTTCTGCTGCTCGCGATGTGATTGAGGTACCAGTTTTTCTTCCCATCCCCCTTGCCCGTGTGGTTTCTTCCCCCTCCCACACACCCCTTTAAACCCCTTACTGTCTGTTCACCTCTGCTCACAACACGTTGATTGTTACTATCATTCTTTATCATGATTGACTACTGGACATGACCAGTATAATATGTTGACTCTCATCAACTAGCCGCTCCTCAATTAAAATGCATTTATTTGTAAACAAACCAGTTTTCTCAGAAGAGCTGTACATACTAAGAAGCCCATGCATCCAATGGAAGGCATTGGACGGTTTCATGGATCGTGAGTCTAGATAATTGGTAACACTGAATTATAACTGCATTTACATAGCTCCACGCTTTGAAGCGCTATAGAGCAATTCAGTGGAAACTCATGCTACCTTCCATACCACACAATGCCACTCAAAACCATGCCACACAAAACCACTCAACTCCACACAATGCCACACCACACAATTCCACGTCGCTCCCCATATTTCCATGTTTAATCGTTCCATTCCACACTGCACAATTCCACTCCATGCCACACAATTCCACTTCAATTCATGCCCACAATTTCAGTCAACTCCATGCAACACAATTTAACTTCACACAATTCCACTCCACACAATTGCACTCCACGCAATACAATTCCAGTCTTCACACAAATTCCACCCCACGCCACTCCATTCCACTCTACACGATTCCACTTCACACAATTCCTCTCCATGCTGCACAATTCCTCTCCATGCCGCACAATTACTCTCCATGCCACTCAATTTCACTTCAAGCACCCAATTCCACACCACTTAGTTCCACTTCACTCCATGTGACGCAATTCCAAATCGCACAAATCCACTCCACGCCACACAATTCCACTCCACAATTCCATTTCACTCAATGCAACAATTCCACGCCACACAGTTCCACACCAAGGCACACAGTTCCACTCCATGCCACTCAGTTCTGATCCACTCCACACAATTTCACACCATTCTGGTCTAATCCATACCATTCCATACCACACCACCCAAATGCACTCCAATCTACACAATTCCACTCCACCCCATACCACACAATTTCACTTCATGCCACACAATCACGCGCCATGCAATTCCATTCCACTCACTTTCCCTCCATGCCACACAATTCCACTCTAGACCACTTCACAGAATGCCACTCCACACAATACCACTCCACACAATGCCACTCCACAACATACCACTTCACACAATGCCACTTTACACAATGCCACTCCACACAATGCCACTCTACTCAGTGCCACTTCATCCCATATGCCACTCCATGCAGTGTAACTCCACTCCCCACAGTGCCTTTCCACTCCACCCCTAACAATGCACTCCACTCAATTCCACTCCATGCCTCACAAGTCCACTCCATGCCATAGAATTCCATGCCACACAATTTCACTTCCACACAATGCCACTCCACTCTACACACTGCCAAACCACTCTACTCCTTGACGCTCAATCCCACTTCACGCCACATGCTGCCTTACCACACCACACAATAGCACTCCCAGTTACACCGTGTGACTCCACACAGTACCATTCCACTCAATTCCACTCCGCGCAACGCGATTCCACTCCATACAATTCCCCTCTTCACAATTCCACTCCGTGCCAAACAATTCCACTCTCAGCCACACAATGTCATGTCAGATAATTCCATTTGACTCCATGCCACATAATTTCACTTTACTCCACGTCACACAATTCCACTCCATGTCACAAAATTCCACTCCACCCATCTCCAATTCACACAATTCCACTCCACCCCACGCCACACAATTCCACTTCATGCCACACAATCCCTCACCATACAATTCCATTCCACTCTTTCCCTCCATGCCATACAATTCCACTTCAGACCACACTACACAATTACACACGAAACAATTTCACTCCACACAATGCCACTTCACTCCACATAATGCCACTTCACTCCACATAATGCCACTCTCCTCCACACACTGCGACCCCACTTCATGCCACTCCATTGGTGCTACTTCACACCATACACCACTCAATGCAGTGCAACTCCACTCCACGCAATGCAATTCCACTCCTCACCCATCCTAAAGAAACCCACCGCTGACTCTACGGACCTAAACAACTATCGCTCTATTTCCAATATTTCTACCTTGGCCAAACTATAGGAAAAATGTGTCCACCACCAACTGACAAAACACATCGACCACTTCGACCTGCTTAACAAACATCAATCAGGCTTCCGTGCAGGCCACAGCACGGAATCAGCTATGACACACATAATTGATGATGCGCTACAAATACTTGATCAAAACGATACTTGCCTACTCATCCTATTAGACCTCTCCTCAGCTTTCGATACGGTCAAACGTGAGAACTTGTTGGATCAATTGAATCACAGAATGGGTCTATCAGGGACAGAGCTTAACTGGTTTTCCTCCTTCCTTCAAAACCAGACGCAAAATTTCAAGGTCAACAACATACTGTCCAAACTCGTTCCAGTAACGTTAGGAGTCCCGCAAGGTTCCTCGCTATCCCCGACATTGTATAATCTTTTCATGGAACCACTCACTGAATTGCTGCAAGCTTCTAGAGTGCAATATCACATGTACGCAGACGATACCCAACTATACCTTAAGATACACACCCCTGAAGACATTCAATTGCTTAACACAACGCTTGGGTACACCCAGACATGGTTGGCAGAGAACCATCCCAAATTGAACGCCTCAAAAACTGAATTCCTGCTTATAGTCCCTCCCGCCAAAGTCTCCACCATACATGATTGGTTCAAACATCTTACGGCATTCAACGTTCTATCAACCATTGTGGATTCAGCAAAATCACTAGGCATAACCCTCGACTGCAACCTCAAAATGCAGAAACACATCCGCAACGCAACAAAGGGAGCAAACTTCCAGATAAATACTAAGCATGGGCTGAAAATTCGTTCCGCTCGCGGAATTTGCGGCTTTTCCGCGATTTCGCGATCCGCGAATCTCGCGAAATCTCGGTAAAATCCGCGAATCGGCGGGGACGAATTTTCAGCCAAGCACTTACAGGGTTACAGCAGCAGGTGCAAAAGTTGAAGCTAATTTTTTGTAACCTTTTACAAAAGGGTTACAAAGAAATTAACTTCAACTTGGGCACATGCTGCTGTAAGCCTGTAAGTGCTTCCTGGCGCCTCGTTGCCTACTTGCAACTATTCTCTGACCCTGCTCTGACCCTTGAAGCAGGGTCAGAGAATAGTTACAAGTAGGCAATGAGGCGCCTGTCACGAAAATTAAACCTCAACGGGAAGCACTGACCGATATACAAACAAGCATTTGCAATGCAATAGGTCTCGCATTAGGAAAGTTTGAGCTATTGGTCTTGTAAATGACCATTTTTTTAAATTATGTGTTGGTTTTGAAAATAGCTAAATTAATAGCTTTGTCATTTACAATGCCAATAGTTATAACTTTTGCAAATGTGACACCTATAGCATTTGTAATGCACCATGTTTTGTATTTACGTGACTTAGCTGTATTGCTATTACAAATTACAATGGCTTTTAATTTTTTTAAATAATTAATACTTAAATAAAAGTGATTTTAATTTATAATGGCAAAAGCTTAAACTTTTGTAAATAACTTTTGTGAATATTATGTTCAGTGTATTTTATTGTGACGTAAATCCAAGAACAGAAGTGAAATATTAACATCTTTTTGTGACATTTGTAATAGTTTGAAACATTGAGAGAACATATTTGAACCAGTTGTTGTTGAATGGTTGCGCAGATTGATGCTGAGGTGGCGCTGAGTGGTGCTGTGGTGGTGCTGAGTGGTGCTGAGGTGATGCTGAGTGGTGCTGTGGTGGTGCTGAGTGGTGCTGTGGTGGTGCTGAGTGAAAATGTGGAGCTGAGTGGTAATGTGGTGGTGCTGAGTGATGCTGGGGTAGCGCTGAGTGATGATGTGGTGATGCAGAGGACAGAAAGGCACAAAAAGCAGTCTAACAAAGGGCAGAAGGGCAGAAAAACAAGGGAAAAACGAGTCTAACAGAGGGCAGAAGGGCACAAAAAACCAGTCTAACAGAGGACAGAAGGGCAGAAAAACAAGGGAAAAACGAGTCTAACAGAGGGCAGAAGGGCACAAAAAACGAGTCGAACGGGGCAGAAAGGCACAAAAACAAGTCTAACAGAGGGCACAAAAAACGAGTCTAACAGAGGGCAGAAGGGCACACAAAACGAGTCTAACAGGGGGCAGAATGAATCCCGCCCTGCGTGTTTGTCCACGAAAATGCCACCTTTTTGTGCAATACCTCTACTCAACTGGAGTACTTTCTACTGTCTAATCAGTAAGTGCTCCCTCGTTGGCTAAATGTATAGGGGCAGATTTACAATAACTGGCGCATCCCCAGGGATGCGCTAGTTATTGTGCGCCACAGCTCCACCACCCATGGTGCGCCGCATTTACAATGCGGTGCACCATGTGGCAAAAACGGCACAGATGCGTCACGCATCTGTGCCGTAAAAGCAGCGCATTGCTGGAGCTGCGTCGCGCTTGCGACGCAGCTCCAGCAATGCTCTGGGGGGCCCTATCTCCCCAATGCTGCATCAAGCCTTGCGCCTGCTTCAAGCAGGCGCAGGGTTTTGACGCAGCATTGGCCTAAAAGTGAATGAGTGAAATCTTGTAGATTTCACTCAGCCACTTTTAGGAGGCGTTCCTGCGCAGGAACGCCCTCCCCTGCGCCGGAACGCCTCCTGATGGTGCAGGGCCTTACAACGTGACGCATCTCTCAGATGCGTCACGTTGTTAATACCCAGCACCATGGCGCATCTTTTGTGCTGCCGCTGCGTCACAAAAGGTCTCGGTAGAGGGTGGCAGTGGTGAACCAGAGGGTGGCAGTGATGAACCAGAGGGTGGCAGTGATGAACCAGAGGGTGAGAGTGAGGAACCAGAGGGTGGCAGGAGTGAACCAGAGGGTGACAGTGCTGAACCAGAGGGTGGCAGGGGTGAACCAGAGGGTGGCAGGGGTGAACCAGAGGGTGGCAGTGATGACCCAGATGGTGGCAGGGGTGAACCAGAGGGTGGCAGTGGTGAACCAGAGGGTGGCATGGGTGAAACAGAGGGTGGCAGTGGTGAACCAGAGAGTGGCAGTGGTGAACCAGAGGGTGGCAGTGGTGAACCAGAGGGTGGCAGTGGTGAACCAGAGGTGCTGTGATGAACCAGAGGGTGGCAGTGGTGAACCAGAGGGTGGCAGTGGTGAACCAGAGGGTGACAGTGCTGAACCAGAGGGTGACAGTGGTGAACCAGAGGGTGGCAGTGGTGAACCAGAGGGTGGCAGTGGTGAACCAGAGGTGCTGTGATGAACCAGAGTGTGGCAGTCGTTAACCAGAGGGTGGCAGTGCTGAACCAGAGGGATGAGATGGATAGGTTTTTATATAGCGCAATATCACCGCCAGGTCTCAAAGCGCTTTGCATTGGGAACCTGTCCTGGTTTTTCCCTGTGAAATAGCCCCTACTGGGTATCCCCAAGGTGAAAGCCAGGCATCCCGCCGCGGGGGGGCCGTAGTGGAGATTAAGCAAGCTATTGCCCAGAGTTGCAGAGTGTGAACCTGTGATTTGAGTAGGCACCGAAGCGAGAATTACCGAGTCCGTGGACATTTTGGGCTCAAGACCCTGCCGCGTCGGGAATTGAACCCTGGTCCCGGGTCTGATCTCAGCGTCCGGATCTGCCTCCTCTAACCAGTGAGCCACACTTCTCCAGGGTGAACCAGAGAGTGGCAGTGCTGAACCAGAGGGTGGCAGTGGTGAACCAGAGGGTGGCAGGGGTGAACCAGAGGGTGGCAGTGATGAACCAGAGGGTGGCAGTGGTGAACCAGAGGGTGCTGTGCCCATACACGACCGCATGGGTAACTTCGCCATGCAAGCGGCCCGCAAACACGCAAAAAACCCCGCGAACACGCAAAAAAAACCGCAAACGCGCAAAATCCAAATTCGCAGATTTTGCGGATTGCGAATTCGCGGAACGCCAATTCGCAAATTTCGCCCATACTTAATAAATACACTGAGGAAGCTGAAACCCTTCCTGCCCGCCAATGACTTCAAGTTGGCAGTTCAAGCTCTAGTTATCCCTCGGGTGGATTATGGAAGTGTCGCTCTCTGCGGCCTCCCTAAAGCGACAACAGCACCCCTTAGAGCCTCCATTAATGCTGCAGCGAGACTCATCACTGGCTCAAAAAGAAGCTCCCACATCTCCCCAGCCTTAAAATCTTTGAATTGGCTACCATTTGAAGCCAGAATTCACCTAAAAATCGCGTGAATGACGCATAAGGCCATACATCACAATGCACCCAGATACCTCACTCAGAAACTGACAATCTCTGGTGGTTCTAGATCCACAAGAAGTGCAGAAAACCTTCTACTGAAACCACAACGATTTAACAAGAAAATAACATACAAACGATCCTCCTCAGGGATGGCACCTTGGATCTGGAATGCACTACCTCCAGAAACCAGACTTATTTTCTCCACTGCTTCTTTAAAAAAGGAGGTAAAATCGATTCTCATGGCAAAATTCACATGATTATAGACTAATGAATCTCTGAGAACTCTTGCACCTTCCCTAGTATTCCTTTTATGACAAGGGTCAACTTTATCACCTAGGCACTTTAGTTTCCATTGCCTTATCTCATTTGCTCTATGTGGCACACGATGTTATGTTTACCTGATCTTTCTGCCTTATTTGTTGTATAAGTAACCTCTTTGCTGTATAAATAACTTCTATGTCTGTAAAGCGTTCTGATATCCGCAAGGGTCTTGTTCGCGCTCTATAAAACTTTCAAAATAAATAAATGCGCACAATTTCATTCCACCGGTCACAATTCTACTCCATGCCTCACAACTCCACACAATTCCACGCCACTCCATGCCACACAATTCCACTTCCACACAATGACACTCCATTCTACTCCATCCCACTCAATCCCACTTAAGGCCACACAATTATGCCATTCCACATCACACGATGCCACTCCCCACTACTACTCCACACAGTGCTAACCCACTTGATTCCACTCTGCACCACACGATTCCACTTCATACATTTCCACTCCATACATTTCCACTCCTCACAGTTCCACGCCAAGCAATTCAACACCACTCCACACAGTTCCACTTCACTCCACACAATTCTACTCCAAGCAATTTGACTCAACATGATTCTATTACAGAACCGGAGGCTTTGGATTATGGTATCTCTATCTTTACTGCATAAAACACAGCAGCCAATTAGAACATTAAATTGGTTATAATAAACTACATTGCCCATGATACTTTGCAATGGCAACGCCTCCTTGGCCCTCCATAAGAGCCCTGAGTCCAATCCCATCGTACTATTTCTTTGCTGCTCACAGCAAGAGATAAGTGCCCATCTATTGCTCTATATAGATATAACTCTCTTGGTTTGATATGTCAATGTTTTGACTCATGGCTATAACTGTTTGCTTATGTGATATTTCGCGATAGTATTGCTGGTTGTTTTATGCCCAGTGTGAGTTTTTGTAACATATTTTGACTTAAATTACTTGGTGTACCTTTCATTCTTAGCGCGCTCCGTGCGCAGTGACGGGGCTTTGCCCTTGCATTCCAGCGCTGCTGGAGACTGCCTTCCGCATTGTGCGTCAAGCGCGCTCCTCGCGCAAAGTTTACCGGACCGCTCCTGCGGTCGTTTTCTTGCCGGTATCCGGCCGCGCATTCAAGCGCTGAAGTGCCCTGGGTTCCCCTTGTAACACGCACACTACGCAGGAGCCGAGTGGTTCACGGCGGGCGTGCGCTGCTCATGCGATCCCATTGGGCTGCTTTTGGGCTCGCGTTGGGCTGCGCAAGCCACGCTCGGTCCAAGAGTCATTTTCTCGCCGCATTTCTTCTAAATTAGCTGATGGAGGAGAACTCCTTACTCGGCTGCAATAATGCATGCCTTTGAAGTGAGCACACGCTCCAGAAAAAAATTCTTTGGCTCCTACGCCTTTGAGGGGCTGCAACAATAATTGACTACAGCTTTGCTGAGGGGACCTGGTGCAATCTTTATTTGGTGTCACGTGTGATAGTGTGCAAAGTGGGCTGGCCGCGCCCCCCGACTCCTCTTCTGATTGATACATACAGATTGGCTCTGATTACTATTATTATTAATCTGTATTCTGCACCACAGTCCTTTAGTGTATAATGGATGACTGGGTGACATATGGTGATGACCAAGAGGAGATATATTATGAAGGGCAGCAGGAGACTGTCTTAGAGGATAACATTGTGGAGGCTCTGGACGCGTCTGTCTAATCCTCGGTTAATAAGGCTATTGAGAGCACAGTTCCAAACACTGTGCAACAGGCTCTTACTGATGCACTTAAACCCACCACGAAGCAGCTTGAAAGTTTTGCTAAAATACTTTTTTACTAAAGGCGCAGAGCAGGGCAAGCAATGGCCTCATGCCAGCGTGTTAAACGACCTACCTCCTGCCTCTACAGGGGAGCATAGATATTCTTCTGGGAGCAAGGCAAAGAGAAAACAGAAGGTGCATCCCGATACCGACACAAATAACACCGATACGGATACCACAACTTGGGATGAAGAACCCCCTCCTAAAAAGAAAGCAAAGACGGCCGTTTCCGCAGCACCTGAAAGCGCAACCAATACCGCGTTCACTTTCAATCCTAGTGACATTGTGCACCCTAGATCATCGGATTGGTCTCCGGCCCCAGAGGTAACTGAATACCTTCATGAGAACCTTCGTAAGGGTTTCGACAAAGTGGTTTGTAACTGACTCTGGTCCAAATGTCCTCGGCCTGAGGTACTGGATAAGGTGGCAGAGACCCCAGAGATAGACGTTAGTCTTCTCACCTTTCTAAAAAAGTTTGCTAAGGACCCCAAGAAAGGGATCGACCGCGTTTGGCGTGGGTGTCAAGATAAGCTCCTTGATGTTGTGTGTTCGTTAGCAAAAATTCTGGAGATGGCCCAGGTGGCCAAGGAAGCGGCAACCCCAGTTGACCCGGACATACTACCAGGTTAGACCCAGAGGGCGATTTGCCTTTTAGGCAATGCAAATTGCGCCATATCCACGAGAGGCGTAAGTCCTTGCTGATGCACATGGACACTAACCTTACAGATCTTGCTGCAGCGGAACCTGGCCTCTTGGCGAAGGTAATCTCTTCGGAGACGCCTTCGTATAGGAGGTTTCAAAATATGTGGGAACATTCACCTCCCTGGATAAGGCGCAGTTGGTAATTAAGCGCATCTTCCAACAAGGCCTTTTTAACAGGGCCGGACGAGCCAGGGAATGCTCGTCAGGCCGTGGATACAACCAAGGTCCCCCCAGAGGCGACTATCGTCGTGGACGAGGAGAATGGGACTCAACAAGAGGGGGCACCTTTCACCCCGCTCGTCGACGTTTCAACAGACGACGTTTCCACGGCGGTGGAAACAGAGCTGGTTTTCAAGCACAGAATTCCTCAGGTAAGCTTATCAGACATATCTCTACTTTCATTGGGGTTCGGACTCAGTCCTTTGTTCAGAATTGGCATATCATAACGCAGGATGCGTGGGTCATTCAGACGGTTCAGGGTTTCCATGTGGAGTTCTACAGCGCACCACGTCAGGACAGTTTGACCAAACCTCTCCATTGTTCCCGACAAGAGTGCACCTTTATAGACTCAGAAATAGCAGAATTGCTGCAAAAACACGTGATTACGCCTTGCGACTGCAAGCCTCCTGGCTTTTGCAGCAATGTCTTTCTAGTCCAAAAGAAAGGTGGTGGACACAGACTGGTTTTAAATTTGAGGGAGTTCAATCAGTACCTTATTTACCAACATTTCAAAATGGAAGGAATCCATTTTCTGACGGATCTACTAAAACATGGGGACTGGATGGTCAGGTTAGATCTCAAGGATGCCTACCTGTCCATTCTCATTTTTCCTCCACACCGCCTTTTCCTGCAATTTCAATGGAAAGGTCTGTGGTACGAGTATTCGGCAATTCCTTTCGGGCTTTCCTCAGCTCCTTGGTGTATCACCAAGGTGATGAAGCCGGTTGTGGCCCACCTGCGGGAGCAGGGGGTGCGCATGATTATTTATCGTGATGACATCCTAATCATAGCACAGAGCCCGGAGTTGGTGGTTCATCATCTTCAAATGACAATGTTCCTATTGCAGAGTCTGGGTTTTGTGATCAACCACGCAAAATCTGCACTAGTTACGGCGCAGATGACGGAATTTCTGGGGTTTGTGATAGACTTCCAGTTGGCACAACTGAGTCTTCCCAAATCGAAGTTGAAGGATCTCAGAAAAGAGATTACGTCACTTCTCAGCAAGCAGCAGGTGTCTCTCAGAGTTGTTGCCAGAATAGTGGGATTACTAGCGTTGTCCATTCAGGCAATCTTCCCAGGGCCACTGCATTACAGAGCACTGCAGAGACATAAAATCCAACATTTACAGAAAGATCTCACTTACACGGATTTGGTTCCATTGACCCAGGAAGTGAGAGATGAGATGCAGTGGTGACTGGGCCACATGGAAACGTAGAGCGGAAGAGCCATTTTCGGCTCCCATCCAGAGGTTATCATCGAATCAGATGCCAGCCGTTGGGGTTGGGTGGCACGCTGCGGAGATATCTCCACAGGCGGCCGATGGTCGCCCCAAGAATTGTCATTACACATAAATTGTCTAGAGCTCCTAACGGGTTCTTTCGCGATTCAGACTCTATCCCCCAAACAGACTTCGTGTTGCATCCTTCTACGGATGGAGAACATCTCAGCAGTGAGATACATAAACAAGTTGGGGGGAACGAGATCGTCTCTTCTAGTGGAGATTGCCAAGGATTTTTGGCATTACTGCCTGGATCGACATATCACGGTGATAGCGGAATACATCCCGGGTCAGTCCAACCTTGTGGCAGACTGGAATTCAAGACACTTCAGGGATTACAGCGATTGGCAGCTGAATCCGAGAGTTTTCCATTGGCTACAGAACCTTTGGGGTCAGTGTCAGACGGACTTGTTTGCGTCCAGGTTGAACCGTCAGCTTCTCAATTTCTTCAGTTGGAGGCCGGACCCAGCAGCGAAAGCGACCGACGCATTCCTGCAGAACTGGTTGGGAACATTGAATTATGCATTCCCTCCATTCCTCTTAATACCCAGGGTGACATCACACGTTTTCAAGCAGCAGGCGGAAGTGATACTGGTGACACCCCTGTGGAGGTCGCAGCCATGGTTCCCAGTATTACTGGAGATGAGCTGCGACCTTCCCAGGATGCTACCGTGGTCGAAGTCCCTACTCCTGGGACCTCACTGGGAACAGCATCCATTGATCTTAGAGGGGAGGCTGTCTCTGATGGCATCGCGGCTTTCTGGCAACAGTGGGAAATGCCAGGGTTTTCGGAGACCGCTTCAGCATTCATCAAGCAAGCTTGGGGTCCGTCAACTAGGAAACTATACTCTTCAGCCTGGAAGGGCTGGATGGGTTGGTGCCTGGAACGGCACTTGGATCCCGTGGGGGCAGGACTACCCCATGTTGTGAATTTTCTTTCGGACAAGGCAGCCGAGGTTTTGGCATACCGGTCAGTAAATAATTTTAGATCGCCCATCCCGGCGGGACATAATCAGGTTGACGGGAAACCTATTGGTATGCATCCGGTATTTGTAAGCTTCTTAAGGGTATAAGGGTGGCAAACCCACCTAAACCGAAGTACTCTGGCCAATGGGATGTATCACTGGTTATTTCCTTATTTAATAACTGGCCAGTGAATAGCCTTCTGTCCCGGAAACAGTTATTTGCCAAGTTGGCGATGCTACTATGTCTTTCAGCATGCAGACGTTCTTCAGATGTTCGGGCATTAGAGAATACAGGTAGAGTATTTACTCCAGAGGGAGTTTCCTTTACTATAACAGGTCGTACGAAGACTCTTATCTAGACATATTGACTATAATGCTTTTCCCAGCAATGAGAAATTGTGTTGTGCACTGTTTAGAAGAATACGAGGAATGTACTAGACTGTTGAGACCAGAAGGGTCTACTCAATTGCTCATTGCAGTACAGAAACCTTTTAAGCTGGTGTCTGCAGCAACTATTGCCAGATGGCTTCGTTATGTTATGAAAGAAACTGGTATTGACATTCAGAAGTTTGGGGCACATTAAGTACGGGGTGCCATGGCATCTAAGTCTTACATGTTAGGCTCTAACATTCAGGATATTATGCATTGTGCTGACTGGTCTGCAGAATTGACTTTCAAACAATTTTATTATAAGCAGGTGGGAGACATAACTTCAGTTGTATTTAATATAGCCTTAAACTAGCATAATCCGAAGCCTCTGGTCCTGTAATAGAATCAAAACTTTTCTAGCATTCGCACCAAGAATTTTCAATTCTATTAAGGACACGGAGGCGAGGATTATCTCACCCTGCTATGTACACGATTATTGTTCATATTACCCACCAGTTCAGAGAATTATGAGGATTTTATGATACACGATATTACGGGTTGTTCATTTTGTCCTAGGTGCAGACAAGAAGTCTGAGTAAGAAGTTCTTCCTGTTGAAGACTACGGATGGATCTTGGTTCCATGTTAACTTCCATGTTGGAGGATGTTCTGTGGTTATTTGTTGATATATGGACTGTTGCAGTTCGAGCAAAGAAAGAGGAAGATAGGATTGGACTCAGGGTTCTTATAGAGGGCCAAGGAGGCGTTACCATTGCAAAGTATCATGGGCAATGTAGTTTGTTATAACTAGTCAAATGTTCTAATTGGCTGCTGTGTTCTATACAGTAAAGAAAGAGATAGCATAATCCTCGCCTTCGTGTCCTTAATAGGATTGAAAATTCTTGGCGCAAATGCTAGCAAACTTTTGATTCCTCTCAATGCCACACAATTCCACCCTATGCCGAAACAATTTTCCTCCACTCCACATAATTCCAGTTCATGACCTACCATTCCCATCCCAGCCACACAATTCCACTCCCAGCCACACAATTGTATGTTACATAATTCCGTTTTACTCCATGGTACACAATTACACTCCAGACATCTTCATTTCATACAATTCCATTCCATGCAATGCAGTTCCACTCTACATCACATAATCACACAGTCTCACTCCATGCCACATAATTCAACTTCACTAAACTCCAATCTTCACAATTCCACACCATACAATTCCCCTCCACTATACTCCACACCACACTACTCCACTCAACACCACACAAGTCCACCCCATGCCGAAACAATTTTCCTCCACTCCACATAATTCCAGTTCATGGCCTACCATTCCCATCCCAGCCACACAATTTCATGTTACATAATTCTGTTTTACTCCATGCTACACAATTACACTCCACACATCTTCATTTCACACAATTGCTCTCCATGCAATGCAGTTCCACTCTACATCACATAATCACACTCCATGCCACACAGTCCCACTCCATGCCACATAATTCAACTTCACTAAACTCCACTCTTCACAATTCCACACCATACAATTCCCCTCCACTATACTCCACACCACACCACTCCACTCAACACCACACCACTCCACTCTACACCACACAATTCCACTCCATGCCACACAATTCCACTCCAAACAGTTCCACTCCATTCCATGCCACATATTTGCATTCCACACAATTGAACGCCTTACAATTCTATGTCTTGCCCCACTATCCCACTCACCACCACACAATGCCACTCCAATCCCACTTGATGCCACTCCACAGTGCTACTCCACTAAATGCCACTACACACATTCCTCTCCATGCCACCAAATGCCACTCCAAGCTACACAATGCCATCCCACTCCACACAGGACCATTCCGCCACATGTCACACAAAACCACTCCATGACATAATTCCATGCCACATAATTCCACTTCACTCAACACCGCACAATTCCAAACCATACAATTTCCCTCCACTATACTCCACACCAGTCAGCTCAACACCACACAATTCCACACCATGTCACACAAGTCCACACCACACAATTCCACTCCATGTCACACTATACCACTCCAAACGTCCCCTCCACACCAAGCAGCTCCAACGTAAGCCACTCCACTCAATTGTGCTCCCTGTCACACAGTTGCACTCTGTACCAGACAATTGCAATCCATGCTACACAATTACACGCCAAGCTACACAATTACACTCCAAGCTACACAATTACACTCCACGCAATTACATGCCACTTGTCACAATTCCACACCACACAAATTACACTCCATGTCACACTATTCCACTCCACCCCGTTCCACTCCACCCCATGGAATTCCATCCACACTACACAATTCCAGTCCATGCCACACAATTCCAGTCCATTTCACACCAAACACTTCCACTCCACACCATTCCATGTGACACAATTCCACTCCATTGCATGCCATTCAATTCCACTCCATTCAATTCCACTCAATGCCACTCGCACACCATACAATTCCACTCCTGCCACACTGTTAGAAATGGGGTTGCCAATTCTACAGGGAGTAGCATGGAGCAGAGCGGGCAGGCCAAACTCCTGAGGACATGTGTGAAGCATCCACACACTACCCACAGACGACACACCAGGCACACCACAAAAGAGTCACGACACCGCTTCTGGTTGGAAAAAGAATACGTTTTGTATTATCTCCAACCTGCAAAGGTAAAACACAACAATAGCAGTAATCACAAGGGGGCGCCAACTGGCGCCAGAGCAAAGTATACCAGGGGGATTATTTACAAGGAAAAATGGGAGAAATAAGAAAAAGGGTTAAGGAAGTCCATTAGTGTCCAGCTGAAATAAAAATGTTATCAAACACCTGAAATACCGGGTCAGTATTGCAGGGCCAACTCCGGCACTAATCCTTGGCAACACCTTAGCAGAAGGCTGTAAGTGTGAAATAAAGCATTAGGCATAAACACAACCGGGCTGCATTAGCACCTCCTGCAAAAAGAACCTCACGCACCTAGCCTCAACACCTGTCATAGGGCGGAGCAGGCCTAAATCACATTTAACAAGGGTATATACCTTTGGCAGGGAAAACATTAGGCATGACATCAGCACCCCCTGCGAAAAGAACATTAAGCGTACAGCATTAACATTAGGCATAGACATGCCATAGACCTAAATCATGAGGCCGGGAACATTGCACATGAAAATGGCATAGAACATCAGCAAAACTACTGCGAGGGGAAGAAACACTAGGTATCAGCCTTTGGGCATGTCAGCATGAAATAAAACATTAGGTAGGAAGGCACATCATGCATGAACTCATTAGGCCAGTAACACTGTGCGTATAAACATGGCCTAAACACCTGGGGCTTAACATCATGCAGGTAAGTACACCATTGGCCTAGAAATGTAAGAGGCATAAACTACACAGGTACGCAGTAGACTCAGTGACTATAACATTTCCTAGGTCCGTGCACCAGAGACAACCTTTCCTATGCACCTGGTCAGCATCAACCACATTTCCTGCTCAAGGACAGACTGCAAAGAACACTCCCCTAGCCAGGTGTTAACTTTAGCCCCAAAATAAAACCGTATCAAGGACACTGGCCACTGCAGGGGGCTAAACAAAGCTTTGTAGACGCAGCGCTGTAAGAGACAGCAGTCCTGGCATAAGACAGTTCTTCCCAATAAAACAGTTCCTTCAGGCCAAGCAGCGCTTCTGCCGCACAGCGCTTGGGGGCACAGTCCTCCTAATACAGCGCTTAGGATCCAGCAGGTCAGGCAGTAACACTTCCAGCAGTGCAGCGCTTCGCAGGGCAACAGCGTCTTCACGGCACAGCGCTTTAGGGTTCTAGCGCTTAGAGTACACAGCAGCGCTCACAGCGCTTGGGCCAGAAGAAGTTCCCAGGGCAATAGAGAGCTTAAAACACTCACAGCAGGGTAGTCTTGGTAACGGCGCATTGGGGGACACGAGGCAGTCTCCTTCAGGCCAGCGCTTTCAAGGGCACAACAGGCTGCAACAGTCCAGGGCAAGGTTAGCGCTTTGCAGGCACACAGCGCTCTGGGGACACAAGCAGTATAGCGCTTAGCAGGCAGCACTCACGAGGCTCAGTAGTTTAGGATTGTGGTGCTTAGGGGGCAGACAGTCCCAGCAGCAAGCCCCAGGGGCCCCAGGGTAACACTCCTCACCTCCTGGGGGGGTCCAATGTGCTCCTTCCCTTCCAGGTGCTTCTGGGCGCAGCGCTTGCGTGGCGCAAGGTCCTGGCAGCTTCAGGGACCTAGGAGGGCCCTCCTTCTTCAGGGTCCTGGGGGACAGAGCAGCAGGCACTACTGGGCCAGGTCGACAGTCAGTGGGGGCTTCATCAAAACAGGGCGGTAGGCTGACACCATCCTCCACTGCAGCGTGGCCCTCCTCCTGAACAGCAGCCTGAACTCCTGAAGTGGGGCTTCCACTAGCCCTGGGGACAGTAGGGGGGTTCCAGATGGGTGCAGGGTCCAGCACACAGGCCCAAGTGGCGGTATCCCCTTGCAGCAGGTCCCCTCATGTTCCTGTCCCTGCACATGACAACTCTACTGCTCTACCTATACCAGAAAGGCTGGAAGCCTCTAGAATTCTCAGGCGAACTAGTTCAAACTGGCTCAGGGGGAGGAGTAGAGCAACCTGGGTGCCAGGCTTCCCTCCAAAAGCTAGGGGTGGCTGGGTACCTAACAACTAGACTGCTAACCTCCTGCAGTCAGGTGGCACAACGCACAGCCTTGGCAGCCATTTTAAATACAAAACACAAATGCAGCATTTTACCAGGGTACATGTTTACAATGGGGAAAAATAAGTGTACACACCATTGCATTTAACGTTACACAGGGCATCTCATACCTCACATGGCCTATTCCGTAACCTTCACCATGGGGGAGACATCCTACAATTAGGGGGGTGAAAGGCGAACATTTTTTGGGGAAAAGGGTCAAGTCCAACACACACATTGCCACTCCTCTCCATGCCACATAATGCCACTCCACTCAATGCCATACTATGTCACTCCACACAATGCCACTCCATGCCGTTCCACTACACACAGTGCCATTACACTCGCCACAAAATTTCCATACCACTCTGCTCCACCGCACACAATTATGTTCCACCTCACACAATTCCACCTCACAATTCCACTCAATGCCACACATTTCCACTCCCCTCCACACAATCCCACTCACCTCCAAGCCACAAAATTACGCGAATCACGATTCCGTGCCGCACTATTCTACTCCACACATGTACTTCTACTCTTCTCCATGCCACACAATTCCACACCACACAATTCCATTCCTTTCCACCTGATTTCACTCCATGCATGTCCACGCCACACAATTCCACATCATTCAACACCACACAATTCCATGCCAAGTCAATATTCCACTCCATGCCACACAACTCTATGCAACATAATCCCACTTCACTCAACACCACACAGTTACATTCCATGTCACAGAAATCCACTACACAGTACACAAATTTCACTCCACACAATCCCACTTCTCGCCACACAATTCCACTTCAGGCCGCAGATACCACGCTGCACAATTACACTTCACTCACTTCCACTCCATGCCACTCACGTCACTCAACACAATTCCATGCAAAAATGGAGGTAACCAGGTATAGATTTAGGCGCACAGCTTGGGTACAGGCAAAGTAATGTCACAGATTAATAGAGGTGCTACCAAGCAAGAAGGAAAGGTTACCAAACTTTTCCACATCACCCAATGAAAACTCTGGGTACTTCAGAATTATATAATTCCACACTGAGCACTCCACAATATATGTTATAATTCAAAATTATTCTGATTGTAACAAGTTCAGATTGTAAGGTCACAACATCCGATCGCCACTACAGATCATGGCATCCTATAGTCTTTATCGAGATAAAATCCACTCGATTGTAGTCTTGAGGTAAAAAGACACTGGGGCTCAATGTTCAATCCTGGTAGTATATCCAAGTGAGATTTATTGTTTATTCTCCCAGCAAATAATATTCTCAGCAGCCAACACGTGTTTCGTCAAGCATTATTGTCATGCTTCAATGACATTGACATTTCACTTACGCTGGACTGCCTTATCTCTTTCTCCCCCTCAGGTCCCCCTCTCACCAATCTCAGCCTCCAACTCTTCTTCCACAGACCGCTCTCTACCCCTTTTTATTTTAATTTTTTTAAATTTATTTTTATTTCTCTTTTTACTCTGTGAATATGTGATATATACTTGTCCAAGCCGAATCACTGGTAAAATGGAATCCTGAGGAAATCTACTATTTGTATATATATGTATATAGAGATAACTCTAACCACTAGTATATGTAGTAGACCTTTGTACTCACTACCATTCCAATGTGATTCTTAGAGTGTATCCATTTGTATCTCTTCCTTGAGTGACTTTACAACTTGTATATTTGCAATTTTTTCTATTCGTATCTCTTCCCTGTGTGACTTTACAACTTGTACATTTTTTTCCTGTTTGTATCTTTTATTTAACTCATGTAATCCTAAATCCTTATGTATCGCAACTGGTTCTTTTGTAAAGAGCTCTGACGCATTCGAGTAATGTTCGCGCTATAGAAAATCGCATTAAATAAATAAATAAATAAACTTGCAAATGTGAGATAAAGGGGCAGGGGGTGTCTAGTAGTAAATCAATCAAATGTCAACGCCGCATTCGGCAGCGCTGGTAACGAGATTCTGAGAATTTGAACTCCGGACTTTCTTCTTCAAATGGAGTACTGACTACTTTGCACGTTTGAATTGGCTGTAACACTCATTCTCATTTCAATAATATTGTGCCACGACGATTAGGACAGCTGTCAAACCAGGTCGAGTGACGACAGAAATGAAAGTTACAGGGCCAATCACAATAGGGAACGTCGACACACTTCTGACCAATTGTCTGAAGACTGGTAGTACAGTCTACTTACGGACGGTGAGAAGCTCCAAAATGATGCAATGAACTCAAAGTGAGGCTTGAAACGCACTGTTTTACAAAACCAAATCGACAGTGGCTGGTGTACCCTTGTGCAATTACTAAATGTGCGGCGGCCATCTTTGAACTATTACATTAGTAGTTCTCCATGTTGGAGTCGGTTTGGTACAGCTGGTACTGTACTTGTATGATCATCTATTCTATGAGAGAGCATCAATATTAAGAGATGGGTCGGATCTTTCCGGTTTCTATTCGTAATCTCACATTGACTGCAAAGTTTTTTCTCTCACAAAGGGCGGGGCGGTTCACAGTTTCAAGTTATTGTCCTATGTTTATGTCTATGCCATGCCTCGCCTACCTAGGAAGTGTTGTAATTGTTAAAAGTGCACAGCCCCTGTGTTGACGTTTAGTATTTTGCTTGAAGCGTAGACAGCTGTCTGTGCTGAGTTTTAGTCTGCGCCTTGCTGCTTCCCTTCTCCCTCCGCGGTGACAGGCGCTATGCGAAGCTGGGGCCCTAGATTTGCACCATGCCATGGCGCTCTGTAGTGCTGGCGCTTCTGCTCCTGCGGCTCGGGCTGCACTGGTTGCTATGCCTGGGCATAGGGCAGTGGTGGGGTGCCTGGGCTGGACTGCCTATCTCCCCCGCCGTTCCACGGCTCCCCTCTTGTTCCCCGCCCTCATACGGACGCTATCTTCTACCCCACGGGGACGAATATGGGCGGCGGTACAGCACCTTCCCTCCGGGACTGCGGCACCGGATGCGGGAGCAAGCCCGTGGCATGTTCAGCTTCGGCTATGACAATTACATGCGGCATGGCTTCCCACAGGACGAGCTCAACCCGGTGCTGTGCGGGGGACGTGGCCCTGACACCGAGAACCCGTGAGTATTCGAGGGACTGAGGGCCTCTGTAATGCCAAGTTGTGTGCAGTGTATTGGCTTGTACTGTTCTGGGCAACCAGTGTGTGAGTTTATTTCATTTTATTTTTACAAATATTGTGTTTTTTGTTGGGGGTGGGCAGTTAACCCTTGAATTCTAGTGTGGCAGATGCTGGGTGACGACATGCATACAAGATGTGTCCTCATATCACCCAGGTTACTGAAGCATTGATTTGTAATTCTGCAGCCCAAAAATGGAAATTTTGTTTCGCACATTTATATTTTGGACACCATTCTTGCGGCCAAATCGACGATTAGATTCTAGCAGTTTTGATTCTAGCAGTTTTTATTTAAATATCTTTATGATGCGTCTAAGTGAGATAATCCTTGAATATGTATTTTTGTCCACGACCGTCCCCAGAAGTTTTTTTTTTACCTGACTCCCCACTCCTTCCTCCCTGGCCTCTCAAAAGAGTGTTGATTTTAGAAATAGACTTTTGGAAGTACTCAAAGTATAACTATTGTTCTCCCTTACTTTACGTTATGTAAAGCTGGAATGCAGATGCGCATTTTTCCTTTACTGCTGAAAATAACATAAGAATGACAAAAAACTAATTGCAGAATGTCTATTCATGGTGCATTTTACTGTACTGGACACCCCTAAAATACTAATGTTCTAACATTTTAGGATGTAGGTGTTGTGAACCACAATTTTAAGTAAAATTCATGAGCATGATTGTTCTTTTAGAGTGAGATTTATTCCACTGAATGACATGGAAGCTCCAGCACAATGTCTAAGTACAGTTAGTTAGTTATTCCCTCATCCAGCAATAACAATGTACTCAACGATTCAGTTCTCAGTCATTGCAAATAGGTGTGCATTCATTATAAATTTAACAATGTCTTCCTGGTACATAGATAATATTTTGTTAAACCTTACACTATTTTCACTGCAGTTGTAACCATAAGACATGATGTTCCCCTTGTGGCATTTCCACACTCTAGTCTTCCCATTCCACGATTGTTGAGATTGCCAAGTGTCGTGAAGCAGCGATGATAGGAAATGTCTGAATAGGTGATCTTGGTGGGCTGGTTACCCTAAAAAAAAATCAAGATTCTATTAGTATCTTGATGGGTTGTAGGGTAAATCAGTGAGAAGCGACACTCAAAGGTTTCGCTGACACACAGATTGGTTTAAGTTCAGTAGAAATGGCAAGAAGGTGAGTGAGGAAGACTTCTAAATGGGTGTTGGCATGGAAAAAGCTGGATGAGAAACATGTTAAGTTATTGATGTTTGAACCTTGATAAAGAAGAATGTTGTGAAGTTAGATGTGCAGTGAGGGATGAGTCTGAGGATGTACTCTTTACTGGAGAGATTTTCTAGGGTGTCAGACTCTGTTTGGGCGGGCCACAGGGCAAACCAGGGCTGATGCGCCTCCTGGCGCATCAGCCCTTTGAGAGCAGAGGTATTTGCCTCTTTTCAGAGTGTCCTGCAATGGCTCTGGAAACTGAGCCAACTACAACCCATTCCGCTCTTGACTCTTAGAGTAGTGATTGCAAGTCACAGTCTTCTCAAGGAAAGAGTGTGGGGTGCTCGAGCGCAAAGCTCAACTGTCGATCAACAATTTAATTAAGTGGATGTCCTGGCCAGTACTTGTCCTACAAGAAAAGAACATACTGTATTGCACACTAGTGCTTAACGGTACAAACTAGTAGCAGTAAACCATAAGCCCAGGCCTATGCCCAGCTTCGTCCTCCAATTACCTGGGACTGGTCCTCTCACCAGTCTAGTCCCTTTCATACTTTTTCCACACTTGTGCTATTGTTTTTCTGTCCTCTATCTATGCGTGTTTCGGCACGTGCTTTATTTTTTTTGTTTTTTCCCACTTGTCTGTCTTGTTGGGCCTCTTAAACCCCTCATGTGCCTTTATCCTATCTGCCTCAGTCTCCTTTTGTGCTGCTTCACTCCTCCTCTCTTGCCCTGCTGCCCACCCTCCTGCCCACCCTTACCTCGTCCTTACCTGCTCTCCTGTGTCGTCTGCCTTGCTTTTTCCTACCCACTGCCCCCTGCTCTCCTCCAACCTCTCAGGAGCTACTTAATAGTGGCTGTGGCACATCCGCACCAATGGGAAGCCCATCCGTGCTTGTCCGTGCCTGAACCTCGCCCAGTGCCATGACCCCATGCCCGTTCAGCTCCCGATACTTCACAGCAGCTACCATCCATTCTCTCAACCCAGAACACCCAACATACCACTGCTACTACACTGCTCCACACAGCACAGCACAGCACAATCTTTCCTGCTTCCTCTGCTGATTCACTTGTAGCGTCCCTGTAGGAAGGTGGATACATGACTATGGTTACCCCAGATTTTTTGCCTTGTGTTTAGCTGGTTTTTGACTTAGCCTGGTGCCCTGATTAGCAGGATCCCAGGCCAACTATCTGCTCTCTCTATAAAATGGACTCCATGTACCTTAGGTGCATACTTATTTGGATTTGGGTCACTCTTATTTGTCCCTGTACAGTGTACTATAGGTACCCAGGTCATAGGTGCACCCAAGGCCTACCAGGGGCTGCAGCATATCTTTTGCCACCCCTGGCTGGCCATCCAAACTGACACAACTGGCTGATCACTCAGCTGGGGCAAGTTCGTGTAAGCACCCCTTGCTTAGGTGTAGTATTCTTATACCTACCATTATATACAGACACATATGCACCTATAAGTCACTTCTACGGCAGGCCTTAACAATCCTGAAGGCCGAGTGCTTGGTTTTACGTGAGATGGTGCTCTAGCATGAGCTGAGCCTGTCTGCAGCTTTCGGAACCATGTCCTTATAGCTGTTCTAGGATATTGCCATACCATATAATCTTAAGTGCATTATGAACCTCGCGGTTAGATGCTATCTTTGGTTTGGCTTTATTAAAACATGACGTGTAAGGTGTCATACGCTTTGGAATACTACCCCCTCGCCAGTCCTGGCGATGGGGGTTGCATTCCAGCCTTCTAGAGGGAGAAGACATGTTACTTCCATTAATCCCGGTTAAAGTTAACCAGAGCCTCCGCATCACAAAATGGATGCTGCTGCCACAGACACAAATCTGACCTCCTGCTGCTGGGAGTCCTTCCAGCGAGGGAGGCTTGGACAATAGGTTTCCTGTCACAGGGAGGTGCTAGCACCACCCCAGACAGGCTATAGTGTATTGGGGCAGGGAGGACTGAATGAAATGAGACACTGCCTGAGGCACACAAGGTGTCCCATGCATAGTCCAGTTCAAACTGGCGTGAAACTGGACAAAGGGAAAGGGGTGTAACCACCCCCTTCCTGGGTCCCACCCATAGGAGGGACCTAGCAGGTAATCCAGCCGCTAGATTTGGTATATAGGTAGGAGCTGAGTCCCAAGACTTTAGATATATCGTGACTGAAACTCTGATACAAAACTCTGGACCTTCGACATCCTACTCGACGTAGAAGACTGAAGAATCTCCCTTGTGGTCCAGGAGTGACCACCCTGTGTAAGCAGGCACCATCAAGCGCTCAACGGTTTGCTTTGTCGTTGCTCCCGCCGGAGCTCGAACACAGAGCCTGACAAGACCCGGACTTCCAGACTTCCTTCGGCCCGATCCACAGCCACAGCAAAGCTGAGACCCGTGGAGGCGACGTGAGACGTGGGACCGGCCATCTTGGAAAGCCAGCCAGCGAATTGCTTTCCGTGCAACTTCTGAGGCACCCTCGAAGTTGTGCATTGGGGATTGAGAAGCCCTAGCCCCGAGCACCAACTGCACCGAAGATCACCTCTCCACACTCACCGAGTGCTGCGTGGGGCCCTTTTGCATTTTCCTGCTCGACGCGACTGTCCGGTCACTTGCCCGTTGGCTAGTGGCCTCTGTGATGACGAAACCCGAAATCTACACTGCTGGTCTGGTTGCTCCAGACTGGCCCTTGCTTCCCTGCGAAGGAGAAGCCCCTCAGTCCTTGCTGGCCTGAGTAAGAAGCCATCTTCGATTCCTGCGTGGGTTGCATTTGCCAAGGCCTGTTGACTCCGAATCGAGATCTGACACCGCCAACAGCGAGAGCCTTGGTGGGACAGTCCGTATCCAGCTCCTGGTCGTCGTCGACACCTCCTGGTCCACGTGGCTGCAGAGACAAGCTTCACGAAATCACCTGATTGCTCCTGACATCGCCTGGTTCCTTCCTGGTTCCTTCCTGGTCACTGGCTAGTGACCTAGACTCTGTCCCCTCTGCTTTCAGGTACTCTTCATCCTTGATCCGCCCTTGGATCCAACCGGACTCTTCTCTCCTGGTCGCCTGCAGCATCTTTTCTCCAAGGCTCCATAGAACTCCACGACGAAACCCGACACACTTTGGGACCTATGCACCCGCTTCCTGTGGGTGAGGTAACGCGAGTACTGCGGTGCTCCTGTGAAGATTAACTCTCCTAGTTTCAAGTGGCTAGCTTCTAGTCCAGTTGGAAGACTCCTAACTCTTTAACTTTCTAATTTTACACACCCATTGACTTCTATGTGTGCACGCGTGTGCATTTAGACACTGCACCCGCATCCCGTGGGCCTCCTGCTCCCTAACAACTGTTAGTCCAGTGTAGCCCCAGCGATTCCCAAGGCCCTAGGCCTTTCCATTGTTCGTGACGTGGTTCTTATACCACTATTTTAGTATATGGTTTAGCGGGTCACCAGGGCCTATCCATATTTGTGCAACTTATTGTATGCTATATTAAATTTGTTGTTATGCGTTTGTGCCTCTGTTCTCATAAAGAGTTCAGAGGATTGTTTTAGAAATAAATACATATATAGTTTGAATATATAACCTGTGTGGTGTCCTTTCATTTGGTATTAAAGGGATTGCATATGGTAAAACAGCTGGCTTCACATGCCCTCTTGAGTTTAGCCTAAGACTGCTTTTGTCCATGCTACCACTAGGATAGCTGGTCTATAAGGTTGACTTTACAACCATCACCATAAGGGTTGTTTGGACTGGTGCAAGGTGCTCACTAGAATAGTGAACATCATATACCAGGCCAACTTCTCACAGTCCCCCCTACACACACCTCTGCACTCATACGCCCACCCAGATCATCACCCCACAACACGCCATACTTGGCTCTTTGCTGACACTTGTGTCCATGCTCCTCAACACCTGCTGTCTCAGAAAATCTGAGACAGGGCATCATACCTCCTCTTCCTGACAGAATCCTGGCTGTACCCGTCATTATCTTCCAACATCGCTATGGCCAGCCCAGCAGGATGCAAAATTGCAAACCAAAACAGTCTTCACTGACTGGGAGGTGGACTTGCAAGTATCTCAGACTCAATCAAATGCTCCACAACCACGGACACCCACTTCATGGAACACCTGCACTTCATCCTCCAAACAAATAGCAACTTCACCCTAAAAAGGTTCCCTAACATACAGACCACTTGGACCACAACCAAAATTCAGCAACCTTATCTCAGACTTCATCGCTCCCCTCACCATCAACTCCCAGGACTTCATACTACTTGCCGACTTTTAATTTTCACTTGGACGACTCCATCAATTCCTTCCTCTACTCACGTCAGACTTTTGGAGCTCATCATCGACCCCCCCCTTCCTCCAAACACTCGTAGGACACTCCCTAGATCCTGCCTTTGCCTCCGGCACCAACAAATACAAAGCACTTCACTTGGACTAATAACTCCATCATACACTTGCAGATCTCCACATCGCATGCCAAAGCACCCACCAGCCTCAACTTGCCCAGCCAAAACTAGAACAAAATAACAGAAGCTGACCAGCACAACACCCTTGAAATGGACCAATCCAACACCACCAACAACTTTGACAACAACATCACCTACTTCAAACAGTGGATCAAGACCGGGGCAGACCCACTCTTATACATCAAAATTCATAAACATTACAAAACCAACAGACAGGCCACTGGGTACACATTGATAAGCTCTGGGACTCCAAAAGATACTGCAAGCAACTGTAAAGAAAATGGCGATCCAACCATGGAGCCGATGCCGGATCTACCTACAATTAAGTGTAATGGGGTAACCCTGTTAACCTCAGAACCTGGGCGGGTAATTAAACAAACAACAATGGTTCTGTCAGAGAAAAACGATTCAAATAAACATAGTACTTAATGCATACATACAGTCATAGTATCCCATGGAGGATATGTGCAAAAATTGTACACTGACCACAAATAAAAGAATGAACACGTTTTTGATTATCCCAATTTTTGAAAAGTTTTTTTTCAATGTTTCAACCTTTAAGTTTCTGTAATGAATCAGATATGCTGTCAAATGTACATAGGCTGTGAATATGCAAAGTGCAAAGGTCGTGACTGGTGACTAAGTGTTATACGTGACAAGACATATATGAAACAAAAAAACAAATTTGCAACAGCCTTTCCAATTTTTCATAGCAAAATCGAAAATATCTACAGTAACTTTGAACAACCCAACCCTAGGGACATCATCGACACCTTACCCATCACCAGCCAAAACACTCTCCTAACGAACTGGAAACACTGAGGAAGATATCACTGCAATAATAAACTGTCCACTAGAGGTCCCCAAAAACCCTTGCTCCCATTGCATCTACATCATGGAAGGACTACTGATTGGCCAACTCCTTACCCACATCATCAGCTTCTCGATCACATCTTTCACCTTCCCTGAAGCCTGGAAACACGCAACAGTCACGTCCCTCCTCAAAATGCCTTCAGCCGACCCCTATTGAGATGAACAACTTCTGTCTTATCTTCCTGCTCTGTACCCAGCCAAAGTGATAGGACAATCAACCAACAACTCACAAGCCACCTTGAACTGTACTACCTACTCGACCACACCCAGTCCGGTTTTTGAAGCAACCGTAGCATAGAGACAGCACTCCTCATTGCCACAGATAAGATCCGCACCATACTCGACCGTTAAGAAACAGGCGACCTTATATCGCCTGACCTCAGCTGCGTTCAATACAGTATCGCACTCCAGCTTAATCAGAAGAGTTCACGACACAGGCATCCAAGGTCCTTCCCTCAACTGGATATGCTCCTTCCTCACACGAATGACATACTCCTACCATACACATCAAGACTCAAGAACTTGATCTGCGGAGTCCTCCAGGGTTCATCACTCAGCCCAACTCTGTTCAACTCTTGCATGACACCAATCACCGACGCCATCGGAGCGCACAGCAGTCCCATCATTTCTTAGGCCATTGGCACCCAACTCTTATGAATGTCAGACAAGACCACTGCCAGCAGAACAAACTTCACCAAATGCATTATCAGTGTAGCACAGTGGATAAAAACCAACTGCCTGAAACTGAACTCCAACAAGACGATAGTATTGATCTTAGGACAGGAACTCCCCCTGGCACCCTACCTGGTGGCATTCAGAGCTTTGTCATACACCTACACCAACCAACCATGCAAGAAACCTGGGAATCATCTTTGATGAAAAACATTGCAGCACAGGAACACGCAGTAAGCTCTTCCTGCTTCCAAATACTCAACATGCTTTGAAAAATCTTCAGATTGATTGTCAGGTACTTCAGGTGTCACTTAAGTCTTCATCACAAGCAGACTAGACTATGGCAATGCAATGTATGCCAGAATCTCTAACCTCTGACTTCTTACTATCCATAAATTGCAGCAAGACTCCTTCTAGACATCCCATCTCGCACTCGCATCACTCCACACAACAGACAGCTTCAGTAGCTGTCTATTCACAAACTTGTCAATTCAAACTCCTCACTCATGTATACAGGGCACTGAACAACATAGGACCAGCCTATCTTAATAACCGCCTTCACTTCCACCAACCCACCAGACACCTGCGCGCTGCCTCACTCCTGCACGCACCCCTGTATCCCCTAAAGCAGATTGGGAGGTCTAGCTTTTCAACACCTCACACCCAAAACTTGCAATGAACTCCTTGCTTCTTGAACTCCCTGGGAAGCTGAAGACCTGGTTCATCAACTAACTACCCATGGCCAACTCACTCACCAGTGTTGCAGACCCACACCTAAACACCTTCTTCAGAGCCTGGACACCCTACCGGGTGATAACCCGCACTTTATAGTTCCAGCTAACCTAATATAAGATTTATGATACTTGAGCTTTTTGGGCAAGTGTAGATTAGATTAAATGTCCTCCAAAAACTATATTTGCACAAAGTTTCTCAGCTATTACCTGCTCTAGGGCGAGTCATAGTTTGTTCAGTACCGGCCCGCCCTGCCCGTTACCTCGGGCATACCGTGTACTTGGTTGAGTGTCGGTGCACTGCAAGGTATTCGTCAGTCTCTTCCAATTTTGTTGTGGACTGTGCTCGGGAAACACTTACCCTTACTTCTCAGGAACAGGGATAAGCCATTTAGATTCTGTGTGACCCCGACTCAGTTGATGGGGAGTGCCATTGACCTCTGGGTCTATATAACGTGCCAACATTAGGGTAGGCTGGTCCTGGCAGAGAGCCCCTGACGGGGCCTTACAACACTGGGGTGTTACTACCCCACATGGACTGATCACAAATTCACAGTATTAACCCCACAAAAGCAGGCTAGAACTTTTACAGTTGTAGCTCCACATGGACTGAGTACTGGGCAGGCAGTGCTAAACAGGTCTGATATAAATTCATCTGCTGCAGCCCTACACGGAGCGATCTCTGGATAGATGCATCCCCACCTTAGCCTGGGGCATCTTCAGCAGCTTCACAGGACTGTCTTTGAGCAATGGTAGAGTTGTGAGTTCCTGTCTGGCATCGCTGATAGAATCATGATGGCCCTTGACCTGGGTCCTTCCAGATCGCTCTCCAGCAATCTGCTCTTATGAGGGCCCCATAACCACCAGGGCTGCACTATTTCTTCCAGTACAGTCTCTCTTCCTGCAGGGTAGGCTGGCTCCTACGTTTTTTCAGTAGGCCGGCGTCTAGGCTCTACTGGACGGGCACATATCTTCTCCAGCAAGAGATCCAGGCTTCAGGTGATGTCTCCCTCACCTCTGGGAGACTGGCTGTCAGACACCCTGATTGCACAGAAACTCTTCTAGTACCTTGTAGAGAACTTCGTTTTCAGGCCCTAGAGGACTAAGATTTGGAACAACTAGTGGGGTCCCACTTCTCTGCACAACTAGCAGATAGGGTTCGCTTTAAGAAACTAGATCATTTTTGGGTGGTTACCATTACAAGTTGTCCTTTCTAGACACTACCTTTGTGTAGAGTGATGTCCCACCACAGGGTATTTCATAGGTTGGAGCTCTCACAACAGAGGCAAAAAGAGCTGTGAGGTTTCTCCACCTGGCTGTCATCAGCCAAACTGAAAGAGTAATCACAAAAGACAAAACTTCATGACTCGCCTTAAGGCTTCCTCCTCTTTCACAACGGAATTGGGTATCTCACACTTATCCTCCACCAAATTGCACCATTTAGGAAAATTAATTAGCAGTTCTTTGCTAACCAAAAGACCTCAAAGAATAACTTAAGGAGCCCTGTCTAGTTTCCCTACTCATCGGTGTCTAGTTCTCCTCTTTCGAGCTTGGGAAATGTGAGCATACACTTTCAATATCTGAGAGCACAACACTAACCTCTGTCTTGTGCAAGACTAGGCTAGAGGTATCCAAAATGGATCCTACTTTACTCTATTACTCAGGCCCACTCTTACACGCTGAGCAGGCTACACACATCAGCATGCTTAACTCACACTGGGGAAGTTAGTGCAAAGGATTGGATAAGTACATCAAAGCTGAACTTACATTAGCCTCCAATTCCAGTGACTATGATAAAAAGGTCTGGCCACACTATTAATTTTTAAACCAAGATATGCTGCCGCCACCATACTATGTACTAAACCCATTGACTGGGACAAAAGTCCACTGGTATCGACTGAACGCACTCTTGCTGCCCCTTTCCAGGTCACAGGACATGCCCAGGATCTACTTGCCTAGGCCTCTACATATATGCTAGAAAAGTGTGATGCCAGGGTAAACAATTAAAGTCAAGACATTGGATGCATGCAGTCGGGCATTCTGTGCAAGAACCATGGAGGGGACATTTGTTTCCCAACAAAGGGGTCATCCGTCCAGTGTAGAGAAAAATACCAGCCTTTTACCCAGTCATGCATCTCTAGCAGTTCCCAGCAATGAGTAATCTAGAATGTTTCTCTTTTTTTTTTTTAAAGCATTTTTTTTATCATCATGTCTGAGCTGCAGATGTATTGTGACAGCAATCACTGTGTGGTCTTTTAAGATACTGCCTTTTTTTGATTGTGGCATCGAAGAAATCTTTCTGGTAGTACAAAATTAGGTCTTGTCAAGATCTGACGACAATGGGTAAAAATTAAATGTTTTTAGTCAACAAGTTGGCGTTGATGAGCTTAAAACCTGTAGATATGGTTACAACATTTAAGGACATCGATGACATGTCTGACATCCTGGAGCTGGAGCCTAATAAAGGTGATGGAAAGAATGCTTTAATTATTCTGAACCACTAGTGATTTCCTCTGCTGCATTCCAGTCAATAATTTTAACCCCACTTTATACGAAGACCAGCATATGCTTGTTTATAATTATTTCAGCCCAAACAGCCAGGTCAGTTCCTTTCAAGTCTGGGACACATACAGCCACAGCCTTGTTTCAATCTACTTGACCTATTCAGCGAGGAATAGTTTCCCCATTAGCTCAGTGAGGACAGGGCCATAACTGCATATTTCGTGCACTTGGGGTATCTACTGCAACAAACATGAAGGTGATGGGAAATATGCTTAAACTAATCTCTAGCACTGGAAATCGCAAAGGGCAGCTTTCCAGTCCAATTTTGTTTACCCACTAGACAACTCTATAGACCGAGACAAGACTTGCCATAGGCAAATAAGTCTTGCTTCTTCTCCAGTAGAACAGCTCTCCAGTAGTCACTAGTAGCGGACATTAATTCAGACAATGCCCCATCAGTTTTTCTTTCGCGCTAAAGCATATAACAGTCTTGAACTGGCTCTGCTGTTGCACAACCACTCTTATCCACGATTTACAGGGTGTCTACCAGTGTGAATGGACTCAGCTGCTGCTCCAGTCCAATGCAATAAAACTATGGACAAATGTATAGATGATTTCAATCTCTACAATAAGCCTGGGATTTGAACACGGCAAGTTTTACAAAAGTATCTAGGAAGACATTCCTTTGCAGATATCCTTTGACTGCCATGTACTATCCACCTATTTGATTTGCATCATGCATCAAACTATAACACACTTACAGCATTGCTTTGTCCTTCCCTTCTCACTAATCCACGTGTTTGCTCAGAAATGCTACAGTTTTAGCACAACTGTATGTGGAACTGTTTGCTGCATTAAACCTGGCTGTTGATTTCACTTTTGCCATTGAGATCTCATGCTGGGTCCTATAGAATAAATGTTAAATGCTGAATACTTATTTAAACAAGCATTTGCAATGCAATAGGTCTCGCATTAGGAAAGTTTGAGCTATTGGTATTGTAAATGACAAATTTTGTATTTGTGTTGGTTTTGAAAATAGCGAAATTAATAGCTTTGTCATTTACAATGCTAATAGGTATAGCTTTCGCAAATGTGACCCCTATAGCATTTGTAATGCAATATGTGTTTTATTTACGTGACTTACATGTATTGATATTACAAATAAATGGCTTTTATTTATTTTTTAATAATTAATACTTAAATAAAAGTTATTGTAATTTATAATGGCAATAGCTTAAAGTTTTGTAAATAACTTTTGTGAAGATTATGTTCAGTGTATTTTATTGTGACGAAAATCCAAGAATAGATGTGAAATATTAACATCTTTTTTGTGACATTTATAATAAAGCTTGAAACATTGAGAGAACATATTTGAACTAGTTGTTGTTGAATGGTTGCACAGATTGATGCTGTGGTGGAGCTGAGTGATGTTGTGGTGCCCCTGAGTGATGCTGTGGTGGTGCTGAGTGATGTTGTGGTGATGTGATATATAGAGTGAGGGCGATAGATAGATAGAGAAAGGGCGATAGAGTGGGGGCGATGGATAGAGTGAGGGCGATAGATAAATAGAGTGAGGGTGATAGATAGATAGATTGATAGAGTGAGGGCGATAGATAGATATAATTATGTGGCACTGAGTGGTATTGTGTGGAGTGTGTGTGTTGCATTCAGTAGAGTGTAATTATGGGGCGTGTAATTATGTAGCACTGAGTGGTATTTGGAGTGTATGTTGCATTGAGTGCAGTGTAATTATATGGCGTGTAATTATGTGGCACTGAGTTGTATTTGGAGTGTATGTTGCATTGAGTGCAGTGTAATTATGTGGCGTGCAACTATGTGGCACTGAGTGGTATTTGGAGTGTATTGTTGCATCGAGTGCAGTGTAATTATGTGCCGTGTAATTATGTGGCACTGAGTGGTATTTGGAGTGTATGTTGCATTGAGTGCAGTGTAATTATGTGGCGTGTAATTATGTGGCGTGTAATTATGTGGCACTGAGTGGTATTTGGATTGTATGTTGCATTGAGTGCAGTGTAATTATGTGGCGTGTAATTATGTGGCACTGAGTTGTATTTAGAGTGTATGTTGCATTGAGTGCAGTATAATTATGTGGCTTGTAACTGTGTGGCACGGAGTGGTATTTGGAGTGTATTGTTGCATTGAGTGCAGCGTAATTATGCGGCGTGTAATTATGTGGCACTGAGTGATATTTGGAGTGTATGTTGCATTGAGCGCAGTGTAATTATGTAGCATATAATTATGTGGCACTGAGTGGTATTGTCTGGAGTGTATGCTGTATTTAGTAGAGTGTAATTATGTGGCGTGTAATTATGTGGCACTGAGTGGTATTTGGAGTGTATGTTGCATTGAGTGCAGTGTAATTATGTAACATATAATTATGTGGCACTGAGTGGTATTGTGTGGAGTGTGTTGCATTGAGTACAGTGTAATTATGTGGCTTGTAATTATATGGCACTGAGTGGTATTTGGAGTGTATGTTGCATTGAGTGCAGTGTAATTATGTGGCATTGAGTGGTATTTGGAGTGTATGTTGCATTGAGTGCAGTGTAATTATGTAGCATGTAATTATGTGGCACTGAGTGGTATTATGAGGAGTGTATGTTGTATTCAGTAAAGTAATTGTGTGGCGTGTAATTATGTGGCACTGAGTGGTATTGTTTGGAGTGTATGTTGCATTGTAATTATGTAGCATATAATTATGTGGCATTGAGTGGTATTGTGTGGAGTGTGTGCTGCATTCAGTAAAATGTAATTATGTGGTGTGTAATGATGTGGTATTTGGAATGTATGTTGCGTTGAGCGCAGTGTAATTATGTAGCATATAATTACGTGGCACTGAGTGGTATTGTGTGAGTGTATGTTGTATTCAGTAGAGTGTAATTGTGTGGCATATAATTATGTGGCACTGAATGTGCACCTCTTAGCCTGCCCACTTGCCCAGATGTCAGTGGTGAACGGGGCTGCCCTCTAGTGTACAGTCATCGGTTCTCATCCTCTGGCTCCTAAAGGCCGGCTCTCGGGTGCGCTCCTTGGCCCCGGTGCACCCTGGTGTCTCTGGAGGCCCAGCACGGTGGGCGAGAGGGAGAGCACCGGAATGAAGATCTGCCATACCTCGGGCTCTGCGCTGGTGCCGGGGTCCCTGCGGACCCCCCTCTCCTCGCTGGTTCCACCTGCCAGAGTCAGAAGGCTCGCCATCTTGCTCTGCTTTCGCTCAGGATTGTAGGATTGTGACCCCCAAGCCCTCTCAGCTTCTTAAAGTTTGTCTCTTGGGGGAGAATGGGAGGGGAGACTCAATGGGGGGCGGGGTTGCTTCCCAGAATCTATAGATATGCTAATGTGATCACCTTCCCCAGCTGTTTTGGTGCCAAGGCGGGAAGAAGCTTGGCTGTCTCCTGTGACCTCTGCCAGGAGAGAAGCTGAAATGCAGCGCTTTGTTATGGAACAAGATCCCCGGGTGCAATGCCTTCCAAACAATGGATTTCTCTAAGCGAGAGCCTACCTCGCTGTACTGTGGACGGGAGATGCTGTGCCCGCCTCCCTGCTCGGGGCCGCGCAGTCATTGGCGGCCGCCGAGGCAGGAAGACAGGCAAACACGGAGGAGACGTGGGCGGGGCCTGATCGAGGTTTCCGCTTCCCCCTGCCTGGGGGAAACTTTAGCTGTCGTTCACGGTCTCCCATGCTGTGGAGGGAGACCGGAGTTGCTGCAGAAAGCCCCGGGTCCCAGGAGGGGGCCCGGGTGAAGGGGAAGCCGGTGGAGCTGCGCGGGGCTCCTGTATGATGGAGCGAGCCCCGCGCTACATGAGGAGATGCCGCCGCAGGAGCCCCTAAAAACGGGAGATCCAGAGCAGACCGGCAGCCTACCGGTAAGTGGGGCCGGTGTTGTGGTAGCAGAGGGGGGCATCGGGGCACATTGCCGGTAGCCGCGCCCCCCCGTGTGCTTTCCCTCCCTGCGGGTGTCCGTGTTTAAGACAGTGTGCTTAAGACAGTGTGCACGGCGCCGTGCTGGACGTGCGCGCACCCAAATCCACACGAAAAGCTCGTAACACCCTCCTGTCCCTAATTCCCCCGAGACGGGCAGCTATACGTCTCTAGCTGGACGCATCCTTCGGATGCTAACTCCAGCGAGACCTAAAAATAGTAAGATCTTAAGAAGTTTCCTGAATGCTGTTTTCCCTCATCTATTGAAAGGTAAATAAGCTATTGGCAGTGTTTTGCAGCTATTCTGTACAGAAGTGCATATGCTTTGCAGTGTAGGTGAAACTAATTTAAGAAAGCACCTTGACACACGCCAGGGCAAATTCTTTTATTTTATTTGAATTTTTTGGGGGCATTAGCGCTAGATGCATTATGGCCCTTTTTAGGTCTCGCCTAGGCAGCATATGCGCTGTCTTCCACATGTTGTATTCAGTCTATGGGCCTTAAACATGCCCGTCGCTTTCCATTGGTTGTTTCGACTGCCTTTACAAATTCCTCTTGTTTTCGTTGACCTGCTTTTTGCTGTTTTGTTCCGTCATGAAGACTGCCCCTGCTACATGAATCCTTTTACTATGGGCCATATGTTTTGCTTCAGTGCACTACTTTGCCTTTACGCTCTCTATTCGTTACTGCTCCCAGTTCACGTAATCTCTTATGCTGTTCCTATAACACCAATCCCCCCATCCCCCCTCGCAGTTTGTTTTTATTCTGAACAGCTGTTCTTCGCTCCGTCTCCTGGGCTGCAGCTGCCTCCTCTCTCTATGCCATCCTCCTATCCCCATTGGCGCTTTCATTACGATGTGACGAGTAAGCGGGGAATGAGTTTTTATCAACTCCATTCCCGTTACAGGCGGCCCTCTCTCTCTCTCTCTCTCTTTTCTTTTTTTAAAAATAAATATGCATGCACCAGCTTGTTTCTTTTTGCTTAAGAACAGCATGGCACCCGTCTCATGTTGGCCACTCTTCATCTTAAATCATGGTTGCAGCGCGTCTTTCAGCAGCCATTTGGGATTGGGAAACTTTGCGGTAAATAAACTCAGAACTGTAAGGCGACATCAACGAGCTTGTATATGAATCAACATTACAAAGCGATTGATTCATATTTCGATTCATTGTACTTATATCAACATTAGAACTCTCCATTTTACACATGCGGCATATAACGTGTCTGTTAAGCACATGCTCATTTGCTTCCGATCTTCAGACTGCTTCAAGGGATTTTATGTTCTCTGCTCATGTTTGAGTAGGATAATAGTGGTGAGCCAAGTTGCTTTGGTTACACCGTGTTAGAGATGAGACAGATACAGGCGTGACTGCGATGGTAGCAATGCAAGGGTCTGTTGGTACGGCTGTGAGAAGACTGATTGGCAACTCAGCTTTTGCTACCAGGAAAAGTAATGGAACAGGAAACACTACTGAAATTGGTGCACAGCGGCCTGCCCTCCTAAATCGCAATACAGGGGGCTGACCTTCCTAGTCAGGTGATGGGGACCCCCTTCCTTCCGCCTGGCGTCACATGAGCTAGGACCTTCCTAGCTCTCACTGCTATTGTGCTTTGCACACTGTGTAAAAGTGAACTTTGGTGCAGTGTTAGCTGCAAAACAGTCTGCATCTCTCCCTGCAGCCTGCATGTTCAGACAGCATGTGACCGCCCACCTCAATAATTTACTTTTATGCCTCCAGATTAATTAAGTAAATACTAATAGTTTTGTGTCATTACAGCAAATTACAACAAACATCTGGCTACAATGTGAATGCAGCCCAATTTAAAGAGTGAGTCCCTGGTGGCTGATTTTGTGACACTAAGTTTATTATTATTCATAAACTACTTCAGGTGTGGTGGGACTGGCTGACTCACTCCATTGCTGTCTCTGAAGACAAGCGACCGGACGCCCTGTGCATAGGAACAGCTGCCTCTATATGCTTTCACTACACCCTGTCGCCTGCTAACTCTCTTGTCGCCCAGCCCACATCCCTCTCTGCCCTTTTGTCAGTATCACATCACATCACTTCAACTCCACTCTTAGAGCCTACACATTCCAAAAGGATAGTGGAGTGCTTACATAGACATAAAATACATGTATTTAAAGTTTAATATCTACAAAGTTGCTATCACTACAGTATGCCATACAATATTCAGATAAGTGCTCTGCCGTGAGTGCTTTTCCTAGTGTCTCATTCAGTGGTAGAGGGGCACTTTACATGTGCGCAAATTCCATCTTTCCTCTTTCTTTTAATGCACTTCTCATACCAGCCCTGCTTTCCACATTTTCCTATCCACCCCCTTTCATTCCTATCTGCTTAGATAGGTCAAATGATCGCTCCACTGCAAACAAAAAATAAACTAAAAAACAGTGTCATTTGCTACGCCAATAGCTCTAACATTCACTAATGCATGACCGATTGCATTGCAAATGCTTGTTATTACTGTAGACCTGTTGCATAGCAGCCACACTGCTATACAGCTTGGCTTCAGAAACTTGCCAAAGTTGACAATTCCCATGCTGTACAGCAGTACCAAATGGCAATTGCAGAGCCACTATTCTTAAAGGTGAAACCTATTGGCTATGTCATTGTTTGTTAGGTATCGGCACATCACCCTTTTAGTTCTTAGCAAACCAGTAAATCCACACCCTGCATAGAAAAGAAAAAAAGATGGAATTTGACCATGAAACCCTATTAAATAAAGAAGAGAATTGCACCCATGTCTTAGAGAAAATACATTTGGAAGCAGATACCATCTGTTGTCATAATAAACATCCATTTCAAAGAAGAAAAGGCTTTTGTGAATTGTGCATATGTGTGGCATAGTAAAAGATCGCTACAAATGGCAAGAGGTTCAACAAGGACTAGAAGGAATAAGAAAAAATAAATGTAGTACTTCAAAGACCTCATGATTAGTGGAAGGACAGCAATCCGACTTAAGCAGTTCGTACTTGGTCCATGCTTCACCCAAAAGAACCATGCGCTGGCCAATTTAAAGGCAGAAAATAAGAGTGACAGTAAAGTCAACAAATGTTAAGCAGTGGGTGGAATGGAAGCCCCTTGTTGTATACAATATCTTTCAAGCAAGAGCATATGCGCTGTCTGAGATGAGACCGAAGAAAGGACAGTACATTCACAATCTAATGGTGGATTGCTATTGTATGGAATGCTCTGCAGCCAAAACTTTTCTTATGGATTTGGGGGAGTTTAATAGTAAAAACATCTCATTATCTCTGGGGTGTTGTAGGAAGACGTATCATCATCTTAGGAAATGGAAAAGAGACCAAGGAATTTATAGGAGACTCAAGTGTGGGATCTCGAGGGCTAAGCATCTGTATAAATTGGTGGGAGAGAGCCCTGAAAAGCTTGTGACCCATCTACATGCTTTTTTCTCCATCCCTGCAGAGCCGAAGGCAATCTCTTGTTTTCTGGTAGAGAAAGTAAGTGGTAAGGTTACAAAAGTTTCGCTTTATTAAACATTTGGTGAACATATTGGTGTAATTAATTTGGAGACCTTTGTAGTTGGTACACTTTTTTTTTTTTTTTTGTCTCCTTGGGGGAATAGAAAGGCAGTAGAGGGAATACAATTAATGTCTTATGTCTCATATGGCTCTTGAACGACACAAAGAATATACAGTAGATTCTATAATGGCAAGATATGTTATACTATTTGGGGAGGAAATAATTGGCTGTTCTATTTTAGAGACGTTTAATGTTTGCCTACTTAAGAGAATTTGTACTCGTTCATGCTAAGAAATCAATCTGCGGCACGCAACAATGGTAGTTATGTCAAAGGAGTATCTGTGTTGAAGAAGGTGGACTTTGGTCAAGAAAGACCTTTTTGTCATTCAGAGAGTCATGAAATCCACCTGATTCCCTCGCTAACTGTCAGTGAACAAGAGTGCATAGTTGGGCTCCTAGAAAAAACGGTTGCTATTCAAGCGTTGCCTTTTGGATGGTCATACCTGTACATCATTGGTTTAAGAATTTCATCGAAGCATACATAATGAAGATTGACATGTGGAAAATGTGGCCACTGCTGAGAAGTTTGAATCTTTTTTGGGCTTTTTTGAGATTTTAATTTTGATGCTGCTTGCAGCATAGTGGTGCTCACCGGAGGACTGTGGGGAACGGAAGAATGCAACTCCTCTTTTTAAAATGTGATGTCTCTGTCTCTAATAGTCCTCTTTTAACTAATCATTTCATGTATAGTACTGTATTTTGGACATGAATAGTTTTTCACCATTAGCTGTCAGGGAAAATGGGTATCTGTAATGTAAGCAGATTGCAAGGTGCACCTCGTAATCCTAAAGTGTATACCCACTTCCACGTTTACTTTGGTGGCTGTATTGTTCTTCATGGATGTATGTATGCCCTGAAAACCTAGCCCTTAAGCTAAAGGGTCAAATGCAACTGCTCTGTCCTAAATGAAGGTTCTCTGTATCTTCTCACTATTTCATGTCTGCCTTTTGTGGCACTGGAGTGCCAAGAAATTGTAATGGAGTGGATGGAAGCGGAGTCACTTGGTGAGTAGGTGGGACAGTGTAAAGGCTCTGCGATGCAAGAATCTAGTTTAATGGTGAGCTTTGTGAAATAGCAAGATCCAGGTAAATCTGAGTAGAACCGGGTTGGAAGGCCAATAGATTGTTTCGTGACAGCTCAGCAGCTAAAGCAGGGTCAGAAGAGTGCACTAGACAATCCCTTGCTACCATTCACCATCTGCTATTTATTGCACTACTGTGCTCCTGCTGTTTGAGCCTGCTACCATCAACCCTAATGAGATTTGTGGTCTTGAAGTGGTCCCTAAGTGTTTGAAAATGAATTAAGTTGAACACATATTGTGCTATCTGTAACCTAAATGTCTTCTTGAATTAAAGTTTAAATGATGAAGGGATTTGGATGTAGCGAAGAGAAAAGTTTTTTTTTTTTTCTTTCTTTTTAATTGCGCAGATATTTTGACTGGGCACTGGAATCTTTCACTGTAGCCATCAACTCCTCAATTGCAACTCTTAGTCTCCAATCCAGTCTTTCTCGGTTACTTGACATTATCTTAGAGAGGTTGAATAGACCTACGCTGGATGCTGTGGTGGTTTTGCTATTTACCAGTTGATCCTCTGAAACCATAAATCGTTGTGGCGAGGGAAAGGGGTGGTACTAAGCATGCAGCAGCATGGTTTTGAAATATTTCCCTTTCGGCAGGGCAGGTGTTCACATTTGACTACCCCATTCGTTATGAAATCGTTGTTGTTTGCACTTGCTGGTTCTGAGACTATTCTACTGATTAGAACCACAACACACATTTTACCTTCCTTTAGAGGTAGCCGAAAGAGGTTTGTGGTTACAGCTGTCTTTGCAAGCTCTAACTCTGTTTCTTCTTCCTTGATTTGTAGTGCAACAGATACTTTGTCATATTATTTACCCACAGGTTTTGAATTGGCCCACATGGGGGAAAGAATGGTACAGCTGGCACAGTGCCAAGTTTTTACAGTCCATTTATTTAAGTAGATCACGTGGATACCCTGAAAATGTCTAGTGAGTCCTCTCCTTTCCACCCCCAATGGGACCTAGAGGGAAGCCTGATGTAAACTGCTAGGTCGCACCTACAAGAGGGTGCATCATGGCTCGTGGAGAAACAACTTGTAACCTCCTAGCCTGTTTAAACCGTAATATATTTGTTGTATACGACAACGAATGAGGGCAAACAAACTGACTCCAAACCTACAAAAAAACAATATTTCTGACTTACATGTTCGAGACTCTGTAACCAAGTGCATGGAAGAGGGCTACATGATGGCCAGTGCCTTGGCACCACCAGTGGGAGCCCAAGCTTGCACTAAGAGGTGGGAAATGTTTTGCTCTGTATGTTATATTTATGGTAATTATCGAACGGTGGCCTAGTTTTAGGAGACCACATAAAACTGCACATAAAATTGGAACACAAGTGATACTTTAAAGTGCAATCTAAGGTGCTTTTTAAAGACACTTTGCAACTTGCAGACACCTGGAATTATTGTGGATACTGCTGTGCTTACTTTGGGCAACTGGCTGAATGTCATGGAGATGTGGATTATGTGACTCCTGAGTCTCTGTTCTAGCAAGGGTTTGACTCTGTCTTGCAGTTTCGATCAGGGAGAGATTCTCTGTGAATTTGTTTTTTTCTTTAAGTGCTCTGTACATGAAAGAGCACTCATGGGGGGGGGAGGGGGCTACCTTTAAAGGCATCAGCTGCAGTGTTATTCGAAGTAGGTGATGTGTTATGTATTTTTCCCCTTTTATAAGTTGCACTGCTAAAGGTAGCACTCGTGTGAGTGGGATGGGATATGACGCCGTTAAGCTTGTCAATAGAACATTGCCACTTTCCAGCTAAGAGAGAATGAGAGCTGGTACAGCCGACTGCCAATTAGTTGCAGTGTTGTAGTTTGTTGAGCAAGAGGAGTTGGAACGACCGCTTGTCAGGGTTTTGTGGTGGTATGGACTTTGAATGAGAGACCAGTGCAATCCTAATGACTTGACACTGGATGAAACTTTTTTAATTTAAGGCTCAATTTTCAATTTTTTGCAGTTTGACATTATTGGTGAGTGTATCACATTTTGTTTCACTTTGGCTTGGTTTGTGTTTTCATGTAGATGTTTGACATCCTGGCCTGGATGTAGATGAGGCAAGATCTCATGCAATGATTATCACCTTCTCATTCATTGTATTTTAGGGCAGAGCTGTGTATCGGCAACTTGGTGGACAATGATTTCTTGATTGGCGAGTAGGGTTGCCACAAGATCTTTTTAAAGAATCCTTCTTAGGAGATTGAAAAGAGACCAAGGAATATATTGGCAGCTCAAGAGGTAAGCATCTGTATACATTGGTGACTGAGAGCCCTCAAATGCATGTGAACCATGCACAGGCTTTTGCCTCCATCCCTGCCGAGCTGAGGGCAATCTCTTGTTTTGTGGTAGAGATGTAAATGGTAGGATTAGAATAGTTTCTCTTCCTTTTAAGCTTGGTAAACATATTGGTATAATCTAATTTGGAGGCCTTGGTAGTTCTCTTTTGTGACCTTACGGGCATGAAAAGGCAGTAAAGAGAAAACAATGTCCTATGTCTTATGTGGCTGTTGTACCACACAAAGGATATACAGTAGATTCTATATTGGCAAGATTTGTTTTACGTTTGGAGAGGAAATAATTGGCTACTCTGTTTTAGAGACATTTAATGTTGGCCTATTTAAAATAATTTTGACTTGTTCATGCGAAGAAATTAATCTGAGGCACGCAACAATAGTTGCTATGTCAAGGCAGTATCTGTGTAGAAATACAAATTAATTGTATATATCTCAACCAGTTCTCCAACTTAATCCCCACCATATTTTCACCTTATACCCCTTCCCTCATGGATCCTTCCAAACACACAGAAAATGTCTTTAATCCACCCAGCTCAAATTACAGATGGGCATGGTGCCGAAACTATGATAAGAAGAAACAGCCCAGATTGTAATGTCCTTGTTATAAAATACCTAGTGGATTTGAGAAGTTCTAGGCATTTAAATTTATGGACTCAGTTGGCAGTTGATCAGAAAGGGGATTTTGGATGTTCATTGATAGTTTCCTGTAGGAGGCACGGCTCTCAATAACTAACAACTCCTCGCCCTCTTGGGCTTAAAAGGATAGATGGCACACTTTTTCAATAATTGTTTAGCCTTTGTTCTCATTGTAAGCATAATTGTATTAGGCGAAAGCTCTTATTAATGGCCGTTATATCTTTTATTCGGACCAATTGCTGTGCTTTAAAATACACATACTGTCATCCTCTAAGCAGGCCTTGAAGTATCAATAACCTCACATGCAGAGAGACACAAGATATAGAGTTCTAAAGAAGTGTCAGACTTGTGTAATATACCTAGCAACATTCCTCACCTCGGATTTTGGTACAGTCCAACTCCAGTGTATACAAAAAGTATTTGTTGTAGCAGTTTAATACCAAGCAATGACAAAACAAATTGGCTTTGCTTTTCTTAAACGCGCTTAAGCAAAGCTAGTAGGCCTGGCTTTTTGAAATGGGAAGCATTTGGTAATAGTTGGGTAATGTTGTGTATGCTGCTCTCCGCTGCCCCAGGAAGAAAAGTACCATAATGAAGCAACCTCTTGGGTTACGACAATAGAAGCTGGGAGTGGTACCACTTTGTGGAACAGACTGCAATAGCAAAGGTAGGTTGTATCCTCAAAGTGTTACAAGAAGGAGACAGAGATTGAAGTTTGTGTTGTAAGTGCTGAACTTAAAAGGTATAAACAGCCTAATATTACATAGTAGATACATTTTACAGGAGCCAGTCTTTAAAGTGTACTTGCAGGAATATTGTTTGCATACACTGCTTTTTGTGAATAGAAACTGGACGCCCAGCAACATGTAATCAAGACAGTAAAGTAAAACAAGCATTAGCAATGCAATAGGTCTCGCATTAGTGGAAGTTCGAGCTATTGGTGTTGCAAATGCCAATGTTTGTCTGTTATATATATTTTTTTTTATTTGCAGTGGAGTGATCATTTGATCTATTTAAAGAGATAAAAAGGAAAGGGGATGGAGAGCAAACAGTGGAAAGCAGGGGGGGGGGTATGAATAGTGGTTACACTGCTGCCATATCGCCGCATTAAACGTGGATTTGCCTCAACACTAACCATGGGTAAACAACATATAAAAAAAGGATATAAATAAAGTGTCCTTTAAGCAGCGAAAAGGTGTCAACAAGTAATATAACGTTATTACACAAAAAGTAGAGCATAAGTAATCCCATGCCACATAATGAGGCGTGCGCCGCGCTGATCTTAACCAACGCGAATGGAGTTGATAAAAACAAATTACCAGCTTCCTCGTCTCATCTAAAGTGCCAATGTGGAGGGTCGAGAGGGTAGGGAGGAGGAGACAGCTGCAGGCCAGGAGAGGGAGCGAAGAGCAGCTGCTTGGAACAGGAAGCAATTAACAAAGGAAGAGTCGTACTGCGCTGTGCAAAAGTAAAGGCGTGTGTGTTAAAGGGCGGTGCTTAGCTCTGCAAAGGGCGTAGATTATGAAAAAATAAAGGCAAGTTTAAAGTGAAAGCTGCACCTATAATAAAGACTTGATGTTTTGAAAAGTGGATACAGCGAACCTCGCATAAAAAAAGCGCTCAGCCGCTATTAATTGAGTGAAAGCGTGGCATGTTGCGCTCTGAAAAATAAAGACATTGTGGTTTAAAATGGTAAAATAAAACAAGACGGAGGGCATTGCTGTGGGGAGGGGGGAGGAGAAATGCGACACGGCGGGCAGGGGTGGGGGCGGAGCGGGGAGAGCGGCATGAGGGTGTGAAGCAGCAGGGGCCTTTGAAGTGAAGCTAAGCTTCACTTCAAAGGTGTGGGAGGAGTGCGGCTCAGGCAGAGCGCACGCTGGGGGAAGCTTGTGGGGCGGAGCGGGAAGAGCTGCTGGGGAACAGATGGCTGGCGATTTGATGCAGTGCACGCGCATTTTAAGTCAATGCGCTTGCGCATTGACCTAAAAGCGCACGTGCATAACATCAAATCGCCAGTTAG